>NC_092751.1:79841418-80541483 GCF_047496795.1 Chiloscyllium punctatum
AACTTGGCGTCCCAGATCTGTAATTTGTAAAGTCTAGGTCAGAACAATTGAGCAATTTTGAGGCCCATTGAATGCTTTAATTTCACTGTATTGCAAATCCAGTACCAGTAAGGCTGATTTGGTTTGACTTGCTATTCCTATGTCATTACACCAATGAGGAAGAGGGAAGAGGTCCTGAAGGCAGCTTTCAGGGAGTTAGGAAGAAAATTAAAAAGTAGGACCTCAAGTGCACTAATCTAAGGATTACTCCCACTGCCAAGAGCTTGAGAGCATACAAACAGGAGAATTAATCAATTGAACGTGTGGGTAGAGAACTAGTGTAGGAGGGAGAACATCAGATTTCTAAAGCTTTAGACGCAGTACTGAGCACGTGGGACCTGTACAACCTGGAGTGGTTACACCTTAATGGCACTGGGACTGATAACCTCACAGGGAGATTTGGTGGCTATATTTGGGTGGGTTTAAACTAACTTGTCAGGGGAATGGAAACCCAAATTGGGGGCAGTAAACTTGGCAGCTCTAAGCTGAAATGTTGCGAGGGAGATAGGAAGACAGGAGAAAACACCGCTGAGCATCAAACAGTTTTGAAAGCAGAATGCTGTCAAAAAGACAAAGTTAAGGGCATTCAACCTACTTTAGTTATGCTATTATGTATATAACAAAAAGAGGCATGTTAGTAATCTTGTAAAAGAACCTTTATGGATGAGTGACCACAATATAACGGAATTTTACATTGTGTTTAAAAGTGAGTTAGTTCAAACTGAAGTAAGGGTGTTAAATTTGAATAAGGGAAATTGTGAAAACATATGACACAAAATGGCTGAGCAAGATTGGGAAAATACCTTGAAAGGCATGACTATACATAGAGCATGGATAATCTTTAAAGAACTATTACATGGCTCATTGCAACCACACATTCCACACATTCAAAAAAGGTCAGTCAACTGGGGCTGATAAAGGAAATGAAGGATGCACAAGATTGAAAGAAGAGGCTTATAACATCGCCTTAAATAGCAGCAATTCTGAGAATTATTGCAGTTTGGAAGGAGACGTCATCTTATTGAAACATTAGATTTTAAAGGGGCTTGACATGGGGTAAACGCTAAGAGGTTATTTTCTATCATGGGAAAGTCTACGATCAGAGGGCATAGTCTCAGAATGAAGGGGCACCAATTTAAGACTGAGATGTTGGGAGTTTTTTTTGAAGGTGGCGGGTCTTTGGAACTCTATGACAGAGAGCTGTGACAGCAGAGTCATTGCATATATTTAATACTGAGATAGTTAGGCTCTTGATCAATAGAGAAATCAAGGGTTACTTAGATCTGGACAAAGGAACTGAGGGCTTGTAGATGACACAAAGCTAGGTGGAGGGACAGGTCGGTTTAAGGAAGTAGGGAGCCTGCAGAAGGACTTGGACAGGCTAGCAGAGTGGACAAAGAAGTGGTAGATGGAATACAATGTGGGAAAGTGTGAGCTTATGCACTTTGGTAAGAGGCCTAGATGATTTTTTAAATTGGGAAAGGCTTCAGAGATCTGTAGCACAAAGGGATTCAGGAGTCCCAGTTCAGGATTCTCTAACATGCAGGTTCAGTAGGTGGTTCAGAAGGCAAATGCAATGTCAGCATTCATTTTAAGAGGTTTAGAATACAAGAGCAGAGATGTACTGCTGAGGCTGTATAAGGCTCTGGTCAGATTGCATTTGGAATATTGCGAGCAGTTTTGGGCCCTGTATCTAAGGAAGGATGTGCTGAAGGAGGAGGTTTAGAGGACTTTTACAAGAATGATCCCGGGGTTGAAGTATTTTGTCATGTGAGGAGTGATTGAAGATTCTGAGTCTGTACTTGATGGAGTTTAGAAGGATAATGGGGAATCTAGGATTGAAACTTACACAATACTGAGAGGCTTGGAAACTATGGAAATGGAGATGATGTTTCCACAGGTAGGAGTGACAAGGACACAAGAGCACAGCCTCATACTAAAGGGAAGACCCTTTAGAACTGAAATGAGGAGGAATTTCTCCAGCCAAATGATAGTGATTCTGTGGAATTCATTGCCACAGAAGACTGTGGAGGCCAAGTCATTGATTGTCTTCAAGACTGAGATAGACAGGTTCTTGATTGGAATGGGGATCAAAGGTTACAGGGAGAAGGCAGGACATGGGTTTGAGAAAGAAACCAAACAGGACAACTTCTGGGCCAAACAGCATAAGCAACGATTGATCGACAGAACTAAGCAATCCCACAACCAGCAGATTGGATCTAAGCTCTGCTGTCCTACCACATCCTACCACATCCTGGTGGTGGACAACTAAACAACTCACTGGAGGAGGAAGCTCCACAAACATTCCCATCCTCAATGATGGAAGAGCCAAGCACATCAAAAGATTTACAGCAATCTTCAGCCCAAGTGCCAAGTGGATGATCCATACCAGTCTTCAGCCAATTTGATTCACTCCACGTGACATGCAGAAATGGTTGGAGACACTGGATATTGCAAAGGCTATGGGCCCTGACAACATTCCAGAATAACATTGAAGATTTGTGCTCCAGGACTGGCTGTTACCCAAGCCAGCATCTTCCAGTCCAGTGACAACACTGCCACCAGCCCCGACAGTGTGGAAAATTGCCAGCTATATCTTTACATAAAAAAAAGGACAAATCCAACCTGGCTAGCTACTGCTCCATCAGTTTACTCTCGATCATCAATAAAGTGATGGAGGGTGCTATCAACAGTGTTATCAAGCAGCACCTGCTCAGCAACAACCTGATCAGTGACGCCCAGTTTGGGTTCCTCCAGGGCCACTCAGCTCCTGACCTTATTACAGCCTTGGTTCAAACGTGGACAAAAGAGCTGAACTCCATACAGTGACAGCTCTTGACATCAAGGCTGCACTCAACTGAGTATGACATCAAGGAGCCCTAGCAAAACTTGCATCAATGGGAATCAGGGGATAAACTCTATGCTGGTTGCATAGGAAGATGGTCATGGTTGTTGGAGATCAGTCATCTCAGCTCCAGGACATCTCTGCAGGAGTTCCTCAGGGTTGTCCTAGCTCCAACCATCTTCAGCTGCTTCATTAATGATGTCTCTTCCATTATAAGGTCAGAAGTGGGGATTTTTGCTGAAGATTACACAATGTGCAGCTCCATTCAGATACTGAAATAATCCATGTTCAAATGCAACAAGATCTGGACAATATTCAGGCTTGGGCTGACAAGTGGCAAGTAATGTTCACACCACATGAATGCCAGGCTATGGCCATCACCAATAAGAGAAAAACTAACCACCAACCCTTGCCATTCAATGGTGTTATCATCACTGAATCCCCCACTATCAACATCCTTGGGGTTACCATTGACCAGAAATGCAACTGGACCCATTACAAAAGCAAGTCAGAGACTAGGACTGCTGAGGCAAGTAACTCAGCTCCTAAGTCCCCAAAGCCTATCCACCATTCAAAAGGCACAAGTCAGGAGTATGATGGAATACTCCCCACTTGCCTGGATGGGCGCAGCTCCAACAAAATTCAAGAAGCTTGACACCATCAAAGATAAAGCTGAGGTGTTCATAAAACTAATTCCAATTTAGCTGAATGGCCTCTTTGACAGTAATCCTAGTTGTTAAATTTGTTACCTTGGTAACTTGTAGCTAGATTTTCTGTCAAGGTTTAAGACATTTGAAGTCATACATCTTAAATGAGAAGGCTCACAGATAGAGCCTGAGACAGTCAGAGATTGTAGAGAAGGTTAAAACGTTTTTCAGATGGTTGTGCTATTTAAGATCGATGAGAGACAGTGAGGGTCAATGATTAGCCCAATCCTCGGCTTCAAAGCAGAAAGAGAGGAGTCAATCCTGACTATCAATGGTGCAAAAAAGGATTTGGCGTCTCTCCAGGTCAAAGTCAGCAGGTGTCAGAAACCGCAGCAGATGTAAAGGCAGCTCGAAACAATCTTACATGATCAAGAAAGACCATTAGCCAGCTCTGAAATTGCAGAGGGTACAACTAATGGACAAATAGGGATCCATCACTCACCAAAGTCACACTCCAGAGCATCAGGAGCAAGGACCTGATATCAGTTTCAGGCAGGTAGCCAACAAAGGAAGGGGCTGCCCTTGTCCATATTCATGCTATCTGTGTCTGCGTGGGTTTCCTCCCACAGTCCAAAGATGTGCAGGTCAGGTGGATTGGCCATGCTAAATTGCCTGTAGTGATAGGTGCATTAGTCAAAGGGAAGTGGGTCTGGGTGGGTTACTCTTCGGAGGGTCAGTGTTGGGCCGAAGGGCCTGTTTCCACACTGTGGGGAATCTAATCTAATCTAATCTCATCCAGGGTCAGCCTGCACACTAGCAGGTACATTAATAAAAACTGCAGATAGAAAGCTGCACTTCCTACAGCACTCTGCCTATTTACAAACCAATAATCAATGCTTTCCAGACTGCCTTACAAAGGAGATTTCAATGTGAACTAATTTAGTCTTTAGATCAGAAACCTGAGACATAAATGGTAAAAGCCAATCTCATTACTCGAGACATTTAACATGCACTTACATTTAGATATTAGTGAATTTAACATTCCAGGCTTTTCAAAGGTTTAAAATAAAGGAATATAAGAACATAAGAACTTGAAGCAGGAATAGGCCATTCAGCCCCTCAGGTTTGCCCCATTAAAGATATCATGGATGATCTATTTCAAGCCTCAACTCCTCTTTAGTGCCAGCTCCTCACAGCAGTCAACTTCCCAATATTTGAAAACTATATCTATCTCCTCTTTAAGTACTTTCATTGATCTAGCCTCCACAACTCTCTGGGTTGCAGAACGCCAGACATTCACTTCCCTCAGGAGAAATTCTTTCACCTCCAAATTTTAAATGAGTGTCCCTTTATTCTGTAATTATGTCCCCTACTTTGAAATTCCCCCATTAGATTAGATTCCCTATAGTATGGAAACAGGCCCTTCGGCCCAACAAGTCGACACCGACCCTCTGAAGAGTAACCCACCCAGACCCATTCCCCTACCCTATATTCACCCCTGATACTATGGGCAATTTAGCATGGCCAATTCACCTACCCTGCACATCTTTGTGACTGTGGGAGGAAACTGGAGCACCCGGAGGAAACCCACGCAGACACTGGGAGAATGTGCAAACTCCATACAGACAGTCGCCTGAGGCTGGAATCGAACCTGGGACCCTGGTGCTGTGAGGTAGCAGTGCTAACCACTGAGCCACCGTGCCACCCCCAATTAGTGGGGGGCGTTATCTCAATATCTGCCCTGTCAAGTCCGCTCAGAATCTTCAATCAGATCAATCCTCATTCTCCTAAACTCTAATGAATGAAGACCTAACCTGTTTAACAGTTCTCAATAAACCAACTCTTTCATCCAAGAAATCAGCTTAGTGAATCCCTTTCAAACTCCCTCCAATGCCAGTATATTCCTTTGTAAATATGAGGACCAAAACTGTGCATAATACTCCAGGTGCAACCTCATCAACACTCTGTACAACTGTAACAAGACTGCCTTAATTTTAAACTCCAACCCCCTGTCAATAAGGGCCAAAATCTTATTTGCCTTCTTAATGACACGCTGCACTGCATGCAAACTTCTTGCACAAGAATACCCAGAGCTCTCCGCACTACACTTTTTTTGGTGTTTATCTCCATTTGGATAAGGCTGCCTCTGCCTCTTGATTCTTCCTACCAAAGAGAATGGTCTCATATTTTCCTACATTAAACTCCATCTGTCAGTTTCTTTGTCCGCTCACTAAACCTACCTATATCCCCATGAAGATTCCTTATGCCCTCATTACAACATGCCCGCCTGCCTTTTGTATCGTCAGAAAATGTTGATATTTTACCTCGACCTTATCCTGCAAATCATTAGGTTAGATTAGATTAGATTACTTATAGTGTGGAAACAGGCCCTTCGGCCCAACAAGTCCACACCGCCCCGCCGAAGTGCAACCCACCCATACCCCTACATCTACCCCTTACCTAACACTACGGGCAATTTAGCATGGCCAATTCAACTGAACTGCACATCTTTGGAGTGTGGGAGGAAACCGGAGCACCCGGAAGAAACCCACGCGGACACGGGGAGAATGTGCAAATTCCACACAGAGAGTTGCCTGAGGTGGGAAATGAACCCGGGTCTCTGGCGCTGTGAGGCAGCATTGATATAGATAATTGAGGCCCTAGGACTGATCCTTGTGGCACTCCACTAGTTATGTCTTTCCAACCTGTAAATGACTCACTGACCCCAACTCCCTGCCTCCTGCATGTTTAACAACCCTCCGAACTGGGTTATATTGCAGGGGGAGGGAGGTGGGGAAAGGTGGGCTATATTGAGGAGGGAGAGGGATAGGAAAGAGGCCATTTTTTTTGAGAAAAGGAGGGATTAGGGCGGAGGTGGAGGTAGGGCAGAAGTGGGTAATGTTGAGGGAGGGAGGGAAGGAGAGAGATAGGACAGAGTGGGTAATGATGAGGAGAGAGAGAGATAGGACAGAGGTGGGTAATGTTGAGGAGGGAGGGAGATAGGGCAGAGGTGGGTAATGTTGAGGAGGGAGGGAGAGAGGGCAGAGGTGGGTAATGTTGAGGAGGGAGGGAGAGAGGGCAGAGGTAGGTAATGTTGAGGAGGGAGGGAGATAGGGCAGAGGTGGGTAATGTTGAGGAGGGAGGGAGATAGGGCAGAGGTGGGTAATGTTGAGGAGGGAGGGAGATAGGGCAGAGGTGGGTAATGTTGAGGAGGGAGGGAGAGAGGGCAGAGGTAGGTAATGTTGAGGAGGGAGGGAGATAGGGCAGAGGTGGGTAATGTTGAGGAGGGAGGGAGATAGGGCAGAGGTGGGTAATGTTGAGGAGGGAGGGAGATAGGGCAGAGGTGGGTAATGTTGAGGAGAGAGGGAGAGAGGGCAGAGGTGGGTAATGTTGAGGAGAGAGGGAGAGAGGGCAGAGGTGGGTAATGTTGAGGAGAGAGGGAGAGAGGGCAGAGGTAGGTAATGTTGAGGAGGGAGGGAGATAGGGCAGAGGTGGGTAATGTTGAGGAGGGAGGGAGATAGGGCAGAGGTGGGTAATGTTGAGGAGAGAGGGAGAGAGGGCAGAGGTGGGTAATGTTGAGGAGAGAGGGAGAGAGGGCAGAGGTGGGTAATGTTGAGGAGAGAGGGAGAGAGGGCAGAGGTGGGTAATGTTGACGAGGGAGGGAGATAGGGCAGAGCCTTTACTAGCAGCTAAAACAGCTAATCAGTGCCTGAAGGTGGGAAAGGAGGAAGGTGTACAAAGTAATGGATATTCTGTCTCCCCACCACTCGCCAGTCTTGATGATCTCATTGATTCCATGATCCAAAATTGTTCTGAAGGGTCACTGAACCCAAAATGTTAATTCTAATTTCTCTCCATAGATACTGCCAGACCTGCTGAGCTTGTGTTTTTATTTGGGTACCCAAAAATGTACATTTTAGCATTTTCACCTTGCTCTAATATCACAATGCTGTTTTCCAGAACACATTCTATATTCCTTGCTGTCTTGACTGTCTAACCAATAAGGACAGTGGCTGCCTGCTGCCTTCCTCACTGATCCAGCTTCCCGACAATGGGTGACACTGGCAAGTTTTTATATATTGTTCAAAACCAAAAAGGCAGAACCGCTTTAAACTGCTTGCTGAATTTGATCAGCTTTCATTGTGAGCCAGTAAGTGTAGGGGATGGAATATTGGAGAGGGAGTAGAGTGTGTGCAAGGAATTGTGATGACCAGCATAGATTAGAGGAAACACTGCCTTTGTAATGAAGGTAGAAAGACATCAAACATCTGGTTGCAAACATCAGAGGGTACCAGCCAAGACATTGACTGATAAGAACAAGATTGATATCGCCATTGTTGCATGTCATGAAACATAGTTGAGTTTGATGCAGCTCAGTAATAATTTGTGATTTGGAGATGCCGGTGTTGGACTGGGGAGTACAAAGTTAAAAGTCACCCAACCCCAGGTTATAGTCCAAAAGGCTTAGTTGGAAGGACTAGCTTTCCAAGCACTGCTCCTTCAACCACCTGGTGAAGGAGCAGCGCTCCAAAAGCTAGTGCTTCCAATTAAACCTTTTGGACTTTTACCTGGTGTTGTGTGATTTTTAACAGTAAGAATCTGAGTTAGTTTCAGGCCTGAGAGGCGTTGTGACAGTTTACTACATCAGTATCTGGTCAGTGGAGGTGTTAAACAGAGGAGGGTTACACTAAATAAGGTGCTAATCGCTGAGCTTTATTCATTTAAAGGACTATGACCCCTCGTGTTAGCCATTTCTACCCTGGGAAATGGTCTCTGGTATCGACTCTATCTATGCCTCTCATTATCTTGTATATCTCAATTAGGTCCCCTCTCCTCCTCCTTTTTTCCAATGAAAAAAGTCCGAGCTCAGTCAACCTCTCCTTATAAGATAAGCCCTCCAGTCCAGGCAGCATCCTGGTAAACCTCCTCTGAACCCTCTCCAAAGCATCCACATCTTTCCTATAATAGGCTGACCAGAACTGGACGCAGTATTCAAAGTGCGGTCTAACTGAAGTTTTATAGAGCCGCAACAAGATCTCACGACTTTCAAACTCAATCCCCCTGTTAATGAAAGCCAAAACACCCTATGCTTTCTTAACAACCCTGTCGACTTGGGTGGCCATGTTAAAGGATCTGCACACCAAGATCCCTCTGTTCCTCCACACTGCCAAGAATCCCATCCTTAATCCTGTACTCAGCTTTCAAATTCGATCTTCCAAAATGCATCACCTCGCATTTATCCAGGTTGAACTCCCTCTCAGCCCATCTCTGCATCCTGTCAATGTCCCACTGCAGCCTACAACAGCCCTCTATACTGTCAACGACACCTCCAACCTTTGTGTTGTCTGCAAACTTGCTGACCCATCCTTCAATCCCCTCATCCAAGTCATTACTAAAAATTACAAACAGGAGAGGCCCAAGGACAGAGCCCTGTGGAACACCACTCACCACTGACTTCCAGGCAGAATATTTTCCTTCTGCTACCACTCGCTGTCTTCTGTTGGCCAGCCAATTCTGTATCCAGACAGCTAAGTTCCCCTGTATCCCATTCCTCCTGACCTTCTGAATGAGCCTACCATGGGGAACCTTATCAAATGCCTTGTTGAAGTCCATATACACCACATCCACAGCTCGACCCTCATCAACGTTTCTAGTCACATCCTCAAAGAACTCGATAAGATTTGTGAGGCATGACCTGCCCCTCACAAAGCTGTGTTGACTGCATTTAATCAAGCCATGCTCTTCTAGATGGTCATAAATCCTATCCCTCAGAATCCTTTCTAACACCTTGCAGATGACAGGCGTGAGACTGACTGGTCTGTAATTGCCGGGGATTTCCCTGTTTCCTTTTTTGGAGAGAGGAATTACATTTACCTCTCTCCAGTCCTTGACGAAGGGCTTTTGCCCGAAACATCGATTTTCCTGCTCCTCGGATGTTACCAGCATCAGCACCACTCTAGTCTTGACTCCAAGAAATAGCTGGTCTCTTCCTGCACACTGGTTCCCATGTTCACAAAGAGCAGACAATTAAGCCTCAATTGATACCTCATGATCCTCTGGAAGATCTTAGTTGTAGTGCTCTGTATATAATCTTAAAATGAATGTTTTGCAATGATAGTAGATTATGTTAATTGTCAGACATATTACCCTGTCTAGCTTTTCAAATCTGTTATTAAAAAGGATCAAGGAATTAAATGATCATATGTTTGAGGACAGGAACAGGTCTTAGAGCAGAGAGTGACAATTTTAAAACTACCAGGAGAGAGGAGAAAAGGGTTTCTGGAACCAGAGATACTTTAAAACAGCTTTGGCTGCCTTGAGTCAGAGATCATTGCATTTTTTAAAGAGAACATTGGATAAGTATTTGAAGGCGCAGGCACTAGGCACTGACAAGAGGTTAAGGAAATGGGATTGGTCTCACTATCAGTTATGATAGGCTGAATGATCTCATTTTATGCTTTAAGCTGTGCTGGGTATGTGATAACTCTCTGTGTATTCTGCAGTGTTGCAGATTCTGTCAGAATTTGTAATATTGTATATCGCCCCAACTGGGTATCAGCAGCAACTGTCCAGATTGTTTCACAATGAAGGGAGTCGACACAATCTGGGCCAACATTTATCCTTTAAACACCACCACCAAAAACAGATTCATTGTCATTCATCACACTTCTGATTAGGCTAATTAGCTGCATGCGAATTAGTTGCTGAATTTGACGATAGAACAATGGCTACTTTTACAAATTAGCTGTTGGCTGGAAAAATGCTTCAGGACATAGAGTCCTAGAGTCCTATAGCATGGAGACAGGCCCCTTTGGCCCAAACAGGTCCGTGCCAACCAAAAGGTCACCATCAAGGGCTAAAGGACCTGTACTGAGCTGTAATGCTCTAAAATGTCCATCTACGCTAACCCCATTTCCCTACACTTGGGTAATTTCCTTCTAAATTTTTCCTATCCATGTATTTATTCAAATACCTTTTAAATGTTGTTAATCAAATAGTCTCAGAGTCATACAGAACATCCTGGACAGTCATGACACCCTGAAGGCACTATATAAATGCAGCTTTTGAAGCCCTCGACCAGAAAAGGAGCATGATTAGCCCATAGAATCAGATGCACTCGTTGACAAGATCATGCCTGATCAGATTGTGACCCTGACTCCCAGGCAGCTGTCCAGGAGTAGGGCTGGAGATGGATTTCCTAACAGCCTATTTACACTGGCAAAGCCTTCCTTGAAGGAAGGAACTCAGGTCTCCCACTGCCTCTCTGACCAGTGAGCAAACCACCCCATAACCTATGCACCTTCTGCTCCTCTCCCCTCCTTTATGCCCAATTTTCCAAAGATCTTCAGGGAGTTAACAGCAATTGGTCAAGAAGTCCCTGGCATTTCTCCCCCTTAAACATTTTTGCAATCACATTTTATGCAACAGAGTCTTCAATTAAAAATAAACAATAGTGAATCTTCAAAGTTCCATTATCTTCACTCACTGCTCCAGGCACATTAAGCCCATCCCTCACCTTCCAACAAACTTTATGAGTCAGAGCTCTTGCCTATCATTCAGGTGATGGCTCACAACCATATTCCAAAACAAATACTGCTTTTCCAGCAATGTTCACATCCCATGACAGGATTAAACAAAAATCATCATTTCATCCAGAACTCAATCTCCCTTTGCTCTAACTACCTCCACTCTCATGGGTCTACATTGACTAAGCCATCCAAAGCCTCTACAAAAGCAGCATGTTGGAATGTAGAACTTCCTAAAGAAAATGACCAGGGGCCATCAAATTCGCCTTCTACCATCCTGATATTTCCACGACAGGACAATAATGGAGCTTTTTATTAATCACCAAGATGTCCAGATTTCTTTTTAAAATTAGATTCCCTATAGTTTGGAAACAGGCCCTTCAGCCCAACAAGTCCACACAGAGTAACCCACCATTTCCCTCTGACACAATTTAGCATGGCCAATTCACCTCAGCTGCACAGCTTTGGACCGTGGTCATCTGAGACCTCGGGGAATGGTAAGTCTGCCCTTATTGAGGGACAGCCCAGGCTTAAGGAACCAGTTGTCAAGGTAACAGGCCATGGGCTAAGGCAGAGCCAGCAGGTTTTGGAAATGATGATGGAAGAGGGAGGACAGCTGCTTAGAGACAGAGGATCGAACCAGAAGGAGAGCTTATGTTTCCTTTAAGCACAGGTGAGGCGAACAAGGGATACACGGAAGATATTCCTTTCTGGTAGCTTATTGCTCATTGCTGTCATAAACGGGAGCCTTGGACAAGCAACTGAAGAAGAGCAAGCAGGCCTGGGAGGAATGGAGAAGGGAGCAGAGAAGCTGCCATTAGGACAGTCACTGGAACTGAACGGTGTGTTGGGGGCACACAAATGTAATGTCATTGGCAAAGGAGGCACATGGGGATAAACATTTTAACACAATGAGTGGGAAATTCATAGAATAACGTCATGGCAAATCAGTGTGTGCACATGCATGTACCAGAGAGAGAGAGAGAGGAAGTTATCATCTTCAAACATAAACCACAAAGTCTTTGTTTGAAAACGGTGGGAGGGGGTGGGATGGAGGTTGGGGGAGGGTAGAAAGGAGAGGCGAAGGAAAATGAGTTAAAAAAAAATAAACACCTGCAGATAATGCAAATCTGAAACGGAAACAAAAGTTGCTGGAAAAACTCTTGCAGCATCTGTGGAGAGAAAATCGAGTTAAGCTTTGGGTCCAGTGACCCTTCTTCAGAACTGATAGTAGCTCAGAAAAAGCTTTACCCAATTGCCGCTGGCTAATCCACCTGGCCTTGCACCCAGAATCAGAGTTATACAGCACGGAAACAGACCCTTCAATCCAACCAGTCCATGCCGAACATAATCCTAGTCCCACCTCTCTGCCCCTGGCCCACATCCCTCCAAGTCTTTCCTATTCGTGTACCAATCCAAATGCTTTTTAAATGCTATAATTGTACCCACATCCACTGCTTTCATCTCTGAACTGCAGAAGGAAACTGGAGTACCCAATAGAAACCCACACAGACACGGGGAGAATGTACAAACTCCACACAGACAGTCGCCCGAGGATGGAATATGAACCTGGATCCTGGGCTCTGTGAGGCAGCAGTGCTAACCACTGAGTCACCATGCCACCCTTATTTGGATATTCAGACAGCCTGTGACAGGCAGGAGAGGCAGAGCATCCTTGGGATGGCCTGTATATTGCTGCTTATTTTGCAAACACTCCGTCCCCAGTCGGTGAGGGAAACCAGGGTGAATGATGCAAAGTCAGCCTCCAAAATACCTTCCCCCCAGTTATAAAGGATGATACATGATTGTGGAACTGCACCGAGAGTGGCCTGCATGATAGACCCTGAACTAATCAAGGATGAATCAACACAGTGACAGAAGCTCTGATACTGCTCATAGACGTGCATTAGAGCTCATCACTAATGGCTGCGTTGTGAGTACACGGCCCCCAACCTGAGGGAGTGTATAGATCACACAGTGCACAGAGCAAACTACTAATCAGTCCCCACCCTCTCACTGCCCCATCACAATCAATCCAGCAGCTGCCTTTCACTTGTATTTTGTCTGCTGTTTGTTTATAGCCTGTTAGTTTTTTAATGGTCCCAGCAGATCGAATTGAGGAAGCTTAGCTGTGAATTAAAGGGCTTTTACACTGAGAGCAGTGATTGAAGGGTCAGGATCCTACTGGCTAGAATCCATTAATGGAAACGAGCTTGGCTCCGAGCACCCGTCTCTCATGGAGAGGGGCAGACATTGACTCTGGGACTGCATTTGTCGGCACCACAACTACAAGAGGCCTCTCGCCTCCCGCCTCCCATGTGATTACAGTGCCTGAGATTGAGGCAACTGCATCAAAGGATGGGAGCAAAAAAACCGAGTGCTTTACAAATGCTTTAATTCATTCAAATCCTAGGATCACAATTTGTTCAGTGGGCGACACAATGGCTCAGTAGTTAGCACTGCTGCCTCACAGCGCCAGGGATCCTGGGTTCAATTCCAGACTCAGGTGACTGATGTGTGGAGTTTGCACATTCTCCCCGTGTCTGCGTGGGTCACCTCTGGGTGTTTCGGTTTCCTCCCATAATACAAAGATGTGCAGGTTAGGTGGATTGGCCCTGCTAAATGCGGGGGTGCGGGAGTGAATCTGGATGGACGCTCTTCGGATAGTCAGTGCAGACCTGCTGGGCTGAATGGCCTGTATCTGCACTGTAGGATTCTACGCTCAATGTTCCATACCCAACATTTGTCTAAATAAAAAGCAAAAAACTGCAGATACTGGAAATCTGGAACCAAAACAGAAAGTGTTGGAGAAACTCAACAGGTTTGGCAGCAGCTGTGGAGAGAGAAACGGATTTAACATTTCAGATCCAATATGCATCTTCTTCAAGTGCTTCTCTCTTCGTCTTGTGACTGCTACCTCCCTCCTACTACTGACCCCTCACCACCTCCTGCTACAGACTTCTCACTGACACCCTCCCTCGATCTATCACTGCCTTCCTCCTTCCCCCGGCCCATCACTGACTTCTTCCTTCCCTCTCTTGACACCTCCCTTCCTCGACAGATCTCACTCCTTCACTACCTCCCTCCCTCTCCTAATTCCTCACTTATTCCCTCCGTCTCTTGACCCCTTACTGCCTCACTCTCTCCCTCTCCTGACCCTGTACTCCATCCTTTTACCCACCTTTCCTTCCACCCTTCTTGACTCCCCCTCCCCCTCCACCTCACTAGTGCTCTCTCTGTTCAGGAGTGAGTGGTTGAAAGAGATTAGGAACAGGATAGGAAGTGGGCTGGCGAGTGGGGCACTGAACTGGGGAGACAGACACTGAGTGACAGAGGGGCGGCACAGTGGCTCAGTGGTTAGCACTGCTGCCTCACAACACCAGGGTCCCAGGTTTGATTCCAGCCTCGGGCGACTGTATGGAGTTTGCACATTCTCCCTGTGTCCTCCAGGTCCTCTGGTTTCCTCCCACAGTCCAAAGATGTGCAGGTTTGGTGAATTGACCATTCTAAATTACCCATAGATTTAGGTGCATTAATCAAAGAGAAATGGATCTGGGTGGGTTACTCTTCAGAGGGTCAGTGTGGACTGGTTGGGCCGAAGGGCCTGTTTCCACACTGTAGGGAATCTAACCTAATCTAGTAAACAGAGTTGGGGGTGCATAGCAGAATGGAGAGAGGGAGGTGCTGTGTCTCTGGGTCAGTCTGGGAATCCCCTCCCTAAAATTATTGTAGGTCTATCTACAGCACGTTAACTGCCACTGTTCAATTGGCAGCTCACCACCACCTTCTCGAGGGTAACTAGGGACAGGCAATAAAAGCTGGTCCAGCCACCAGTGAATAAAAAAATAAATTCGATGCTGCACAGTAAGGAGTTTGCTACCCTTGGTGCTAACACAATCTGCTGGCTGCAGTTAGGGAGGTTTGTAACTAATCCTCTGAATAGCTTGTGTAAGATAACAGTGTTACTGGTTACTCTCAAAACTGATTCTCCTCACATCCAGAATGATTGGTTTAACAGCTAAATCATCTGGCGCAATCACTGATCCACAGAAATGGATATTGCTGTGACGAGATAAACCTTTAATTGATGTTTAAACACACTGAAACCATTTACTGAAACAAAATGCCAGAATCAAATAAATGTGGTGTTAATGCTGAACTGTGATACATTATCATGGATATATGTTAATAACTATTGTTAAACTTCCTCAAGCCAACACAAGTCTTTGTGTACAAAGTAGTTATTAACACACTGCAGTGCTGCAGTGAGGTCTGGACTGTGCAGCAGTGACATGCAACAATATTGGAGTAATTCCACAAATAGTGCCTCCTGCATTCCCTGGATTCAACCGGAAGACTGTCAAACTTACATGGGCATCCTTCTGCACTCAGCTCTGGAAGCTCTTGAAAACCCAACTCCTGCACACTGTGTCCCAGCTGGCTGAAAAGGGCCAGGCTCTGATTCCCCAAAACTCAAACGGTCAGTTTCCTCAAAACCCAAACAGCCAGTATTCTTGGGAAGACAAAGCAACCACTACAAAGACTCTCTCCTCCTGAAGAGCAGCAGTATTGACCTTATTGACTGAAAGAAGCTTCACACCAAATGCTCAGAATAGTAACAACTTGAGGAACATGTTGCAGCCTACTCTCCAGATGCTACCAACTCATAGGACAGTCCTTCCCCTAGTTCCCAAATATCTGAGACATGGAAAATCAACCTGTGTTCAGGCACACGAAGGACTACAGCAGGAACCTGTGACCCAGAGTGTACATCATTCTCATATCATGGTACAGCCAGTGATCGGCTTATTATCTACTTGTGATTTGTGGCTGTAATGTATTTCAATTCAAATTGTAAATTAATTACGACTGCACCTTTATGAAGTGAGATTATTCCTGCATCTAGAAAGAGCTGTAACTCAGAATGGTCAATGTTGGCACAAAATGATTTATGTTTCTTGTCCAACTTAAATCTGGGCAGTAGTGGTGTTGTAGCACAGTGGCAGTGTCCCTATCTCTGAGCCAGGAGGCATGGGTTCACGTCCCACCTGCTTCAGCTGTCTGAAATAACATCTCTGTCTAGATCAATTAGAAACTATCAAAACCTTGGCACTGTATTAATAGAGTGATACAAAGATGTTTGCTAAAATTTCCATACACCGACCATGAGACCAGTGCAGTGTTGCATGGAATTACGTGACATCAAGTAAGGAAGGGGTGGGGATGGGGCACAGAGTAGATGTAAAGTTGGGAGCAAGGTCCAATCAGATATAGAAGGAATGCTAGGACAGGCAAGTAGGCAGAGAAAACCTGGTCAGGCTAAGGCACATGTGATGTCTGGAGAGGCTACGTTGTGTCTGTTTTGATGCAAGGAGCTTGTCTGGTAAAGTGGATAAACTTAGAGCATTAATGAGCATGTGAGAATATGGTATTGTTGCAATCTGTGAGATATTGTTGAAGGAAGGATAGGACTAGAAGTTTCAGGAGAGATGGGAGGATGGTAGTAAGATGGGTGGGGCATTGTATTATTGATGATAGGAAACCATTACCACAGTAATGTCTGAGAATGATCTTCAAATGAGGCCATCCAGGGAGACCTTAGAAAAGGAGCGATTACCTTGGTGGTAGGTCTCCCAACAGACAGAGGGAGGTAGAGGAGCAGATACATCAGCAAATCAGAGAGATGTGAGAGCAATAGAGTTATAGCAACAGGGGATTTCAACTTTGTTAACATTAACTGGGATCACCTTAGTGTGAAAGGATTATTTAAGAAAGGTGGTAAGGAAAAGCCAGGGAATTATAGACCAGTGAACTGATATCAGTGGTGAGTAAGTTGTTGAAGGAGATTGAGGGATAGGATTTACATGCACTTGGAAAAGCAAGGACGGATTGGGGGCAGTCAATCTGCAGTGAAACGGACTGATAAGCTAGAAGAGATACCTGTTAGGAAGGAAGATGTGTTGGACATTTTGAACAACTTGAGGATAGACAAGTCCCCCGGGCCTGACGGGATATATCCTAGGATTATGTGGGAAGCAAGAGAGGAAATTGCAGTACCGTTGGCAATGATCTTCTCGTCTTCACTGGCAACTGGGGTGGTACCAGGGGACTGGAGAGTAGCGAATGTTGTGCCCCTGTTGAAAAAAGGGAATAGGGATAACCCCGGGAATTACAGGCCAGTTAGTCTTACTTCTGCGGTAGGCAAAGTAATGGAAAGGGTACTGAGGGATAGGATTTACGAGTATCTGGAAAGACACTGCTTGATTAGGGACAGCCAGCACGGATTTGTGAAGGGTAGGTCTTGCCTTACAAGTCTTATTGAATTCTTCGAGGAGGTGACCAAGCATGTGGATGAGGGTAGAGCAGTGGATGTAGTGTACATGGATTTTAGTAAGGCATTTGATAAGGTTCCCCATGGTAGGCTTATGCGGAAAGTCAGGAGGCATGGGATAGAGGGAAATTTGGCCAATTGGATAGAAAACTGGCTAACCGGTCGAAGTCAGAGAGTGGTGGTAGATGGTAAATATTCAGCATGGAGTCCAGTTACAAGTGGAGTTCCGCAGGGATCAGTTCTGGGTCCTCTGCTGTTTGTAATTTTTATTAATGACTTAGATGAGGGAGTCAAAGGGTGGGTCAGTAAATTTGCAGATGATACAAAGATAGGTGGAGTTGTGGACAGTGAGGAGGGTTGTTGTCGGCTGCAGAGGGACTTAGATATGATGCAGAGCTGGGCTGAGGAGTGGCAGATGGAGTTCAACCCTGCCAAGTGTGAGGTTGTCCATTTTGGAAGAACAAATAAGAATGCGGAATACAGGGTTAATGGTAGGGTTCTTGGTAAGGTGGAGGAACAGAGGGATCTTGAGGTCTATGTACATAGATCTTTGAAGGTTGCCACTCAGGTGGATAGAGTTTGTAAGAAGGCCTATGGAGTATTATCGTTCATTAGCAGAGGGATTGAATTCAAGAGTTGTGAGGTGATGTTGCAGCTGTACAGGACTTTGGTTAGGCCACATTTGGAGTACTGTGTGCAGTTCTGGTCGCCTCACTTTAGGAAAGATGTGGAAGCTTTGGAGAGGGTGCAGAGAAGATTTACCAGGATGTTGCCTGGAATGGAGAGTAGGTCGTACGAGGATAGGTTGAGAGTTCTCGGCCTTTTCTCGTTGGAACGGCGAAGGATGAGGGGTGACTTGATAGAGGTTTATAAGATGATCAGAGGAATAGATAGAGTAGACAGTCAGAAACTTTTTCCCCGGGTACAACAGAGTGTTACAAGGGGACATAAATTTAAGGTGAAGGGTGGAAGGTATAGGGGAGATGTCAGGGGTGGGTTCTTTACCCAGAGAGTGGTGGGGGCATGGAATGCGCTGCCCGAGGGAGTGGTAGAGTCAGATTCATTGGCGACCTTTAAGCGGCATTTGGATAGGTACATGGATGGGTGCTTAATCTAGGATAGAAGTTTGGCACAACATCGTGGGCCGAAGGGCCTGTTCTGTGCTGTATTGTTCTATGTTCTATGTTCTATGTTCTATGTTCTATGTTCTAATCTGGCTGTGCGTGTGGGAAATTGTATCTCACAAACTTGTTTGAGTTTTCTAAAGAAGATTGATGAGGGCATTCAACAGGTTCCTCATGGTGGACTGGTTAGCAAGATTAGATCACATGGAATCCAGGGAGAACTAGCCAACTGGTTACAAAATTGGCTTGAAGATAGAAAACAGAAGGTGATGGTGGAGGGTTGTTTTACAGACTGGAGGCCTGTGACCAGCAGTGTGCTGCAAGGATCAGAGCTGGGTCCACTGTTTTTTGACATTTATATAAATGATTTGGCTGTGAATATTGGAAAAGCATGGTGGCTCAGTGATTAGCACTGCTGCCTCACAGCTCCAGGGTCCCAGGAGTTTGCACATTCTCCCCATGTCTGTCTGGGTTTCCTCCGGGTGCTCTGGTTTCCTCCCACGGTCCAAAGATGTGTAGGACAGGTGAATTGGCCATGCTAAATTGTCCTTGGTGTTCGGTGCAATAGTAAGAGGGGGGTGGGTTACTCTTCGGAGGGTCAGTGTGGACTTGTTGGGCTGAAGGGCCTGTTTCCACACTGGAGGGAATCTAATCTAATCTCCTGGTTAGTAAATTTGCAGATTATACCAAAATTGGTGATGTAGTGGAAAGTGAAGGCTGCTATCTCAGAGCTCAATAGGATCTTGATCAAGTTGGACTGAGGAGTGGCAAATGGAGTTTAAACGGAGATAAATGTGAGGTGTTGTATTTTGACAAGGCAACCAAGGGCAGTTAATGGTAGGCTGTAGGGAGTGTTGCCGAATAAAGAGATCTAGGGACACAGGTGCATAGTTCCTTAAAGGTGGAGTCACAGGTAGACAGGGTGGTAAAGAAAGCTTTTTGCATGCTTGCCTTCATTGGTCAGTGCTCTGACTATAGGAGTTGAGATGTCATGCTGCAACTTTACAGGACACTGGTGACACCACTTTTGGAATGCTGCATTCAATTCTAGTCGCCTTGTGATAGAAAAGATTTTGTTAAACTTGAAGGAATTCAATAAAGATTTACAAGGATGTTGCCAGGATTGGAGGGTTTGAGCTATTGGGAGAGCCTGAATAGGCTAGGGCTGATTTCCCTAGAGTGTCGGAGGCTGAGGAGTTACCTTATAGAGGCTTATAAAATCATGAAGGGCATGGAGAGGTAGAATAACCAAGATCTTTTTCTCAAGGTAGGGGAGTCCAAAACTAGAGGGCACAGGTTAAGGGGAGAGGGGAAAAATTAAAATGGACCTGAGCACAACTTTTTCTTGCAGAGAATGGTGCTCCCAGAAGAAGTGGTAGAGGCTGTACAATTTCAAAAGGCATTTGGATGGGTAACATGAATTGGAAGAGTTTAGATGGATATGGGCCAAATGCTAGCAAATAGGTTTAGATTAATTTAGGATATCTGGTCGGCATGGTTGAGTTGGACTAAACGGTAGTTTCTTTGCTGTACAACTGTCTGACTCTATAATTAGATATGGTGGAATTTTAAAATACATCCTGGAAAGATTTTTATGTCAGTACATAGATAGTCCTACTAGAGATGAGGCAGTGCTAGACTGAATCCGAGGAAATGAAGCTGCTCAGTGATTGACGTTTCGGTGGGTGAACATTTTGGGAATAGTGACCATAACTCTTAAGTTTGAAACTCATTCTGGAATGGGATAAGGATAATGCAGAAGTATCTAAACTTGGGCGAGGCCAATTTCAATATCATGGGACAGGATCTGGCAAATAGACTGGACCAGCTACTTGCAGGTAAGTCTACATTTGGAAAGTAGGAGTCTATTGAAAGTAGTATAGCCAGAATTCAAGGCCAGTAAGAGTGAGGAACAAGGGCAGTGAGTCCAGGCAACCCTAGATGTCAAGGGATATTGAGCGTTTGATAAAGAAAAAGGAGGAAGCATATGTCAAGTATAGTATGTTAAAACAGGGGAGACGCTCCAAAAATACAGAGAGCATAGGAGATTGCTTAAAAAGAAATTAGGAGAGTATAGAGGAGCCACAAAATAGCTTTGGCAGATAGGATTAAAGCTTTTTATAGCATATTAAGAGTAAGTGGTTTACCAGGGAAAGGGTGAGGTCTGTGAGAGACGAAAGAGGCAACCTAGAGGCATAGGATATAGGTAAAGTCTTTAATGAATATGTTAAAAATAATAACAATGAGGTAATAGATGTTTCAGTGGAATAAAGATGCATAAATCCCCAGGGCCTGATGAGATGTATTCCAGGTTGCTATGGGAGGCAACGGAGGAGATTGCTGAGGCACTTGCTGAGACATTTAATATTTTGCTGAGCCCAGGATAGCTAATGTGGTTTCTTTGTTCAAGAGGGGCAGCAAAGATAGTCTCGATAATTACAGAACAGTTTGTTTGCTGTCAGTGGCAAGGGAATTACTGGAAAAAGTTCTAAGGGATAGGATTAATCAACACTTGGAAAGGCAGGGATTGGTCAAGGATAGTCAGCCCCGTAAGTCGAAGGGAGATCATGTCTGACTATTTAATCAAGTTTTTTTGAAAAAGTGATGAAATATATTGATGAGGGTAGTGCAGTTGATGTGGTTTATGTGGATCAATCGGTTGGCTGACAGGAAACAAAGAGTAGTGATAAACGGCTCCTTTTCGGAATGGCAGGCAGTGACCAGTGGTGTGCTGCAGGGATCAGTGCTGGGACCGCAGCTTTTTACAATGTACATTAATGATATAGATGAAGGTATTAAAAGTAATACTAGCAAATTTGCTGATGACACAAAGCTGGGTGGCAGGGTGAAATGTAAGGAGGATGTTAGGAGATTACAGGGTGACCTGGACAGGCTAGGTGAGTGGACGGACGCATGGCAAATGCAGGTGGCAAGAACAGGAAGGCAGATTACTACCTAAATGGAATCAATTTAGGTAAAGGGGCAATACAACGAGATCTAGGTGTTCTTGTACACCAGTCAATGAAAGTAAGCATGCAGGTACAGCAGGTAGTGAAGAAGGCTAATAGCATGCTGGCCTTCATAGCAAGGGATTGAGTATAGAAACAAAGAAGTCCTTCTGCAGCTGTACAGGGCCCTGGTGAGACCACTCCTGGAATATTGTGCGCAGTTTTGGTCTCCAAATTTGAGGAAAGACATTCTGGCTATTGAGAGATATTTCATATGTTTCATATGTTCATAAACAAATTGGATGTGAATGTATAAGGTATAAAAACTAAGTTTACAGTTGACATGAAAATTGGTGGTGTTGTCGATAGTGAAGAGGATGGGCTCAGGCTAAAGTCTGATACTGATCAGCTGCTAAACTGGACAGAGCAATGACAGGTGGGATTTAATCCTGATAACCAGGAGACAATGTATTTTGGGAGGTCCAATAAGGTAAGGATTTACACAATGATGGTAGGTGCCTAGGGAGCACTGAGGTAAGATGGGACCTTGGTGTACAAGTCCAGAGCTCCCTGAAGGTGTCAGCACAGATAGACAGGATGGTGAAGACGGCCTTCAATAACTGGGTAGAGAACATAAGAGCAAGAAGGTGCTCTTATGTGTGGAGGGACAGCAGCCCCCTCTGGGGCTAGACAGAGGGAGAGCAGCCCCCTCTGGACCAGTGCAGAGGGAGAGCAGCCCCCTCTGGGGCTAGACAGAGGGAGAGCAGCCTTCTCTGGGGCCAGTGCAGAGGGAGAGCAGCCCCCTCTGGGGCCAGTGCAGAGGGAGAGCAGCCCCCTCTGGGGCCAGTGCAGAGGGAGAGCAGCCCCCTCTGGGGCCAGTGCAGAGGGAGAGCAGCTCCCTCTGGGGCCAGTGCAGAGGGAGAGCAGCCTTCTCTGGGGTCAGTGCGGAGGGAGAGCAGCCCCCTCTGGGCCAGTGCAGAGGAAGAGTAGCCCCCTCTGGGGCCAGTGCAGAGGGAGAGCAGCCGCCTCTGGGGCCAGTGCAGAGGGAGAGCAGCCCCCTCTGGGGCTAGACAGAGGGAGAGCAGCCTTCTCTGGGGCCAGTGCAGAGGGAGAGCAGCCCCCTCTGGGGCCAGTGCAGAGGGAGAGCAGCCCCCTCTGGGGCCAGTGCAGAGGGAGAGCAGCCCCCTCTGGGGCCAGTGCAGAGGGAGAGCAGCTCCCTCTGGGGCCAGTGCAGAGGGAGAGCAGCCTTCTCTGGGGTCAGTGCGGAGGGAGAGCAGCCCCCTCTGGGCCAGTGCAGAGGAAGAGTAGCCCCCTCTGGGGCCAGTGCAGAGGGAGAGCAGCCCCCTCTGGGGCCAGTGCAGAGGGAGAGCAGCCCCCTCTGGGGCCAGTGCGGAGGGAGAGCAGCCCCCTTTGGGGCCAGTGCAGAGGGAGAGCAGCCCCCTCTGGGGCCAGTGCAGAGGGAGAGCAGCCCCCTCTGGGGCCAGTGTAGAGGAAGAGCAGCCCCCTCTGAGCCAGTGTAGAGGGAGAGCAGCCCCCTCTGAGCCAGTGTAGAGAGAGAGCAGCCCCCTCTGAGCCAGTGCAGAGGGAGAGCAGCCCCCTCTGGGGCCAGTGCAGAGGGAGAGCAGCCCCCTCTGGGGCCAGTGCAGAGGGAGAGCAGCCCCCTCTGGGGCCAGTGCAGAGGGGGGCAGCTTTAGTGAGAGCCAGTGGTGATAACACTCAGCAAAACAGTAAGTAAAGCAGCAGCAACTGTGAGGATTTTGTAGATGCTGTGAAATCGTGTTCTCTAATTTAGGAATACATCTTTGGAATGCTGTTCTGTAAGGTTCCCCACCACCCCGATAATTATCATTCCACATTCCTGCAGTGCAAAGTACCCACTTGTCCTAATAACTAACCCACAGTAATAACTTTCTGAAGAGTAGAGACACAAAAAGCTCACTCCTTGCAGGTAAATAGCAGGGAGAGAGGGCTAAACACTATCTGCTTGAGGGGGCAGATCAGCCTCTGAGACATGCATTAGATTAGAAACAACAAACATTGGTGCCTCTCCCTATCGAGTGCCAAAATTCCAATCCAGCTCCCAGATCATGGAAACCTCTGTGAGATAGAGCAGGACACGAATGGCTGGTTGTGGGATCTTGCTGTACTTGTTAAGGAACAGCAACTGCTATCAAGGCAGGGAGCACAGAGTTAACGGGATTGCCAGTGGCAACCCAGGGCAAAGAATGTTCTTATTTGATAATCCAGCACAGCTTGAGAGAGTGTTTTTTTTAATTCATCCTTTAGTGGGATGTGGATGTCACTGGCTGCATTTATTGCCCGTCCTGAGTCAGCCTTGAGGAGGTGATGATGAACTACCTTCCTTAATCTGCTGGAGTTCACCTCTGTGGGTTGACACACAATGCCATTAGGGAGGGAATTCCAGGATTTTGACCCAGCGACAGTAAAGGAATGGTGTTGTTTTTCCAAGTCGGGATGGCAAGTGGCTTGGAGGGGAACTTGAAGATGGTGCCATTTCCATATACCTGCTGCCCTTGTCGTTCTAGTGGAAGTGATTGTGGGTTTGGAAGGTGCTGTCTGAGGATCTTTCATGAATTTCTGCAGTGTATCTTATAGACTGTACACACTGCTGCTACTGAGCGTCGGTGGTGGAGGGAGTGGATGCTTGTGGATGTGGTGCCAATCAAATGGGCTGCTTTGTCCTGGATGGTGTCAAGTTTCTTGAGTGTTGTTGGGGCTCTTCCAGGCAAGGGGAGAGTATTCCATCAGACTTCTGACTTGTGCCTTGTAGATGGTGGACAGGCTTTTGGGAGTCAGGAGGTGAGTTACTTGCCGCAGTATTCCTAGCCTCTGACCTGCTCTTGTAGTCATTGTGTTTATGTGGTGAGTGCAATTAGGTTTCTGATCAGTGATAACTTCCAGGATATTGACAGGGGGAATTCGGTGATGGTAACAGAATTAAATGTCAAGGGCCAGCAGTTAGATTGTTTCTTGTTGGTGATGGTCATTGCCTGGTGTTTGTGTGGCACCAATGTTATTGTCACTTGTCAGCACAGGTCTGGATACTGTCCAGATCTTCTTGCATTTGGACATGGATTGCTTCAGTGTCTGAGGAATCATGAATGTTTCATGATTCAAGGTGGGGACTTCAGGACAGGTAACAACGCACAACAGCTGAGCAGAGGTGGATAGCCAAGTTCAGTACCCGTGCAGATGGCCTCAACTGGGACCTTGGGTTCATGTCACACTACAGGTGACCCCCACTGCACGATACACACTCATACATGCACACACTCAAGCACACAGACTTACACACACACAGATCCTCTCTCATACACACACTCTCTCTCTCAGACACACACATACACCACCCACACTCACCCACGCACAGACCCTCTCACAGGCTTATACTGCATTACACACTCACACACACTCTACCAAGCATACACACACACAAATACACACACTCTCATGCACACTCACACGTACACACTCACATTCCATGTTCCCTCTCCCTTTCTGTCACACACACATATATACACATACACACAAAAGTCTATGGGATGAATTTGCATTTGCAGAATTGTAATTACAGAAGCATTCTATTTTTGCTCAAAAAACACAACCTGCAGGTAGTCAATCCATATAACATTTTATAAATTCCTACTTGGAAATAATGTCAGTCTGACTCAAGCTTGGGATACAGACAGACTGGAACCTTACATCTTTAATACATTGTCTGAGCTGAGATGTCGCCTTTTTTATAAAACCTTAAGTTATCTCGAGAATGTGACTTAAAAGAAGTTCTGGGATTTACATATGATTGAACTGAAACCTGCAACCATCCTAAAAGATTAAAAACTTAACAGCAATCTAGATTTGATCAATATATTGTTTCAATTGCATGACACTGCAAGTTTTTGCTATAAATTCTATGTCTTACGATCCTGCCCCACTAGTTACTTGGTGAAGGAGCAGTGCTCCGAAAGCTAGTGCTTCCACAGGTGGCATGGTGGCTCAGTGGTTAGCACTGCTGCCTCACAGCACCAGGGTCCCAGGTTCGGTTCCGGCCTCAGGTGACTGCTGTGCGTAGTTTGCACATTCTTCCCCATGTCCGCTCTGTGTGGGTTTCTTCCCACAGTCCAAAGATGTGCAGATCAGGTGAATTAGCCATGCTGAATTGCCCGTAGTGTTAGGTGCATTAGTCAGAAGGAAGTGGGTCACTCTTTGGAGGGTTGGTGTGGACTGGTTGGGCCAAAGGACCTGATTCCACGCTGAAGGGAATCTAATCTAATTAACCTGGTGTTGTGTGATTTTTAACTTTGTCCAACACTGGCTCCTCCATATCATATCCCTCAAACAACATTGCACAAAGCTGACTAACAGCTCATTATGGCACTGCTTTATGTGGAATCTTGCTGTGTACAAATTAAATGGCTGTCTTTTCCCCACACTGCATCAGAGATGACATTTCAAAAAGTACTTCATTGGCTAGGAAGCACAGCAAGACACCTGGCAGTCGTGATGGAGGCTATAAAAAGGCAGAACTCACTGCCTTTCAAACAAACGAGGCAAATATTTCCAACAGAAAAATGTGCAGTTACATGGACACGAGATAATTGGCCAATCTGGAATGTTCTTAAAAGCAGATCGCACAAACTCAATGGGGACATAATACTAGGAAGCTACATTTCAAAAGGATTGACTTGTGGCAATCTCATCACATTGCAGACACAAAGATTGTGTCGGTGCTGTACAGTGTAATCATCATCAGACACTGTGTGACTGATCTTATTACACAGGCCTATTAAAGCCTGACACATGACCTGCTAGGAGTGGGTGGGGAAGGTGTGTTGTGGCCAGGAAGATTCAGGTGTGGATTGTTGTACATGTGCGGTCAGCTCCCCCTGACTGAAATTCAATATATCTGTTTACTTGACATTGAGCTGTCAGAGGGCCAGTGCCGAGGGAGCACTGTGCTGCCGGAGGGTCAGGTAACCTCACATCCACATGTGGACCTGGAGCTATTACAGCCCCTCAGCCCAACAGCAGATCTCAGGGAAGTAACCTCTTGTTTTGGTGAAACTCCTTTTCCTGTCAGTCAGGGTCTAGAGTGCAACAGGTCTCGACTAAATTTACTGAACTGTGCATATACTAATAACTCTCTAGTTTCTCCACTATTGCAAAGAGTCTGTTTGTGTACCTGACTTGCCCATGTTGCTCTATAATCTGCAATGTTGCAATTTTAAAAGGTCCATTCTCCAAGCTTTTCTTGGTATTTTTATTTTCCCACATGACACAGTGCCCCAGCAAACCTGTTCTGCCCCCTTTTAAAAGCTTCAACATGCTCAGAATTAATGATAAATCAAGTCTATGTCTGCCCTCTTGCCTGGATGTAAAACGATCCCATCCTGCAATTCAAAGAAAAGCAGAGAGATTTCCCCACCCCACTCCCCGCT
Organism: Chiloscyllium punctatum; assembly: GCF_047496795.1. Classification (NCBI taxonomy): domain Eukaryota; kingdom Metazoa; phylum Chordata; class Chondrichthyes; order Orectolobiformes; family Hemiscylliidae; genus Chiloscyllium; species Chiloscyllium punctatum. The sequence goes on from NC_092751.1 coordinate 79,868,338, forward strand.
CTCGAAACATTAAAAGCGGATTATCTAATCACTATCACTTCTTAAAGATTCTTTCAGAAGTTGCGCACATTATTAGCTGGGCCAGCATTTTTGCCTATTTCAGAGGATAGTTAAGAAATCACACTGCTGAGGGTCTGGAGTCACATGTAGACCAGACCAGGTAAGGATGACAAATTTCCTTCCTGAAAGGACAGGGGTGAGCCAGATGGATTTTTACAACATTCACCAATTTAACTGAGTGACTTTCCAACAGGTGACGAGGGATTTGAACGCAGAGCCTCAGAAACCAAAGTGTTGGGGTTACTAACCAGTGACATTACCATGACACCACTATCTTCCCTCATGTATCTGTGGGAGCTTACTGTGCATGTTAGTCAGCCTGTTTCATTGCACCATAGCAATGACTAAGCTTCACAAAGTATCTCATTGGCTGGACTGCACTTCAAAGTGTTCCGATTTAGAGCAAGGTGATAAAATAACGCATGTCTTTCTTTCTTGAATCCACATTTGCAGACAAATTTACAAGTTTGACCCCACTCCCTCTCAATTAATCATCCCAGTGAACCAAAGAGACCTCAGACTGAACCCTATGGAACAGCATTAGCCACTTTACTCCATGCTGGTAAACTGCCTGGAATTCCTCACCTCAAACTATTTCTTTCCAGTCAAACTTTCAATCCAATTTGCTGTCCTTTTCATTAATTCCATAACCCAAATCTTTTCAAGGCATTTTTTTTTTAAAGTCCACCACATCTACCACATTTCCCCAATGACTATGTCTGTTACCTCCTTATTACTGAGTGATTACCCCTTCCAAAATTATTATACCTTTATCTGAATATGTGGTCCTTTCAGACTTGACATTTTCCACTCAATCACAGATATTGAGCTGTAGGTTTGTCACTGTTCAGATTATCACTGTGTCTCTATCTGTAAACAGGTCTCTCAGTGACTAGTCTCCAGTCTCCAGATCTCACACTCACAGACCAATCTGAAATAGAGGAATCCCAGGAATTGCATTCTCCTCCCTTAGAATATAAGGTTGTATCTTGTTAGCCCTGTTTCATTTTATCCTTGTTTAACTTAATGCTCTTTGCCAAAGCTTTCATAATAATCACACATTTCACTCTCAGCCATTAGTATTACATTACATTAGTATTCTCCTCCTCCTTGAAACCTGACCAGGGGTTACTGTAGTCCTGTTATTAGTGATTGGGGTGAAATATTTATTAAACAGCTTGGCTTTACAAGGTAATTTTTCTCTTCTCCCATCTGCCTCATCTCTAACAACTACGGTTTACTGATAGAATCTCTACAGTGTGAAAAGAGGCCATTCGGCCCATGTAGTCTGCACTAACCCTCTGAAGAGCATGCCCCCCCCCCCCCCCCCGCACCTCTCCCCTCAACCCTATCCATGTAACCTTGCATTTTCCATGGCTAACCCACCTAATCCATACATCCCTGGACACTACAGGGCAATGTAGCATAGTCAATTCACTTAACCTGCACATCTTTGGACTGTGGGAGGAAGCTTGAGCACCTGGAGGAAACCCTCACAGACACAGGGAGAATGTGCAAACTCCACACAAACAGACACCTGAGGCTGGAATCAAACCAGCCTGGCGCTGTGAGGTTTAATTAAATATTTTCTACTGTGAGCTACTGTTTTGTTTAATTAAATATTTTCCTCACTACTACAGTTCTCATTATGTCTCTTCTTAATTGTCAATTGGCTTCTAGCTTTTTTATTTAACCAAAGCATCTTCAAATAAAAGCCAGGTTTGCTTTCCCAACAGAATATGTTTTGCTGAGTAAATTATTTCCTTTTATTCTTTTCTCACCCTCCACGGTCCTTTGGTTTAGCGGCACTTACCCGATCCATGGCCCCTTCTTCTAACTTGTTGAGTCGTTAATTCTGCGCTCCCATTAAAATGGAAATATTTCAAATCCTCTTCATCCAAGGCAATATCTCCCCAGAAACGCACTGTCAAAATACAGTAAAAGAAAGCATGATGGATAAGGAAAATAAAACCACAACAAAAATAAATTAATGGAGCACATGAGACTTACAAAAATGGTTGACGTTTCTTTTGTCCCAAAAGTTTGTGCTTTTAGAGTCAAAGAGTGAGATTTAATGCTCACCTCCGAGGTCAGCTGGGAGTAGGGGGGCAGTAAGGTTAGAAAGTGCATCTGTCTATAAACCAAAACAGTACAGAATACAGCAGGAGAGGTGTCTGTACAACTGCAGCAAGGCTACTTCAGGCCTGTACGTTAGTGTCCTTGAAATCAAAGCTAATAAGCCATCTGCCTTCCCGACTCTTTGGTGCACCCACATATCTCTTTTACCAAGTTTTCTATTTTAACATGTCCCTACAACACTTCGTCTAATCTGTCCCAATGATCTGCACATGCCAATCGCTGTGCCAATACATTCACTGCTGGCTTCTCCAGCTGTTGCCACACACGCAGACAGTGTAGCTGGAGAAATCAGGAGGGATTTAGCCTCTGATGTGTAACACTGTCAAATTCTGGAGTGCTGCTCAGGTGAACCACTATCGTACTTCAGAGCCCTGTCTAAATGCAAGCTGTTATGGCTAATACCAAGAGAAAAAAGGATTTGTCAAGTTCTGTTAGACAATTGCTAAATATGACAGCAATGCAACAGACCATCCAGTTGGATATCATGATTCACATGAAATATTCACAAAGCCTCAAGTAAAGTGTTGAAGAAAGCAGCTGAGTCCTGCATACATTTAACTGCCTTAATTGGCTTTTCTTCTGCTGATCTCGATCTGGAGCAACAATGCTAATTGCACGTTAGGTGGTTAAGCCGGATAATTGTAGCAGAGTTTGTGCAGTGTCTCACTGTGATTCCCCCTTTGTACTTGGCAATCGGGTATGGGTTTGTACTTTTTTTTAATGGTCTGCTCGGGGCAATCAGTCACACACTGAGGAGTTTAAACTTTCCACTTTGGCATCCAGCATCCTCGCACGTTGTGGTTTGTGTGGATGCAGTTTTAGGTTGTCCACAGGCCGGTATAAGACTGAAGCTAAGGAGCCTCTGTACTGGGAACTTTAGCAAGATGCTTATAACGTTTCCATTGACCTTCGCAAGCTTCTTGGGGATTGACACGCATGGCTGAAGATTAAACATGTGGGTGCAGATGGTGCGTGAGATTTGAAGTGATGTTTGAGGGATGTTGTTGGTGGGGAGATAGTTTTTTTTCCTCAGTTGACAGGGGTTGTAATGGCATTCTGAATGGATGGTGGAATTGATGTGTAACAGAACAACCAAGGAGGGTAAACAAAAACCAAAACATTGCAGATGCTAGATTTCTGAAACAAAAACAGAAATTACTGGAGAAACTCAGCAGGTCGAGCAGCATCTGTGGAGAGAAAACAGAATTAATGTTTCTATTCTGAAGGAGGATCACGGGATCTGAAACTTTAACACTGGTTTTTCTCCAGAGATGCTGCCAGAGCTGCTGAGTTTTTCCGGAAATTTATGGTTTTTTTTGTTTGAATTGGGGAAGGGTACACCTGAGGTTTCCAGTGATACACAGTGTTGCAGTGGTCAGTTGGACATTGATGGGTGGGCATGTGACTACAGTCAAGATTAAAGTGGGGCCGGAAAAGCTCAGGAAGCATCCGAGGAGCAGGTCAGGCAGCATCTAAGGAGCAGGAAAGTACAGCAGGTCAGGCAGCATCCGAGGAGCAGGAAAATCGGCGTTTCAGGCAAAAGCCCTTCATCATGAATTCCAGATGAAGCGGCGATGAAATCTAATGTTGAGAAATGTGAAGTGATTCCTTTTGTGTGGAAAAATATGGGGAAGAAAGCTACTCGACAGAAAAGAGGGCTCTGTGTCAATAAAGTGTGGTGCTAGAAATAGCACAGCAGATCAGGCAGCATCTGAGGAGCAAGAGAGTCGACGTTCCAGGCAGGACTCCTTATCGGGACAGTTATGCCCGAATGATCAACTCTCTTGCACCTCGGATGCTGCCTGACCTGCTGTGCCTTTTCCAGTGCCACACTTTATCGACTCTGGCTCTCCATCACCTGCAGTCCTCACTTTCCTCACGCAATCGATCTGTATCAAATAAGTGAAATGGCAGGTCAGCTTGAGAAAATTGTGGAAAAGGCATTTAATCCTGAGCTTATTAAGTAAAAACAGCAAGCACAAGAAAGGAAGGTATGACAGAATATTTATAAAGAACATTGCTTTGCTCTCAATCAGTGCTGGGTGTCCGACTCTAGGCATCATACTCGAGGAAGGATGTGAAAGCTTTTAGAGAGGATGGAGAAAAGATTCAGAAGAACAATTCCAGAGCTAAGGTACTTCAGTGGTGTAGATAGACTGGAGAAACTAGAGCAGCTGTCCTTGCAGAGAAGATTGAGGGGAGATCTGACAGAATTGTTCAAAGTCATGAGGTGTTTACACAGGGGAGATAGGAAGAAACTGGTCCATTGCCTCAGAGGTAAATGAAGCCGATCGGCACAACAACCATAAGGAAAATCCTTTCTTTACACTATGGGTGGTTAGGGTCTGGGGCATACTGCCAGACAAGTTGGTAAAGACAGGTTCAATCATGGCTTTCCAATAGGGATAAAGTATCCATCTCCTATATTCTTTTACAATACGTATGCCCTTCTGTAATTATCCTTGAACCGTGTGGGTTGCTGGACCATATCAGAGTCAACCATGTCACTGTTGTCTAGAGTCACATGGAGGCCAGACCAGGGAAGGAAAGCAGATGACCTTCTCTGAAGGACATTAGTGAACAAGACTCCAGCCTTTTGTGGCAGATGATGACAGTCTCATGGCTGCTATAACTGGGACTAGCTTTCAATTCCAGATTTTATGAACTGAATTTGCGAGATTTTTTTTCATCCATGTCCCCACAGCATGAAACTGAGCATCTGCTCCCTAGTCTGGTCCTATTAGCACTGAAGAAAGGGCAAGGGAGTGGACTGACTGACTTCCTGTGCTGTCATCAGTATATTAGCCCATCGACCAGGCACTTAGGGAGCAATTGGTGGAATCGAATGGTAGAGATTAAAATAAATTGGGAGGCTTAAGCTAGTTACCAATATCAGCATAATCAAGTCGTATACAGAGAGTCCACAGCAGGACAGAGTTGAGATTTTTTTTCTCTTAGAGGATTGAGAGTCTTTGAAACTCTCCGTCTTTGAATATTTTTGAGATGGAGGTAGATGGATTGTCAATAAGCAAGGAGGTGGGGGGTGGAGTGGCAGTGTGAAAGATTGTCAGAGTAGGCCGGAATTGGAGTAATCAAACCAGGCAGGAGTTTGCTGAATGTTAATGGATGAATGACCAATGCCTACTCCCAATTTGTACATTCATGGGGAAAGAAGTGAGAAAGACAAAGAGAGAGAGTCAGAGACCGTTTCCAGTTCACATAACAGGAATATTATAAACAGCCAAATAATGTGCACTCATATCCTCTTGCGATGGAAATCTGGAGCAGCCCTCTCATCCCTATGTGATGCCTAAACCGTGAACAATGTGGCTGAGTCTAATCTAGCCTCCAAAAAGACCTAGTTGCTGTCAGGAGCAGGCCACCACCTCGTCAAGGACATTTAGAGAAGAGAAAGAAATATTCACCCAGCCAGTGATGCCCACATGCCACGTATGAATATTTTGAAAGAATGATCGAAAGAAAGGTCAGAATGAACCAAAATAGAGATATCCCTGGGAAGCTAATGATATAGGGCTGGAACATTAACTCTGTTCCTCTCTCTCCACAGAGGTTGCCTCAACAGCTGACTATTTGCAGCATTGTCTGTTTCTATTTCTGATCCACATCCTCCAGCTGTGATAAGCAGCTTTCTTTCTCAAACTGGAGGCAAGCTGCAGTGGTGTCCCGAGGGGTCAACATGAGGGCATTTCCCTATTTGATATATATTAAAGACCCAGTCTTGGGTATAATTGCAAAGTTGCAGATGATGTGAAATTTGGACATGTGGTAAACAGCGAGGAGGATAATAACAGGAGGATACAGACTGACTGATGAAACAACCAGACACGTTGTAGATTAAATCAATGCAGAAGTGTGAAATGATGTATTTAATAAGGAAGAAAGAGGAGAGGCAATATAAAGTAAACTCTTGAAGGAGCCTGTATGAGTTACCACAGTGCTTCTTATAGACAGTCCACGCTGCCATTACTGTGCATGGGGTGATGAGGGGACTGAATGTTGAAGCTGGTGGATGTGGTGCCAAACAGGAGGGTTGCCTTGTCCTTGAAGGAGTCTTGAATATTGTTGGAGCTGCACACATCCAGCAAGAGAGGAGTATTCCTTCACACCCCGGAACTATCCCTTGTAGATGGCAGACAGGCTTTGGGAAATCAGGAGGTGAGTCACTTGCTGCAGGATTCCGAACTTCTGTTTTGCTATTGTAGCCATTGTGCTTACATGTGGCTAGTCCAGTTCAGTTTCTGGTCAATGATGACCACCAGGATGATGATAGTTTCAAGTTCAAGTCACACTCCAGGGCATGAACGTGATAATGAAGACTGGCACACTGCAATACAGGACCGAGTGACTACTGCACTGTTGGAGGTACCATCATTCAGATGATATGTTAAACCATGGCCTCATTCAGGTAGGAACAAACCCATGGCAGCATTTCAAAGAATAGTAGGGGAGTTATTCCCAGTGCCCTAGCCAATATTCATCCTTCAAACAAAAAATAAACATTGCTGCTTCAGAGAACTTATTATGGACAAATTGGCTGCTGCGGTTTCTGCATAAATGTGAGCAGCTACACTTCAAAAGGACCTCACTGGCTATAAAGTGTTTGAGACACCTGCTAATTATGAAAAGTGCTGTATAAATACAAGTCTTTCCTTCTATAGAGTGAGGCTCTGGTGCGATGTGGTTGAGCACTGTGATTGTTCATATACAGTCTGAAGGCAAAGTCCGCAAAGTGCAAGAGAAAAGTGAATAACTCTGTGCCTGTCCTGAAGTTGGGACATCATGTTGAGGTTGTACAGGGCATTGGTGAGGCCTCTTCTGGAATACTGTGCGCATTTCGAGTTGCCCTGTTACTGGAAGAACATTATTAAACTGGAGAGGCTTCAGAAAAGATTTACCAGGTCATTGCCAGGAATGGAGGGTTTTGAATTATAAAAATAGGCCTGGACATTTTTCACTGGAGTGTACAAGATTGTGGGGTGACCTTATAGTGACTTATAAAATCATGGGGGGGTGGGGGGGGGTGCATAGATCAGGTGAACAGCAAAGGTGAGGGTGTTCATAACTAGGGGGCATATTTTTAAGGTGATAGGAGAGGATATGAGGGATAACATTTTTAGACAGTGTAGTTCATGTGTGGGGTAAACCACCAGAAGTTAAGATATTTGGATAGGTTTGTGAACTGTTTGGAGGGATATGGGCCAAACGCAAGCAGATTGGACTGGTTTGGTTTGGGAACATGGTCAGCATGGACTAGTTCGACCAAAGGGTCTGTTTCCATGCTGTATGACTCTATGCCTCAGTGACTGTATGCCCCATGTTCTAAGCACTGAAAAACACCGAAGCAATATTGTATTGAAGAGTGTCCCTGAGTGAAGTCATTCACTAGATAAATACTGTATTCAGGTCACATTAATGAAGTCTTTGGCAGCAGCCTGGTGTGTCCATACAATAGAGGGTTTGTCCAGCACACTGCACTGTATACTGTTACACTTCACATTCATACACAGAAGGCTGTCAAACCAACTCCCGAAACACAGTGGCAACAGTGAGAGCTATTTATATTAAAGGGACATCACAGCCATAGACGGTGCTTGGCAACATGTTCCAATGGCAAGGGGCAAAGCAACAGATCATGATACAGTGCAAAATTAATACAACAATAAACAATGTGAGAAGGAGGAGGAGAGAGATCTAAAGATACATTTGTCTGGGGATGGAATGGAATGGCAGGGGGTGGCAGGGAAGAGGGGGAATCCATTGCAGTGTAGACCTAGGGGTAGACATACATCGTATTCTTTTAAATGTCATACACTGTACTTGTTTTATTCAGACCAGGAATAAGCTGTCAACCACATACAGCTATTATCACTACGTTCAACTGTTCCCATATCAGTCACGTCACAGACTCCAGCCTTGTCCCAGCTCATGTGTTGTTAAAACCACATCCAAGCCTTGCTCCTTCCTGAAACTAAATCTCAGGAGTTCTGGAGAGGGCTCACTGGATGTTAACTCTGCTTTCTGTCCACAGATGCTGTCAGACCTGCTGAGTTTTTCAGCAATTTCTGTTTCTGGTTTCCAGCATCTGCAGTTCTTTGGGTGTTTTTTTTTCATCTGGCATTTCCTGTTGTGGCTTGGTGTCAAGCTTAATTTCCAATTTCCAAATGCTCCTGTGGAGAGCTTTGGACTTTTTCTAACAATATAGGCACTGTATCAATGAATGCTATAGTAGTTATATAGTACAGCACAGAAACAGACCCTTTGGTCTAACCCATCCATGCTGACCAGATATCCTACATTAATCTAGTCCCATTTGCCAGCACTTGGCCCATTTCCCTTTAAACCCTTCCTATTCATATACTCATCCAGATGCCTTTTAAACGTTGTAATTGCATTAGCCTCTACCATCTCCTCTGGCAGCTCATTCCATACACGTACCACGTTTTGCGTGAAGAGGTTGCCCCTCAGTTCCCTTTTAAACCTTTCCCCTCTCACCTTAAACCTATGCCCCCTAGTTTTGGACTGCTGTACCCTGGAGAAAAGATTTTGACTATTGACCCTATCCATGCCCCTCATTATTTTATAAACCTTTACAAGGTTACCCCTCAGCCTCTGACTGTCCCAGGAAAACAGCCCCAGCCTATTCAACCTCTCCTTGTAGCTCAAATCTTCCAATCCTGGCAACATCCTCGTAATTCTTTTCTGAACCATTTCAAACTTTACAACATCTTTCTTGTTGAGGTTATACCAGGATTGAATGTAGTATTCCAAACGTGGCCTAACCAATCAGCTGCAACATGACCTCCCAATTCCGATACTCAATGCACTGACCAATAAAGGCAACTGCACTATCCTGTCTACCTGCGACTCCACCTTCAAGGAGCTATGACGCTGCACCTCAAGGTCTTTTTGTTCAGCAACACTCCCTAGGACCTTACCATAACTGGATAAGTCCTGCCCTGATCTGCCTTGATTTCCAAAATGCAGCACCTCACATTTATCTAAATTAAACTCCATCTGCCATTCCTCGGCCCATTTACCCATCTGATTAATGCCCCGATGTACTCAGAGGTAACCCTCTTCTCTGTCCATTATTTGGTTTAATCTGCAAACGTATCTCCTATGTTCACATCCAAATCGTTTATATAAATGATGAAAAGTAGTGGAGCCAGCACAGATCCTTGTGGCACACAGCTGGTCACAGGCCTCCAGTCTGAAAGTCAACCCTCCACCACTAGCCTCTGTCTCCTACCTTCGAGCCAGTTCTGTATCCAAATGGCTAGTTCTACCTGTATTCCATAAGATCTCACCTTGCTAACCAGTCTCCCATGGGGAACCTTGTCATACACTTACTGAAGTCCATATAGATCACGTCCACCACTCTGCCATCATCAATCCTCTTTGTGACTTCTTCAAAAAACTCAATCAAGCTGAGACATGACACATACACAAAGCCATATTGACTATCCATAATCAGTATTTTTCTTTCCAAATACATGTAAATTCTGTCCCTCAGAATCTTCTTCAACAACTTTCCCACTACTGATGTCAGTCTCACTGGTCTATAGTTCCCCAGCTTCCTTACCATCTTTCTTAAATATTTGCACCACATCAGACAAATTTGAGTCTTCTGGCACCCCACCAATTGTCATCGATGATACAAGTATCTCAGCAAGGGGCCCAGCAATCACTTCTCTAGCTTCCCACAGAGTTTGAGGATATACCTGATCAGGTCCTGGCTTTATCTTTATGCATTTTAAGGTGCTCAGCATCTCCTCCTCTGTAATATGGACACTTTTCAACATGTCACTATTTGTTTCCCTAAGTTCTCTAGCTTCAACGTCCTTCTCCACAGTAAACGCTGATGGAAATTACTTGTTTAGTATCTCACCCATTTCGTGCAAAGTTCCACACATAGGTGGCCTTGCTGATCTTTACGGGGCCCTATTCTCTGCCTAGTCCCTTTTGCCCTTAATGTATTTGTAGAGTCCCTTTAGATTCTCCTTAACCTAATCTGCCAAAGCTATCTCACAACTTCTCGCCTGAGTATACTCCTGTTGCTCTTATATTATTCTAGGGGTTCACTCGATTCCTGCTGTGTGCCTCCTTTTTCTTACCTTTCATTTTCTCAATTTCTCTAGGCATCCAGCATTCCCTACACCTACCAGCCTTGCCCTTCACACTAACAAGAATACACTGTCTCTGAACTCTGTTTATCTCATTTTTGAAGGATTCCCACTTTCCAGCTGTCTCTTTACCTACGAATATCAGCCTCAAATCAACTTTTGAAAGTTCTTGCCTAATACTGTCAAAATTGGCCTTCCTTCAATTTAGAACCTTTCATTGGTTAATGATCTCAGGTGAGAGTGTCAAGATTAAAGAATCCGCTGGAATCCTTGCTGAACGTGTCTCTGCCACTTAGTAAGAGGAAAGCTTAGGAGATTGAAAGGATATGTCTCCAGTGATAAGGACAAGCATCCTGCAGTCAGAAGAAACATAAAAGACAACAAGGAATTGCTCTCACTCCCAGTTCCTGATTAAGGTACTGCCAACTGGCCTCTGACCCATTGCCAGGTTATGGCCAACACAAGATGGAAACACTCCCACATGAAGCCAGAGATGGGATCATTAGGAACACTGCTCCTCTATTCTCAGCAAACATATACAATAGGGGAGATGCTGGTGTCACTGGGTCAATCATCCAGAGATTCAGGTGACATTCAGGGACCTGGGTTCAAAACCTACCAGATGGTGAAGAATGGAATTTGAATTTGATAAAATGTGGAATTAAATATGTAATGATGACTGTGGAACAATTGTCATGAAAACTCAATGGGTTTACTAATGCCCCTTATGGAAGGAAATCTGTTGGCTGTACCTGAGAGACTCTCAACATTATACATCCTCACTGGCCCTGGAAATACAATGTTGGATTTGTAGAATATCAAATTTTGCTATTAAAATCCCACAGATTTTAAAAAAAAAATTTAAAAGTCTTGTTTTCCTGCGTAAATGCTCTTTAGAAACAAGCATGCACTTGTTGGTGGATAATCTCATTAAAAAGTGCAGGATTGAAGTGCTTTGAGCTGCACACCTTATCATGTGTGTGCGCGTGTGTGTGTGTGCGCGTGTGTGTGCGCGCGCGTGTGTGTGAGAGAGAGAATATGTCAGAGACAGAAAGGCTAACACTGCCTGTCATCATTGCTGCTGACTGCCAGGAGCCTAGAACAAGTTTAAACTGAGATCAGAATTAAACAGATATTCAGAAGAGAAGGAAAAGTGCACTGAGGAGCTCGCCGGATCTTTGTAGGAAGCTTCCACTGTTCGATGTAATCAGGGCTCATTTTCTGCCTTGGCTCCATTTTCCTCATGCTATTCCCATATTCCTTAATGTCTTTAATATTGGGAAACCCGTCAAACTTTGTCTCAGTGACCAAGTCTCCACAGGCCTCAGGATTATAGAAGTCCAAAGATCCACAAACCTATCCATGAAAAAAATGTATCACCCCATCTCAACAACAATGTGCATTTATATAATGCCTTTCATTTCCTCAAGCACAACTCAGGAGCATATTATGAAACAAAGCATGGCACAGAGCTGTATAAGGAGACACTGTATTCATATGACCAAACAGCTTAGTCAAGGTCTGTTTTAAAAGGAGCCTAAAATGGGGCAAATTAAGGTAGAGAGGTGGAGAAAGGGGAGGGATGGTCGATATATATGTATGTGTGTGTGTGTGTGTGTGTGTCTGTGTTTGTGTGTGTCTGTGTTTGTGTGTGTGTGTGTGTGTGTCTCTAACTGGGAATATGAGAGAGCCCAGAATCAGAGGGTCCTGGGGTGGACAGGAGGTTATGGAGATGGAAAGGCCCAGAGGCAATTAGGGTTGTTTGAAAAGAGAGATTTAAAGGTTAAAATTGAGAGGTTGCTTCAAAAGGGAGCTGCTGCAAGTCAGGGCTGATGGAGGAATGAAGCTAGTTGCACATTAAGTCACAGGCAGCAGAGTTTTGAACAACCTCAAGTTTTCTCAGTACTAAATGGTCAATCCCTTACCCTGAGGCAGAACCTGAGTTCTGGACTCTCCAGCCAGGGGATAGCGCCTCTCACTATTCCAAGTTCACCATCAAGGTTGGCAGATTCCCCACCGATCTCTTTCATAGTCAGTCTCACTCCACCCGTATTATTTGCACCTTCCTACCCATTACCACACTGATATGATTCCAAGCATCCCGGTCTTCCACAAACATTCCACAAAAAAGGTTGCAGATCCCTCAGGAGTGACTTTGTGCGAACTTGTTGTGAGAAAGACTTTCCCAATATGGCTTCAGAATGGGCTACATTTGCACTTAAGACGATGTCCCCATATTGATTCCCCCAGAGGAAATTGATCAAGATTGACCTAATTAAATTCTTCAGTTATCTTAAATATCTCAGTATATGCCGCTGCTTGCCCAACTCTGTCTGCTTTAATCCAGTATTTGGTTTTCAGCATCTGCAGTCATTGTTTTTACCTTGCTTTGTACGATCCCCCATCCTTCCAGATAACTCACTATTTCCCAAAACTTCATCGCCAGACTGGAATGTATGCCCACTTTTTATTTCCCCAACTAGGTCCTGGATGCATCTGGGGAGGCTCCAGTTTAAAATTTGGAGAATTCAAGAGGCATGTCCCATTCATCAGAATACGCTACCCTCCTTTTGGACCCAATTTCTTGACTCCTGCATCCCAAATGTTTTGCTATCTATATTGCAAGATTATGTCCAGTACTATACACTTCCATTTTTGGCAATAACTGCCTCCTGAATATCCATTTAGACAAAATCCATAGACACGCCACTATTCACTGTGCTAAGTGAATTTCAAAAGTAGCTAACTAACTTGGTCAGACATGCTGACTCTCTGAGTAGCGGGTACCTGACCAAGTATTCCAGCAATCTGTGTCTAATATAGATTCCATTAAATCTCCAACTCCATTTCCTATTCAATTGAGTGGAGTCAATCTATAAAGAATTTCCAGGGGGGATTCACTGGTGTTTATTCCAGCCACAGAACCAAGCATCATTTTCACTTTTTGGGAATAACACTAAAAGGCTTTCAGGGTCTGAATCGGTTTGCTGTTATTGTTTTTCTCCCTCATGTAAGGGAGGCAGATTTATAAACATACTACACACTAGGGTCATCACTAAAACAATGGTCAATCCATTTCCCCACTCTTTTTTTTATTCATGGGATGTGGACATTGCTGGCTGGACCAGCATTTATTTCTCATCCCTAATTGCCCTTAAGGTGGTGGTGGTGAGCAATCTTAAACTGATGCAGTCCATGTGCTGTGGATAGGGCCACAATGTTACTAGGGACTCTGTTCCAGGATATTGACCTAGTTGACAGTGAAGGAATAGCAATATACTTCCAAGTCAGTGTGAGGCTTAGAGAGCAACATGCAGGCGATGGTGCTCCCATGAATCTGCCACCTTTGTCCTTCCTTTGGAAGTGGTCATAGGTTTGGAAGGTGCTGTTTGAGGATCTTTAGTGAATTTCTGCAGTACATCTTGTAGATGGCACACAATGCTGCTACTGAGCATCGGTGGTGGAGGGAGTAGATGTTTGTGGATGTGGTGCCAATCGAGTGGGCTGCTTTGCCCTGGATGGTGTCAAGCTTCTCAAGTGTTGTTGGAGCTGCACCCAACCAGGCAAGTGGGGAGTATTCCATCACATTCCTGACTCAGGCTGAACAGGCTTGGGACATATCCTCCACTAACACAGCCATCACTGACTCCCCCTGCACTGCCACCTGATGGAAGTGTTTCAAATTACAAAAGGTTGGGCAATGACAATCCGAGCCACCTTCTTGGTCTGGACACAAACTAATTGCAAATTAACGGCAAGAAAAAAAAGAGAAACCGTAGGAGGCCCAGTTTTACTAAAGGAAAGATTGACACGGTTGTTGTGAGATCAGTGGCATGGGCAATGCAACATCATGAGTTTGAACAAGAAACCAGACAGGCTGTTGTCAACAAAAGTGATTCAGTATTCCTACAATTACACTACTGCGGGCTAGATGGGCAAAGTTCTCTCCATTGGGATAATGATATTGGGATAGAAGTCTGGCCCCTTCTGTACTGTAATAAATCCAGCAGGAGAGCAGGGAACACAAACACACACAAATAAAATCCAAATTAAATCATCTCCCAGCACTGTAGTAACAAAGTTGTCACTTTAATCCAACTTCTCAGTGATACAGCAGCCTCACTCAGCATTAATGCTCTGCTCTTCAACAAAAGATTCTCAAACACATGGGCTGGGCCAGTGTCAGAGTGACTAACTGACACAGATCCTGACCAATATTGTGTTTAAGAGAACCATTTCAGTGGCTGTACGATGGTCATGATGAACAGTGGAAGAGGCCAGCAGCAGGGTTCTGTTCTCGAATCCAGCCTTTCTAACCAATCCAGCAAGCATTGAGGCATTAATGTTGCAGACCAGTCAGGGAGAAGCAACGTTGGTGGGACGCAAGACTTCAGAGCACAGCGGCTCAGTGGTTAGCACTGTTACCTCACAGCACCAGGGACCCAGGTTCAATTCTGGCCTTGGGTGACTGTCTGTGTGGAGTTGCCACATTCTCCCTGTGTCTGTGTGGGTTTCCTCTCGATGGTCTGGTTTCCATCCACAATCCAAAAATGAGCAGGTTAGGAGAATTAGTCATGGATTAATGAGGACAGAGCAGTGGATGTGATCTATATGGACTTCAGTAAGGCGTTCGACATGGTTCCCCATGGGAGACTGGCTAGCAAGGTTAGATCTCATGGAATACAGGGACAACCAGCCATTTGGATAGAGAACGAGCATGAAGGAAGAAGGTGGAGGGTTGTTTTTCAGACTCGAGGCCGGTGACCAATGGAGTGCCACAAGGATCAGTGTTGGGTCCATTACTTTTTGTCATTTATATAAATGATTTGGATGTGGACATAAGAGGTGTAGTTAGTAAGTTTACAGATGACACCAAAATTGAAGGTGTAGTGGACAACGAAGGAGGTTACCTCGGATTACAACAGGATCTGGATCAGATGGGCCAATGGGCTAAGTGGTGGCAGATGGAGTATAATTGAAATAAATGCGAGGTGCTGGCTTTTGGAAAAGCAAATCTTCGCAGGACTTATACACTTAATGGTAAGGTCCTAGGGAGTGTTGCTGAACAAAGAGACCTTGGAGTGCAAGTTCATAGTTCCTTGAAAATAGAGTTTTGGGTAGATAGCATAGTGAAGAAGGTGTTTGGTATGCTTTCCTTTATTGGTCAGAGTATTGAGTACAGGAGTTGGGAGGTCATGTTGCGGATGTACAGGACATTGGTTAGGCCACTTTTGGAATATTGTGTGCAATTCTGGTCTCCCTGCTATAGGAAGGATATTGTGAAACTTGAAAGGGTTCAGAAAAGATTTGCAAGGATGTTGCCAGGGTTGGAGGATTTGAGCTATAGGGAGAGGCTGAACAGGCTGGGGCTGTTTTCCCTGGAGCGTTGGAGGCTGAGGGGTGACCTTATAGAGGTTTATAAAATCATGAGGGGCATGGATAGGATAAATAGACAGTCTTTTCCCTGGGGTCGGGGAGTCTAGAACTAGAGGGCACTGGTTTATAATGAGAGGGAAGAGATATAAAATAGACCTAAGGGGCAACTGGAATGGGCTGTCAGAAGAAGTGGTGGAGGATGGTACAATTGCAACATTTAAAAGGCATCTGGCTGGGTGTATCAATAGGAAGGGTTTAGAGGGATATTGGCTAAGTGCTGACAAATGGGACTAGGTTAGGTTGTGATATCTGGTTGGCATGGACGAGTTAGACTGAAGGGTCTGTTTCCCTGCTGTACATCTCTATTACTCTATGACTCTAAATGTGGGAATACCGGGGTGGGGGGTGGGGTTGGGGGGAGGGTGGTGGTGATGGATTTCTGTGGGATGCTCGGCAGAGGATCGGTGCTGACTCGATAGGCCAAATGGCTTCTTTCCACAATGTAGGGGTTCTATGACTTTATGACGAGGCTATTTGGCCCCTCAAGCCTGTTCTGTCAGTCAATAAAGTTGTGACTGCTCTGGTTTGGTTTCAGATCCACTTGCTGGGCAGTCCCCATTAACCTTCAATCCAGGAAGAAGCTAACTCCATCTTGAGTAAATTTAATGACCCAGCCTCCACTGTTCCCTCAGGAAGAGAATTCCACAAACTAACAAAAGCTCTCCTCATCTCAGTCTTAAAGACTTTTCTTTCTTAGATTCCGCCCCTAGCTCTAGTGTCCTCATCGCAAAGAAATATCCACCTGAGATTCACCCTATCAAGTTCCCTCAGAACTAAGTTCACCTTTCCAGGAGGGACATGTCCCCTCCCCATTGCATTATGGTCAGGTAATGGATGAAGAATATCAATTAAATATCAAATATTGATGAATAGAGAAAAACATTGTCCAGGCTTGTGGAGCGGGTCACATCTGCCAACCGCTTACCCCTCTTCCACAATTCCGTTTGTGCCCAGGTGTCCTTGGAAAGAGAGCTCATCAATATTCCCAAGGCCTTCAGAGAGAGGTGGGCACCATTTGGTTTAGTCCACTCTCTCTCTCCCTACTCCTCCCCACTACAGTTTTGATGGTTCGTATCGCCCACAATGGGTTTTGCTTGTAAATATTTAATTTGCTACGTGGGTGCTGACTAGAGAGCTTAAAAAAAGGAAGAACAGAAACAAAAATGGTTGTGGTGCTCCGTTGTGTGTGCTAGCACCTCTGGGTCGAGAAAAAAAAAGACACATTGTGTTGAAGCTGTTCTTCAAACATCAGGACAGTATGCAAGAACACCAGAGCAACGGGAAAATAACATTTATGCTGTATGAGAGAGGAGAACTGATTGGAAGATTGCAGGTGAGAATGCACCAAGTAGATGATTAAGTAGCACACTCACTCAATGTGATTCAGACCAGTGCTCATAAGTCCTCTCCTCCTCATGGAGTAATAACTGGCCTCTCTTCAACCACAGACTCTGTTTGCACTGTTCAGGGGAGCTCATTCCTACATTGCTACTACCATTACTCAAAACTGCTCATGAACAAAGCACATATACTAGATGATTATCTATTTTCTCATCAACCTGTTCAGAGCTGTTATCACCTGCCTCTGGAGCAAGTGGGACTTGAAGCCAGGTCTCTGAGGTAGGGACAGTTCCACTGCACCACAAAACCCTATCACTGAATATCTAACAGGTGAAGACCTCTTTATCAGTTCAACCATCATCGGGCATTGGGACAAAGCAACCAAAAATAACCAGCAATCATAAAATAGAACAGAAATCAACCAAAGCTTCTACAGTGCAGCAAGGTGAACTTATCACATCAGGCCCCAATTCATCCAACTGAAATACACACCAATTCAATTCCGTGCTGAGAGAGCTCACCCCAACCAGGTCTGAGGTGAAAAGCCCACAACTTAAACCTTTAAGTCTTGGAATTATTCTGGGGAGCGTGTGCTGCGCGTGGCTGTAATGTCACTGGACAAGTGTTACAGAACTCCAGGCTAACATTCTGAGGACATGGTTAAAATCCCACATGGCATTTGAATTCAATTAATAACTCTGGAATTGAAAGCTAGTCTCAGTAACAGTGACCATCAACAAATAACATAAAAGCCCACCTGGTTCATTAATGTCCTTTCGGGTAGGAAATCTACTATCCTTACACTTGACTCCAGACCCAGAGCAAATGTAGTTGACACTGAACTGGAGATCTTGGATGGTGTGGGGACGAGGGATAGGGATTTGGGAGGGGGTAGTGGGGGACAGATGGTTGTTCCACCTAGTGCATTAGGCCCCATTCTGATTCGCTTCCATGAGGTGACTGACTGGATTGTGTAAAGTTGTAACACATTTAGAAAGGACTTTGGAGTAATAAGATAATGTCTAGTATCTAGTGAGTTGGAAGTGTCCTTTGACCTAACAACTAAATATGCATTGACTCCACTAAATGTTGGAGCTGAAAATTGCCCAGTTCCCCTCCCCCGTGTTCCCCATACCTCCTTCCCCCCCTACCCCACCCCAATCCCTTCTTAGCCCACACCTACTCCCCCCCATTCCCCCTTCTCTCTCCCCTCATCACCTATTTCCCTCATTCTCTACTTGGTCCACACCGCTCCCACCTAACCACCCATCACTTCTCTCCCCAGTTCCCTTTCCCCCTTAGCCTCCTCTCTCCCCATCCTCTTCTCCTGTCAATCCCATCTTTCTCCATCCCCCACCCCCCTTATTCTCCACTCACCCCATCATCCACCCCCACTTATTCTCCACTCACTCCATCCCCCACTCACCCCATCACTCACTCACTCCAACCCCACTCCCCATAATACCCTCTCACCCCACTCCCATTCCCCTTATTCTCCACTCACTCCATCCCCCACTCGCCCACACCCCCACTCCACTTATTCCCCACTCACCCCAAACTTCACTTACCCCCATCCCTCACCCTACTTATTCTCCACTCAACTCAGCACCCACCCCCCCTTATTTCCACTCATCTCAACCCCCACCCCCCTTATTCTCCACTCATCTCAACCCCCACCCTCCTTATTCTCCACTCCCCATATCCCACACTCACCCCATCCTCCATTCACTCCATGCCCCACTCACCCCATGCTCCCACCTCTCCCTTATTTTCCACCCCCACTCACCCCAACTCCCACTCCCCTTATTCTCCACCAGCCCCACCCCATCCCTTATTCTCCACTCACCTCATCCCCCACTGCCCCAATTCCCTACTTGATCCAACCCCGCCCCCCCCCGCCCACTTCCCTCATTCCTCCCTTGATTGGCCATCTCTCACTGCCATCCCTCCAGTCCCTTCATTCTCTTGTCCCCTCCACCCCCTCTTGCCTCATCACTCCGATGCCTTCTTACTCCTGAATAATCTCTGAACCAATGATTCTTCCAGATATTTGCAAACAATACTCCAACATGGAGGGGGTTCATCTGTGGGGCTGTACACTTGGAGGAACTGGAGGATCCAGCAGTACACCCCTAAGCCCTAATTAAATGTCCAGTATCAGGGTACCCACAAATACAGGGGCATCAGAGCAGCTGGAGACGTCTGTTACAGTGCTGGTTAGTACTTTCTCAATTGACTCTAATGGAACTCTGAGGGAAGCCCCCACTCTGTCCAGTATAATACCTCAGCTCCTTCATCCCAAGTCTTTCTTAAATAGACTAGCTTCTCGAAATTTCTGCCAGCAAGTTTTCCCTGGAACGTCGGAGACTGAGGGGTGACCTTATAGTGGTTTATAAAATCATGAGGGACATGGATAGGGTAAATAGGCAAAATCTTTTCCGAGAGTGGGGAAGTCCAGAACTAGAGGGCATAGGTTTAGGGTGAGAGGGGCAAGATGTAAAAGGGATTGAAGGGGCGACATTTTCACACAGAAGGTGGTACGTGTATGGAATGAGCTGTCAGAGGAAGTGGTGGAGGCTGGTACAATTACAACATTTAAAAGGCATCTGGATGGGTATATGAATAGGAAGGGTTTAGAGGGATAGGGGCTAAGTGCTGGCAAATAGGACTAGATTAGGTTGGGATATCTGGTCGGCATGGACGAGTTGGACCAAAAAGTTTGTTTCCGTGCTGTGCATCCCTATGATAACCCCTCCCACAGAAGGATTAATCATTTATAAAGAAGAATCAAAAAGCATGTCTCGGCATTGAGTCACTGCCAAACGTTCAACAAGTGATGACAGCCTGTCCCTAAACATCACATAAACAAATCAAACTATGTTAATGAGGGATATCATAACATGGGCACAGAGATACACCCATACAAGCCTAAAACTGCAAAACTAAAGGCTGATTTTAAGGGTCCTCACTGAATTCAGCCTTGGTTAAAGTGTGTTTCACAAGTTACCATTGAGACAGGAGTGGGTTCTTGCAAGGTGGGAGGGTGGGGAGGAGGACCTGGTCACAACTGAGCTACATGCTCCAGGTCCAGTACTGAAACAACCAGATTCCAAAAATGCTCAAAGATGTTGAAGGAATAGACTGGGAGAGTGCAGGTTTGATATGAACAGGACCATTAGATCCTTAATGATCACCCATTGCCTCCAATCAATGCTGCAGAAAGCATTGTTTATTATTCATTCACAGGGCGTTCGATCATTGGCCAGGCCAGTAATTATTGCCCATCCCTAATTACCCAGAGGGCAGTTGAGAGCCAACCACATTACTGTGGGGCTGGAGTCATAGGTATGATGGCAGTTTCCTTCCCTAAACAACACTGGTGAATCAGATGGGCTTTTACGACAATTGGCAACAGTTTGATGGGCATCATTAGATTCTTAATTCCAGGTTCTTTTCATTGAATTCAAATGCTACTACCTGCTGTGGTGAGGTTTGGCAGGGTTTGTTACCTGAGACAGAGCGTTTGAATTGGCTACAGCCCTGAGGGCAGCAGGTGCTTTTCTGTACCCTGAATTCAAAGCGGTTCCTTCCCTGGGCCTGTTTCTGAGGAATCCCGGATGGAATGGAGTCACCAAGCTTTGGTTTCCAGTACAGCATGATTCCCCTGTTTTCTCCTGTTCACTCAAACTCAGGCACATCCACACAGCCAACCCCCGCTGCCCCCACCACCATCACTCCCCCCCCCCCCCCCCCCCCCCCCCACCTCTCATCAGCCCCAGTTAAAAGTAGCAGAAACATCTCACAGCAGCTCCGGGGGGAGGTGCTGGGTGTTTTGAGGAAGGCTGAAAACATTTTGATGAAAAGGTATCGCCCCTATTCATTCTCATACAATCGACCAACGATCATTCAGGCTGCACAATTTCTTGAGCAACACGATGTCGCAATTCAGAAATCTAGTTAAAAATCACACACCTCCAGGTTATAGTCCAACAGGTTTAATTGGAAGCACACTAGCTTTCGGAGCGCTGCTCCTTCATCAGGTGTGATTTTTTAACTTTGTACACCCCAGTCCAACACTGGCATCTCCAATTCAGACATTTAGTCACTGAGGAAAGGTCATTAGGCTGGCACAATGTCAACATGGCAGGTCTATGGGGTACATCAGGGCTCAATCACTGAGTGCCCAGGGCTCCAGGGGGTGAGGGGAGGTGGCTATGCTCATGTCAGGGTCCTGCGCCAGGAGCATCACCAGCCTCTGAGTTCTGCCCCTGCCAATGTGAAGCTATCAAATGGAGAATTTGGGTACTTTCAGCTGCTTTCGGGTACGGCACAGGAGCATTGTGAATGACTGAGGTAGTAAGCAGATTGATGACCTCTGTTAGTGGAATCTGGAACATTTCTGTCCTGTAACACCCAGCTCAAAATGCAGGCCTTGCAAAGCAAGTCATTGATATGACTGATTCATTTAGAACATACAGTCCTGTCATCGCCTTACTATGGTTTATGGCTGGGAGTGCACTGCAGAGATACGTGGTCTGTACACAGACAATTGCAGCAAATTCCAGGAGTCCAAGATACACGCTGCTTTCAAACCACAAGCAGAACTGCAGAATGCGATTGCCACACCGTTCAGAGTTTGTGTGTGAGCACGTGTCAGCATGCAGTTCCAGCAGGGAGCAATCCCAGTTTAAGGTTCAAGACCTACACCAGAGAACACAGTCTAATCTGAGCTGACACACAGAACCAACCCGAAAGGAGTGCAGCACTGTCAGGGGAGTGGGGGAGTGGGGGGGGTGGGGGGGGGGGGCAGCACTGTCAGATGGGCTGTCTTTCAGATGAAACAATGATGTCTGTTAGTCCTCTCAGGAAGATAAAAGAACAGAAGGCACTACCTGAAGACCAGGAAAATTCTCCCCAATCCCAGACAACCACGAAGGTCAACCTCCCAACTATCAGGCCCACTGTCAAGGAAAGGCCGCCAGCATTCTCAAAGATCCATCCCACCCTGGCAATGTTTTTCTACATCCTTCACCATCGGGGATAAGGTACAGAAGCCTGAACACACACACACATACCAGCCGGTTTCGAAACAGTTTCTACCCTACTGTTGTCAGAATACTGAATGGACTCACAAACTCTTAGCATTCACCTGTACCTGTTTTTTTTGTTTTTGCCACTGTTTACCTATTATTTAGTTATCTATGCTATTTAACTCTGTGATCTGCCTGTTTTCTCGCAAGACAAAGCTTTTCACTGTGCTTCGGTACACCTGACAATAAATTCAATTCAATTCAAAGTCTCATAGCATTATCCTGGTCATTATATTCTATTGTCTTTGGTGAGGTCTTGTTGTGCTGAAATTTACTTATGTTTCTTTTACATTGCAGCAGTGATTTACAATTCAAAAGCAGGTAATTGGCTGTGAAGCATTCTGGGGCACTCTGAAGAAGCAAAAGGTGCTAAAGTAATGCAGGATCTTTCTCTTTCCTAAAATCCTTCTCTGACGTTGGTCATAGTCACTTGCAACCTCAAGATGAAAGCTGCCAACTGCTGGAGACAACCAGGAGCCTTATTTCCAAGTCTAACCCACAAAGGCACATGGTCTATACAAAGACAAGAGCAGCAAATTCCACCTTTTGCAGGTGAAGGTTAGCTAGGGGATCCCCAGGTCAGGTGAACATCAGTAGAGATTGATTAATTTTTATTTGACAAGAATGTGAAGAATTATGGAATGATCAAAGTGGGGACAGGATTACAGTCTCCCTCCAATCTCATTCTAAGCCCGATTCCCAAATGCCACAGCTCCAACCTACCAACTGGCAATAGTCTGGAAGACCTAGTGCTATCCTTATCATCTGAGTTAAATCCCTAAGCAGTGAGTGATATAGGATCTGCCTCAGAAGCTGGGGAGGCATACGTAATGTTGGCTTTCCTTTTTTCTCAGAAGTATAATGACATATCTCTGGAACAGGTGGGACTTGAACCCAGACCTCCTGGTCCAGAGATAGGAGCAGTACAGCTGCACCACAAAAGAGCCCTCAGTGCTGCCTTTCTAAAGGGAATTGGATAGTTACTAGAATAGACAAACACGACATCCTTCACAGAATTGGGAAATGGGCTTAGACCGAGGCTAGACGATGTGCCTTGTAGAGAGACTGTAGTTCACGTGGTTATCTCTGTCCCACAGTACCTTTTGTTTGATGCCTGGACTGTCCATAAGCCCCATCCTCTGCACAATCACGGAACCCACTGACTCACAGTCAGAGCAAAAGCTTACAATTCCCATTCTCAGGATTCCCCAGATAACGGGGGCAGCACGGTGGCACAGTGGTTAGCACTGCTGCCTCACAGCGCCAGAGACCTGGGTTCAATTCCCGCCTCAGGTGACTGACTGTGTGGAGTTTGCACATTCTCCCCGTGTCTGCGTGGGTTCCCTCCGGGTGCTCCAGTTTCCTCCCACAGTCCAAAGATGTGCAGGTCAGGTGAATTGGCCATGCTAAATTGCCCGTAGTGTTAGGTAAGGGGTAAATGTAGGGGTATGGGTGGGTTGCGCTTCGGCGGGGCGGTGTGGACTTGTTGGGCCGAAGGGTCTGTTTCCACACTGTAAGTAATCTAATCTAAAAAACCAACAGTAAAACCAATAATCTGGTTCATTCAAACAATCTGGAACTTAAACAGTGGTGAGCTGCAGAAAGCAGGAGATAGAGGGGAACATGACAAGCAACGAGCGAGGGTTTTAAAAGTTAATGACTTTCTTACATTAGAGAAAAAAGGGTAGGAAAAGTAACACAACCCATTAAGAACAGATAAGGATTACACAGTAATTGAAAACATAGAAATAGCAAAGATGCTGAATAGTCACTGCATGTTGATGCTCACAGAAGAGGATTGTATTCCTGAAGTTGAAGGGAAATTAACAGTGAATTAAAAATTGGAATAGACACAAGTAAGAAATCAGCATTAGAAAAACAATGGTGCTAAAGAGCCACAAGTCCTCAAGTCTGATCATTTTGTAAAATCAGGAAAATACAGGTGCTTGAAGGGTAATCTTCCTAAAGTCAGGGCGCATTTGTAAAGAGGTTAACACTTTAGCTTGATGACTTTTATCAGATTCACTCTAACAAAAGGTCATTGACCTAAGCACTTCACTCTGTTTCTATCCCCATAGGTGTTGCCTGAGAGTTTCCAACAGTTGCTTTTTTTTCAAATTTTACCGTTCACTGTTTTTTGCAACTCCTGAAACGTCCTCAGTTCTGGACTTCCTTCAGATTCGCAAAATTGCAAACACATTATTTTTGAATAAAGATGAGAGGTACAAAAGAAGACCAAGAAATATTAAATCTGTTGGTTTAATATATTTTGTGGGGGAAAGTATTATATTTACCGAAACACTTAAAAGAAATTTGAAATTCTAAGAGAGAGAGAGAGAGAGAGAGAGAGAATTGATTGATAAAGGCTCGGTCATGTCTGGCTACAGATTTTTAATCGGGAAGGGAATCAAAGGTTTTGGGAAAGGCAGGGAAGTGGAGTAGGGGATTATCAGATCAACCATGCTCTCATTGAATGGCACAGCAGGGTTGAATGGCCTCCTCCTGTTTCTAAGTATTGATATTCAGATATAAACGCCCCTTAGAGAAACATATTGACAGTGGAGAATTGCCCTGGGTTCCTAACAGCCTATTAGCTCACAATTACAGCTGATCTGGTTCCCTCACCTCAGAGTTGAGGCCCAACTACTTACAATTCCCATCATTGAATTACACAAAATACCAGCTGTATTCTGGCCAAATTTGCTGATGGTATAAAGATAGGCAGAAACCACAAGGTGAGGAGGATACAAAGAGTCTGCAAAGGGACTTACATACTTTAAGCAAAGGCCTAAAATTTAACCGACACATGCAGGTGTGAAAATGAGATTGTTCACTTTGGTGAGAAATTTTTTTTTAGCAGCGCAATATTCTTTAAATGGAGAATGCTGTGGTACTGAGGGATCTGGATGTCATCAAAAGGTCAGCTTGTGGATACAAAAAATTATGAGGAAGACAAATGGAACATTGGTCTTTCTTGCAAGGGAAATATAAAACAAAAGAGGTCTTGCTACAGCTGTATAGGGCATTGTTAAGACCATTGGCACACTGGCCTTCATCAGTCAGGGCATTGAGTGGAGACGTTGGGAAGTTATGTTGCAGTTATACAGGACGTTGGTGAGGCCGCACTTGGAGTATTGTGTTCAGTTTCGGTCACCTTGTTATAGGAAGGATGTTACTAAACTGGAAAGAGTGCAGAAGAAATTTATAAGGATGTTGCCAGGACTCAACAGTCTGCCTTATTGGGAGAGGTTGGACAAGCTCGGACTTTAGAGCATAGGGGACTGAGAGGGGATCTCATAGAAGTGTATAAGATCACGAGAGGCGTGGACAGGGTGAATGCACTCGGGCTTTTTTCCAGGTTTGACAAATTGAGGACTAGAGGACAAAAAATAAAAGGGAACGTGAGGGATCAATTTTTTATACAGAGAACGATACACATATGGCGGGCGGCACGGTGGCACAGTGGTTAGCACTGCTGCCTCACAGCACCAGCGACCCGGGTTCAATTCCCGCCTCAGGCGACTGTCTGTGTGGAGTTTGCACATTCTCCCCGTGTCTGCGTGGGTTTCCTCCAGGTGCTCCGGTTTCCTCCCACAGTCCAAAGATGTGCAGGTCAGGTGAATTGGCCATGCTAAATTGCCCATAGTGTTAGGTAAGGGGTAAATGTAGGGGTATGGGTGGGTTGCGCTTCGGCGGGTCGGTGTGGACTTGTTGGGCCGAAGGGCCTGTTTCCACACTGTAAGTAATCTAATCTAATCGAATGGGCAGCTGAGGCGGCTACATTAACAACATTCAAAATGTCCTACATTTGGACAAATAGATGGATAGGAAAGGTTTAGAAGGATATGGGCCAAGTGCAGGGAAATGAGGTCAGAGTAGATGGACATTTTTGTCAGCATGGACTAGTTTGAGTCAAAGGGCCTGTCTCTGTGCTGTAGGTCTCTATGTGAATTATAACTGTATTAGACAGGTTTAATGCAGGAATCTGTTCCTGATGACCGGGGAAGTTCAAAATGTCAGGGGTCAAAGTGTCAGAAGACAGGGTAGGCCATTTAGGACTGAGCTGAGGAGAAATTTCTTCCGCAGAGTGTGGTGATCCTGTGGAGCAGTTGAGGCCAAAACATTAAATGTATTCAAGGAAGAGTTAAATATTTCTTAGGGCTGAATGGATCAAAGATATGAGGAGAAAGTAGTAATGGGGGTGGGGATGGAGGTGATAGGTCAGAGGAGACGGTGGAGTGGATAGGCGGGAAGGGAGATTGGCAGGTAGGACAGGTCATGAGGACAGTGCTGAGCTGGCAGGTTGGAACTGAGGTCTGAGGAGATGACCTGGGGGTTGCAGTGAGAGAGAGAGACTCACTGAGATTCTTGTGGAGAGAGGAGGAGAGCTTCTTCAAGGTAGGCATCCTTACAAGACGATTCGCAGTAACGTTAAAATCAAGTAGGCAACATTCACCTACTCTCTGACCTATCACTTCCATCCTCACCCCCATTCACCTATTATACTCTTTGTTACCTTCCCCCACCCTCCTCTCTGACCTATCACCTCCTTCCCCACCCCCATTCAACTACTGTACTCTTTGTTACCTTCCCCCACCCTCCTCTCTGACCTATCACCTCCATCCCCACCCCATTCACCTATTGTACTCTATGCTACCTTCTCCCCATCCCCACCCCCTCTCCCATTTATCTCTCCACTTTGCAGGCTTCCTGCCTCTATTCGTGATGAAGGGCTTTTGCCCAAAACGTCGATTTTCCTGCTCCTCGGATGCTGCCTGAGCTACTGTACTTTTCCAGCACCACTCTGATCTAAACTTTGAGGGATCTATGGACATAATACAGCTGGACTCGCTACCCAAACAAAAACAAAGATCAAGAATGAATAGAAAGATCCCAATGTCACACTCAACAACTAGAGCTTTTATCTCAGTCCATTTGCTGAGGGCCCAACCTGCCCTTGTTGACTGGGTGACATGAGGAGGGTGTTGGGCCGGGGAGGGGAGGGTACGGAGATGGGTGAAGAGGTCACTTTGGTTAAAGGCAATGTTTACAGGGCAAAACAGATGCTTAAAGGGGGATTTGATAAGAAAAGGTGCCGAGTGTTTAAAAGATGATTTCCTTTAAAGCAGCTGAGAACTGATTTTAAAGAAATGCTTTTCTGTTCAAGCCAATCCTCTTAAAGAGCAGCATCAAACAGCCAGCCACCTGCTGGGGAAGCTCCAGTTAACACCTGGATTTTCCGAGAGAAATTTCATTTCTGCCAAACTCCTTTAAAAGGCAAATTCTAATTAAAGCTGCTGCTGCTCCCTACCACAGTCATTGGTCCCCTGTAAAAGACACACAGCAAGCTGGAACCATAAAGCTCTGTTTGATCTTTCTTCTTGCCTTTAGAACACCTATTAAATGTGCCAAGCTATAAATTAAGAAAGGTTTCTATAGGCATCACAATCCCCAACTAAGACAAAAACACACTTGTCTCCCAGCTTCCTCACCCTCACTCCCAGGGAATTTGCACATTTTCCACGTGGACAACTCTTGTATCTATCACTAACAGACGACCCAAGGGTCAGACTGAGACACACACACACACACACACACACACACACAGACACACACACACACACACAGCAATAAACCACCAGCATCTCTCTCCAAATAACACACTCAGAGCTGGTGTTGGGGGAGGGGTAGTCTTCTCCTCCATCCTGGCACAAAATCTAACAACATGTAGGGAATCACACAGGGATAAGGTTTTAACAGGAGCTTTTGAGAGTTGAAACTGATGAACCTTTGTTCAGTTATAGTATTGAGAAATGGGAATAGAGTTGAGCTCCAGATTGATTATAATCTAACTGACTAGAAGAGGGGCTGAATGGTCACCTCTAGCTTCTGTGTTCTTAAGGAATATCTCACTACTAGTGAATGGGTTGGATTTGAAAGATTATTCCCCCTCCTCTGAATGGCTGAGAGCTGAACCCTTCCACTATCTGGGCCAGTGTTTGTCACCTCAAAGAGTATCAGCTGGCTGGCTAGCCATGAAGACCATCACAAAGCAGCCAGAACCCCATGCCCATCCAGAGAATGCTGGAGAAACTCATTGGCTCTGGCCATGTGAGGAGACAGAAACAGAGTGAACATTTCAAATCAATTCCAAAGTAGAGTCACTTTGGGCTTAAAATGCTAACTCTGTTTCTTTCCAAAATGCTGGCCGACCTGCTGTGTTTTTTCCAATATTTTCTCTTTTTATTTCAGATTTCCAGCATAATTTGCTTTTACGCCATTTACACTTGTTGGGGGAAGGGGATGGGAGTGTTCGACTATGGCTGATTCCATGGTTCCGGGAGGAGCAGAATGAACCTAAGATCGCCCTCCAGTCTCCCAGCATGTGAATCAACCCAGGACAGCTGGAAGTGCTGTGATCTGCCTAACAAGATGTGCTTGTGCACGTGACTACCTGACAATCTGTGAAATTGTACCTCAGTGACTGCCTGACAATGTGTGTGTGTGTGTCTTGGAGATGGTAAGGACTGCAGAGGTTGGAAGCCAGAGTCAATAGATGTGAAGCTGGAAAAGCACAGCAGGTCAGACAGCATCGATAGAGCAGCAGGAAAGTCAACGTTTTGGGTCGAAACCTTGGTCAGAGCTGGGGAGGGGGAGGGACCCCAGACAGAAGGAAGAGGGTCAGCCTGGGGGTGAAAGGTAAGTGGGATGGTGATGGGGGGGGGGAATGCAGGTAAGGGTTATTGTGATTGGTCAGTGGGAAGGCTGGCGTGGATGGGTGAGTAGGAAGATGGACAGGTTGGGTCAGGTCAGAGAGAGGAGGAGGAGGGGAGGGCTAGGCCAGGGGGAGAAGGGATGTTGAAGCTGGTGAAGTCAATGTTGAGGCCATTGGGCTGTAAGCTCCTCAGGGGAAAGATCAGGTGCTCCTCCTCCAGTTTCCATCTGGCCTCACTCTGACAGTGGAGGAGGCCAAAGATGGACATGTCACCGAGGGAAGTGGGAAGGGGAATTAAAATGGATGGGAATCGGAAGGTCGGGTTGGTTAGTGCATGCAAACCAGACCCCAAGTCTGCGTTTCGTCTCCGCGATATAGAGAAGACCACATCGGGAGCAATGGCTCCAATAGATGAGGTTGGATGATGTGTAGGTGAATCTCTATTGGATCTGGAATGTGTGTGTGTGTGTACCGGCCTGACAATCTGTGAGCCTGTACCTCTGTCTCTGTCTGACAGTGTGTGAGTGTGGGTGTGTGACTGCCTGGCAATGGACAGATTGTATCTCTCTGTGTCTCCCTGATAATCTATATGTGAGCGTTCTGTCCATCTGTGTTTGCCTGTCAATCTGTGAGATTGTACCTCTCTGTGCCTGCCTGACAATGTTCTTGTGCATGTGTTTGCCTGTGTCTGTTGCCAGTCTGTGTACGATTCTGCATGTGCCTGTCTGACTGCCGGATAATATATACCCACCTGTCTGTATGCCTCCCTTCCTGACAATCTGTGTGTGCCTGTTCTTGCAGCTCCCTGGCCCATCCTTATCCTCTTGCTTCTCCTCCCTCACTTTCACCACCTCATCTTTTCGCTGACCCTCTTCTCCCTCCCTCTCTGGTCCTTTCCCTCCTGTCCTGAGGGGAGCAGGCGCCCAAACTGATTTGCTTCTTAACACCAAATGCTGCGTCCAGTGAGGGAGGTGCTGCTGAGATCAGTTTAACTCAATAACGGCCAGGGATCAAGCTCATTCCAGGGGTGTTTTGACGTTAGTGGAAACTTGCACATTAGCAGTTTTGGAATGGAGTGGAAAAGTTAACTCGTTCTTACACTGTTGAATAACCACATAACCACTGGGGGAAGAGAACACCCACTTTAAAATGATCCATAGCTCTGCATATACATTCCAGAATAAACCCAGTGGATGAGGTCCTCAAATCAGGGTCGATTTAGGTCACACTCGATCTGACTTTAGTGACTAAGGATTACAGCAGCAAAATTGGAATGAAATAGTGAAGGCACGGGCAACAAATTCTGAATGACAAGGAGCTCCATTGTCAGCTTTGAACGGAGTCTTATTCTGGGGGAGAAAATTTATAAAGCAATAGCTATTCTGTACAATGTTAGCTAATGACAAGTGTGTGAAAGACATCACCCCGAGGGCAGGGAGAAAGGGTGGCAAGAGGTAAAGGTGAGGAAGGTATGACTTTTCAGGGAGGGAAAGAAAGGGAGACTCAATTAATAAACGTTGACTGAATGAGCCAGATGTTAACACAAGGATCTTGAGATTTACGAGGTGGTGATGATAGGAGGGAATGCTGCTGGCAATTTCATTCCACTCCCACATGTTTTATTAAGTGGAATATTCTCCTCCAGGATTAAACAAATTGAACTGATCCCAATACAGTGCATTTACACACCGCGCAGGTGCAGTTAGATTCAAATTTCTGGGTTTATAGGAGGCTCATAAATACCAGTTTTTGGGAGGGCGGACTGGGAGGAGAGAGAGTTGGGAGACAGCGAAAAACAGGAGAAGTTTGGATCCTTAAAACAGAAAAGATACCAAGGAAATCTCATAGTGGCATATGGAAGGCTAAATAAGGAGAGTCTGTTAGCATCAGTCCATAACCAGAGGAGACACTATCCAATGGGAGGTTTTTGTAAGAACACAGTGAGCTATAATTTGGAATGTATTACTTGACTGGGCAGCTGAAACTGATTCAATAGAAAGTCTCAGACCAGAATTTGATGTACACTGAGAAAGGAACATTCCACAGAGCTGCAGTGGGGATATGGAGCATGACTCATTGGATTAGCTCTTTCAAAGGGTTAGCATAGACATGATGGGATAAATGGCCTCTCAATGCTGTACGCCCTCAGGAGCATTTCTTATAAATCTCCTCTCAACCTCACTACCCTCAGTCTCTCCATGTATCCCTTATCCTCAGCAACATTCCAGCAAATTTCTTCTGCATCCTGTTCCTGAACAGGAGCGCCCAGAACTGGTCACCATTCTCAAGTGGAACTTTCATCAGGAAACTGATAGAAGGGGTCATCAACTGTGCTATCAGGTTGTACCTGCTCAGTGACGCCCAGTTTGGGTTCCACCAGGGCATTCAGCTCCTGACCTTACTACAGCCTTGGTTCAAACATGGCCACCAGCGCTCAGTAGCAGCAGTGTGTACTATCTACAGGATGCAGTGCAGAAATTCACCAAAGATCTTTAGGCAATACCTTCCAAATCCACGACCAAGGGCAGTAGGTCCTTGGGAACACCAACACCTGCAAGTTGCCCTTCAAGCCACGCACCATCCTGACATGGAAACATACTGCTGTTCCTTCACAGTGCTTGGGTCAAAATCCTGGAATTCCCTCCCTACCGGCATTGTGGGTCAACCCACAGCAAGTGGACGGCATCGATTCAAGAAGGCAGCTCGCCAGCACCTTCTCAAGGGCAAATAAGGATGGACTATCAATGCTGGCCCAGCCAGAGACGACCAAGTCCCACAAATGAATTTTTAAAAATGGAAACGAATCCTGATTTCCAACACCTGAGCATAACTTGCTTGTTTTTATCCCCTCCCTATAAAACCACAGATCTCGCAGTCTTTTCAACAACATTTTAACTTAGCCTATTACCTAAGAGTCTATGGTTCAAAACCAAGACAATTCTGATGAAAGCACCTCACTGACCCCAAGCAGCTCAGCACAATCCAGTGAGTCCTTATCACTGAAGGCTGAACATGCTGCTAACTAAACATTTGGAGGGAGAGAGTTCTGAAGAAGGGTCACTGGACCCCAAAACATAGGCTCTGCTTTTTCTCCACAGATGCTGAAAATGTGCTGCTGGAAAAGCGCAGCAGGTCAGGCAGCATCCAAGGAGCAGGAGAATCGATGTTTCGGGCGTCAGCCCTTCTTCAGGAATGCCCGAAACGTCGATTCTCCTGCTCCTTGGATGCTGCCTGACCTGCTGCGCTTTTCCAGCAACACATTTTCAGCTCTGATCTCCAGCATCTGCAGCCCTCACTTTCTCCTCCACAGATGCTGCCAGATTTGTTGAGTTTCTTCAACAATTTCTGTTTTTGTTGTGGAGGGGCAGGCGGCTGGTGAGTCAAACACAAGGGAAGGGAGGGCAGGGGTTAGTGCAGGTTGAGTGACTGTATTTCTGAATAAATCAGTATGAACCCACAGACTTACACACCAGGCAGTAGTGTAATGCATGAAGATACACAACAGCAAGGGATAGGCAATGATTCTGTCAGGGTCAGAAGTACATTCAGGAATTCTGAGACAGACTGAATCCAGGCAGCAAGATCTCTTTTAGTGTCACTGACTGACATTGACTACACCAACACAGCGAGAGTCAGATCAACTCATCCTTGACATTTCCAAAAGCTGTGTGTGATTTTGTTTCATTGCTGATGGGATTCGATCTTTATTGTGTGATTGGGAAGTGGGGGGTGATGAGGGCATGAACTAGTAGGGAGTTTATTCCTTGGGGGCATGAGATGGTACAAGTGTGGGCGTGCGAGAACATTCCCAGAACACATTCCCGGAGAATGGAATTCCAGGACTTGACTTGGGTGGGGGGGGGGGGGGGGGGGGGGGGTTGGAATCCCCTAATCAACAGTGGTGGGGGATCACAGATCCCCATGGTACAGGATCCCAGAGAGCACAGACACCCTAGGGGTCAGGATCCCAGACCTAACTGGGGATGGGATCCCAGATACCAGGTTGGATGGAGAAGATATCAGATCCCTCCCAGCACAGTGGAAGAAGATCCCATCGAACACATAACCTCACAGGAACAAATCCAGCATCCCCTGTTGGGGGAAAGAGTTCACAGATTGGGCTGGGGGAGGGGATCCTAGATCTCTGCTGAGTGATCCACTGGGAGCTCTCAGATTCCCCAGTGGGAGTGATCCTAGTTACTGGAGGAGAGTTCTGTTCTTGGGATACATTCCCAGAGACCCCATGGAAAGATCCAAAATTCATGCGGGTGGAATCCCAGAGACATGACTATTCCCCCGGGTGACCCAATCCCGTTCGCTTCCTGGTCTCGGGACAATCCCTACTCACCGGCTTTGCAGGGATCCTTGTAGTCGATCTGATCCGGAGTGTCGATCCCCGCAGTAGATCCCAATCCCGGAGAAGACAGGAGCAGCAGCGAGACGGCGGAGAACAAGCGCAGGACAAGCATTGCAAAACCGGGAGAGAGAGGGACCGGATCCCGGGGACGGAGAGTGACCGGATCCCGGGGACGGAGAGTGACCGGAGCCCGGGGACAGAGAGTGACCGGATCCCGGGGACGGAGAGTGACCGGAGCCCGGGGACAGAGAGTGACCGGATCCCGGGGACAGAGAGTGACCGGAGCCCGGGGACTGAGAGTGACCGGAGCCCGGGGACAGAAAGTGACCGAATCCCGGGGACAGAGAGTGACCGGAGCCCGGGGACAGAGAGTGACCGGATCCCGGGGACGGAGAGTGACCGGAGCCCGGGGACAGAGAGTGACCGGATCCCGGGGACAGAGAGTGACCGGAGCCCGGGGACTGAGAGTGACCGGAGCCCGGGGACAGAAAGTGACCGAATCCCGGGGACGGAGAGTGACCGGATCCCGAGAGGGACCGGAGCCCGAGGACAGAGAGGGACCGGATCCCGAGAGGGACCGGAGCCCGGGGACAGAGAGGGACCGGATCCCGAGAGGGACCGGAGCCCGGGGACAGAGAGGGACCGGAGCCCGGGGACTGAGAGTGACCGGATCCCGGGGACTCAGAGGGACCGGAGCCCGGGGACGGAGAGTGACCGGAGCCCGGGGACGGAGAGTGTCCGGATCCCGGGGACGGAGAGTGACCGGAGCCCGGGGACAGAGAGTGACCGGATCCCGGGGACAGAGAGTGACCGGATCCCGGGGACAGAGAGTGACCGGAGCCCGGGGACTGAGAGTGACCGGAGCCCGGGGACAGAGAGTGACCGGAGCCCGGGGACTGAGAGTGACCGGAGCCCGGGGACAGAAAGTGACCGAATCCCGGGGACAGAGAGTGACCGGATACCGAGAGGGACCGGAGCCCGAGGACAGAGAGGGACCGGAGCCCGGGGACTGAGAGTGACCGGAGCCCGGGGACAGAGAGTGACCGGATCCCGAGAGGGACCGGAGCCCGAGGACAGAGAGGGACCGGATCCCGAGAGGGACCGGAGCCCGGGGACAGAGAGGGACCGGAGCCCGGGGACTGAGAGTGACCGGAGCCCGGGGACTGAGAGTGACCGGATCCCGGGGACTCAGAGGGACCGGAGCCCGGGGACGGAGAGTGACCGGAGCCCGGGGACGGAGAGTGTCCGGATCCCGGGGACAGAGAGTGACCGGATCCCGGGGACTGAGAGTGACCGGATCCCGGGGACTGAGAGTGTCTGGAGCCCGGGGACTGAGAGTGACCGGATCCCGGGGACTCAGAGGGACCGGAGCCCGGGAACTGAGAGTGACCGGATCCCGGGGACTGAGTGTGTCGGGATCCCGGGGACGGAGAGTGTCCGGAGCCCGGGGACGGAGAGTGACCGGAGCCCGGGGACTGAGAGTGACCGGAGCCCGGGGACTGAGAGTGACCGGATCCCGGGGACGGAGAGTGTCCGGAGCCCGGGGACGGAGAGTGACCGGAGCCCGGGGACTGAGAGTGTCGGGATCCCGGGGACTGAGAGTGACCGGATTCCGGGGACAGAGAGTGACCGGATCCCGGGGACGGAGAGTGACCGGAGCCCGGGGACGGAGAGTGACCGGAGCCCGGGGACGGAGAGTGACCGGAGCCCGGGGACTGAGAGTGACCGGATCCCGGGGACGGAGAGTGACCGGATCCCGGGGACGGAGAGTGTCCGGAGCCCGGGGACTGAGAGTGACCGGAGCCCGGGGACTGAGAGTGACCGGAGCCCGGGGACTGAGAGTGACCGGAGCCCGGGGACTGGGAGTGACCGGAGCCCGGGGACAGAGAGTGACCGGAGCCCGGGGACGGAGCCGCTTTCCCGGGAATGTCCCGGTCAGTGAAGCCCGGATCCACTTCGCTGCCTCTTGTCAATCACAGAGAGATCCACCGACCAGATCCCGGAGTAGATCCTGAGAATGAAGCTGTCGATCCAGAGGGAGGGAGACGGGAGAGAGAGAGAGAGAGAGAGAAACTCCACCCCGTCCCTCCAGGGCTGGGCTCAGGGCTCCTTCTCCCCACCCCGGGGGGTGGGGGCCGGTCCCGGGATTGCTCCCCTCGGGGTGAAGCCGGAGCCCGGGGCTGAGCTGCCGCTGGGCAGCGGGATGATTCGGCCACTGCTCCCTGAACAAATCCTCTTCACACTGGGATTACACAGGGAGCAAAGCGCACTGGACCCGCAAGTCTGGTTAACTCTGCTTTCTCGCCACAGATGCGGCCAGACCTGCTGAGTTTCTCCAGCAATGTCTGTTTTCCAGCGCCCGCAGTTCGATCAGTTTTAAATACAGACACCGCGCAGAGGACAGTCACATCAGAGTGCCCCTCTTCACCCTCTCTCTCTCTCCCTCTCTCTCTGCCCCCACCATGGAAACTGCCAACAACTTTGTGTGTTCACTTCGCTGAGCCATGCCTGCTTCTGGAATACTGCACTAACTGGCAGTTAGGTTCAGGACTCACTGTACGGAATACACAGGTTTTGGCACTGAGCAGTGTTTTTCTTCTTCATCTGTGGGATGTGGCTTGGTCAGCATTTATTGCCCATTCCTTGACCCACAATGCCCCTTAGGGAGGGCATTCCAGGATTTTAACCCAGCGACACTGAAGGAACAGCGATATATTTCCAACTCAGGGTGGTAAGTAATTTGCACAGGAACTTGCAGGGGATGGTGTTCCCATGTATCTGCTGCCCTTGGCCTTCTGGATGGAACTCATCGTGGGTTTGGAAGGTGCTGTCTGAGGAACTTTGGTGAATTTCTGCAGTGTATCTTGGAGATGGTACACACTGCTGCTACTGAGCGTTGATCATGGAGGGAGTGGATAGAGTCAGAGAGTCATAGAGATGTACAGCATGGAAACAGACCCTTCGGTCCAAATGCCGACCAGATATCCCAACCCAATCTAGCCTCACTTCCCAGTACCCAACTCATATCCCTCCAAACCCTTCCTATTCATATACCCATCCAGATGCCTTTAAATGTTGCAATTGTACCAGCATCCACCACTTCCTCTGGCAGTTCATTCCACACACATACCACCCTCTGTGTGAAAAGGTTGCCCCTTAGGTCTTTTTTTTATCCTCTCACCTGAAACCTATGCTCTCTAGTTCTCAGTCCCCAACCCCAGGGAAAAGACTTTGTCTATTTATCCTATCCATGCCCCTCATGATTTCATAAATCTCCATTAGGTCACCCCTCAGCCTCCAATGCTCCAGGGAAAACAGCCCCAGCCTGTTCAGCCTCTCCCTATAGCTCAAATCCTCCAACCCTGACAACATCCTTATAAATCTTTTCAGAACCCTTTCTAGTTTCACAACATCTTTCCGGTAGGAAGGAGACCAGAATTACATGCAATATCCCAAGAGTGGCCTAACCAATGTCCCGTACAGCCGCAACATGACCTCCCAACTCCTATATTCAGTGTTCTGACCAATAAAGGAAAGCATAGTAAATGCTTTCTTCACTATTCTGTCTACCTGCAACTCTACTTTCAAGTAGCTATGAACCTGAAGTCCAAGGTCTCTTTGTTCAGCAACATTCCCTCGGTCCTTACCATTAAGTGTATAAGTCCTGGTCTGATGTGCTTTTCCAAAATGCAGCACCTCGCATTTATCTAAATTAAACTCCATCTGCCCCTCCTCAGCCCATTGGCCTGTCTGATCAAGATCCTGTTGTAATCTGAGGTAATCTTCTTTGCTGTCCACTGCACCTCCAATTTTGGTGTCATCTGCAAATTTACTATGCTCAAATCTAAGTTATTTATATAAATGATGAAAAGTAGTTGACTGAGCACTGATCCTTATGGCACTCCACTGGTCACAGACCTCCAGTCTGAAAAGCAACCCTCCACCACCACCCTCTGTCTTCTACCTTTGAGCCAGTTCTGTATCCAAATGGCTAGTTCTCCCTGTATTCCGTGAGATCTAACCTTGCTAACCAGTCTCCCATGGGGAACCTTGTCGAACGCCTTAACTGAAGTCCATATAGATGATATCTACTGCTCTGCCCTCATCAATCCTCTTTGTTACTTCTTCAAAAAACTCAATCAAGTTTGTAAGACATGATTTCCCACACACAAAGCCATGTCGACTATCCTGAATCAGTCCTTGCCTTTCCAAATACATGTACATCCTGTTCCTCATGATACCCTCCAACAACTTGCCCACCACTGAGGTCAGGCTCACTGGTCTATGATCCTTATGTATTTGTTGCCAATCAGCAGGCTGCTTTGAATGTTGTGAAGCTTTTAGAGTGTTGTTGAAGCTGTACCCATACAGGCAAGTGGGGAGTATTCCATCACACTCCTGACTTGTGAGCAAAGGCTATGACAACGGATGAGTGGGCACTGCACAACAATCAACAGACAGGAGGGTTCCCTCCCAGTTGGGGAACACCTCAGTGGTCCAGGACATTCAGCCTCGGACCTTCGGGTGACCATCCTCCAAGGTGGACTTCGGGACAGGCAGCAGAGAAAAGTGGCCGAGCAGAGGCTGATAGCTAAGTTCGGTACCCATTGGGAGGGCTTCAACCGGGACCTTGGGTTCACGTCACATTACAGATGACCGCCATTGCACTATACACACACACGGATACTCCTACACACACATACACACAGATGCGCACACAGACACCCACGCACACCTTTACAGACACACACACTCCCACACTCACACATGCACCCCCTCACAGACTTAAGACACTCTGCACTCACTATACACACACATACACTTTCTCACACTCACAACCCCCAACACACACACACACACAAAGACCCACATGCACACATATATTTTGTGGGGTGAATTTGTACTTTCAGGGTTACATTGTACTTTGCTCAAAAACTGCATGCATTATGTAGAACTCTGAGCTCAAAAACTGCATGAATTTATGTAAAACTCCATTATCTCACTTTTTAGATTAGAATCAATCTAAACATCATGGTATAGACAGAGAACACAGGGGGCTAACACCTTCAACATATTGTCTAGCTATCACCATTGTTAAAAGCTAACCTAAGAATGCAACTTTTTCAAAAAAAAGGTTTTGTGATTTACATATGAAAGCAGTGAAACTATCACTGTATTCTAACGGATGAAAGGCTTAACAGACAATCAATTTTTTAATGTATAATTTCAGTTACATCACACTGTAAAGTTTTGCTATAAATTCTGTGTGTTAGGATTGAGCCCTCCACTATCACCTGATGAAGGAGCGTCGCTCCGAAAGCTAGTGTGCTTCCAATTAAACCTGGTGGGGTGGGGAGGGTCCAGGGCAGCACGGTGGCACAGTGGTTAGCACTGCTGCCTCACAGCGCCAGAGACCCGGGTTCAATTCCCGCCTCCGGCGACTGACTGTGTGGAGTTTGCACGTTCTCCCCGTGTCTGTGTGGGTTTCCTCTGGGTGCTCCGGTTTCCTCCCATAGTCCAAAGATGTGCAGGTCAGGTGAATTGGCCATGCTAAATTGCCCGTAGTGTTAGGTAAGGGGTAGATGTAGATGTAGGGGTATGGGTGGGTTACGCTTCGGCGGGGCAGTGTGGACTTGTTGGGCCGAAGGGCCTGTTTCCACACTGTAAGTAATCTAATCTAATCTAAAAAAAACTAGATGTTTAAGGTGAGAGAAGAAAAATGTAAAAGGGATCCAAGGGGCAACCTTTTCACACAGAGGGTGGTACGTGTATGGAATAAGCTGCCAGAGAAAGTGGTGGAGGCTGGTACAATTAAACGTTTAAATGGATTGGTATATGAATAGGAAGGATTCAGAGGGATGTGGGCCGAATGCTGGCAAACGGGACTAGATATATTTAGGATATCTGGTCGGCATGGACGAGTTGGACTGAATGGTCTTTTTCTGTGCTGTACATCTCTATGGCTCTATGATTCTATGTGTGGACATGGATCTGGCAAATAAGGTATAATGAGGGTATAGTGCAGGAAAATACGACATTGTTCATTTTAGCTAGAAAAATTAAAAGCAGCATATTATCTCAAAGGTGAGAAATCACAGAACTGCCAGATGGAGAGGGATTTGGCTGTTGGTGCATGAATTAGTGCGCAGGTGCAGCAATAATTCGAAAAGCTGATCGAATGCTATTATTTATTTATTTGTTTATTTGATTTATTTATTTCATGTGTATCTTGTTACAAAATACAGTGAAAAGTGTTGTATAGTGTCACCTCTCTCCAGTGCCATCTTAAAACACAGAAAAATAAACTAAAACATTGAATATAAAGACAGAAAAATGAAAATATAAAGGAAGTTCTTGTTGTTAAGTGTTCGGTCATGAGCCTGGTGGTTAGGCTTGAATTGCCTTCGCTGTGCTACCACTGTTGGAATGAAAATCACTGTTCTTCAGCGCGATCATGCCACCATCGACTCCCTCATCACTATGCGTCCTCACTGAACCTCGCCAGTGCTGACGGTACTGATGCTGCCAGGTACTGAACTGGCCTAAACTCAACTCTACCGCCACCCTGAGTCCACTTCCGACCAGCTCGCTGGATCCCGTAGTGGGTCTAAGCTCATCTCCGCCACTATCTCCGTGAATCTGCACTGGAAGCAGAGGCTGATGGCATCCCAAACTCATCTCCGTTGCTGCGATGAGTCCATGCTGCTGGGCCCATTGGAGTGAACACTGCTGGGTCCACTGGAGTGAATGCTGCTGGGCCCATTGGAGTGAATGCTGCTGGGCCAACTGGAGTGAACACTGCTGGGTCCACTGGAGTGAATGCTGCTGGGCCCATTGGAGTGAATGCTGCTGGGTCCACTGGAGTGAATGCTGCTGGGTCCACTGGAGTCTATGCTGCTGGGCCCATTGGAGTGAATGCTGCTGGGCCCACCGGGGTGAATGCTGCTGAGCCCATTGGAGTGAATGCTGCTGAGCCCATTGGAGTGAATGCTGCTGGGTCCACTGGAGTCTATGCTGCTGGGCCCATTGGAGTGAACACTGCTGGGCTCACTGGAGTGAATGCTGCTGGGCCCATTGGAGTGAACACTGCTGGGCCCATTGGAGTGAACACTGCTGGGCTCACTGGAGTGAACACTGCTGGGCCCACTGGAGTGAACACAACTGGGCTCACTGGAGTGAACACTGCTGGGTCCATTGGAGTGAACACTGCTGGGCTCACTGGAGTGAACACAACTGGGCTCACTGGAGTGAACACTGCTGGGTCCATTGGAGTGAACACTGCTGGGCTCACTGGAGTGAACACAACTGGGCTCACTGGAGTGAACACTGCTGGGTCCATTGGAGTGAACACTGCTGGGCTCACTGGAGTGAACACTGCTGAGCTCACTGGAGTGAATGCTGCTGGACCCACTGGAGTGAATGCTGCTGGACCCACCGGGGTGAATGCTGCTGGACACACTGGAGTGAACACAACTGGACCCACTGGAGTGAATGCTGCTGGGCCCACTGGAGTGAACACCGCCAGGCCCCATGGAGTTGATACTGCTGGGTCCATTGGAGTGAAAGCCGCTGGGACTATTGGAGTGAAAGCTGCTGGGCCCACTGGACTCTATGCTGCTGGGCCCACGGGAGTATACACTGTTAGGTCCACTTCCCAATGCCAATACCATTCCTGTGACTGAACTCTTCACCAAGAGGCAAGTAAAATAAAATAGAAGAGAAAAACAAATGAGAAGGGAGGAAAAAATGATAATAAATGAAAGAAAAGAAAATGAGCCTTGGATTCAGAAGCCCTACTCCACCACGATCTTACGTAAGATGTTTTGCTTTTTGTCATTAGGGGAAGGGCACACAAAAAGCGGTTCAGTTATGCTTCAGTTAAATTAGATCACATGTGGAGTATTGTGTACTGTATAGATCAAGTTATTTGAGGAGAGATGTAACTGTGCTTGAGAGGTTTACTAGGCTATACCTGAGATTTATGAGGTTGGAAAGGTGGGGTTTATATCCAGGTTAGAGTGGTGCTGGAAAAGCACAGCTGGCCAGGCAGCATCTGAGGAGCAGGAGAATCGACGTTTCAGGCAAAAGCCCTTCATCAGCCCTTCATTCTCTAATCTTGACCCTGCTGTGCTTTTCCAGCACCACTCTAATCTTGATTTACTCCAGCACCTGTAGTACCCACTTCTGCCCGAGGTTGTATCCACCAGAGTTGAGAAAAATGAGAGTAACCTATAAGATCCAGAGAGGTCTTCACAGCGCACATGTGTAAAGGATGTTTCTTCTTCAGGGACGATCTGGAACTAGAGGTCATCGTGTAAACACAAACATCTGGTCATTTAAGTTCAAGGACAAAAGATCAAAAATGAAAGGAGAAATGTCTTTGACAGTCTCTTCTTCAATACTTGGTGGAGGCAGAGTTGTTGAATATTTTTAAGGCAGATGTTGATTCTTGACAAGCGAGGGGGTAAAACTAACCGTGGTCATTTAAAATGGTGGAACAGGCTAAAGGAACTGACCTGTCTACTCTAACTCCTAATTTGTACATTCATGTAATAGTCTCATTCCTTTCCTCCATCATGCTCTCAGGTAGTGCATTCCAGACCTGAATCACTCACTGCTGGAACACATTCCCCCATATCACTTCAGCTCAGTACCATGACATGACATTCATCAGCATTCCCATCACTGAATCTCCCGTTATCAAAATTGTGGGGTTGGCACTGACCAGAGACTGTACTGGACCATTTATATAAACACAAGAGCAGGCCAGAGGCTAGGAGTCCTGCAGCAAGTGACTCACCTCCTGACCCCCCAAAGCCTGTCCACCATCTACAAGGCCCAAGTCAGGAATGTGATGGAATATCCTCCCTTTCACTTGG
Organism: Chiloscyllium punctatum; assembly: GCF_047496795.1. Taxonomy (NCBI): domain Eukaryota; kingdom Metazoa; phylum Chordata; class Chondrichthyes; order Orectolobiformes; family Hemiscylliidae; genus Chiloscyllium; species Chiloscyllium punctatum. The sequence continues at coordinate 79,910,499 of NC_092751.1, forward strand.
ATAGATGCAGCTCTAACAACACTCAAGAATTTAAGCACCATCCTGGACTCGGCAGTCCACTGGATTGGCACCACATCCACAAACATCCACACTCTCCATCACTGTCTCTCTGTAGTGGTAGTGGGTACCATCTACAAGGAGCACTGGGAAATTCACTGAAGATCCTAAGACAGCACCTTCCAAACCCACAATCACTTCCATCTAGAAGGACAAGGGCAGTAGATACCCTGCAAGTTCTCACTGTGCCACAATAGTGTCCCCCTTGAACAATTATTTACATATTTATTGCTCCTTGGTTTAAAGCAAATCCTTCTCCTCAGGCCCATTTTCTTTAACAGATATTGTCACTCAGCTCTGTGTTAAGAGATATTCTTTGATATGAACTTTTGCAAACACTCTAAACTCTTCTTTTCCCCATTGCCCTACAAATTTCTCCTTTTCATGTATTTGCCACTACAAAGTAAAAAAGGCTTTCAGCATTTTGTATGTAATGGCTTTAAGGATGGCATGGTGGGCTGAGTGGTTAATATTACTACCTCACAGCACTAGGGGCCCAGGTTCAATTCCCATCTCAGGTGACTATCTGTGTGGAGGTTGCACATTCTCCCTGTGCCTGCATGGGTTTCCTCCCACAATCCAAAGATATGCAGACCAGGTGAATTGGCCATGCTAAGTTGTACAAAGTATTAGGTGCATTAGTCAGGGGTAAATATAGGGGAGGGAAATGGGTCTGGGTGGGCCACTCTTCCGAGGGTTAGAGTGGGCCGAAGGGCCTGTTTCCATGCTGTAGGGTATTTAAGAAACATTGAAAGCCACTCAGTCATTAATTTGACTTCAACAGTGGAAACACAAGGAACAAAATAGGAAGCAACAGAACTACATTTTACAACAAACAACACAATTTTCACCCGCTTTGGTATTTCCATTTTCTTTTGCACATTAAGTTATTCAAACAACCAGAAATCTCAAAAATGCAAGAACTCAATAGCACAAAATCAAACTGAAAATAAAGTGGTTAATCCAATTACCATTCAGTATTTAAATTTAGATATAGATTATTGTAAACTATGATCAGATTTATGTGTTTGACTCATATGGAGATACATTGCTGGCTTTCAGGATGCTGGATTGAATGATTGATTAAAGTAACCACTTCTTTCAGTAGGAAACAGCAGCAAATCTCAATTGTGAAGATTCAAGGGCATTGGATTTTTTTTTTGGGATATTAAAAGTGCTCAGGGATATGCAGAAAAGGCAAGAGATTGCATTAGATAATAAGGCTAGTCTGGGTAATTGAGCCAGTGCAGACATGATGGGCCAAATAGCTTCCTTCTCAGATGTGGTTCATGCTGTGCAGTCTGTAGTCTCAGGCCCAAGATCTGAATTGGGATGGGCTCAGTTTAACAAGGCCTCAGTGAGGAGCCAGGAATCCCACTCCCACAACGTTCTGAGCTCAGACAAGACCAACATCCAGTCGGGAGGTTAAAATCCCTTCCTAGACATTGACTCTGAGCTTGTGAAAACCAATCTAAAAACTGCTGGTGTCAACCAGTATGACCTACTCAGAAAACTGTGCTGGTATTATAAACTCCTCCATTTCAATAGCAGAACCAGTTTGTACCATCCCCATCTCTCCAGCCAAGGTACCATCCTCACCCTCTCCTCTCATTGAAATTGAGGACGAAAATTTTAAAATCAAAGCATTATTTAACTGGAAGCCAACGTAGATCAGCAAGCACAAGGGGTTAGGACTGCAAGTGTGACACAGACAACAGGAGGTTTGATGGCTTCAGGTTTATAGAGCAGAATGGGGCAGACCAGCCAGGAATCTTTGAGTGAAGGATGGGATGGTAATTTCAGCAGCAGGACAGTTGAGAAAGCGGTGAGGACTGGTTCTGTTACAGAAATGGAATAGTTGGTCTGAGTAACGGCAGAATTTAATGGTTGGTAGTTCATCATGGAGTTAAATTAGATACCAAACTGGCAAAAAGTATAAAGACCACTTTTATCTAAAACATAGTAACTGCTTTAAACCAAGGAAAATGTGGAAGATGGAATGTTGCAGTTTTTAAAATGAGTTACTGAAGTTCATTGTGACTTGTATCTATGACATTGTCTTTATTGAAGCAGTGTAGGACATTACCAGACACCTTGGCTCTGTGTTCAGGGTAGTTTTGCCTAGAGCCAGTCCTTTTTTTGGTTTTCCGATCAGAACAATTTTGTGCGTCTGTGCGTGTGTTCAAGAATGTTCACCATTGTAATAACTTTGCAATTGGTTCCTTCTGCTTTATTTGGATAATATGGGACAATTATTCAGCCTGTGAAGGAAAATATACTCCCCCTTTCCCCCTCTGGTGTGGAGAATGATCAGAAAATCTCCTGGTAGCTGTTCTCAATTATCATGGTATTTCCAAATAAACCTATTGGATTATAATCTGGTGTGTGATTGTTAACTTTGTCCACCCCAGTCGAACACAGGCACCTCCACATCAATATTTCCCTGTGAACTGTTCTCTCTCTGCACATGTCCTTGTTGAAAGAAAAAAACGTGATTAAAAAACAAACACCTTCAGAGACACTGAAAGGGTACATCTTTTTTGATTTGATTTGTTATTGTCACATGTACCAAGATACAGTGAAAAGTATTGTTTTGTGTGCTGTCCAGACAAATCATACCTTACATAAATACATCAGATTGGAAGGCAGCTACAGAGAAAGATCAACTCTAATATGAGAGGTCTATTCATGAATCTGATAACAGTGCTACCTGTTTTTAAACTTTTGCCTGATGGAAGCGGGTAGAAGAGAGTGTAACTGGGGTGGGAGGGGTCTTTGATTATGTTGGCTGTTTTTCAGAGGCAATGGGAAGTACAGACGGAGTCACTGGAAAAAAGGCTGGTCTTTGTGATGGATTGGGCTGTGTTCATAATTCTCCGTAATTTGTGGCAGTCTTGAGCATAACAGTTGCCATACCAAGCTGTGATGCGTTCTGATAGGATGCTTTCTATGGTGCATCTATAAAGGTTGGGAAGAGTCATTGTGGAGATGCTGAATTTCCTTAGCCTTCTGAGGAAGTAGAGGTTTTGGTGTGCTTCCTTGACTGTAGGTCGACATGGATGGCCAAGGACACACTGGTGATATTTACTCCAAGGAACTTGAAGCTCTCGACCACCTCCACCTCAGCACCAATGACACAGAGAGGGGTGGAGCCACCACTCTGCTTTCTGACATTGATGACCAGCTCCTTCATTTTGTTGAAGGGTGGACGCTAGGAAATTGTTTCCATCAGGCGAGGAGACTCGGACCCGTGGACACAGCCTTCAAATTAGAGGGGGTAAATTCAGAACAGAAATGCGGGAGACATTTCTTCATCCAGAGAGTGGTGGGCCTGTGGAATTCATTGCCGCGGAGTGCAGTGGAGGCCGGGACGCTAAATGTCTTCAAGGCAGAGATTAATAAATTCTTGATGTCACAAGGAATTAAGGGCTACGGGGAGAATGTGGGTAAGTGGAGTTGAAATGCCCGTCAGCCATGATTGAATGGCGGAGTGGACTCGATGGGCCGAATGGCCTTACTTCTGCTCCTATCGTCTTATGGACATTGTGGGAGAGATGTTGTCGTTACATCGTGCCACGAAGCTGTCTCTCTCTCTTTCCTTTCCTCGTTGTCTGAGATCCAACCCAATACTCTGATGTCATCAGCAAATTTGTCAATGGAATGAGAGCTGAATTTTGGCCACACAGTCATGATTATATAAGGACTATAATAAGGGAGTGAGTATACAGCCTTGCAGGGTACCAGTGCATGAAAGATCGAGAATCAATGTGTCCACAATTTCCCACCAGAGTCAAAATGAGTCTAAAGGAACTTAAAGAAGACAACTCATCACCGTCTGTTGTGCCAGAACTGTGTTTCACTGACATTTTTCTTGTTAGTTCTCTGTGGTTTTTTTTGCGCAACTATCTGTACCTGTATGTGTATGGAAATTTCAAAAGGGGGAGCAATTTAAATTATAGAGTTGTGAGTTAGCAATTTATATTTCATTTTACCTTTGGTTAAAATCAATTTGATTACAATAAATGGTTATTTTCTTGTTAAATGAAATATTAGACAGTGAGGTAGATTTGTGCAATTTGGTAAAAACAATGACCGCAGATGCTGAAAACCAAATACTGGATTAGTGGTGCTGGAAGAGCACAGCAGTTCAGGCAGCATCCAACGCTGCTCGTTGGATGCTGCCTGAACTGCTGTGCTCTTCCAGCACCACTAATCCAGTATAGTGCAATTTGGTGATTTAATCAAATGTTGACATTTGTGATTATTCTGGAAACAGTGGCTTTGATTTTCAGAGCCCAGAGAGTTGTGACAAAAGACTGGTTCCACATGATAGTTGCCAGGGAGATGAGGGAGTAGAGTTTTCTCAACATTTCATAAAAGGACATTTCTCCTTATCCAGTATTGGATGTCAAATGAACAGTCTGATAATATAGGGACATTGGAGACCTTGAGAGGATGGAGATGAGGTTGAGCTGGGGAAAGTCAGTATTGAATTGAAAACAAACACTCAAGTTTCAGGTGATGTTTCTGAGGGCTGGTTGCAAGGTTAGATCCTAGGAGTCACCAGACATTACAGTGCAAGTAGAAAAGCTATTGTCAGTGTAGAAATGGAACCATCTGGGCAACACTAGAGATCTACTGGAGGATGATGGTGTGATGAGTGGTGTTAGAAGCTGCAGACAGTTTGAGCAGGAGGAGGTGACCATGTTTATCTTTGTTATAATCACAGGAGATGCAATTTGTGACTTCGGTAAGAAACGTTTGGAGATCTGTGATGGGGTGGAAACCTGACGAAATTTCTGTAAAAATAGGCAGAGATTCGGGTGACAATAATACATTCAAGGACTTTGGGGAAAATAAAACAAAGATGTAGATGGGACAATAGTTTGCAAGGAGTGGAATTTGTTTTCAAGGAGAGAGCTTGATACTGCTGATCTGAAGGAGAGACAGAAATGCAAGGAGAATCTGAGCTGGTGGTGGGCGAATTGACATCTTGGAGGGGAATGTTGGTGGGAAGGGTGAGTTGGGCAGGATCAGTTCCTGGTTGGTGAGACGGTCAGTGAGAGAGTTGGACGGAGAGCTGGGTTATCAGCTGCAAAACCCACAAGGCAGCCAGGACCACAGAACAACAAATCATTGATAGGTTACGCACAGCAGGAGAGCTATTTTAAGAAACCATGTTTTAACAAAGTTTTGTGGGTGGCACAGTGGCACAGCAGTTAGCACTGCTGCCTCACAGCGCCGGAGACCCGGGTTCAATTCCCACCTCAGGCGACTGACTGTGTGGAGTTTGCACGTTCTCCCCGTGTCTACGTAGGTTTCCTCCCACAGTCCAAAGATGTGCAGGTTTGGTGAATTGGCCATGCTAAATTTCCTGTAGTGTTAGGTTAGGGGTATGGGTGGGTCGCGGGTCGGTGTGGACTTGATGGGCCGAAGGGCCTGTTTCCACACTGTAATGTAATCTAATCTTCTACCTTACTGGGGCACACTTTGTAGTGATTAGTTTTAAAATCCCCTTAGTATACAGGGGATTTTATTGTGTGGGGAGGTAATATTTATTGTGCTACAAAAACATGACAACCATTTACACTGAATTATTCCGGTACAAATCTTCAGGAATTTCAGGGCAGGACCTGTGCATTATTTGTTAGATTTGCAGCTGTCAGTTTATTACTCAAACACAAAACAGATGTTTCAATCTTAAGTGTCTCAATCAGAAAAGCTGAGACTTTTTAAATTATGCATTAATAAGCAACTTAAGCTGCAGGTCACATTCATTTACAATGACAAAGAAAATGAAGGATTTCAGTCACAAAGCACCAAATATTAAATGGAAGGAGGTCATGTTAAACTTCTACAGATGGTGTGCTTGAATCAGAGTCATGTGGTATAGAAACAGACCTTTCGGTCTAACTAGTCTACGCTGACCTTGTTCCCCAACCAAACTAGTCCCACTTGCCTGCATATGGCCCATATCCTTCCAAACCTTTCAAATTCATGTACTTATCCAAATAGAGTCATAAAGATGTACAGCACAGACACAGACCCTTCCATTCAACTCATCCATGTTGACCAGATATCCTAACCTAATCTAGTCCCATTTGCCAGCACTTGGCCCATTTCCTTCGCTAAATCCTTCCTATTCATATATCCATCCATGTTGTAATTGCACCAGCCTCCACCACTTCCTCTGGCAGCTCAGTCCATACACACACCACCCTCTGCGTGAAAACATTGCCCCTAAGATTCCTTTTAAATTTTCCCCACTCACCTGAAACCTATGTCTTCTTGTTCTGGACTCCACCATCCCAGGGAAAAGACTTTGTCTATTTACCCTATCCATACCTCTCCTGATTTTATAAACCTCTATAAGGTCACCCCTCAGCCTGCGATGCTACAGGAAAAATAGCCCCAGCCTATTCAGCATCTCTCTATAGCTCATACCTTCCAACCCTGGCAACATCCGTGCAAATCTTTTCTGAACCCTTTCAAGCTTTACCACATCCTTCCAATAGGAGGGAGACCAGAATTGCATGCAATATTCCAGAAGTAGCCTAACCAATGTCCTGTACAGACACAACATGACTTCTCAACTCAATACTCTGACCAATAAAGGAAAGCATATCAAACACCTTCTTCACTATCACATCTACCTGCAACTCCACTTTTAAGGAACTATGAACCTGCACTCCAAAGTGTATTTGTTCAGCAACACTCCCCAAGACTTTACCATGAAGTGTACTAATTTGCTTTCCAAACTGCAGCACCTCACATTTATCTAAATCAAACTCCATCTGTCACTCCTAATGTCTTTTAAATGTTGTAACAGCATGTTTGGTACAGATTTAGGCATACTGACTGATTGATTGATTGATTTATTGTCACATGTACGAGCAGGATAGGCAGATCAGAGTAAGCAGAGGCGTACAGATCAAAAACACTCAGAGGCATACAGGTTGTTAGAGAAAGGAACAAGTGCAGTGGGAAAGGTGCAGCAGAGATTCACTGCGGAGGTAAAGGCTCAAACAGGGGTATAGGATATCATTTATTTAGCAATGATGAGGCTAAATAACGACATTGAGGGAAGCACCCACATTGTAATGGAGAACAGCTGCAATGCACTGGGCAGGTTAAGTACTTCTGCTCCCATGAAACCTAATTTCACTTTGCAAGTTTATGCATATCTCTCAATTCAATCTTGCTGTCCTCTCACCATTTCCTGCCTGCCCATATTCCTGTAATATTTTATGCCACATAACTGAGGCACAGGTAAACTCTCCCTTGCCCTGATCCACCTGTCTGCTGCAATGTTTGAGGCAGTGATCACCTCCAATATTGCTCTTTCTTTCAACTGTGCGGGACTGCTCTCATCTGGCTCCATTCTTATTTTCATTCATTCATGGGATGAAGGCATCACTGGCTGGGCCAGCATTTACTGCCCATCCTAATTGCCAGAGGGTAGTACACATTGCTGTGGGTCTGGAGTCACATGTAGGCAAGGATGACAGTTTCCTTTCGTAAAGGACAAATGTGAACCAGATGTGTTTTTCCAACAATAGATTCAATGGTCATCGTTAGACTCTTAAGAGTCATAAAGATGTACAGCACGGAAACACACCCTTTGGTCCAACCCGTCCATGCCAACCAGATATCCCAAACCCAATCTAGTCCCACCTGCCAGCGCATGACCCATATCCCTCCAAACCCTTCCTATTCATATACCCATCCAGATGCTTTTCAAATGTTGCAATTGTACCAGCCTCCATCACTTCCTCTGGCAGTTCATTCTACACGAACCACCCTCTGACTTACAAGTTGCCCCTTAGGTCTCTTTTATATCTTTCCCTGCTCACCCTAAACCTATGCCCTCTAGTTCTGGACTCCCCCATGCTAGGGAAGAGACTTTGTCTATTTATCCTATCCATGCCTCTCATAATTTTATAAACCTCTATAAGGTCACCCCTCAGCCTCCGATGCTCCAGGGAAAACAGCTTTAGCCTTTGCATTGTTGGGATTATACTCCCCTGAATTCTACAGAATACTCACAAATAACTTCAGCTTTTCCACAGGCTAGTGCTGCACTTGGGTCTCTCTGAGCTCTAATCTTGCTTAACTGCACCAAGGAAATACTGTTTGTCAGCTTCTGTCAGTGCATGTCCTGTTACATTAACCTATTCGTGGTTCACACGCTTTCTCTGAGCTCCTTCATCCAGGGCTCCCAGGGTGTTTTCCCAAGCCCTAGCTCAAATGCTTAGCTACACCTTACTGGCTTCCAGGAGATTCAGGATTCCTCCTGAATCCTTACTTGATACAGGTCCTGTGATGTTAAATCAGCCTGCATGACAGTGAACCTACGGAAAGTGACTGGCTCCAGTGATGTCCCCAGCCGTGCACTCAGATCCTGCAAGGTCCAGCTGGCTGGAGTCCTCATGGACATGTTCAAACACTTCATACTATGATCTGAAGTCCCCATCTGCTTCAAGAAGACCACCATCATCCCAATACCAAAGAAAAGTCACGCAGCGTGCCTCAATGAGTACCACTTACTAGCTCTGACTGCCATAATTATGGAGTGCTTTGAGAGGTTAGTCATGGCTCACATCAACTCCAGCCTACTAAACTGCCTTGATCCTTTGCAATTCCCCTACTGGTGCAACAAGTCTGTGATAAATAACATCTTCCTGGTCTTACACTCACCCCTGGAATATTTGGATAAAAAGATGCCTTTGCCAGGCTCCTACTTATTGATGACAGTTCCACCTTCAACAGCATAATTCTAAATAAACTCATCTCTCATCAGTGTGGACTTGATGGGTTGAATGATCTACTTCCACACTGTAGAGATTTTATGATTACACTGTATAAAATGGACAAAAGAAAAGCTCATTGCATCAATGTACACCATTATTTCACCTGACTTAACCCATCTCAGCTGCCAGAACTGTCCAAGTCCATTGCCACCCTTTCTGTATTCATTTGAGAGATGTGGGCACTGCTGGCCAGCATTTATTACCCATCTCTAGTTGCCCTTAAGGTGGTGGTGAGCTGCCTTCTTGAATTGCTGTAAGTTGACCCACAGTGCCTTTAGGGAGGGAATTCCAGGACTTTGACCCAGTGACAATGAAGGAATAGAGATATGTTTCCAAGTCAGGACAGTGAGTGTCTCCAAGGGGAACTTGCAGGTGATTGTGTTTCCATGTATCTGCTGCTTATCCTTCTTGATGCAAGTATTTGTGGGTTTGGAAGGTGCAAAGATCTTTGGTGAATTTTGATCCTTGGTGGCTTATTATTGGACTCAACGCTGCACCGCATGGTGGCTCAGTGGTTAGCACTGCTACCTCACAGTGCTAGGGATCTGGGTTTGATTCCAGCCTTGGGCACTGTGTGTGTGTATAGAGTTTGCACATTCTCCCAGTGTCTGCGTAGGTTTCCTCCAGGTGCTCCCAACACCAACTCTCGTGGAACTCCATTAGTTGGGTGCATTAGTCAGGGGTAAATGTAGGGGAATGGATCTGGGTGGATTACTCTTCGGAGGGTCGGTGTGGACTTGAAGGGCCTGTTTCCATACTGTAGGGAACCTAATCTAATCATACTTACCAATTACTTCAGCAAAGGATTAGGTTAGGGTCCGAAGATTTGGAAACTTCATTGTTTAGGGCCAACAAGGTCTCTTGATGGGATCAGGAAGTTCCAAACGAAGGGACAGAGTACAGGTAAAACTGTGGCAAATAGTATTGAAAGTGTAGCATGGACTAATCAATTTAACATAAAAAAAACAAATTTAAAATGGGATAAAGTGGGGAGTCTACCTGCCAGCCAGCATAGAGGAGTTTGAAGAAACAGGCTCGTGTGCTGAACAATTCCACTGAACAGCAGGGAAACATGTATTTGACAGGGCAGTAATTAGAGTAAGCTCACGTTCACATAAAACTGTAAAATACGGAAGCAAAATTAGGCTGCTCCACCTGTCAGGACTGCTCCACTAGTCGATCATGACCAATGTGTTTCTCAACCCCATTGTACTGCCTTCTCTAAACCAAGGCCCCCTTACAAATCAAGAATCTATCTCGGTCTTAAAAACACTCGATGGCTTGGCCTTCACAACCTTGTGACAAGCTCCACAGATTCACCATCCTTTGGCTGAACAAACTCCTCATCTCTAAAGGGTCATCCCTTCACACTGAGGCTGTGCGCTCAGGTCATAGTGTCTCCAACTAGTGGAAACAATCTCCACCTTTACTCTATCCAAGCTAAATTTCAGTCAGATCCTTCATCTGACTAAATTTTATCAAGTGCAAACCCAAAGTCCTCAACTGCACCTCATATGATAAATTCGCCATTCCTGGAATCATTCTTGCAAACTTCCCTGGACCATCTAAAACACCAGCACATTCATCCTTAGAGATGGGACTCAAAACTGTTCCCAGTATTCTATATGTGGTCTGACCAGAGCCTTGTACAGGTTCAGCAGTAATCTCTGCTCTTACATTTTTACCCTCTTGAAATGAATGCTAACATAGTATTTGCCTTCCTAATTGCCAACTGAACCCATGTTAACCTCAACAGAATCCTGAACTAGGACTCTCAAGTCCCTTTGTGCTTCAGATTTCCGAAGAATTTCCTCCTTTATAAAATAGTCGATGCCTCTATTTTTCTGACTAAAGTGTATAGCCTCTCATTTTCCCACATTGTATTCCATCTGCCACTTCTTTGCTCACTCTCCTAGCCTCAGTCCTTCTGCAACCTCTCCACTTATCTCAACACTACCTGTCCATTCTCTCCACCTAGCTTTCCATTTCCTGCAAACTTAGTAACAACGCACAAGTTCCTTTCTTCAGATTGTTAATGTATAACGTGAATAGTTGTGGTCCCAACACCAACTCTCGTGGAACTCCACTAGTCACTGGCTGCATCCTGAAAAAGACTCCTATATACAGAACTGGCTCAAAGGTAGAAGACAGAGGGTGGTGGTGGGGGTTGTTTTTCAGACTGGAGGCCTGTGACTGGTGGAGAGCCACAAGGATTGGTGCTGGGTTCACTACTTTTTGTCATTTATATAAATGATTTGGATGCGAGCATAAGAGGTATAGTTAGTACGTTTGCAGATGACACCAAAATTGGAGGTGTAGTGGACAGCGAAAAAGGTTACCTCAGATTACAACAGGATCTTGATCAGATGGGCAAATGGGCTGAGAAATGGCAGATGGAGTTTAATTCAGATAAATTTGAAGTGCTGCATTTTAGGAAGGCAAATCTTAGCAGGGCTTATACTTAGCAGCACTTAATGGTAAGGTCCTTGAAAATGTTGCTGAACAAAGAAACCTTGGAGTGCAGGTTCATAGTTTCTTGAACGTGGAGTCACAGGTAGATAGGATCGTGAAGACAATGTTTGGTATGCTTACCTTTATCGGTCAAAGTATTGAGTACAGGAGTTGGGAGGTCATGTTGTGGCTGTGCAGGACATTGGTTAGGCCACTGATGGAATATTGTGTGCAATTCTGGTCTCCTTCCTATCGGAAAGATGTTGTGAAACTTGAAAGGGTTCAGAAAAGATTTACAAGGATGTTGCCAGGGTTGGAGGATCTGAGCTACAGGGAGAGGCTGAAACAGGCTGGGGCTGTTTTCCCTGGAGCGTCGGAGGCCAAGGGGTGACCTTATAGAGGTTTACAAAATTATGTGAGGCATGGATAGGATAAATAGACAAAGTCTTTTTCCTGTGGTTGGGGAGTCCAGAACTAGACAGCATAGGGTTAGGGTGAGAGGGGAAAGATAGAAAAGGGACCGAAGGGGCAACTTTTTCAGGCAGAAGGTGGTACATGTATGGAATGAGCTGCCAGAGGAAAGTGGTGGAGGCTGGTACAATTGCAACATTTAAAAAGTAGCTGGATGGGTATATGAATAGGAAGGGTTTGGAGGGATAGGAGCCGGGTGCTGGCAGGTTGGACTAGATTGGGTTGGGATATCTGGTTGGCATGGATGGGTTGGACTGAAGGGTCCGTTTCCGTGCTGTACATCTCTATGACTCTATCCCCACTCCCTATTTTCTGCCAGTCAGCCAATCCTCTATCCATGCCAGTATCTTGCCCCTAACACAATGGGCTTATCTTATTTAGCAGCCTCCCATGTGGCACCTTATCAATGGCCTTCTGGAAATCCAAATAGATCGCATCCACTGGCTCTCCTTTTTCTAACTTGCAAGTTACTTCCTCAAAGAATTTCTAACAGATTCTAAGAGGTTTAATTCCCATAGCAACTGAAACCACCAATGGAAGCCCTGCCTTTTCAACCTTGCCTGATGTGTGGTGACCCTCAAATTAAACTCACCACCAATTATCGCTAATGAATTAATGAATGTAAAGTCCCTCTGGAACTATGGCAAGTTTACCACTTTACTTTTCACCTTCACTGGTTCTTCCTTTCGTTGTGTTATAATAAGGCCTCAACCCTGTCAAACACCACCATGTTTTCCAGCAACACTCTTTATGGGTGAGATTTGTAATACCAAAGATCTATTTCTCATGGTATCAGTTTGTATTCTGTGAGCAACCATTTCACTTTAAGGAGGACAGCAAATCTTATGTCTGAAAAGTTTTTATTGTTTTCATTATTCCTGAACATTCCTTCAAGCAGTAACGCTCCAGATGATGCACATGTTGAGTGCTCAGGTCGGATTAACAAAATTTTAGGTCCTAAATTACAACTTTGTTGAGCCTTCAGAGACAGAATTGGAAAAATACTAAAGAAGTCAGAGTAACGTCCACACGTATAATGGAGATACCATTTTCATGCAATGGCAGGCAAGATGTAAAAAGCCACCCAAAAAATTGTCACACATTTATACACCAAATTAATTTGTTATCAGAAAAAGTACTATGTAATAAATCTGTACATCCAAATAAATTTGGGTTCTACGCCTAAAGTTACATTATAAGGTTATATACATTTATTACCCCCTTTCATATTATCTTAAGTAAAGCCTTCATTCCCACCGCAACATAAAACAAGACTAAGCTGCAAGACTAACTCTTGGAGAGAAGGAAAACAAAAACAAAGAAAAATCAGTTTATACGCCCAATTAAAATATTTCACTTAGATCTTTCTAATAAAAACCATTAACAGACCACCAGCCTTTCAAAATGCATACTCCCAGTTTGTTTTATATGCTAACTACTGTGAATTTCAGTGCAGATGATCATCTCTGTCCTTAGTCTTCACTCTTTGGATGGACTGAAGCTGAGAACTAATTTATAACATATCACAGACTTGGCTTTTAGATACAGATATTGAGTTGGTCCAATTATAATCATGACTGATGTGCATCCTATTACTGAAGATAGTATATAAACTGTATCAGATTTACAAATTAAAATAAATGCAATAAGCTCCCATTGATAAAGTACAAAAACATAGCAGTTTGGGTAACGGTCACAAAAACCAGAATGGTCAGTTTTTCCAATAGCCACCTCTCTGATCCACTTGAAAGGTAACTATCTCAGCATGGAGGCTTGAATAACTTTAAACTAGTCAGATTTTTCCCTCCTCAATGGAACAAATGATTTTAAATAAACTGTTTGTCCTCTTCATTGAAGAGAGCTAGTCTATTCTTCATTAATAAGCTATGTTTTATGTGGGAAGATTAGCACTGTATTGTAGTAATGCTTACTGCATATAATCCAAGCGTTTTGCTGAACAGTTGGTTAAAGCAGTCAATACGAGCTCAGGATCAAAGGAAACAAATGTTGCTTTAAGCTTCCATGAATGGAACCCACACTTTACCCAGTGTTAACCCAATGTCTCCTTGCAGTTTAAACTGTGCAAGTTCCAGCTGAATGAACAAAAAGCAGTAAGTGATCCTCAGCTCCCTGGGAGTCTGGCCTTCCATTAGTCAATTTTCACATTGGTGTAGATCTTTCGGACAAAGGCACTTGTTCCCATATAACCAACAGCACCTGGAAATAAAGAACATTGTTTTGCAGGATGAGTACATACTTTTATACAACATCTGATGAAAAATTAACCTTTGTATGCCTTGTGGAAGCAGCACACTGCTACATACAGACATGCAAAGTTTGCAATCTGATGGATTGGAGGAGAAAGAACAGCCAATGTTGTCCATTTCTGATGCTTACCCACCTGAATAAGATCCAGGCACAAGGGCAATGATGGGTGGAGGGAACCTGATGCCTGATGCTGCCAAGATCAAATATATGCCCACACTCAAGTATGCATTTTACAATGCAAAAACGCTCATTTACACAAGGCACTAGATTTGTCAATGGAATCCCACAGCAACTATTTTAAAAATAAGACATTGAATAGAGCACTGGACAAAGACTGGTTGCAGCATGGGTTCATTTTACTTTGTTAAGTGACTGCCTACTCCAGTAATATTTGCCAATAAGCTGATCAAATGCTCACGTGTTATTTTCAGCTGAGAATGCAATGGTACCATTTTGTTTCATGCCAACACTGCAACTTTCAGTTTCCATTTTGGTGTCTAAAATCATTCATTAATTATAACAAAAACAATTGAGTTGAAAGTGCAGGCTAAATGTACAACTGATAATGTTGAAGATCATAGGACATTCTTGAAACGTGCCAAGAATTTTCAAGTCACTGATGGTTCATTTCTTGCAGAATTAAGAATGCTGGCTTACCATCTTGTCAAAAGTAAATAAGGATCCAAGAATTTGCAAAGGGACTCTCATCGGCAGCAGCGAGTGAGTCCAGTGTGGACTCCAAGGTGACCCCAGCGCTTCAGCATTGACGTGGTGGTCCTACTGCTGATTCATGCCTGCTGTGACTTTCAGTTCCTGGTGCTGCCTGCGCCCAGCATAGGCTCATGGCAGCGACAGTCACGTTTGGGCCAGGGCAGTACCCAGCAGCATCAGTGCCAGCTGCATTCACAAGATCCAGCAAGGATGCCGGTGGAGGGGAGATAGCACTGAAGAGTAGGGCAACTCTCAGCCCAGCAGCAGTGGCACAGCGAGAATGGTGGGGCACTGAACAAGGAGGACTGGAAAGTTGAACACTATTTCTTTCTTTTTCTTCCTTAGTGTTCTATCTTTTGGTGTTTTGAGGAGGAATTGGACAGTGACAACACAATGAAACACTTCTCGCTTTGCAACAAAATACATGTGACAATAAATAAGTCAAACCAAATTAATTTGTGGAAAGATAGGGATACTGCTCCATGCAACTTGACTGGAAAGCACGACCAACATGAAGGAAATTAAAAGCTGTGGGGCTGGTCGACACAAATGAGGGACACAGAGGAGCTGAAGGACGAAGGTGATCAGCATACTGATACATACACAGGGAAAAAAAAGACAAATGGGGTGGGGGGGGGTGGTGTGGAGAAGAAATCTCTTGCAGGAAGGAACAAATCATTTGCAGGAGGCAGCTAGCTTTCTGGTTGGGAAGAAAAGAAGGCAGGAGCTCCAACTGATACCGTGCAAGCAGGCTAATAAAAATTTAACATCGCGTGAACTCTAAAAGAACTCCGATCGTAGAGAGGTGAATGTTTTCCCAGAATAATTTGAACCAGGGTGTTATTGGTTGTTCAGTTCAAAAGGAAATCTGGGAAGTTATATAATCAGGATTGTCACAGCTAGAGGAACAGTGTGTTTGTAGAAGTGATGATTATTGCACCCAATCAACTCAAAGTGAAAACTGTTGTCCATTGGGCCCTTGAACTGCATGAATTAAGAAAATAACAAATTGAGGAACAAACTAGCTGCATCATTGGACGTGTGTTCAGGGAGTGATCTGGTGGCACGATGCATCTTTGTATATTGACGATTTACATTTATTTGAAGCATCATTACCCTGTTCATTCATGTGTAATTTGCACTGGTTTGGATTAGTGTTAAAGTAAAGGCTGTAAACAATGAAATCCTTTGGCAAGTTCTTCATTTGAAGGGTCAAGTAAATTGGCTAGTTTGGTTTACAATGAGATCATTTATGAGGTCACAATATTATTGATGTTGAATATTCTACATTGAAGTGTTCTTGGTTTCACACTGCAGCTCAAATGATTGCATTGCTTATAAAGTTGTAAAACATTTTTCATAGCATGACAACATCACTGGCTCAACCAGCATTTATTGACCATCCCTAATTGCCCAAGGGATAGTTAAGAGTTAAGCAAGGAGTCACAGCAAAAACTTGGGTCTGGAGTCACATGTAGAGCATACTGGGTATGGTCCCATGCAAGGGATTATTTATACGAGATTGGAGCTCATGAAGTTAGGAGTAATATAGTAGGAATATAAAGAGGAGCAATAGGCCAATTAGTCTCAGGGGAGGTTCCAATATGCAGCATCATCATGATGATTCTGCAACTTTATTCTCTATCTCTTACTACCTTTGATTGGTTCATGTAAACCTCTCTCAGACTGATATTAGATCAATCATTATTTGCAGAGGAGAATTCTAAAATTTGAAATAGTCTTCATAATTAGAGTTTCCTAATTACACTGCTAAAACATTTGGCTTTTTTTGGGATTACGAACTCTCAACCAAGCCTCCCCAATCAGCTGCACTCCTTAATATCCTGAAAGCATCCCTCAACCTTCTACGTTCCAAGGAATATAAAGCTAATTTATGTAAATACTCAAGTTATCTAATTCAGGTGAACTTATGCTGTATTCCTCCAACGCCAATCTCTGTCACCTAAAGTGTGGTGTCTAAAACTGCTCAGACAACTCAATATTTGAATAACGTTATTACAGCTGAAGCATCTCTCCTTCTGTTATGTCGTGTTCATAGATGTGAAGGCCAGCATTCCATTATTTTTGATGCGTTTCTGTTCCCGTCTATAACATTTAATGTACCTGAACTCCAAAGCCTCTTTGCTCCTCCACTGTTTTTAGCTATTGATCAAGTACTCCATACATTTTAGGTCCCACGTGGATTACTTTTAATTTGCTTACTTTCAAATCCATTTGAATTTTTTCCAATCACTTATGACATCAATAATTCTTTGTAAATTCATACCACAGATTAGGTTAATGGATAAAACAGAGAATCACATTGCCAGACTGCAACTAACAGGAAAATGCAAGAATTGCTGCTTGGGTCCCAGCTATTTATAATCTATCAATGAGGGGGGAGAGTCAAGTGTACTGTATCCAGGCTTGCTGATGAAGCTAAGTAAGTGTGAAAGTGGGTGGCAAGGACACAAAGAGGCTGCAATGGAATGTAGGCAGGTTTATATGAATGGGCAAGATCATGGTAAATGGAATATAGAGTGAAATGATCCACTGTGAAGAACAGATTTCTTTTGTTTAAAATGCTGATGGAGAAATTCAAAGAGACGCGTGTCCTTGCACAGGAATCTCAAAATTAATATGTTGGTACAGCAATCAAGGAGGAAGATAATGGCATATTATCCGATAATAGAAGCAGATTAGGGTACGACAGTAAAGACGACTTACAGATGCTGTACAGGGCCTTGGTGTGTCCACTTCTGGAATACTGCATACAATTCCAGAATTTGGGATCACAGCCTCAGAACGAGGGGTTACATTTACAATTAACTTGATAGAGGTTTATAAGATGATCAGAGGAATAGATAGACAGTCAGAAACTTTTTCTCCGGGTACAACAGAGTGTTACAAGGGGACATAAATTTAAGGTGAAGGGTGGAAGGTAGAGGGGAGTTGTCAGGGGTGGGTTCTTTACCCAGAGAGTGGTGGGGGCATGGAATGCTCTGCCCGTGGGAGTGGTAGAGTCAAAATCATTGGCGACCTTTAAGCGGCATTTGGATAGGTACATGGATGGGTGCTTAATCTAGGATAGAAGTTCGGCACAACATCGTGGGCCGAAGGGCCTGTTCTGTGCTGTATTGTTCTATGTTCTAATTGTGATTCTGTGGGATTCCCATTTCTCGAGAACTGCAGGTAGTCAGTTGTTGAGTACATTCAAACGAGAGGCAGTCAGATTTTCAGAAACTAAACAAAAAGGGACATCACGCAGGAAGGTGCTGTTCAGGTAGAACAGCCTTAATGAATGATGAAACAGAGCTGTGGGACTGAATGGTGCACCCTGCTCCTAGTTATTAAAAGCTTATGTACATCATAAACATGGAGTGTGCAATCTTCATCCTGGTTACCAGCAAATCTGCGTGTTTTGGCTTGCTGCAGGTTTTTTCTCAATTTAGTGAAACTGTCCTTTTATTATCCTTTCCAAAATGACCAACTTCACATTTTTCCACATGTATTCCATGTGCTAACTTTTTGCCCATTTACTTGACCTATCAATATAGAGTCAGAGTCATAGAGAGGTAAGCATGGAAACAGACCCAACTTGCCCATGCCGACCGGCTAGCCCAAACTAATATCCCATTTGCCAGCACTTGTCCCATATCCCTCTAAATCCTGCCTATTCATATATCTATCCACATGCCTGTTAAATGCTGAAATTGTACTAACCTCCACCACTTCCTCCGACAGCTCGTTCCATACATGCACCACCATGTGTGAGAAAAAAGTTGTCCCTTTTATATCTTTCCCCTCTCACCCTAAACCTATACCCTCTGGTTCTGGACACTCACACCCCAGGGAAAGATTTTGTTTATTTATCTTATCCATGACCCTCATAATTTTATAAACCTCTATAAAGGTCACCCCTCAGCCTCCGAAGCTCCAGGGAAAGTAGCGTCAGCCTATTCAGCCTCTCCCCATAGCTCAAATCCTCCAACCCTGGCAAAATTCTTGTAAATCTTTTCTGAACCCTTTCAAGTTTCACAACATCCTTCCACTAGGAAGGAGACTTGAATTGCACACGATATTCCAAACGCGGCCTAACCAATGTCCTGTACAGCCGCAACATGACCTCCCAACTCTTTTACTCAATGCTCTGACCAATAAAGAAAAGCATAGCAAATGCCTTCTTCACTATCCTGTCTACCTGTGACTCTACTTACAATGAGCTCTGAATCTGCACTCCAAAGTCTCTTTGCTCAGTAACACTCCCTAGGACCTTACCATTAAATATATAAATCATACTCTCATTTGCTTTTCCAAAATGCAGCACTTCACATTTATCTAAATTAAACTCCTGTTGGCCCATCTGGTCAAGATCCCATTGTAATCTGAGGTAACCTACACCTCCAATTTTGGTGTCATCTGCAAACGTACTAACTATACCTCTTATGTTCACATTCAAATCATGTGTATAAATGAGAAAAATATAGTGGACCCAGCACTGATCCTTGTGGCACTTCACTGGCCACAGGCCTCCAGTCTTAAAAGCAACTCTCCACCATCACCCTGACTTCTACCTTTGAGCCAGTTTTGTATCCAAATGGCTAGTTCTGTGCATTAGATGTAACTTTGTCAACCAGTCTCCCACAGGGAACCTTCTTAAATGCCTTACTGAAGTCCATATAGATGCTGTCCATCGCTCTGTCCATCAATCCTCTTTGTCACTTCTTTAAAAAACTCAATCAAGTTTGCATCTCTCTTTAAGCCGTCTGTACGTCTCTTGTAACTCAACTTTACACCTATTTTTCTGTCATCGGTATATTTATTGACAGCATATTTGCTTCCTTGCTCCAAGTTGTTAATATATATGGTATAACGGCTGCAGAAAGGAAGTTTGAGGGGGATCTGCCTCTGGAGGTAGTATGGGCTGAAGTCAGAAATAGGAAAGGTGCAGTCACCTTGTTGGGTGTTTATTATAGGCCCCCCAATAGCAGCAGAGATGTGGAGAAACAGATTGGGAAACAGATTTTGGAAAGGTGCAGAAGCCACAGGGTCGTAGTCATGGGCGACTTCAACTTCCCAAATATTGATTGGAAGCTCTTTAGATCAAGTAGATTGGATGGGGCGGTGTTTGTGCAGTGTGTCCAGGAAGCTTTTCTAACGCAGTATGTAGATTGTCCAACCAGAGGGGAGGCCATATTGGATTTGGTACTCGGTAATGAACCGGGACAAGTGGTGGGCTTGTTAGTGGGTGAACATTTTGGTGATGGCGACCACAATTCTGTGACTTTCACCTTGGTTATGGAGAGAGATAGGTGCGCACAACAAGGAAGTTTTTACAATTGGGGGAAGGGAAATTACGATGCTGTAAGACAGGATTTGAGGAGCATATGTTGGGAGCATAGGCTGTCAGGGAAGGATGTGGTGGAAATGTGGGACTTTTTCAAGGAGCAGATACGACGTGTCCTTGATATGTATGTACCGATCAGGCAGGAAAGAAATGGTCGTGTGAGGGAGCCTTGGTTGACGAGGGAGGTTGAATGTCTAGTAAAGAGGAAGAAGGAGGCTTACATAAGGTTGAGGAAACAAGGTTCAGACAGAGCAGTGGAGGGATACAGGATAGCCAGAAGGGACCTGAAGAAAGGGATTAGGAGAGCTAAGAGAGGGCATGAAAAATCCCTGGCGGATAGGATCAAGGATAACCCCAAGGCATTCTATGCGTATGTGAGAAACCTGAGAATGACGAGAACGAGGGTAGGTCCGATCAAGGACAGTGGTGGGAGACTGTGTATTGAGTCGGAAGAGATAGGAGAGGTCTTGAACAAGTACTTCTCTTCAGTATTTACGAACGAGAGGGACCGTATTGTTGAAGAGGAGAGTGTGAAACGGACTGATAAGCTAGAAGAGATACCTGTTAGGAAGGAAGATGTGTTGGACATTTTGAACAACTTGAGGATAGACAAGTCCCCCGGGCCTGACGGGATATATCCTAGGATTATGTGGGAAGCAAGAGAGGAAATTGCAGTACCGTTGGCAATGATCTTCTCGTCTTCACTGGCAACTGGGGTGGTACCAGGGGACTGGAGAGTAGCGAATGTTGTGCCCCTGTTCAAAAAAGGGAATAGGGATAACCCCGGGAATTACAGGCCAGTTAGTCTTACTTCTGCGGTAGGCAAAGTAATGGAAAGGGTACTGAGGGATAGGATTTACGAGTATCTGGAAAGACACTGCTTGATTAGGGACAGCCAGCACGGATTTGTGAAGGGTAGGTCTTGCCTTACAAGTCTTATTGAATTCTTCGAGGAGGTGACCAAGCATGTGGATGAGGGTAGAGCAGTGGATGTAGTGTACATGGATTTTAGTAAGGCATTTGATAAGGTTCCCCATGGTAGGCTTATGCGGAAAGTCAAGAGGCATGGGATAGAGGGAAATTTGGCCAATTGGATAGAAAACTGGCTAACCGGTCGAAGGCAGAGAGTGGTGGTAGATGGTAAATATTCAGCATGGAGTCCAGTTACAAGTGGAGTTCCGCAGGGATCAGTTCTGGGTCCTCTGCTGTTTGTAATTTTTATTAATGACTTAGAGGAGGGAGTCGAAGGGTGGGTCAGTAAATTTGCAGATGATACAAAGATAGGTGGAGTTGTGGACAGTGAGGAGGGCTGTTGTCGGCTGCAGAGGGACTTAGATATGATGCAGAGCTGGGCTGAGGAGTGGCAGATGGAGTTCAACCCTGCCAAGTGTGAGGTTGTCCATTTTGGAAGAACAAATAAGAATGCGGAATACAGGGTTAATGGTAGGGTTCTTGGTCAGGTGGAGGAACAGAGGGATCTTGGGGTCTATGTACATAGATCTTTGAAGGTTGCCACTCAGGTGGATAGAGTTTGTAAGAAGGCCTATGGAGTATTATCGTTCATTAGCAGAGGGATTGAATTCAAGAGTCGTGAGGTGATGTTGCAGCTGTACAGGACTTTGGTTAGGCCACATTTGGAGTACTGTGTGCAGTTCTGGTCGCCTCACTTTAGGAAAGATGTGGAAGCTTTGGAGAGGGTGCAGAGAAGATTTACCAGGATGTTGCCTGGAATGGAGAGTAGGTCGTACGAGGATAGGTTGAGAGTTCTCGGCCTTTTCTCGTTGGAACGGCGAAGGATGAGGGGTGACTTGATAGAGGTTTATAAGATGATCAGAGGAATAGATAGAGTAGACAGTCAGAAACTTTTTCCCCGGGTACAACAGAGTGTTACAAGGGGACATAAATTTAAGGTGAAGGGTGGAAGGTATAGGGGAGATGTCAGGGGTGGGTTCTTTACCCAGAGAGTGGTGGGGGCATGGAATGCGCTGCCCGAGGGAGTGGTAGAGTCAGATTCATTGGCGATCTTTAAGCGGCATTTGGATAGGTACATGGATGGGTGCTTAATCTAGGATAGAAGTTCGGCACAACATCGTGGGCCGAAGGGCCTGTTCTGTGCTGTATTGTTCTATGTTCTATACTTATATATATTGTGAACAGATGCGATCCCAGTACTGATCCCAGTGGAATTCACTGGTTACAGGTTGCCAAACTGAAACAAACTATTAGTCCCATTTGCTATTTCCTGCTCATTAGCTCATTCTCTATCCATGTCAATATACTACCTCCAACAGTATGTGCTCTTATCTCAACTTAAACTTTTGTGAGGCACCTTGTTGAACACCTTCTTGAAGTCCAAACACAATGCATGTACCTCTGCCCTCCTATCCACTGTGGTTGAGAGATCTCGGAATATTCTAATAAATAGGTCAGACACCATCTCCCTTTCATGAAACTATGTTGATCCTGCTTGATTAAATTATGATTTTCTAAATGTGCTATTACTTTCTTAATAATTGATTCCAACTTTTGTCCAACAATAAATGTTAGGTTAATCAGCAGACAGTTACCGTCTTTATGCCTCCCTCCATTTTTGTATAGGGAGTTACACTGGCAGCCTTCCAAACTTGTGGTACTTCTCCAGAATCCAAGGATATTTAGAAATTACAACCAATGCATCCATTATCCCTGCAGTTTACCTCTTTCATGATCCTGGGATGGAAGTCTTTAGAGCCAGAGGACCAGCCTGTCTTCAGTTCCATCAGTTTGTCTAACACTACTTCTAGATGGTACTCAATTTCTCCTCTGTATTCTTCAGCATTAATGGGATGCTTGAAGTATCCTCCACAATAAGAATCGATGCAAAACATCTGTTTTAACTGCTCTGATGTTTTCTTGCTCCTCATAACTCTCACCCCAAATTCATTCTCAAGACCTATGTTCACTTTGACTGCTCTCTCCACCTTATACATTTCAAGAAGCTCTTATTGTCAGTTTTTATATTCCTCACTAGTTTACCATCATGCGTATTTTCTCATTATTATCTTTTAGTAAGTTTTGCTGGATTGTGAATTTAACCCAGTGTTCTGGGCTATCATTAATTTTTATATCCTCATATGCATTTTCTTTCAAATTAATACACACTTTAATCTCCTTGGTTAGCCATGGCTAGCTTATACCTCTATCAGAATCTTTCCTCTTTACTGAGATGCATTTTAGCTGAAATATATTATTTCTTGGATAGCCTGATCTGATGAAAAGCAGGTAAGAGACCATCCTCTCATTTGACTATTTAATTCACATAGAAAAACTAATTTTAACCCATTCATCTTGACCCTTTATTTTCCCCTTATGAATAGCTCAATTTGGTAAAATCCTGTATTGCTGTCAACAATCATATGGTGTACTATACAAATCACAGAGACTTTTGAATCATTGAGAAGAAAAAGAAGATTTCGATTAAACAAATCAAGGCCAGGATTAAATATATTTGAATTGCAACTTGTAATTTACACCATCACTGCCCTCCAACTCTGGATTCCCCCAACCTCAGACCTTTTCCCTGGGGTGGGCGAGTCCAAAACTAGAGGGCATAGGTTTAGGGTGAGACGGGAAAAATTTAAAGGGGGGAACCTAAGGGGCAACTTTTTCACACAGAGGATAGTGTGTATATGGAATGAGCTGCCAGAGGAAGTGGTGGAGGCTGGTACAATTACAAATTTAAATTTAAATTCTGGATCGGAAGTAAACTATCCTCTGAGGGAAGGGATTACTCCTCATCTGTCATAAATATATGACTCTGTCCCTAGATTCTCCCACAAGAGGAAGCAACTTTTCCCTATCTATTTTGTTAATTTCCCCAAGAATCTTAAATAAAAACCAAACGTTGCTGGAAAACAGAAACAAAAACAAATTTCTGGAAAAGCTCAACAGGCCTGGCACCTGTCATCATTCTACATATATGAAGAGAAAGGGTTTAGAGGGATATGGACCAAGTGTTGGCTGGTGGGACTAGATTGGGTTAGGATATCTGGTTGGCATGGACAAGTTGGACCGAAGGGTCGGTTTCCATGCTGTACACATCTCTATCCTTTCCCAATTTAGATCATCCGATAATCTGTAAAATGATGGCAGAATTAAAATGCTTATGACGGCTTAGTTCTGTTCTAATCTCTTAAAATTTGACCTGTCATAATTTCGCAGCAGGAGGTAGATAGTGAACGCTGCTAGAGACACACCAAACGTTTTATAAGTAGCTTTTATGAAGTGACAGACTTTTCTGTTCATAGAAAGAAAGGCTGATTTGCAACTTTAAACCTCAATATGAGCAAACCTGCTTTACAGCCACTTTTGTTGTGCACTTCCTGTAGTAGTGTTGGAGGTATACCTCTGGCCATTGTAAGTACAGCAAGATCCCATAAACAGCAATGTGCTCAGCATCATATTTTGGTTAAAAACCTGAAACATTAACTCTGACTTCTGTCCACAGATGCTGCCAAACCTGTTCAGCTTTTCTAGCAATTTGTGTTTTTGCTTCATATTTTGGTTATGTGCTTTCAGGGAGCAATGCTACCAAATAATCAGCGAAGTATCACAAAATTCACCACACATATACTAGGTGAGCAATAAATGCTGACATAACCAGCAATGTCGCATCCTACTAGGGAATTTAAAAAAGACCCTACGCTTAAGACCATACACATATACCTAGTATACTAGGTATATGTGTATGGTCTTAAGCGTAGGGTCTTTTTTAAATTCCCTAGTAGGATGCGACATTGCTGGTTATGTCAGCATTTATTGCTCACCCCTACTTGCTCTTGACAAGGTGGTGACAAGCTGGATTCTTGAACTCTGGCAGTCCATGTGGTGTAGGTAGACTCACAAAGCTGCTGGGGAGGGATTAGGATTTTGACCCAGTCACAGTAAGTCATTTCCAAGTCAGGATGCTAAGTAAATTTGCAGGTGGTGGTATTCCCATCCAGAACTGTGTTTTAAGGAAGGGTCACTGGACCGAAAACGTTAACTCTGATTTCTCTCTACAGATGCTGCCAGACCTGTTGAGCTTTTCCAGCAATTTGCTTTTGTTTCTGATTTCCACCATCTTCTGATTTTTATTTAAGATTCTTGGGGAAATTAACAGGATAGGGAAAAGTTGCTTCCTCTTGTGGGAGAATCTAGGACAGAGTGAGGAGTCATATATTTATGACAGATGAGGAGCAATCCCTTCCCTGAGAGGATAACGAATCCGTAGAATAGTTTACTGCAGAGGACTGTTGGGACTGCGTGATTAAGTATGTTCAAGACTGATTTTAATCTGTCAGGGATATGAGGGGAGTAAAGACAGGAAATAGGAGTTGCGAATTATCGGATTCCAGAATGGTGGAGCAGATTTATTTGGCTGAATGGCCTACTTCTGCCCCTTTGTTTTATGCTCTCAATTCTTCAGCTCACTAAAATGTGTTCTTGTAATACTGTGATAATTCTGCACCAGACTTAAAGATCAGTACATTGGTACGTGGGAAGAGTTAGTTAAGGTAGAGCGTAGAACAGTACAGCACAGTTCAGGCCCTTTGGCCCATGATGTGCCGAGCATTTATCTGAATCTAAGATCAACCTAACCTCCACACCCCTCAATTTACTGCCATCTACGCGCTTGTCCAGCAGTAGCTTAAAAGTCCCTAACGTCTCTGATTCTACTATCACCACTGGCAGATTATTGCAGAAACTGACTCACACCATTTGAAGGTAGCATGGACAGAGAACTGGATAAGGGACAGAAAACAGCTAAAGAATAAATGGGTCATTTCCAGATTGGCACACTGTTACTAGTGGGGTTGTGCAAGGAACAGTGTGTGGGTTTCAGTCATTTACAAACTACATTAATGTCATGGATGAAGGAACTGAGTAAATATAGATGGGTAAGCAAGATGAGAAACCTGTCTATTAACCTGTCATTTAACCTGTCTATACCTCTGTATCTGCAGAGAGGTATAGACAGGTTAAATGCACTTATAAGAAAGCAGCAGATGAAGCTGAGATAATTTCTGATTTTGCCAATGTAAAAGTACAATCATTTTTAAAATGGTGAATAATTGATGGTGTCTCCAAACATAGAACACAGTGTTAACATGCAAGTATAACAAGTAAACAGGAAAGGAAATGATACATTGACCTTTGCTGAAAATGGTTTGGAACACATGAGTAAAGAGGCCCAGCTGCAATTGTGCTGGACTTTGGTGAGGCCACATCCAGAGTATATTGTGTACATTTTTGTCGCCCTACCGTTGGAAGCCAACATAACCAAGGTTCACAAGAGTAATTACTGGGATAAGACAGCTGTTTAGTGCTGATCCAAAGACACCCAGATGCCCTTTCCAATCCTATCTTCTTGCACACAGTCCACAGCCATGCAGCCTATAGCACTTAAGGTACAGATCCAGGTAATTTTAAAGAGGTTGAGGTCTCTGCCTCCACTATTAATTCAGGTATCACCACCCACTGCGTAGAAATATTTTTCTTCACATCCTCTCTAATCCTTCTGCCATTTAGCTTGAATCGACGATCCCCGTTTTTTTTAAGTCTCTGCCAAGAGAAACAGGTTCCACCTGTCTACTGCAACACTCCCCCTCACAATTTTACATACCTCAATCATGTCACTCCTTAGCCTTCTTTGTTCCAAGGAAAACAAATTCCCCAGTCTCCCCTTGTAGGTACAATTCTCTAGCCATTGAAACAATCTTCCCTACACTCGCCCCAGAGCAATTACATCCTTCCTGAAATGTGGCAACCAGAACTGCACACTATACTCCAGTGTGGCCTGAGTTTCATCATGACTTTTGTCTTCTATACCTCTTTCAATGAAGATAAGCATTCTGTATGCCTACTTAATCCTACCTGTATTTCTACCTTTGCACTTGCATACCAATATCTTTCAGTTCATCTACCCTTCTCAGTATATTCCTGTTACTGTGCATTCCTTTTTACTGTTTGAGCTCCCTAAGTGCATTACCTCACACTCTGATGAGTTGAACTCCATCTGCCAGCTGACAGGAATGGACTCCCTACCCATTCGCTCAACTCATCTATATCATTTTGGAGCTTGCACCATCTTCTATACTATCCACTGCATGGCCATTTTCTGTGTCATCTGCACATTTCCCAATTGTGCCCCCCATGTTCTGGTCCAAATCATTAATGAATAAAACAAACAGCACGGGTCCCAACATCAACTCCTGCGGAACACCACTTGAAACAGCTTTCCATTCGCTAGGGCAGCTATCGGACAGCTAAATTACCCTTTATTTCCTGTTACTGATCCAAACTGACACATTACCCTGTATCCCAAAGGCTTTTACTTTTTAGACCAGTCTGTCACGTGGAACCTTGTCAAACGCTTTAGATCATAGAACAGTACAGCAGAGAACAGGCCCTTCAGCCCACGATGTTGTGCTGACCATTGATCCTCATGTAAGGTAAACCTAATGTACGAATCCGCAAATTTCTGTGACCATATGCATGTCCAGCAGTCTCTTAAATGTCCCCAATGACCTCGCTTCCACGCTCTCAACTCTCTGTGTAAAGAACCCGCCTCTGACATCTTCTCTATACTTTCCGCCAAACAACTTAAAACTATGACCCCTCGTGTTAACTATTTCTGCCCTGAGAAAAAGTCTCTGGCTATCAACTCTATCTATGCCTCTCATTATCTTGTACACCTCAATTAGGTCCCCTCTCTTCCTTCTTTTTTCCAATGAAAAAAGTCAGAGCTCAGTCAACCTCTCTTCATAAGATAAGCCCTCCAGTCCAGGCAGCATCCTGGTAAACCGCCTCTGAACCCTCTCCAAAGCATCCACATCTTTCCTATAACAGGGCAACCAGAACTGGACAAAGTATTCCAAGTGTGGTCTAACCAAAGTTTTATAGAGCTGCAACAAGATCTCACGACTTTTAAATTCAATCCCCCTGTTAAGAAAGCATATGGTGTTTTGGCTTTCATTAACAACCCTGTCCACCTGGGTGGCAATTTTAAGGGATCTATGTACCTGCACACCAAGATCCTGCTGTTCCTCCACACTGCCAAGAATCCTTTCTTTAATCCGGTACTCAACTTTCAAATTCGATCTTCCAAAATGCATCACTTTGCTATTATCCAGGTTGAACTCCATCTGCCACCTCTCAGCCCATCTCTGCATCCTGTCAATGTCACGCTGCAGCCTACAACAGTCCTCTATACTGTCAATGACACCTCCAACCTTTGTGTTGTCTGCAAACTTGCTAACCCATCCTTCAATCTCCTCATCCAAGTCATTAATAAAAATTACAAAGAGTACAGGCCCAAGGACAGAGCCCTGTGGAACACCACTCACCACTGACTTCCAGGCAGAATACTCTCCTTCTACTACCACTCGCTGACTTCTGTCAACCAGCCAATTCTGTATCCAGACAGCCAAGTTTCCCTGTATCCCATTCCTCCTGACCTTCTGAACGAGCCTACCATGGGGTACCTTATCAAATGCGGTACTGAAGTCCATATACACCACATCCACTGCTTGACCCTCATCAACTTGTCTAGTAATACCCTCAAAGAACTCAATAAGATTTGAGAGGCGTGACCTGCCCCTCACAAAGTTACGCTGACTGCATTTAATCAAGCCATGCTCTTCCAGTTGGTCATAAATCCTATCCCTCAGAACCTTTTCTAACACCTTGCAGACGACAGACGTGAGACTGACTCGTCTGTAATTGCCTGGGATTTCCCTATTTTCTTTCTTGGAGAGAGGAATTACATTTGCTTCCCTCCAGTCCTCAGGTACGACTCCGGTGGCGAGCGAGGATGCAAAGATCTTCACTAGCGGCGAAGCAATCACATTTCATGTTTCCCAAAGCAGCCAAGGACAAATCTGGTCTGGCCCTGGCAACTTGTCAATCTTAATGTTTGTCAAAATTTTCAGCATATCAGCTTCCTCAATCTCTATCCGTTCCAGCATGCTTACCTGCTCTTCAATGGTTTCATTCACTACAAGGTCCTTTTCTTTAGTAAAGACAGACGCAAAAAACTCAATTAGGGCTTCCCCTACCTCCTCAGACTCTATACTCAAGTTCCCTATGCTATCCCTGATCTGCCCAACTCTTTCTTTGATCATTCTCTTATTCCTCACATATGTGTAAAATGCCTTTGGATTCTCCCTAATCCTTCCTGACAAGCCTTTTCATGCCCCCTCCTGGCTCTCCTCAGACCATTTTGAGCTCCTTCCTCACCTGCCTGTAATCCTCTAGAGCTGAGCAAGACCCTTGCTTCCTCCACCTTACGTAAGCTGCCTTCTTTCTTTTGACGAGAAACTCCTCCGCTCTTGTCATCCACGATTCCTTTATTCTTGCCTGTCTCAGAGGGACATATTTATTCATCACTCGCAACAATTGTTCCTTAAACAGTCTCCACATGTCTACAGTGCGCTTTCCACAGAACAATTGCTCCCAGTCCATGCTTCCCAAGTCACTTCAGAAAGCATCATAGTTTCCTTTTCCCCAATTAAATATCCTCCCTTTGTGCCTGCTTTCTCCTCCTCCATAGCTATGTAGAACGTGAGGCAGTTGTGGTCACTATTACCAAAATGCTCTCCCACCACAAGATCTGACATCTGCCCCGGTTCATTGCCGAGCACCAAATCCAAAATGGCCTCTCCCCTCGTCGGCCTGTCAACATACTGAGTTAGGAAACCCTCCTGAACACACCTTAATGAAACCCATGTAAAACTCATGGATTTATCAACAATTACTTCTTAGCATTTGAATTTATCCTTAGTTTGCATATTTCCACTATACTTACCACACATGATCCCAAGTGCAGTGCTGAATACTGCCATGTATCCAAAATAGAATGCTGTTTGAAACAGTCCATACATCCTGTTGTGGGACGAAAATAAAATGTCAAGTAGCACAAATTCAATATGTAACACACAAAATTGTATGTCTTGACGTTACCACGTGTAAATGTCAACGCTCCTACAAAATTCTGCATTTTTATTCTTACATATTTAAAACATCCTTTATATGAAAGGCAAACAAGGATATCATTATACCAAAATGGAATACAAATGTAATGGCTTTTGTTCAAAAACATTAAAATTTTGAAACGAAGATGTCACAGGGCCAACGGTTTTCAGTACTGACTTGATGCAGGTACTGTTCAAACATCTGTGGACAGCTCAATGTATACAGGAATACATACAGTGGAGAGAAATGCAAAGAAATTGGTGATGTGGCATCATTGGTAGTATGAAGCATAAATGTTACATTTCAAACTTGGGTACTTGCGAATATAATTGGGTTAGACATTTTACTAAGTACATTGAGCATGCAAAAATGCAGACACTGATATAGCATCAACAGTGCATTTTGACAATAGATTTTCACAGTGAAAGAGGATAAAACATGGAAGGGAACCTGAAATTGATGTTATTGAATTTAAGCAATAGAGGCAAAGGTAATGGGAATTAAGACATTCAAATGTCTCAAACTACAGGAGTTGATTATATACCTTGGCTTGGAAATAAAGACATGGGTGAAAAATTCCAAGTTGGTTTAGTCATAATTTTTCAGGCTTCACTACATACAGGTATTACCCCTCTGTGCTGAAAACTACAACGTTGCTCAATTGCATTGGAAATCATGCACCCCTCCCCCCAATTGCCAAGTAATGACTGTCAGCAATAAAAGATAATTGCAATTTACATTTCACAAAATCCAGTGGCATTATCTTCACTGGATTTCCCTCCACAAGCATCCAGGGGTTACCACTGACCAGAAACTGGACAAGCACACCAACACTATGGCTACAAGACTAATCAAAGGCGAAGAATTGTGGTGAGTAATTTACCTTATCTCTCTCCACAAACCCTGCACATCTACGAAGCACAAGTCAGGAGTGCGATGAAGTATGTTCCACTTGCACAGATGAGTGTAATTCCAAACACACTCAAAGTTCAACATGATCAAAGACAAAGTAGCTCACTTGATTGGCAACTTGTTCACCACATTCAACATTCACTCCTTTCACCAATGCAGTGGCAACAGTGTGCACTGTCTGCAAGATGCACTGCAGCAGTTCACCCAGGGTCTTTTGACAGCACCTTCCATACCTGCAGCACCTACCAGCTCGAAGGACAAGGGCAACAGACACAAGGAAGATCACCATCTACAAATCCTCAAGCCACACACCAGCCTGATTGGAACTATGTTGTCATCCCTTCATGTCACTGGGTCCTGGAACTCCCTTCCTAACAACTATGGATGCACATACACCCAAAGGAAAGCAACTGTGCAAGAAAGCACCACCACCTTCTCCAAGGTAACTGGAGATGGGCTACAAATGCTTGCCCAGCCAATGATTCACACTTAAAGTCATAGAGATGTCCCAGGAACGAATGAGGAAACACTTAAAGGACAGTCGATATTTGGAACTTAGTATTACAGATGAGAAATATGTCATATAATGCTCACGAGTAATCAGGTAGCAACATTAAATGAAAAGTAAACCTTTTCAACTCTGGCATTCAGAGGAAACTTCCTATAGTTGCAAGGGTTTATTATCTCCAACAGAATTCATCCTGTGGAGTGATCAATGGTGACTTGATGACCCCAATATAGTCTGAACTGGCCTCCCACATTCCACCACTCTAAACTTGATATCAGCCAGAGCTCGGCTGCCTTTGCTCCTAACTCACAAGCTCTATTCACTCATCAGCCTTGTCCTCACTGACTGCTCAGCTGTTAACCTGATTAAAACACTTCCATTTTAAAATTCTTAACCTTGTTCTCATACTCTTCATAGTCTGCTCCTTTCCTATCCCTGAAATCTTCTCTGGCTCCACAACACTTCAGGTTGTAAGTTTGCTCGCTGAGCTGGTCGGTTTGTTCTCAGACGTTTCATCTCCTTGCTTGGAAATATCACCAGTGAGCCTCTGGTGAGACACTAGTGTGCTGTCCCACTTTCTATTTATGTGTCTTGTCTGTTAAGGTTGGTGATATCACTTCTGGTTCTTTTTCTCAGAGATTGGGGTCCAATTGGGGTCCAAACTGATGTGTTTATTGATGGAATTTATTGAATGCCAGGCCTCTAGAAATCCCCGTGTGTGTCTCTGTTTAGATGTGCTGTCCCAGTTGAAATGGTGTCCTCCTTCACCTCTGTGTAAGAGTACTAGTGATAGCTGGTGTCATGTCTTTTGGTGGCTAGTTCGTGCTCATGTATCCTGCCTATCTGTCTGTCCGATCTAGTGTTTGTTGCTGTCCTTGCAGGGTATTTTGTAAATGACATTCATTTTGCTGGTTGTTGGTACAGCGTCCTTTAGGTTTATCAGTAGCTGTTTCAGTGTATTGGTAGGTTGGTGGGCTATCATGATGCCAAAGGGTCAGAATAGTCTGGTAGTCATCTGTAGTGTGGCTACAGTTTCTGGGCACAATGTGCCTTCTTGTTTGGGTTTGTTGTTTAAGAATCGGCAGACTGTGTTTATCAGGTACCCACTGCTCTTGAATATACTGTACAGGTAATTTGCTTCTGATTGTTGTAGTTCCTGGGTGCTGCAGTGTGTTGTGGCCCAGTTAAATCATGTCTTGATGCAGCTCAGTTTGTGGGTGTTGGGATGGTTGCTCCTGTGGTTTGAGTATCTGGTCTGTCAGTGTTGCTTTCCTGTTGACCCTGGTCTGCAGTTCTCCACTGACTGTTTGTTCCACTGTGACATCTAGGAAGGCGAGTCTGGCATTGTTCTCTTCCTCTTTAGTGAAATTTATGCCAGTAAGGATGTTGTTAATGATATTATCGGTTTCCTCTAATTTGTTCCATTTCATGATGACAAAGATGTGATCCACATGGCAGACCCAAAGCCTGGGTTGGATCCAACCTCTGAGAAAAAGAATCGGAAATGATATCACCCACCTTAACAGACCAAGATACAAACAGAAAGCAGTACAGAACACCAGCACTTCAATGGAGGTTCATTGATGATGTTATCTAGCATGATGACGAAATGTCTGAGAACAAACCTACCGGCTCAGTGAGCAAACTTGCAACCTGAACCACAAATCTTCTCAAACATCACAAAGTATCCACATTTCTCGAATTTTGACTTCTAGCATATGCCTGTTCTGAATTGCTCCACCACTGGTGAGCTTTCCTATAAGCTGCCTGGACCTTAAGCTCTGGAACTGCCTCTGACCCCTCTTTTTTTTTTCCCCTCCTTTAAACCATGTGCTGCAATCAACCTCTTTGGCCAAGCGTTTTCCTATCTCCTATGTGACTTCACATTAGCGCTTGCTTTCTAATGTTTGTGAAACACAGCAGATCATCTTACTTACCTTGAAGACTGCAAATAATAATACTGCTGTCAATTCAATGTAAAGTGCTACTCTGACAAAATCAGACATAGATTTAAAAAGAGTTTAGAGGTGAATAAAATAACAAACTAGATTAACTTTTTTAAGATACTCCAAAGCCAATTTGCTCCAACTTTAGTTCAAAATCTCCAGAATACCAGACATGAACAACTTTGTTTTGGAACAGTTGCTTAAATATGAAATATAAAATATAACTGCTTACTTTGTTTTGAAGAAATAGTAGTAGAAGGAGTACATGTAAACGTAGACTGCAGTGGATGCTGCAGAAAGAAAGCTTGTCCACTGCCTGCAATAGCAACAAGTTTATTGTTTAAAAATGACTCATTAAGCAAGAATGATGGCCAGCATGCAATTGAGAATGAAAACATTCTATAAACTAGACAAACTTGAAGGACAATACAAGTTTTAGGTAGAAAATGCACTCATCTGTGGAGCTTAGTTTGAGAAAAGAACAGTGCCACAATTGTTTTAAACCAGCCGTTATTTTATAATGTAAAACCCAGTCCAAATTCTGATAGCTATGCCTGTCTTGTCTTAGAAACAGATCTTTGTGCGATAGATTTTTTTTGTCCTGAATGAAAAGCTGCATCTAATTCAAAAAGCAGAGTCACATGGCAAAGGTCTGACCCCGCTCTGTACGGGGCTCTTTATTGCAATAGGCTGTGGGAAGGAGGTGAATGGTTCAAGGTTGATGCTTTTGCAATGAATGTCAAAGAATCCTACGATGTTTATCACACAAAATGTCAGTTTTACATGTAACTAGTACAATGTCAGCTCTTTCGGTCATCATGTTTAAATGATGATTTTAATCTGAGGTTTAAACTCTGAGCAGGATACTTAGCACAAAAAAAGTTAAAAATAAATTTGTATTATTAAAGGTCAAAATAACCATGTCAGGAAATGGGGATTTTGTGTGCAAGGCCAGGAGTCCACAGCAGTGAGCATGTGGCACTTTATGAGGAAGGCGAGGTTGGGGGGGGGGGGGGGGGGGGGCCACTACAAAGCTCTCGAAGACTGATAAAATGTGATTAGGTTTCTACATGAACTGCCACTTGAACAAAAATATTACAGATCATCTGCAAAAGTCAGAAAATGAGATAGAATCAGATTGCTTTACGACAGTGGCAGTATTCGCTCATTCTGGTCTCCCTGCTATAGAAACGTTGTTGCGAAACTTGAAAGGGATCAGAAAAGATTTATAAGGATGTTGCTGGGATTGGTGGATTGGAACTATAGGGAGAGGCTGAATAGGTTAGGCCTTTCTTCCCTGGAGCTTCAGAGGATGAGAGTTGACCTTAGAGGTTTATAAAATCATGAAAGGCATGGAAAGGGTGAATAGCCAAGGCCTTTTGCCCAGGGTAAGGGATTCCAAAACTAGATGGCATAGGTTTAAGATGAGAGGGGGAAGATTTAAAATGGCCCAAGGGGCAACTTTTTTATGCAGACAGTAGTGCACGTATGGAATGAGCTGCCAGAGGAAGTGGAGAAGGCAGGTACAATTAAGACGTTTAAAAGACACACAGATGGATACAAGAAGAGGAATGGATGAAAGAAATATGGGCCAAATGTTGGCAAATGGGACTAGATCAGTTTAGGTTATCTAGTTGGCATGGATTAGTTGGACCGAGTTTCTAGTTGTTGCAAACTATGACTCCATAATAAATTTCAGACTCAGGTAGGATTAACTACTGCCAAGGTTTAAACAGATGGATAGGAGCACTTCAACTTACCACCTATAATCTTCAGCATTGAGCAGAAAATAAGTGCAGACAATGGTCACACAGACTGTCACGATGCAGAGAATAACCAGGACTAGCATCATAAAGCCATAAACATAATAAATCTTGTAGGCCCAAAAAGAAGTGAAGATGAAGTACCTAAAAAAAAAGAGAAAATTACCCAAAATAAATTTGCCAAATAATCTGCTTAATTTGATCAAATGATTAGGCCCAGAGGTAATATAATATCGCACAATTATTGTACACAAATCTGTTCTCTCACACCATAATATACATTAACTGACACACCTGGTTTTCTATTTTACACAAAGGGAGACAGGA
The DNA here is from genome assembly GCF_047496795.1 of Chiloscyllium punctatum. Taxonomy (NCBI): domain Eukaryota; kingdom Metazoa; phylum Chordata; class Chondrichthyes; order Orectolobiformes; family Hemiscylliidae; genus Chiloscyllium; species Chiloscyllium punctatum. Next base: position 79,946,063 of record NC_092751.1, read on the forward strand.
CGTTGATTCATGCACTGCTGCGATTAATTCAGTAACTAGCACCAAAACGTGTCTCAAAAATATTTAAACTAACACTCTTTAATACTGAAACATTTATTGAGCAATCACCTCAAACTACCTCCAACAATTGCCACTGATACGCCTGTATTAACGACCATGGGCTGAGTAGCTTAGTGGCTGTGTTAAAGGCCCAGGAAAGCAGAGTAATTCCAGTCCTAACAAAGCTTATCAAATGGAAATGGTAATTATGTTTCTTCCATCATGCATGCTGTTACACCATTTGAACACTTCCAGAATTTTATTTAATGTTAGTCACCTAGAAGTTTGGATTGACAGTCTAGACCCAAAGTGAAGTGACACCTTGCTTTTGAAATGCTCATCTCTTAGTTTTCAACTCCTTTCTTGATCTTGTATCTTTTTGCCTCTAACCTCTGCCAGTCCCAAAACCCTCAGACATCCACACTCATCTCATTCTTGAGCACGAGATGGATATGTCCTCATCTGCTGCAGCAGACATTTTCAAATATACCTCTGTCTTTTTTCTCCTTTAAGGTGCTAGAAGCTCTTGACAAAATACCTCAATATGCCTAGTGAGGCTCTCTGTTGAATTTACATCATTACTCTGCAGACATTTTATTTTACAAAATAAATTTATGCAGATCCCACCAAGGCAGCTGTAAGATTTAAATTCAGCAATTCAAATAAATAGAACATAGAACAGTACAGCACAGAACAGGCCCTTCAGCCCACAATGTTATGCCGACCATTGATCCTCATGTATGCACCCTCAAATTTCTGTGACGATATGTCCAGTAGTCTCTTAAATGTCCCCAATGACCTTGCTTTCACAACTGCTGCTGACAATGCATCCCATGCTCTCACAACTGTGTAAAGAACCCGCCTCTGACATCCCCTCTATACTTTCCTCCAACCAGCTTAAAACTATGACCCCTTGTGTTAGCCATTTCTGCCCTGGGAAATAGTCTCTGGCTATCGACCCTGTCTATGCTTCTCATTATCTTGTATACCTCAATTAGCTCCCCTCTCCTCCTCCTTTTCTCCAATGAAAAAAGTCCGAGCTCAGTCAACCTCGCTTCATAAGATAAGCCCTCCAGTCCAGGCAGCATCCTGGTAAACTTCCTCTGAACCCTCTCCAAAGCATCCACATCTTTCCTATAATAGGCCTGGATGCAGTATTCGAAGTGCAGTCTAACTGAAGTTTTATAGAGCTGCAACAAGATCTCACGACTCTTAAACTCAATTCCCCTGTTAATGAAAGCCAAAACACCATATGCTTTCTTAACCCTATCCCCTTGGGTGGCCATTTTAAGGGATCTATGTACCTGCACACCAAGATCCCTCTGTTCCTCCACACTGCCAAGAATCCCATCCTTAATCCTGTACCCAGCTTTCAAATTCGACCTTCCAAAATGCATCACCTCGCATTTATCCAGGTTGAAGTCCATCTGCCACCTCTCAGTCAATCTCTGCATCCTGTCAATGTCCCGCTGCAGCCTACAACAGCCCTCTATACGGTCAACAACACCTCCAACCTTTGTGTCATCTGCAAACTTCAATCCCCTCATCCAAGTCATTACTAAAAATTACAAGCAGGAGAGGCCCAAGAACAGAGCCCTGTGGAACACCATTCACCAGTGACTTCCAGGCAGAATATTTTCCTTCTGCTACCACTCGCTGTCTTTCTGTTGGCCAGCCAATTCTGTATCCAGACAGCTAAGTTCCCCTGTATCCCATTCCTCCTGACCTTCTGAATGAGCCTACCATGGGGAACCTTATCAAATGCCTTGCTGAAGTCCATATACACCACATCCACAGCTCGACCCTCATCAACTTTTTTATTCACATCCTCAAAGACCTTGATAAGGAATCAAGCCATGCTCTTCCAGATGGTCATAAATCCTATGGTCAAGAATCCTTTCTAACACCTTGCAGACGATAGACGTGAGACTTACTGGTCTGTAATTGCCGGGGATTTCCCTATTTCCTCTCTTGAAGAGAGGAATTACATTTGCCTCTCTCCAGTCCTCAGGTACGACTCCAGTGGAGAGCGAAGATGCAAAGACCTTCGCAAGTGGAGAAGCAATTGCATTTCTCGTTTCCCTAAGCAGCCGAGCACAAATCTGGTCCGGGCCTGGCGACTTGTCAATCTTAATGTTTGACAAAATTTTCAGCACATCAGCTTCCTCTACCTCTATCCATTCCAGCATGCACACCTGCTCTTCAAATGTTTCGAAGTTCGTTTCTTTCGTAAAGACAGAAGCAAAATACTCATTTAGGGCTTCCCCTACCTCCTCAGGCTCCACACACAAGTTCCCTATGTTATCCCTGATCGGCCCTACTTTTTCTTTGACTATTCGCTTCTTCCTCACATATGTGTAAAATGCCTTTGTTCTCCCTAATCCGTTCTCCCAAGCCTTTCTCATGCCCCCTCCTGGCTCTCCTCAGACCATTTTTGAGCTCCTTCCTCACCTGCCTGTAATCCTCTAGAGCTGAGCTTGACCTTAGCTTCCTCCACCTTATGTAAGCTACCTTCTTCGTTTTGACAAGAAGTTCCATCGCCCTCGTCATCCAAGGTTCCTTTACCTTACTCCTTGCCTCAGAGGGACATATTTATTCATCACTCGCAACAACTGTTCCTTAAACAGTCTCCACATGTCTATAGTGCCTTTACCATGGAACAATTGCTCCCAGTCCATGCTTCCTAACTAATGTCTAATCGCATCATAGTTTCCTCTTCCCCAATTAAATATCCTCCCATTTTGCCTAAGCGTCTCCTTCTTCATAGCTATGTAGAATGTGAGGCAGTTGTGGTCACTATCACCAAAATGCTCTCCACAAGATCGGATACCTGCCCCAGCTCGTTTCCGAGCACCAAATCCAAAATGGCCTCTCCCCTCGTTGGCCTGTCAACATACTGAGTTAGGAAACCCTCCTGAACACACCTTACAAAAACAGCTCCATTCAAATCTTCTGCTCGAAGGAGGTTCCAATCAATATTGGGAAAGTTAAAGTCACCCATCACAACAAGCCTACTATGTCCACACTTTTCCAAAATCTGCCGACCTATGCTTTCTTCCATCTCCCTGCAGCTATTGGGGGGTCTGTAGTAAACCCCTAATGAGGTGACTGCTCCCTTACTGTTCCTAATTTTCACCCATACTGACTCGGTAGGCAGATCTTCCTCGACAATCTAAGCTTCTGTAGCTGTGATACCCTCTCTGATTAGTACTGCTACACCCCCTCCTCTTTCCCCCCCTCCCTATTCTTCTTAAATGCTCTAAACCCTGGAACATCCAGCAACCATTCCTGCCCCATGTCTCTGTTATGGCCACATCATAGCACCAGGTACTGATCCATGCTCTAAGTTCATCACTTTTATTCCTGATACTCCTTGCGTTAAAGCAAACACACTTTAACTGATCCCTTGGTTCCTTCCCAGGAAAATCCTTCTCACTAACTGGCCTACCTCTTGCTATTGCCTCATCTGCATCAACTCTCACCTCTGGAATAAAAATCTACCATTAACTGGCACCACAAAACTACCGCAAAGTTGTAAAACACTCTAAGTATTTTCTTTGGGGGAAATAGACCTGCCATTTTAATCCAGCCTCGCCTATAAGTGACTCCAGATCCCAAGCAACGAGGATGACCTAGAATTCTCGGAAATGGCCTAGCAAGCCATTTATTTGTATTACATGTCAATGAAAAAGTCTAAAATTGGACCGATCACTGGACTACACAGGTGTGGACTTTACAAACTTACACCTAGCCCAATCAAATTTACATGTTCTTTGAGGTTCACAGGTTGGTTACAGTACCTGATGTGGTCATTTGGCTTGTTATATCTGTGCTGACTGAAGTAGAATTCACCTAGTGCCATTCCTGTGCATCTTCCCCATAGCTCTGCAAACACTTTCTTTGCAGATTATTATGCAGCTACCTTTTAAAAACTTCAATTGACCCATCTCCTCCACACTGCAAAGCAGTGCACTCCAGATTTTAACCATTCTAACCTCTGGAATAAAAATGTTTTCATATTACCATTGCTCCTTTTGTCAACTTACCTTAAATTTGTGCAGCTTTCTCCTAACCTAAAATGTCCAGACCAGTCAATTCTGAATAATTTAATCAAATCTCTCTCAATTCTGCCTCCAAACAGAGCAACCTCAACTTATACAATATTTCTGCATAACAATCTCTGGAACCATTCCCACAAACCTTTTCCGCATTCTCTTGCTGTCTTTCCAACCTTCCTAAAGTACGGCATTCAAAACTGGATACAATACTCTAGTTCAGGCTGATCCAGTTTAGATTAGATTAGATTAGATTACTTCCAGTGTGGAAACAGGCCCTTCGGCCCAACAAGTCCACACCGCCCCGCCGAAGCGTAACCCACCCATACCCCTACATCTACATTTACCCCTTACCTAACACTATGGGCAATTTAGCATGGCCAATTCACCTGGCCTGCACATCTTTGGACTGTGGGAGGAAACCGGAGCACCCGGAGGAAACCCACGCAGACACGGGGAGAACGTGCAAACTCCACACAGTCAGTTGCCTGAGGCAGGAATTGAACCCGGGTCTCAGGCGCTGTGAGGCAGTTGTACAGGTTTAAAACAAAGAACTATAAATCTGAAACAAATGCAGAAATTGCTGGAGAAACTCAGGAGATCTGGCAGGATCTGTGGATAAACAATTAAAAAATTAAACAATTCAACTCTGGTGACCCTTCTTCAGAACCAGGTTGTGGTCACAGAGATTTAGGATGGCACAGTGCCTCTGTGGTTAGCACTGATGCCTCTCAGCGCCAGGGACCATAGCGCAATTCCAGCCTCGGGTAATTGTCCGTGTGGAGTTTGCATATTCTGCCCGTGTCTGCATGGATTTACTCTGGGTGTTCCAGTTTCCTCCCACAGTCCACAAATGTGTGGGTTAGCAGGACTGGCCATACTAAATTGCCTATAGTGTCAATGGATGCATAGGTTAAGTAAATTAGCCATGTGAAATGCAGCATTATGGGTACGGTTTTGGGGGTGTGTGTGATCTGCTTGCAATGTTCTTCGGAGGGTTGGTGTGGACTTGATAGGCCGAATGGACCGCTTCCACACTATAGCGATTCTATTCTACTAGTAAAGCATCAGCTCAAAATTCTACTTTCAGAATCATGCCTTTTAGATAACATTCCAGATTTATCTAACATATTTGGGTATATCCTATCCTAAGAGAGATGACAGCAATCAGTCATGAATGTACATTGAGGAGGCAGTGGCCCCTCAGCATTTCCAGGAAGCCTCATGATATCAAGTCAACAATGAATGAGATTGATTGCCATCTATTATCCAATGCTCAGCTAATGAATCAGTACTACATGTGGAATACCAAGAGTAAGGACACAGACTGGGGACTGCAACGGTTAGCACCAGAATGGCTCCTGGCAGTCTAAAAGCATAGTTGTCAGACTGATCTTGTGACAGGTGGTGGGGAGAGCAAAGGGAAAGAAAAACTTAGTTAACCTCAACTTCATAAGTCTGTTACAGATGCATCTGTCCATGATCATAATTGGTAGGAATGGCAACCTCAGAGTCTGTTTGGACTTGTTCACCTTGACACAGAATGCCCTCTTCCATGTTGCATGACATCACCATTGTGCTAATTTGGTAATTTTAGAACGGATCTAATTGCACAAAACTGGACTCCAAGAATTGTTGTGGGCTACCAGCTGCAGAATTTTATTCATCGTAATCTTGAACTTAGCAGTTGGGATTATTCTCACTGTACCATCACTAGCAAGTCGAGAGATCAACCCTGTTCAATGAGTGTAGAAAAGCAGTCCCAAACACCACCAGACATATCTAAAAATGCGGTGCCACCATGGTGATGCTGCCACACAGCACATGTGTGCTAAACAGCAGAAGCAGCACGCAGTAAACAGAATGAACTGATCCCACAAATATGTGAGATAATACTTTTGTTTAACAGAACTTTAAGGGCCAAAGACAGGCATTTAGAGTTACACCACATTCATCTTACCAAATGGCAGTACAGGTTCACGGGCCTTAATGGCCTACTTTAACTCCTGAAGGATGAGACCCAAGCTCCAGAGTCCTGTCAAACCCATTTGTGGATGAGTGGACAATTAATTAACCAGAGGGTGCTGCTCCATGAACAATGATGATAGAGATGCACATGAATATAAAAGACAACACTGAAGTATTTCTAACCATTTTCAACCAGAAGCACGGAATAGACAATCCATTTCTGCCTTCTAAGATGCCAATTATCAGTCAATTTTATTCACTACAAATGAAATTTAAAAAATTGTATGGAATACACACAAATTCTTGCCCACCCATGTGTTAGAAATGATTCTATTGTTGTGATCCTAGTTGACTTTTCTACTTGAAAAGTCGGATGCCAGATTGAGATTTGCTTAACAGATCGTATTTTTGTTCAAGTCTTCATTCACTGAAACATAAGCAGATTTTATTTGATGATTTTATGTTATCATAACAATAATGACAATAAGAGTATGATACAAAATAAGCCAAGCTATCTCAATATAAAAGTTTGTTTGCTGTGTGTTTTAAGATCTCTCGAAACCTCATCTAATTCCCAACATGATTGCCTTACAGCATTTCAAATCCAGAGAAATTATCTGTCTATGTCAGAACTACTTAGCTACACACTTCATTACAGTCTTGATCCAAACATGGAGAAGAACGTTCAGGTGAATGAATGCCCTTAACAAAAGAGCCTTTGGCCAAGCATCAGGAGCCAGAGTAAGGTTAAAGTCAATGGGATTAGTGGAAAATGCTCCACTGGATAGTGTGATGAAAGGCATGCGATTTGTGTATTTCTATTACCATTTTTAGAGTCTGCGTTTCAAACTAGTGTTGGTTACTTTTGTGAAGTGTTAGACCATCCTTGCTGGAACAGTGATCCAATACAGCATGCGTCAGACAGTAGGTGACTTCAACTCCCCAAGAGTGTTAATGAATGATTGTTGATACTGTGTGGTTTATGACAGAGGTAGTAAACACAATGTATTACCTTGATTTAGGTTTAGGATAGTCAAGGAACAATTTTAACTTAAAAACCCAAAGATTGAAAGCATTTACGGCAACTTTGGAGTCACCTGACTGGGGCAGAAGCAAATGTAGTTTCTCTCCGAGAAAGTATAGAGCAGTTAATTGAAAGCTAAGTGACCTTGGTGCAACTGACAACTTGCGAAACTTCTAAATCAGACCGGGGTGTTTGGTTAGAAATGAATACAGAATGAAGAAACCAAGAAAGTCTAAGCTTTCCGTTTTATGAATATTCACATCAGCAGACTTTACATTTAACTGCTTCTTCCCAGTTGTCCCGTTACATCAAGCCTAAAGACTTGACATGGACATAATTTCTCTGGATTTGAAATGCTGTAAGGCGATCATGTTGGGAAATAGATGAGGTTTCGAGAGATCTTAAAACACACAGCAAACCAAACTTTTATATTGAGATAGAAATGACTAACACGAGGGGTCATAGTTTTAAGCTGGTTGGAGGAAAGTATAGAGGGGATGTCAGAGGCGGGTTCTTTACACAGAGTTGAGAGAGCATGGAATGCGTTGCCAGCAGCAGTTGTGGAGGCAGGGTCATTGGGGACATTTAAGAGACTCCTCGGCATACATATGGTCAGAGAAATTTGAGGGTGCATACATGAGGATCAGTGGTCGGCACAACATCGTGGGCTGAAGGCCCTGTTCTGTGCTGTACTGTTCTATGCTCTATAGCTTGGCTTATTTTGTATAACACTCTTATTGTTATGATAACATAAATCGTCAAATGAAATCTGCTTACGTTTCAGTGAATGAAGACGTGAACAAAAATATGATCCATCAAGTAAATATCAATCTGGCATCTGAAAAGTCAGCTAGGATCATAACAATAGAATCATTTCTAACACATAGGAAGTTGTTGTGGCTGTTGGAGGTCAAGGGCGTTAGCTCCAAAATTCCTGTGATGTGTACTTGGTCCAATCATCTCCAGTTTCTACAGCAAATGACATTTTATCCTAAGTGGAAACATCCATTGATCACTGCAATGTTCAAGCCCATTTGCAATGCCTCATACCAAAGCTACCTGTGCTCCAATGCAGCAAGACTTAAACAGCATTGAGATAAGGAACATTTGCAGCTCACAGGTGCAAGACAATGGCCATCTCCAACAAAGCAGAGGCAAACCAACTCAGCATCACCACTACTAAATTCACCATCTTCCTGAGGAGCAGCATTGTCCAAAAGGTAAACTGTACCAGACCAGACATATGAAGGCAACAGCTAGAATATGTCAGAAGCTGGGCAATATGCATCTAGTGACTGACCGATGCCTGTCCACCATCTACAGGACAAGTCAGAAGCATGATGAAACCATCTCCTCTTGCTTGTCAATGACCTGGTCAAAGTTGCACACCATCTGTCACATTAGACTTTCACTTCCTCCTCAAATCAACACAGAGTGGCTGCGGCATTTACCATTTTCAAGACGCAATGTAGGTACTCTCCAAAGTTCCTTCAATATCCCATTTCAAATCCAGGATTTTGCACGCCAATATGGCAAGGGCAGCAAGTGCGTTGGAAACACAACCATCAATTCCAAGACATACACCATCTTTACAAATATATTGCTGCTCTTTCATCATTGGGTCAAAACTCTGAAACTCCCTATTTCATTGCACAAGTGAGAGAACCTTCTGAAAGATATCTCACTAGTACCTCCTCAAGGACAATAATAGGGATAGACAATAAGTACTAACCTTGTCAGTATCCTCCTAGCCCACTGTATAAGTAAAACAAAATCTTGAGTCACGTAGTTTGAAACAATGACAACACTGGATGAGTGAAAACTACATGTTGAAACTGCTCCTCCTTCCTCTGGTTCAAATTGTTACAGAACAAATGTCTAATTATCGATTTTCCACATTGACTGTTACGTTTCAACTGAAGTACAAGTGAAAATGCTGCATCCTGATATTTCAATACAAGAGTCATCTAACACTGGTTTTGTTATCCTACATCAGGGTATCCAAGCAAAAACTGTCTCAAGCACATTTTCAAACTTTCCGAAGTTTCAAAAATGCACGTTGATAGAATGGTGCATCCAACAGTATTCCCAATAATGATCAGAGGAGATGGATCAACTTGGAAATCAAGAGCACAAGGTGCATTTCGAGCCACTGTGTTTTCTCCTTGCAAGTTAATGCAATGAAAAATAGGACAGAAACAGAAGATTTGCCAACTGAGAACTCTTTCATACATGCCCACACATCTGTCAGAACAGCAAATGATGTTCTAATTGGCCTCAGGAGGAAAGAAACTATTTCACTACGGTCTTTTTGCTGCTTTTTATTCTGTGACTTTCGTGAAACAGGATTGGAGTTAGGTGTGATGCCTACAGAAGTTAAATAACTGGCTAACGCCAAAAATGGGCATTTTGATGAGGAAACAGTCGTCACAGAGTCCTACAGCACTGGGACAGGACCTTTGGGCCAAAAGGCCCAACTCTGCTAACAACATTTCCCTGCACTTGGCCCATATCCTACTAAACCTTTCCTATCCATGTATTTGTCCAAATGCCTTTTAAATGTTGTTAATGTACCTGCCTCAACCATTTCCGCTGGCAGCTCATTCCATATACATACCACCCTCTGTGTAAACAAGTTGCCCCTCAGGTTCCCATTTATTCTTTACCCTCTAACCTTAAACTGATGCCCTCTAGTCCTCAATTCCCCAACCTTGGGAAAAAGACTGAGTGCATTCACCCTATCCATGCCTCTCATGATCTTATACACTCCTATGAGATCCCCCTCAGTCTCCTATGCTCAAAAGAAAAAAATTCGAGCTTGTCCAACCTCTCTCCCTATAACTCAGGCCGTTGAGTCCTGGCAACATCCTTGTAAAATTTCTTCTGCACTCTTTCCAGTTTAATAACAATCTTCCTAAAACAAGGTGATCAAAATTGAACACAAAACACCCAAGTATTGCCCCAAAGTCCTGCACAACTGCAACATAACTTCCCAACTTCTATACTCAGTACTCTGACTGATGAAGGCCAGTGTGCCAAAAGGCTTTGTCACTGCTCTACCTATATGTGACTCGCCATGCCAACCAGATAGGCAAACCTAATCTAGTCCCATTTGCCAGCACCCGGCCCATATCCCTCCAAACCCTTCTGGTTCATATGCCCATCCAGAGAACTTTTAAATGCTGCAATTGTACCAGCCTCCACCACTTCCTCTGGCAGCTCATTCCATAGATGCACCATCCTGTGTGAAAAAGTTGCCCTTTAGGTCTCTTTTATATCTTTCCCCTCTCACCCTAAACCTGTGCCCTCTAGTTGTAGACTCCCCCACCCCAGGGAAAATACTTTGCCTATTTACCCCATCCATGCCCCTCATGATTTTATAAAATCTCTATAAGGTCACCCCTCAGCCTCCGAAACTCAGGGGAAAACAGCACCAGCCTATTTAGCTTCTTCCTATAGCTCAAACCCTCCAACCCTAGCAACATTCTCGTAAATCTTTTCTGAATGCTTTCAAGTTTCACAACATCCTTCCGAGTGAAAGGAGACCAAACTTGCACACAATATTCCAAAAGTGGCCCAACCAATGTCCTGTACAGCCACAACATGACCTCCCAACTCTAATACTCAATACTCTGACCAATAAATGAAAGCATACCAAATGCCTTCACTATCCTATCTACCTGCGACTTTGCTTTCAAGGAGCTATGATCCTGCATTCAGCAATACTCCTTCGGAGCTTACCATTAAGTGTATAAGTCCTGCTCTGATTTGTTTTTCCAAAATGCAGCACCTTGCATTTATTTAAATTAAACTCCATCTGCCACTCCTCAGCCCATTGACTCATCTGATCAAAATCCCATTGTACTCTGAGGTAACCTTCTTCGCTGTCCACTACACCTCCAAGTTTGGCGTCAACTGCAAACTTACTGTGCCTCTTATGCTCATATCCAAATCATTTATATAAATAACAAAAAGTAGAGGACCCAGCACTGATCCTTGTGGCACTCCACCGGTCACAGGCCTCCAAGACTGAAAAACAACCCTCCACCACCACCCTCTGTCTTCTAGCTTCGAGCCAGTTCTGTATCCAAATGGCTAGTTCTCTCTGTATTCTACGAGATCTAACCTTGCTAACCAGTCTCTCATGGGGAACCTTGTCCTCTAATAAATCTGTGAGGCAAGATCTCCCACTCACAAAGCCATGCAGACTACACCTAATGAAATCCTCTTGCTACCCTTCAGTCTTCAGAGACCTTAAATGTGGCTAACAATGATGAAAATGTATCAGCCAGGGCCTCTGCAATTTCTTCTCTAGCCTCTTGCATTGTTCTTAGATATATCAGGTCAGAAACCAGGAGATTTATCCACCTTCATACATTCTAATATGTTCAAACCTCCTTTACTGTGATACAAACTGTTCCCAAGATATTGCCACTAACTTCCCCAAGTTCCCAAGTCTTCATGGCTTTCTCCACAGTAGATAGAGGAGAAATATTTGTCAAGGACCATGACCATCTCCTGCAGTTTCACACATACATGTCCACTTTGGTCTAGTCATTCTTTTTCCTTTAATATACTTAAAGAATCTCTTTGGATTCACGCTAAATCTTCTCAGCCAAAGCTATCGCATGCTCCCTTCTCACCCTCCTGATTTTCTTCTTCAGTAAACTGCTGTATTCCCTATACACCTCCAGGGAATTCCCTTGATTCCATCTGTCTGAATCTGAGCTATGCCTCATTTTGTATGGTCATCCAGGGTTTCCTACTCCTGCCAAATTTGCCCTTCACGTTCAGTGGAACATAGAGATCTTGAACTCTAGCTATCTCACTTTTAAAGACCTCCCAACTTGCCAGAGGCCCGTTTGCCTGCAACAAACTACTCCAATCAAACCCTGCAAACTCCTGTCTAACTCATCAAAATTCACCTTGCTCCAATTTAGAACTTGAATCTATGGACCAGTTTTGTCCCACTCCATAACTACTTTAAAATTAATAGAAGTATGGTCACTGGTCCCAAAGTGCTCCCCCACTGTCACCTCAGTCACTTGGCCTACCCTATTTCCCCAAGAGTTTTGCCTCTTCCCAAGTAGGGTCCTCTATACTGCTTGAGGAAACTTTCCTGAAAGCACTTAAATCCACCCCCATCTAAGTCCTTAACACGTTGGCAGTCCCAGTCTATGTTAGGAAAATTAATATCCTCAATGACCACTCTATTGCTCCTGAAGTCTCTCCAATGTCCCATTGTATTTCTTCCTTTAATTCCCCATGACTACTTGGGGGCCTGACCATCCCCTTATTTCTTAGCTCCACCCACAAAACCTCACTGGATGATTCCTCAGTTATTTAATCTCTGACGACTGCTGTGACACTTCCCCCAATCAAAAATGAAACTCACTCGCCCCTCTTCCTCCACTTCCTGCCTAAAGCACCTGTACCCTCACATTAAGCTGCCAGCCCTGTCCCTCCCTTAGCCATGTTTTAGTAATGGCTATAATATCACAGACCCACGCACCTGTCCACATCTTGACTTCATTGGCCTTACCGGTCAGCCCTCTTGTATTGAAATAGATGTAATTTAATCCAACAGGCATTCCTCGCTCCCTGTTGTGTTGCAGCCTGACCTCTCTCTCTTGAACTTGCGGTTTCTGATTACTGTATGTATCTCCTTCCAGCTTTGCACTTGTCTCCTTGCTGTTGAGGATTTCACTCCCTTGCCAATCCAGTTTGAACCCTCCCTTGTAGCAGTAGCAAACCTACTAGTCAGGATATTGGTCCCTCTCCAGTTCAGGTGCAACCTGTCCCTCTTGAACATGTCACCTCTACCCCAGAAAAGATCCCAACAGACTAAGAACCTGAATCCCTGCCCCCAGCACCAATTCTTCAGCCACGCATTCATCTGTCATATCCTCCTGGTCTTACCTTCACCAACTGGTGGAGAGAAAATTAAAATCCCCTACTGTGACAATCCTATTGCTCCTGCAAGTCTCCCCAATCTCCCTGCATATTTGTTTCTCTGATTCCCATTGACTAGTAGTCTCAGAACTAAATCCCAGGAAGAGTCAGCAACTTCAGGACAGAAAGCAAACCAAAAACAATTTATTAAAACTCCCTTTTCACAAAGCAAAATGTCTCCAATTGTATCTATTTCACATCCAGGCAGGATCTCGCTGTGCCCTTTCTTTGATCACTGAAGCATAAGTTCAGGCATAAGGTAGGGATAGTTTTGAGATGTAGGCACTCAATTTAATTAAAGATAGAATGGGAATTACTACAGTTAAACGACATCAAGAACTAGATTTGGCTTTGACTTTTTGCCCCAAGGCTGAACCTTGATTGAACACAAGTTTAAACAGAAAGGATATAAAACAAGTTGTAATCTGACAACACATCTTCAAATAATGAAACAATATGTTGTGTATACAATTTTACAAATGCTTCCATATTAAATTTCCCTAATGCGGTGTGAATTAAAAATTTTAATTGTCTCAACAAAAGGTGGCTGAATGAAATTTCCACTTCAATGGTAACAAGTGAATTTAAATCTGGACAAGAAGTTATTTCTGGACAAGAACTTGGATCTGTAAATGCAGGTGGTTACTAGGTTGTTAAAACTGTCAGTGGAGGTATGACAATCCTACGTGACAATGAATTAAGTGAAATGTACAGACTACAGTGCAATATTGCCTTCTAGTATATTTGCTGGAAGGTTTGTTTTCAGACATTTTATCACCATACTAAGTAACATCATCCGTGAGCCTCTGGATGAAGCACAGGTAGCATGGCCCACTTTCTATTTCGGTGTTTAGGTTTCCTTAGGTTGGTGATGTCATTTCCCGTGAAGTCATTTCCAATTCTTTTTCTCAGGGGTTGGTAAATGAGATCCAAGTCAATGTGTTTGTCAATAGAGTTCCACTTGGAATGCCATGCTTCTAGAAATTCTTGCCCGCATCCGTTTGGCTCGTGCTAGGACGGATGTGTTATCCCAGTCGAAGTGGTGACTGAAATGTCTGAAAACAAACCTTCCAAATCAGAGAGCAAACCTACATCCAGAACCTCAACCTGAGCTACAAACTTTCTCAAAGCTAGCTATTTGCAGCAATATATGAAGTCCCGATAAAACTCTAAGAATTTCCAGCAACTGGCATATTTACTTTATTGTAGCCAACAAAATGGATTTTTCTTCTAAAAATTTTGATCCAAGCAACTATTCAAAGTTAGTTAACAATTCATTTAGTATTATAAATTTAGCATTTTAAAAATGTCAACTGTCTCCATTTTTCATCCTGACGCCATTTTAACCATTGATGCCAAAATTCCTATGAATATAACATTCAATACATCATGCAGCATCAATGTAAGTTATGAATTCAGCATTGAAGGGACAAGACAATGTGCTAGGACTGAAGGACCATGAATATTTCAAAGTATAAAGAAACTTACATTTCAATAAAAATGGATCCAAAAGGCAGGATTCCACCCAGGCATACAATAACAGCTGGCTCCATGAACCTATAATACAAGACAAAAATTAGCAATAGTCAATTTAATGCAGGATGTCAGAAGTGCGATTGGTATACGAGTCACAGAATCCTATAGCATGGAGACAAGCCCTTCAGTCCAAACTGGTCCATGCTGACCAAAACTGTCAGCCCACTTCCCTGTACTTCGCTTATATCTTTCTAAACCTTTCCTAACCATTTATTTGTCCATGCATTTGTGGTTCTGGTATTTTCCGGAAGAGATTCCTACTATGGAGAAACTCTTTCTTTTGGCTGTGTTCCAGATTCTTTGGCACAAGGTTAGAATGTTCACAACTTCTACACATTTTTACCAACAGAGGAAGGACTCTTTTTTTTCACGCCAATGAAGAAAACTGAATTTTCTCTTGACCCTCATGAGAGGACTGAAGTAAAGCTGGATAAACATAGTATTCTACAATTCATTCGTCATTAATTCAAGTCTATTAAAAAGGTTAAATTACAAGCTTAAGTACCCTGTTAAACGCTCGTGAGGACTATAAGCAAAATTAAATTTATGAAATCAATTTATGTGACAACTGCAATTATATTATCATGTCTTCTACAGAATGGAGCTGATAAATAAGTCAGGCTGAAACATTGGTGGTGGCGAGGATGGGGGTGGGGTGGTGGTAGAGAAGAATCAATCAGATCTGAAATGGTTAAAGTTCCTAAAACAAGAGGCCTGCGGCCACTTATTTTTCACTCCCATTTTGGAGCCGGCTAAATCTTGCATTTTCTCTGCTTGAGATAATTTCTCAGTCACGCAGCAATTCATCTTTCTCAAAATCCGTTCACAAAAAATAATCCTAAATTGTTAACCTCGAACTATGTTGTGACAGTTCATATTCAGAACTCTTGGCTTCTTTCTTCTAGTTTTCTACCTCTCTTATTTTAAAGGGTATGCTACTTCAGTTTCTGAACAAGCAAGACAGGGGTCATAAGTTCAAGTCATGGCAAATTGTGAATCTCAATTTGATAAATTGCCTCTCAACATCCTCTGAAGTGGCCTGGCAAGTCAGTAGTAAAACCACAATCAACAATAAATGCAGCCCTGACCACATCACAAGGATGTAGCACAATTATTCAAGTTTATATGGGTGTAAATTCAAACAATAATTAACCCTTCCTCAAAACAGAAGGACTACTATTTAATAAATATCTTTCACAACTTCAGGACATTCCAACCCGCTTCAACTTCCCAAGTATTTTGGCTCATATTTTCTGCTAGTCAGAAAGTCATAACGCCAATGTTGATCAGGCATGGGAACCCGGTGAAGACCCTCTAAAGAAATTGCCCAGGAAATTGAATTTTCTGCTGGGCAATTCCTCTACACCTGGAATCCTTAGAAAATCTCAGTTTAAATTGGAGTTGTTGGATGTTGTCAATATAATTAAGGAAAATAGTTACTCAGGAAAACTACTAAATACCCAAGTAACTATTAAACTGGCACCTTAACTCTCACATCCTCAACTACACCAGCTCCAGTTCCCTTAGGGCCCCCAGACCCTGATCAAACATCTTACACCACAACTGCCAGACCTGACATCTACCCTTTCCATCCACTGCTCTGGGCCAGAATTCTCCCACCCACTCAACCTGGCCTAAACGTACATTGCCACCTTACACCCTACCCTTATCCCATCTGACATCCTGGTAACCTGGCATCCTATTCCATTACCAATCTGGCAAACTATTCTTCCAACGCCCTAACATCACACTTCGTTTATGCACTTACCATCTTAGTGCAGCTGTCAAAGCTGGTGTTAGGATCTTTAAATTTCAAAACAGGGCAGCTGAAAGCTGTGAAAAGAGGGTACAATTTGCTTTTGACAATTCTGCACTACAAAGGAATGGTCAGAATGGAAATATGGCTCTGCACCAAGCCAAATCTGTTTAGAAATGTAGAGCTCCTGTCTTAGATTTTAAAAAAAAGGGCAGAATGGCAATCTGCATGAGAGAGTGTCTACTTCAATTTATTTCTCTACAGTAAATTACCACAAACAGCACTTTTTAAACAACCAAATAATCTGCTACAGAAATACACCATAGCAAAACGGTCACAATTTCAAAACTTGCATTTGTGAACTTCAAAAAGGCATTGGGGCAAGACGGTGAAATGGGCAGACAAGTGGCAGACGAAATGAAATGCAAAGTATGAAGTGATTTGGTAGGGAGAACAAAGAGGCAACTGAAAGTTACAATTCCAAAAAGGGGGTGCAGATGTATATGCAGCAGGTGAAGGCAGTTTCAATCAGGTATTTAAGGGGAATTGGATTATCTGAGAAGGAGAACAAAGGAAGAGAAGAATGCAGAGGGTTATGGGAAGAAGTGACAGGGAAATGGTGCTTCTTTTCCCCCTCAGTTGGAGAACATCTGCAGACATGAAGGGTCAAATGGCCTCCTTCCATACTTTAACAGTTCTGTGATTCTGGAAATCATGCTTTTTGATGGATAAATATCACCTGCAACATAGGTCTTAATAGTGCTATTAAACTTTTTACATCCATATGATACAATGACTGATACTCTTTAGTATTTCATTTGTAAGGTGTTACATCAGACAGTTAATGCACTTCCTTTAATACTCCAATGGAAGTGTCAGTCTATTTTACTTGCTCAAGTCTTTGGGGTGGGATCTTTGGTTGACACGTTCCAGGTACATATGTTGACGGTCCAACTGTGTATTCCTTTTTTTTAAAATACATAATATAACAACTTTTGCTAAGCAATGAAGTGCGACTCATGTCTCCACAGCTCCAACAGGAAAAAGTCAATGAAATTTGCACAACTGATCATTTTCAAAGAACAAAGAAAATTACAGCACAGGAACAGGCTCTTTGGCCCTCCAAGCCTGCGCCAATCCATACTCTCTATCTAAACCGACAGCCTATTTTCTAAGGATCTGTATCCCTTTGCGCCCTGCCCATCCATGTATCTGCCTAGATACATTTTAAATGATGCTATCGTTCCTGCCCCAACCACCTCCACTGGAAACACATTCCAGGCACCTACCACCCTCTGCGTGAAGAACTTTCCATGTATATCTCTCCTAAACCCTTCCCCTCATCACCCCTTGTAATTGAATCCTCTGCTATAAGGAAAACGTTTCTTGCTATCCACCCTGTCTACACCTCTCACGATTTTGTAGCCCTCAATCAGGTCCCCCCTCAACCCCCATCTTTCCAATGAAAATAATCCTAACCTATTCAACCTCTCCTCATAGCTCAGCACCCTCCATACCAGGCAACATGCTGGTGAACCTCCTCTGGACCCTCTCCAAAGCATCCACATCCTTTTGGTAACGTGGTGACCAGGACAGTACGTGGCATTCCAAATGTGGCTGAACCAAAGTCCGATACAACTGTAACATTACCAGCCGACTCTTGCATTCAAAACCCTGTGCGATGAAGGAAAGCATGTTGTATGCCTTCTTGACCACCTCTACTGACCTGTGTTGCCACCTTCAGAGAACGAACCTGAACACCCAGATCTCTCTGTACCTCAATTTTCCACAGGACTTTTCCATTTACTATATAGTTCGCTCTTGAATTGCATCTTCCAAAATGCATCACCTCGCATTTGTCCGGATTAAACTCCATCTGCCACTACTCTGCCCAACTCTCCAATCCATCTATACTCTGATGCATTCTCTGACAGTTCCCTTCATTATCTGCTACTCCACCAATCATAGTGTCATCTGCAAACTTGCTAACAAGGCAACCTACACCTTCCTCCAGATCATTTATGTATATCACAAACAACAGTGGTCCCTGCACGGATCCCTGTGGAACACCACTGGTCACAGGTCTCCATTTTGAGACGCTCCCTTCCACTACTACTCTCCGTCTCCTTTTGCCCAGCCAGTTCACTTTCCATCTCGCCAGAACACCATGGATCCCATGTGACTTTATCTTCTCCATCAAGCTTCCATGGGGAATCTTATCAAATGTCTTAATGAAGTCCATGTATATGGCATCTACATCCTTTCCCTTGTCAAAGAATTCGATTAGGTTTGTTAAGACATGACCTTCCCTGCACAAAATTATGCTGCCTCTCACTGATAAGCCCATTTTCTTCCAAATGGGTATATACCCTAAACCTCAATATCTTCGCCAACAGCTTCCCTACCACTGATGTCAGGCTCACAGGTCTGTAATTACCTGGATGATCTCTGCTACTTTTTTTAAGCAAGGTGACAACATTAGCAATTCCCCAGTCCTCTGGGACCTCCCCATGCTGCAAACATGACTTTCTACTTTTAGACACGTAATATTGCAACACAAATTAGTGTTGCTAGATTTGTGCACAATCATAGAACATGGAACAATATAGCATAGGAACAGACCCTCTTGCCCACCATGTCTGATGCCATTCCAAATTAATCCTACCTGCACACTGTTCATGTGTGTTTAGTCTCGCCCTCGAAGTGCCACTTTCATTGTCTTTGCTTCTACTACCTCCCCTAGCAATGTGTTCCAGCCATCTACCACCCTCTGTATAGAAAGAAACTTGACTTGCACATCTCCTTTAAATTTTCCCCACCTTATCTTAAGCCTATGTCCCCAGTATTTGGTATTTCTACCTTAGGAAAAAACTCCGACAAACAATGACACTCGATTTTGTCTACTTCTATCAGGCCACCCCCTCAGCCTCCAACATTCTAGCAAAAAAAACCCCAAGTTTGTCAATTTCTCCTTATAGCTAATATTCTCTAATCCAGGCAAAAGCCTGGTAAATTTCTTCTGGATCCTCTCCAAAGCCTCTACATTCTTCCTATAGTGATCAAAACTGTATATCATATTCCAAACGTGACTTAACTGAAGTTATATATAGCTGCAACATGACTCGCCAACTTTTATATTCAATGCCCCAACTGATGAAGTATGCCATATGCCTTCTTTCAGGACTTGCACCCAAGATTGTTGTTTATCAATGCTTCTAAAGGTCCTGCCATGTACTGTACACTTTTCTCTCGTATTTGACCTCCCAAAATGCACTACCTTACACTGCTGTGGTTTGTTCGCCGAGCTGGGAATTTGTGTTGCAGACGTTTCGTCCCCTGTCTAGGTGACATCCTCAGTGCTTGGGAGCCTCCTGTGAAGCGCTTCTGTGATCTTTCCTCCGGCATTTGTAGTGGTTTGAATCTGCCGCTTCCGGTTGTCAGTTCCAGCTGTCCGCTGCAGTGGCCGGTATATTGGGTCCAGGTCGATGTGCTTATTGATTGAATCTGTGGATAAGTGCCATGCCTCTAGGAATTCCCTGGCTGTTCTCTGTTTGGCTTGTCCTATAATAGTGTTGTTCCAGTCGAACTCAAGTTGCTTGTTATGTGTGTGTGTGGCTACTAAGGATAGCTGGTTGTGTCGTTTCATGGCTAGTTGGTGTTCATGGATGTGGATCGTTAGCTGTCTTCCTGTTTGTCCTATGTAGTGTTTTGTGCAGTCCTTGCATGGGATTTTGTACACTACATTGGTTTTGCTCATGCTGGGTATCGGGTCCTTCGTTCTGGTGAGTTTTTGTCTGAGAGTGGCCGTTGGTTTGTGTGCTGTTATGAATCCTAGTGGTCGCAGTAGTCTGGCTGTCAGTTTGGAAATGCTTTTGATGTATGGTAGTGTGGCTAGTCCTTTGGGTTGCGGGATGTCCTCGTTCCGTTGGACAAATTCCCAGCTCGGCGAACAGAACCACAACAATGAGCACCCGAGCTACAAATCTTCTCACAAACTTTGAATTAATTTGCACTAGTCTGCCATTTACCATTTCTCTGCCCAACTTTTCAACTGATCGATATCCTGCTGTATCCTTTGACAAATCCATAACTCCACCAATTTTTGTGCTGGCTGCAGACTTAAATCAGATCACTCATGTTCATCCAATTCATTTATATATTATAAAACAACAGATGTTCCAGCACCAACCCTTGCAGATCTTCACTGGCTACAGAGTCCAGTCAGAAAAACACCCTCCCACAATTACACTCTGCCTTCTATGCCAGTTTTGTATCCAATTTGCCAATTTACTATGGATGGCATGAAGTTTAATCATCTTGATCAGCCTACCAAGACGGACCTTGTTACACAGAGTCATATAGCATGGAAACAGACCCTTCATCCAGACTAACCACATTCCCAAACTAAATTAGTCCTACTTGCCTGCATTTGGCCCGTATCCCTCAACATTTCCTATTCACGCACTTATCCTCATGTCTTTTAAATGTTGTAACTGTACCTGCAACCACCACTGCTTCTAGCAGTTCATTTCACACATGAATCACGATGTTTTTAAAAAAAGTTCCTCTTCATGTCCTTTTTAAAATGTTCCCTTCTCACCATGAAAAAAACCTAAGTTTTGAACTCCCCCACCCTAGGCAAAAGACCCTTACTGTTCACCTTATTTATGCCACTCATGATTTTATAAACCTTTATAAGGTCACCCATCAACCTCCTACACTCCAGCGAAAGTCGTCCCAGTTTATCCAGCATCTCCTGACAACCCAAACCCTCCATTCCCAACAACATCCTCGTAAATCTTTTCTGAACCCTCTCCAATTTCCGAACATCCTTCCTCAAGCTGGGCGATCAGAATTGCATACGGTACTCCAGAAGAGGTCTCATCAATGTCCTGTACGTCCTTAACATAACATCTCAACTCCCATTCTCAAATACTTTACTAATGTCCACATAGACAATATCCACTGCCCTACTGCCTCAATTACAGAGTCATAGAAATGTACAGCACAGAAACAGACTCTTTGGTCCGACTCATCCATGCTGACCAGATAGCCTACATTAATCTAGTCTCATTTTTGCCAGCACTTGGCCCATATGCCTCTAAACCCTTCCTATTCATATACCCATCTAGATGCCTTTTAAATGTTGTAATTGTATCATCCTCCACCACTTCCTCTGGTAACTCATTCCATATATGCACCACCCTCTTCGTGAAAAGGTTGCCCCTTAGGCCCCTTTTAAATCTTTCCACTCTCACAATAAACCTATACTCTCTAGCTCTGGACTCACTCACCAAGGAAAAACCTTGTGTAGTTACCCTATCCATGCCCCTCGTGGTTTTACTTACCTTTATAAGATCACCCCTCAGGCTCTGATGTTCCAGGGTAAACAGCCTCAGCCTATTCAGTCTCTCCCTATAGCTCAAACCCTCCAACCCTGGCAGCATCCTTGTAAATCTTCTCTGAATTCTTTTAAGTTTCACAACATCCTAAAGCAGGGAGACCAGAATTGCACACAATATTCCAAAACTGGCCTAGCCAATGTCCTATGAAACTGCAACATGACCTCACAACTCTTATACTCAATGCTCTGACCAATAATGCAACTCATACCAAATACTTTCTTCACTATCATAACTACCTGCAAATCCACTTTGAAGGAACTATGAATTTCAATCTAAGGTCACTTTGTTCAGCATCTTCCTCACAAAGCACAACTAAATTTGAGACACTAGCATAAAGCCACACGGACTATCCCTAATAAATTTGTTCTTCTCCAAATGAGTAAGTCCTGTCCCTCAGAACATTCTCCAATGATTTCCGTGCCACTTGTCTATAATTTCCTGCAATATCTTTGTTGCTCTTCATAAAGGAAGAACATTGGTTATGCGTCCGTCTCGGGGACCTCGGCTGTGGCTAAAGAAGCTACAAGATCTCTGTCATGGCCCCAGCAATTTCCTCCCTTGCTTCCATCAGGCTCTGGGGATTTATCTATTTTAATGTTTTCAAGACACGCAAGATCTCTTCCTTCTTAATATTGACATGACCCAAAATATCAGCATACCCTAAATCTTACCATCATTAACATCCTTCTCCTTGGGTGAATACACAGTACCCATTAAGGATCTCAACCACTTGCTCCATACAAGTTCTCTCCTTTGTCCTTGAATGGACCTGCCCTTTCTCAGCTAGTCTCTTATTCTTAATATATGTATTCACCTTAATTCTACTTGCCAAGGACATATTATGGTCCTTCTGGCCTTCCTAATTTTTATTTAAGCTCTTTTCTCCTTTTATATTCCTCAAGGGCCTTATTTTATCATAGAGCTTCAATCAACAAGACAATGAAAACACTTGGGTTATGTACCTTCAAAAAAGTTACTGCGCTGTCACAGCACTGCAATGATGCTCGAAGTCACAGAATACATGTGCCCGATATACTTTTGTGACTGACCATGATAAACCATCCTTCGTCATTCATCTTGACACTGACATCATGCATTCACCAGCTTGGCTACCAACCCTGCTCCATTCCTGTCTTTTTAATCAGAGCCAGACAATTACATGCAATGGTTTATCTAACAGCTATTACACCATGAGCTCTGGCGTCCTCTACCCATAATGCTCTATTGCTCACCTCCAGAATCTTTGGTCACATTAGCCAATAACATGCCAGATTCTACATATACGCTGACAAAACAACTCTATCCCATCACTATCTATCTCAACTACTTCAGTGCCTTTGGTTTGTCATGTTGCTTGCCTGGCATCCAGAACTGAATAAGCAGTTGTGCCTTGCAACTAAGTATTTGGAAGACTAGGACACTGTCTCCAGCAGCTACTACAAACTGCCACGGGTTTTCCCTGGAGACATGTCAGAGTCACAACATAGATACAGGTCCTTCAGCCTAAGTTGTCTTCACAAAGCCATCAAGAACTCAAACAGACAATACCAGACTAAATCAGGGTCCTAGACTAACTACACAAATACACATTGACTGCAGCAAGACATACACCATATTATGGAATACAAGGCAAAGTGAAGTAGAGTTGCTGACAACAACACATCCTTCCCTGATGGGCTCAATGTACTTTATGCTCATTTTGAACAGGTTAGTGAAATGATGTCACCTGCCCCAATAGCCTTGGACACACCTGTACCCACAATCACAGCCACAGCCACAGCCATCAGATCGGCCTTCTTGAGAGTTTGAGCTGAATTTGACCAGAGAGAGTATACAAGGAGTGTAATAAGGGGCAGTCACCGCTGTACACCCAGATCCTACACAGACCAGCTGGCAGGATCATTTGCCAACATCTTTAACCTCTCCTTGCTATAGGAGGTTCCCACCTGCTTCAAGAAGACCACTATCATACTGGTGCCACAGAAAAATCAGGCAATGTGTCTTAATGACTATCTCCTGATGGCTCTGACATCCATCATTATGAAGGCCTCAAGAGGTTACTGATGGCACATATCAACTCTAGCCCCCAGACTGCCTCTATCCACTACAATTCACTTACTGGTGCAAAAGTTCAAAGGCAGACGCCATCCCTGGCACATCTGCATAATGCCAGACTCCCATTTATTGACTTTAGCTGGGACTTCAACACCATAATTCTAAGCAAACTCCAAGACATAGGATTCTGCTCCCCTCTGCAAATGGATCCTCGACTTCCTTACCTACAGATCAAAATCAGCAAGGATAGGTGACAACACCACGCCCACAATAATCCTCAATACCGGTGCCCTGCAGGGCTGCATACACTCCTTATATACTGTGTGGCTAAATTCAACTCAAACTCTATTTACAAATTTGCTGATGACACCACTGTAGTGGGTTGGATCTCAAAAAGACAGAATACAGAAAAGAGATAGACAGCTTAGTGGCATGGTGTAGAGACACCAATCTCTCCTTCAATGCCAGCAAAATGATGGAGCTTGATCATCGACTTCAGAAAGCACAGTAGAAGACACGCCCCTGTCTGTATAGGTCGTTCTGCTATAACATGCGATTCATTAACATAAGTTCACTATAACATGATTAACAAATTGGATGCGGACACGGTTTCCAAAGTTGTG
Source organism: Chiloscyllium punctatum (assembly GCF_047496795.1). Classification (NCBI taxonomy): domain Eukaryota; kingdom Metazoa; phylum Chordata; class Chondrichthyes; order Orectolobiformes; family Hemiscylliidae; genus Chiloscyllium; species Chiloscyllium punctatum. The sequence continues at coordinate 79,970,476 of NC_092751.1, forward strand.
AAGTTTAAAAGCATGCATTGGTTATAATGCGATGCTAGCCCCATTAGTCTCAATGGTGCTGCTACCACATGATTTTCTTATAACACTGGATTACACGAGAACAGAACTACCACATTATAGCAGAACTGACTGTACCAATGATGCTGAGGTGGAGATGGTAGAGAGCTTCAAGTTCAAGGGATAAATATCACCCATATACTCTGGTCCATCCATGACAATACTACTGTCAATAAAGGACACCACTTCCTCAGAAAGCTAAAGAAATTCAGTATGTCCACAATGACTCTTGACAATTTTTATAGATGCACCACAGAAAGCATCCTATCTGGGTGCATCACAGCTTGGTATGACGACTGTTCTGCCAACACTGCAAGAAAATACAGAGTAGTGAACACAGCCCAGTCCATTGCAAAAACCAGCCTTCCTTCCATTGACTCCATTGATACTTATCACTGCCTCGGGAAAGCTGCCAATATAATCAAAGCTCCTTCCCACTCCGGTTATATTCACTTTCACCCTCTTCCATCAGGTAGAAGATATAAAAGGTTAAAAACAGGCAGCAGATTCAAACAGCTTCAAGAACAGCTTCTTCCTGCTGTTATCAGGTTTATGAACTGATCAACATTATAGGTGATCTTTCTCTGCATCCTCTCTGTAGTTAGAACATAATACTGTGTGTAGTGTTACATCACCCTGATGAACGCATGTAAGGTATGATTTGTCTGGTTAGCAAACTTTTCACTGTACATGTGAAAATAATAAATCAAATCAAATCTTTACTAACCAACAAACACCAAGCTATACTAATCCAATTTACCTGCTCTTGGTCAACTGCCTACTATGCCTACTAAGTGTTAACCCAGATGCTTAAATGTTGCAAGAACATATGCCTCCAACAGCCTCTCAGGCAATGATTTCCACATTTCTACCACCCTCTGAATGAAAAATGTTCCTTAGTTACTCCTCACTTTAAATTTGTAACCTCTGGTGTTAGACATGTCTGCCTTGGGGAAAAGATTCTCATGATCTACCTTATCCAAGATTCTCATATCTTTTGCATGCCTCAATCAGATCACACCCCTCAGTCTCCTCTGCTCTAAGCAAAACAAATCCAGCCTATCCAGTTTCTCCTCATAACAGACTTTCCATTACAGGCAACATCCTAGAGAATCATCTTTGCACCCTCTCCAGCGCAATCACATCCTTCCAATAGCATGGCGAACAGAACTACATGTAGTATTCTGACTGCAGCCTTAACCAATTTTTTAAATGACGTTGTAATAAGAATTGCTTGCTGCTATGTTCTATACCCAGCTTTTGAAAACAAGCAACCAGTACACCTTCACGTAGGGGGCGGAGTCAGAGGGGATGTCAGATGGGCTGGGTTTTGGGGGCTCGCTCAGGGGCAAGGTGGGGGGGTGGAAAAGAGGGCAGGGTTAGGGGAGTCTGACAAGAGCGGGTTTTGGGGGGGTGGGGGGTGGATGGGTCTCATGCACAATGTGCTGCTGCCTAGTCTTCTGAATGGGGAGCAGACTTAACGAGTGCTAGCTGTGTCAACCCCTTTCTACTGATTTGTATGTATGTATGGGGGCGGGAGAGGGTGCAGGAGGGCTTCAGCAATGCTGCAGGTTCCTTGCACCCGTGTGTGTCTGCTCAGAAACAAACCCTGAGACAGAGAGGGGGAGCAAGGCGGGCAGAATGAGGGAAAAGGAAACTTAAAAAAAACCTCAGAGCCCCAGAGGTGAGGCATTGAATCGATTAACCGAATAATTAATCATCCGATTGAAATAGCTCCCACCCATCTCATTTGGATAATCGAGGTTCCTCTGTACTGACACACTGTTGAGCTTTTGTTATCTTCTCCATCACGAAGACTGCCTCCTAACATCCATAATCTTGAACTCACCCAAACTCAGCTGCTAATGTCCTAACATACTCCATCTCCTGTTTACCTATCAGTGACCCATACTGGGTCCTGATTAAAACAATCATTTAAAGAGTCTCATCCTTGTTTTCAAATCTTTCTGACTTCCGCCATCACCCTCTCTGATCTCCAGCCCTCCGACCTTCAGAGATGATTGCACCCGGCCAATTCTAGCCTTTGTTATCCCTTCCCTGACTCTAATGATTCTAACTCCTCCAAGACTAGCAACTGCACCCCCACCTGCCTCAGTCATAAGCTCTAAAATTTTCTTCAGAAACATCTCCCTCTCTTTTCCAAAATATTTCTCAAAACCTACCTCTTTAACCAGACTTTTAGCCATCTGCTCTAAGTAATTCTCAAGTGTTATATTCTGTTTGATACTTGTTCTTCAGTTTACTATTCATCAATAGTTTGAACATCTGCTCACGAACTCAGTACTATGTGACTTAGACTGGTCCCAAAGACAACCTGACTACATTCCACAATAAAAAAGGTTGATTCTTAACAGTACAGCTGATGTCATGAAGGAGAAGAAGCAGTGGCATAGAGGTTATGGCACTGTACAAGGGTGCTAGGCTAATGATCTGGGCAATACTGAAGAGGAGTTGTATGGAAGTTGAAACCTGAACTTTGTTTCTCTCTCCACCCATGTTGTCAGACCTAGTTTCTGCAGCACTTTCTGCTTTAATATTCTGCCGTCAGAGCTCAAATCCTTCTGTAGCAGATGGTTGAAATTTGAAATTAAAATCTGAAACTTAAAGCTAGTCTAATGGTGATCATGTAACCGTTGTCGATTGTTGTAAAGACCTGCCTGGTTCACTAATGTCCTTTATGGAACACAATCTACCACCTTACCTTGCCTGGCCTACATGTGCCTCCACGTCTTCGGCAATGTGGTCGAATCTGAACTACCCTCCCTAATGATCCAACAAGTCACTCAGTTCAAGGGCGATTTGCGATGGGCAACAAATGTTGACCGTACCAGTGATGCCATTCCCCATGCAAGAATAAAAAAAATTCAAGGTGTCCAATGTCATTTCAACAACACAAAATGAAACTGCAACCTGTTCAGAGCTTCTCCATAAAGTTTAGCTGCACACATGCAAAACTGAAGTTTTAACAGATCTGAAACATGCAAAAAGCAATTTACATATTCAACTTTTGAAGAACAAATCATCCATATCGCAATATTTAATGTTGTCCTGTGTACTTACCACTTCTTTTCTGGAATTGGGCGTGGTACTGCATTAACACGACAAGGAAAGTTGGGCTGTCCTGACATGTTCCGACCAAGAATAGTGCCCACCAAGTTCAGTGGAAGGATGACAAAAAAGCAGATGCAGCACACAGCAACCTTTGAGAAGAGAGAGAACATTCAAAAAATCAACTCAACTTGACTTCATACTTTGCTTATATTGCACATTGGAAACATTTTGATAATTTGTAAACCCAAATCATATAAACTCACATCAGTGTGAACAGCACCCACTGCGATCGGATACATGTAACTGCCAGTGCTGCACAGTCTTTATAAAAAGTGAGCTCAATCCATAAAAATGGAGATTATTCTGAATTTACTTGTACAACATAGGAATGATTAATGGATACACTGGATCCGGTAAGATGGGAAAATTCAAATGGAAAAACAGACGTATTAAGATGAACATAGCTAGAAAAACCTGCCATCACAAAGCATACAACTGATCTGCAATGTCTATTCCTGGTCACTGAGCATCCCTTGAAAACAAGTGATTTCTTGCTATAGACAGCAATGTTGGCCACGAGTCTGTCATTCTTGCATTTTGAACTAAGGGAAAGCTGAACCAATTGCTATTTTTAAAAATCTCTGGCCTCAGGTTTTTGTCCTTTATTATTCTTCTTCCCAGCTCACAAAACAAGCTTGAAACATCAATGCTTATTCACATACAATTCAACAGAAGCTGCCCAGGTATCTTTAGATTAATAAAACCATTTAAAATAACACAAGTGCATTCTAGATTGGAATGATGTGGCCATCCTGACAAAGTGCAATAACCTACATCCAGTTCACTAAGGGAAAAGGTCTGAGCCTAAACAGTGAACGGAAAAGAAAAAGGAATTTTCAATTAGATATCCCTGGTTAATTCATTTATCCAACTTGAGATCCTCTGTCCACCATTAGAAAGACAGTGTACATGCGCCATCCAGAGGCAGATTGAGGCACTGGCATTCATAAGCAACACTCAAGAACACAGCACAGGTTCTTAAGGCAACAAGGAGAACTTAAAATTGGCACTTTTTCTCTGTTGTTTATGTATCGATGTGGTTATCTCATATTTATCTTAAATCAGTGGGCCCAGTATTCAGTTCTCAATTCAGAGGTATACAGTTGGGAGGAGATTGAGCGCTTTGGAAGCATCACTGACAGTCAACAATGAGATGCTAGAAGACTGGAGGATGGCTCATTATTTCAGAAAGGTGGCAAAGAAAAGCCAGGCAACAACAGACCAGTGAGCCAGATGTCACTGGTGGGTAGGTTGTTGACGGGGATTCTGAGGGAAATGATTCCGGTATTTAGAAAGGCAAGGACTGGTTAGGGATAGTCAACTTTGCTTTGGGATGCGAAATCATGACTCATTAACTTGACTGAGTTTTTTGAGCGGATGACAAAGAAAATTGATGAAGGAAGAGTGGTAGAAGCTTCAGCAAAGTATTCAACAAAGTTCTGCATGATAGACTGGTGAGCAAGGTTAGATTACATGCAATCAGAAAGATGCCAATTAGACACAAAATTGGCATGAAGATAGAAGACAGAGGAAGGTGGTAGAGGGTTGTTTTTCTAACAGGAAGCCTGTGACCAGTGGTGTGCTGCAAGGATCATTGCTGGGCCCATTGCATTTTGTCATTTATGTCATTGATTTGGATAAGAATATAGGAAGTATGGTTAGTAAGTTTGATACCAAAATTGGTGGTCAAGTGGACAGTGAAGGTGACTATCTCAAGGTACAACAGACCTTGATCAGATGGGTCAATGGGCTAAGGAATGGCCAACGAAGTTTAATTTAGATAACTGTGAAGTGTTGCATTTTGGTAAGGCAAACCAGTGTAGGACTTATACAGTTAACGGTCGAGACCTGGGGAGTGCTGTCAAACAAAGAGACCGAGGATCCAGGTGCATAGTTCCTTGAAAGTGGAGTCACAGGTAGACAGGGTGATGAAAGTGGTGCGTGGCACGCTTTCCTTCTTCATTGGTCAGTGCATTGAGTGCAGGAGCTGGCATGTCACGTTGCAGCTGTACAAGACACTGATGAGATCATTTTTAGAATACTGTGTTCAATTCTGGTCTCCCTACAACAGGAGAGAAGTTGTTAAACTTGAAAGGGTTCAGAAAAGATTTACAGGAGTGTTGCCAGCATTGGAGGGTTTGGGTTATAAGGAGATGCTGAATTGGCTGGGGCTGTTCTCTCTGGGAGTGAAGACTGAACCTTATGATTAGATTAGATTCCCTACGATGTGGAAACAAGCCCTTCGGCCCTACTGGTCCACACCGACCCTCCGAAGAGTAACCCACCCTCTGACTAATGCACCTAACACTATGGGCAATTTAGCATGGCCAATTCACCTGACCTGCACATCTTTGGAGTGTGGGAGGAAATTGGAGCACCCGGAGGAAACCCACGCAGACACGGGGAGAATGTGCAAACTCCACACAAATAGTCGCCCGAGGCTGGAATCGAACCTGGGACCCTGGTGCTGTGAGGCAGCAGTGCCAGAGGGAAATGAGCCAAATGCTGGCTAATGGGACTGGAGTTTTAAAAATGTATTTGTGGGACTTGAGCATCGCTGGCTGGCCAGCATTGATAGCCAATTCCTGTTTGCCCTCGAGGTGGTGGTGAGCTGCCTTTTTGAATCGATGCAATTCATTGCTGTGGGTTGACCCACAATGCCGGTAGGGAGAAAATTGCAGGAGTTTGACCAACGACTGTAAAGGAACGGCGGTATATATCGAAATCACCATGCTGCCCACCAGCAAGGGAACGTTATTACCTTGGGGTGATTTGCTGAGGAGAACACCCCAAGAATGGCTGGGCCTCCCTACTGATAAAAAGTTTCAGACTCAAACAAATAGTCCTGGTACACAATACCCTGCTGAATTATTGGTTCAGTGGTTAGCACTGCTGCCTCACAGCACCAGGGACCCGAGTTTGATTCCATCCTGGGGTGACCATCTGCATGTGCTAGTGTCTGTATGGGTTTCCTCCAGATGCTCCAGTTTCTTCCCACAATCCAAAGATGTGCAAATTTGGTGGACTGGCAATGCTAAATTACCCATAGTGTTCAGGGATGTGTAGGTTGGGTGCACTGGTCATGAGAGATGCAGGGATGGGATGTGTGATTCTCTTCGGAGTGTCAGTTTGGACCGGTTGGCCCAGGTGGCTTGTTTCCACACTATAGGGATTTTATATTAAAAAAAGCCAAGCTGCATTTGATGAATTTCAATATGCATGAGATGCTGAACATTAGGAGAAAGTATTAGAAGCGTTAATTCATCACGTGCCACTGATCTAGTTACAGAGAGGCTAGACAATCTGAGAATGCTAACAGACAACAATTGAAGTTGAACATCCATTATTAAAGGTAAAGGAATATATTACTTTTATCATAAAAATCAACCGATAAAATGAAGGCTATCTTGCTGAACTGAAACTTTACATTGTTCAAGTCACATTGAGTGCTCCATTCAGTTTCAGAAACTGAGTCAACAAAGGGAGGTGCTGCATTCTGGAACAGTAAATCAGAGCAGAACTTATACACTTAATGGTAAGGTCTAAGGAAGTGTTGCTGAACAGAGAGACCTTGGAGTGCAGGTTCATAGATCCTTAAAAGGAGAGTTGCAGATAGATAGGATAGTGAAGGCAGCATTTGGTGTGCTCAGAGCATTGAGTATAAGGGTTGGGAGTTCATGTTGCTGCTGTACAGAACATTGGTTAGGCCAGTTTTGAAATATTGTGTGCAATTCAGGTCTCCCTGCTATAGGAAGGATGTTGTGAAACTTGAAAGGATTCAGAAAAGATTTACCAGGATGTTGCCAGATTTGGAGAATTTGAGCTAGAGGGAGAGGCTGAATAGGCTAGGGCTGTTTGTCTGGAGTGTCAGAGGCCGAGGGGTGATCTTATAAAGGTTTATAAATTCATGAGTAGCATGGATAGGATAAATAGACAAGATCTTTTGCCTGGAGTTGGGGAGTCCAGAACTAGAGGGCATAGGTTTCCGGTGAGAGGGGAAAGATAGAAAAGGGACTTAAGGGGGCAACCTTTTCACACAGAGGCTGGTACTTGCATGGAATGAGCTGCCAGAGGAAGTGGTGGAGGCTGGTACAATTGCAGCATTTAAAAGGCATGTGGATAGGTATATGAATAGGCAGGGTTTAGAAGGATGCGGCAAAAGTGAGGACTGCAGATGCTGGAGATCAGACTCAAGATTAGAGTGGTGCTGGAAAAGCACAGCAGGTCAGGCAGCATCCAAGGAGCAGGAAAATCAACCTTTCAGGCAGGAGCCATTCTTGATGAAGGGCTCCTGCCCGAAACATCAATTTTCCTGCTCCTTGGATGCTGCTTGACCTGCTGTGCTTTTCCAGCACCACTCTAATCTTACAGGGATATGGGCCAAGTGCTGACAAATGGGACTAGATTAGGTTAGGATATCTGGTCAGCATGGAGGAGTTGGACCAAAGGGGCTGTTTCTGATTACAGAGATAACCCTTAATGGTAGACAGTACTACTGAGAGTGAATACTGAGAGCAAAGTCTTGATACTTTAGCTTTAAAATTATTTAAGAGATACACAAAATACCAGTGAGCAAGCTTAAACTAGTTCAAGACTAAACTCAGCCTAATGGCAAGGAAGAAGCCTGCATATAACATCATTCTATACTGAAAGAACATCAAATGTAACAAATGCAACTCAAATCTACTACAGTAAAAGTCAGTAAAACTTTGGTGTCGGGAACAACCATCTATGGGTGGATAAGATAAACTACTTTGTGTATTTACACTCATTTTTGTGAAGACTACCTAACATGCTTACCATTGTTCCAAAAGGAATAGCTCGTGATGCATGATAATACATTGCAATGAAATTTATGAAGAATGCAGTTCCGCACACCATGGCTGGGATCAAGAATGCTCCAATGAACATCTGCTTTATCCACCTTCTGCCTGTTTATAAATAAAAAGTAGAAAGCCAAAATTAAAGCTCATTTCAAACAACTTCACCTATTCACAGAGAAAGCAAGGAACTGCATTTACATAACATCTTTCACAGGCCAAGGAAGTTCAAATGACTTTCCAGTTAATAAATTATATTCCTCCCAATGTGCAGCAAATGCTTCATTCTCTCAAGTTCCCCAAACCTGACACCAAAGTGTGTTGCTGTTCGTGCGTGGCAAATTGATCTCTGCCTGGCCGAGGTAGAACACCACCAACTCCGGGATACCTACACCTTGAACATAACCACCAGTGAACATCAAGCCTTTGTTTCAAAGATTGCCACTGGCATAATTTCACTATAATTTCTTATGCCAGTGTCCAGCACCTCTAAGCACAGTCCACAAATCTACTGATTTCTGCCTCTTTTATTGGATCCTCGAACAGGACAGCTCCATGAGGCCACTGTTTCAACCTGCTCTGTGTACTCTAACTTGTATCACTCAGAACTAATTTTTTCGCACCTTGTCCAGTCTCTACCCACCCCCTTGTGACTCTTTCAACACCAGTCACTAAACGGTTTCCTAATTGAAACTGACGAATTTTCTTGGCACATCTATTCTTGAGCAGGAAGGCTCCAGTGTTATCATTTCTCTTTTGACCGGAAACCCAGTCACACTCCACCCCACACCACTTGAACTGGTTCTCACATGGAACAATTTCTCCTTTGTCTCAATTTATTCATCCCAATGCAGGACGTTGCCATGGAAACCTGCACAGGTCCCGTGTGTGTTTTTTTTTTGAGAGATGCTTGGAACATTCCTTGTTTTGGTCATACTCAGGTCCACTGCCTCACCCCTTTTGTCTGTGACTACGTATTCAGGGCTCCAGGTAAACAATAACGTGCTTGTAATTCTTTACATTTAGTATACTGCACTCACTCTGCTCGACATGAAGTGAGGAGAAACCAGGAAATTACAGAACCGGCAGTGTAACGTTGATGGTGGGGATGTTACTAGAATCTATTGTCATTTAGAAAGACATGGGTTAATAAAAGAGAGCAGCTGGCATGGGCTTGAGAGTCCAGCTGGCAGGGGGGTGGGAACTTATGCAGGGAGACAGAATTGAAGGAAACAAGGGCAAAAACAAAAGACAGAATGGGAAATGAGAAAAGTGATTCAAGGTCAAGAATCAAACAGGATTATAGCACAAAATAATGCAAATGGGATTAAAAACATGAAAAAGACAAATCTTAAGGCCACGTGTCTTAATGTGCAGAGCATTTGCACAAATCCGTGTGGATAAATTAACAGCACAAACAGGTAAGTAAATAAACAAATAAACATTAATACAATCTGGCTAAAAAAGCAGAGCTGATGATATGAAGCTGTTTAGATTTCAGTAAAGGGGACAAAGGGATTGATTATGACAGAAATATAGAGTACGAGAATATGCTTGCGGGGAGGCATGCAAACTCATGGTAAATGCTTCTATAGATATGTGAAGATAAAAAGATTAGTGAAGACAAAAAGAATAGTGAAGACAAATATAGGCCCCTTACAGTGAGGAGTGGAGCAGCTTATAATGAGCAACAAAGAAATAGCAGCCCAATTAAATACAAACTTTGGTCTGTCTTCACAATAATAGTTCAAATATTGCCCCAAAAATGTTGGGGAACACGGGACCTAATGAGGTGGTGGATTGGAGAATATTATTCGTAGGAAAATGGCATTGGGGAAAATGGTGTGATCAAATGCTGAAAAATATCAGTGCCTGATAATTTACATCCTGGAGTATATAAGTGCTCTGGAAATAGTGGATGCATCCACGGTCATCTTTCAAGATTCTGTGGAGTCTGGAACATTTCCTATGGAGTGGAAGATAGCTAATATAACCCCACTAGAACTGGGGTTAGCTAGAATTGGTCGTGGGGAAAATGTTGGAGGTCATTATAAAAGATTTAATAGCAGAGTATTTGGAAAACAGTGACAAGATCAGACATAATCAGCATGGATTTTGCGTGGGAAATCATACTTTCCAAATCTACTGGAACTTTGAGAGGATGTAATTAGTGAAGTTGCTATGCGGGAAGAGAATTGGAAAAAATGTTTATTTTGTTTCCTGCATGCCAACCAGGTCTCTAACCATGCCAGGACACTAACTTAATCCTACATGCTTCAATTTTACATACTCATCTCTTACGTGGAACTTTATCAAAAGCTTTCTGAAAGTCCAAGTTAAATTCCATATTTAAAGAAATGAGCAGAAAAACGAGAGAGAAAACTGACAGGGAGTCCAGAGCAAGGAGTCACAGTCTAAGGATACAAACTAGGCCACTTAGGACTGAAACAAAGAGAAATTTCTTCATTTAAAGACTGGTGGGCATGTGGAATTCTTTGTCACAGAAAGCAATTCCAAACAAAATACAATGTTTTCAAGAATTAATTAGATATAGTTTGCAGGGATCAAAGGGAAGACAGCGGGAATAGGTACCGAGTGAGCTGATCAGCCATGATCATATCAAATGCCCCGAAGGCTTGAAGAGCCAAATGGGCCTATTCCTATTCATCTTTACTCAATTTCTCGGACTTGTTAAAGGCAAACTGCACCAATCTAACTTTAATGACAGTCATAAAGCATTGAACCAGTCCAAGCCGAACATACTCCCACCTACTTGGTCCTAGCCCATATCTCTCAAAACCTCTCCTATTTTTGTACTTGTCCAAATGCCTTTTAAATATTGTAATTGTACCCACATGACCCCTTATACCTTTTTTAAACCTTTCTTCTCTCACCCTAAAAATGCGAGCTATAGTCTTGAAATCCCGCCATCCTAGGGAAAAGATAACTATCCATAGGGGTGGCACAGTGCTTAGCACTGTTGCCTCACAGCAGCAGGGTCCCAGGTTTGATTCCAGTCTCGGGTGACTGTCTGTGTGGAGTTTGCACATTCTCCCAGTGTCTGCGTGGGTTTCCTTCCAGGTCAGGTGAATTGGCCATGGTACATTAGTCAGAGGGAAATGGGTCTGGGTGGTTACTCTTCGGAGGGTCGGTGTGGACTGATTGGGCCGAAGGGCCTGTTTCCTCACTGTAGGGAATCTAATCTAAACTCATTATTTTATTAACTTCTATAAGGTTGCCTCTCAAACAAGGTGACAGAGAAGAGTGATCAACGTATTGAAGTAAATGTTGCCTTTCACAACTTTCTGAAGGCATTCAATGAAGTGTTGCAAAGGCATTTTAAGACGGAAGCCCATTTAATTGAGGACAATGTGGTAATTTGGATGCATAATTGATACTCTGACAGGAAGCAAAGGGTTGACGTTATGTGGACGTTTTTGGCAGTAAGCTGGTTTGTTGTGGTACTCCCAAAGCATTAGCTTTGGTCCTGTAACTCTTGTAAATGATCTGGACTTGGGTGCAGGGAGAAGCATTGTAATACTTGGAGATGGTATGAAGCTTGGGAAAGTAGATCATGATCCTGACACAATACCCAGTCAAAAATCAGTTCCTTAGAAACTGATGATGGGAGAAGACAGGATATTGAAGTCAAGGCTCAATATTTATTTCTTTTATTTCTGTGTATCACAGAAAATTGTGGTGCTGAATTTGAGATGGTAGCGTAACTGTAAATAACAAAAGCAGCAAAGGAGCAATGGAAGTGACAGGATCATGCAAGCATAAGCAACACTGCAGACCAAATAGGAGCCAAGCTAAATCATAGAAACTTCATGAGTGCTTGGCATTCCTCACATAAAAGTACACCAGGGGGTCAGCTATTCCTAGAGGTTACATAAACTCTATTTAAGACAGTGTGAAACAAGTGGTGCTGTTTAAATAGCAATAGAAGGGAACCAAAGGGCAGTTTCCATGCCTCAGTTTTCCAGCAGTAATAGAAGCCTATTACTGGGAGGATGTGAAAACATAGCAAATGTGTGGTTCAATTACCTTCAAGATTCACACACTTGCGCGAATTAACCAGATCACACTGCATCTCAGCTAAGGCGACAGATGAGTTGCAGTTTGATTCAGGAATGAAAAGAAAAAAAGCCAACCATAATTCATGGAACTGCTAAGTTAGCCAGGGAAATCTCTCGGATAGTATTGGACAGAATGTCATGCAAAATCTTCTGCAGGTGAATGGCCAATCATTTTCTGGTCTAGTCTCATACTCAAGTATAAGCCAAAATCAGAGATTCAAGCTCACGAAGCTCATCTCCTAACATCCTGAATTTCTAACTGCATCCTAAACTGACATTCTGGTCTTCATTATCTTGCCTGGCAGGTCAGTGGAAAGAATTTCAGGGAGTTTAGAAGGCACTCAATTTTTTAAAAATAGATTTTCCACAGTGTGGAAACATTCAGCCCAACAAGTCAACCCACCAAACAGCATCCCACCCAGACCTAATCTCCTCCTCTATCCCTGTAACCTGCAATCTGGTAAATTTATTTCTACCTATTCTTCACTAATTTTCCTTTATGTTTGTGGCTGCCCCAAAGCAGTGTTGCAGTAGCTCCTAGACATTTACATGCAATCGAAAATACTAACCACCATCACAAAGGAATTCCTGTGAAACAGTGACACAATATTTTTACATCATGGATAAAAAGACCAAGTGTTGATTGGGAGGGTATTACTTGCACTGTGTGGTGGATGAGTGAGCATTGTTGAAGCTCCACGAGGGTTCTTCTGTCTTTAATATGCTTATCGCAAGTACAAAACGCGAGGTGGACTTAAAAATAAGGTTACAGATGTTTTAGCTCTGATTCACAACAGCAACTAGAAAATCAATTTTTACAATATTCAGTTCAACTACAACCTTTGTTAATGACTGAGCTTTTCAATCAGAATGACTTCTCATGATACAAAAACAAATTGGAGAATCTCAGCAGGTCTGACAGCATCTGTGGAGAGAAAATAGAGCCAGCATGTCTAGTCCAGGAACCCTTCTTCTAATGTTAAGTGATTTCTCTTCACAGATACTGCCTGACCTGCTGAGTGTCTGAAGCAAGTTCCGTTTTGTTCATTTCAGATTCCCTGCATCTGCAATTCTTTGTTTTATTTTAGGGACCTTCCATAAAAGGTCAATTAAGGTGATGAACAGCCAGGGAGCTTTGCTAGGTAAATCAAAGAGTAGATGAAATTCCACAGCATAATTATAATGGTAAATTTTAAAATAAGCTACGAAAAACTTCCAGTAAGTTATCCAAACAAGTTGGGCAGATGGATGTTTGCTTTAAAACTTTATTATTTTTTTCCTCCAGAGAAGATGAGTCACCGGTATTAATTTTTAAAGTACCCAGAATATTTCAGTGTTCGACTAACACCACAAACACCAGTTCAGCTGCTGCATGCAGCAAAATTTAAGCAGGTCCCATACTACCAAAATCCAGTTGTCCACAGATTACCTTACCACAGTGATCATTACACTTTGTAATGGAGTACCATATGGTGCTAACAAAATTAGCAACAGGAAAAAGCCATTTGGATGAACAGACCCAGCCTTGTTGTTTAGTGGAAAAGCGCAGCAGGTCAGGCAGCATCCAAGGAGCAGGAGAATCGATGTTTCGGGCATGACCCCTTCTTCAGGAAGGGTTTAATTCCTGAAGAAGGGCTCATGCCCGAAACGTCGATTCTCCTGCTCCTTGGATGCTGCCTGACCTGCTGCGCTTTTCCAGCAACATATTTTCAGCTCTGATCTCCAGCATCTGCAGTCCTCACTTTCTCCTTGTTGTTTAGTGAACGAGCTTCCTTTTTCACCACAAATTCTCTCTTTAACCAGTTTATGCTGTCCCCTTTGAGTGTTTTCCTATGAAATTTAATCCATAACTCCTCTCCATTCCACAACAGCATCATAGATTAGTTCCTAGTTCCTTGATAGTTAAACTTATTCTCTTGGATCTGCAACCTTTGCTTTTATAAATTTGTTTGGCTTAATTATGTTAATTCTTTTCAATCTTGTCCATTTTCAAATATCCATTTGGCCATCTCAATTTTCCTGTTTTTAACTAACTATGGCTTAACCTATTCCAAGAAATTATTGTTAATTCAGGACTCCAAGAATGGAATAGTTCTCATCACCAGCTTCTCTATACATGTATGTTGCAACAAAACATTGATTTTCTTCTAAGCTATCCTAAGAGTAAAAATCCACAAGACAGCTGCAGCCTGAGGCCGCCCTGACTCGTGCAACCAAAAAAAAACTTTCCAATTCAATTAATGCATTCAACAGCTTTATGAATGGTTCCAGAGTTTTAATCTGAGATCCCCAACAATCCATCCATTTGCTGATCACAGAGAGATACTCTCTGGAATTGTCTTACATTTGATTGGCTTGACCTGGAGACCAATCTTCCAGTCAACAAGATCAAATATATTTCCTCACTGGTATCAAAATGCAAATATATCTTGATGGTGCTATTAACCAAAACCAGATACAATGCTTAATTCACATACTAATCTTTTGCTCACAATAGTTTAGCTCTGTTTACCTCACGAGTCATGTTCTACAGGCCATGATGTGGATGAGCTGGTGTTGGACTGGGGTGTACAAAGGTAAGAATCACAGCATCATATTATAGTCCAAAGGTTTATTTGGAAGCACTTGCTTTCGGAGCACCGCTCCTTCGTCGGGTGGTTGTGGAGTCCAAAGATCATAAGACACAGAATTTATAGCAAAAGATTACAGTGATAGAAGTCTTTCATCTTTTCGAATGCAGGTTTCAGTTGATTAATATGTAAATTCCACCTTCCCGAGATGACGCAAGGTATTATAACAAAAGGTGACATCTCAGCTCAGATAATGCATGAAAGGTGTGAGGTCAGAATCTGTCTGCATCCCAATCTTGAGTCAGACTGGTTCTATTTCCAAAGTGGAATTTACAAAATATTACATGGATTGACTGCCAACAGATTGAGCGTTTTTTGAGCAAAAATAGAACGTTCTGCAAATACAAATTCATCCCATAGACTTGTATGTGTTTGTGGGTGGGTGTGTGAGAGAGGGGGGGAGAGAGGGGGGGTGGGGGGGGGAGGGAGAGGGGGGGAGAGGAGAGGAGGGGGGGGGGGGAGAGGAGAGGAGGGGGGGAAGGGGGGGGGGGAGAGAGGGGGGGGAAGAGGGGGGCGGGAAAGAGAGGGGGGGGGAAGAGAGGGCGCGCATGTGAATGTGTGCACGTGAGTGCATGTGTGTTTGCTTGTGTGAACGCTTGGTAAAATGTGGGAGAGGGTGTGGTGGAGTATAAGCCTTGTGAGAGGGTGTCTGCATAAGTGAGAGTGTGGGGTGTGCGTATGAGAGAGAGTCTGCGTGTGTGCGTGCGTGTGAGAGCGTGCGTGAAAGTGTGTATAGTGTAATGGGGCCATCTGTAGTTGTGACATGAACACAAGATCCTGGTTGAGGCCACCCTCATGGGGACCACACACACACACTTTACCAAGCTTTCACACAGGCAAACTCTCTCTCTCTCTCGTGCACTTTCAAGATTATGGGGCAAATTTGTATCTGCAGAATTATATTTGCTCAAAAAAACGCTCAATCTGCAGGCAGGACAAAGTGAGGAGGATTCCTGTTGAAGAGCTTATGCCTAAAACTTAGATTCTCCTACTCCTCAGATGACGCCTGTCCTGCTGTGCTTTTCCAGCACCATTCTCTCAACTCAATCCGCAGGCTGTCAATCCATGTAATATTTAGTAAATTCCACTTTGGAAATAGAACCAGTCTGACTCAAGATTGGGTACAGACAGACTCTGACCTCAGACCTTTAATGCATTGTCTGAGCTGAGAAGTCACCTTTTGTTATAAAGCCTTAAGGTATAAGTATGCGCAGCAAGTTAATTTACATACTTAACAACCTGAGCTACAAATCTTCTCAAAAACTGTTAACCTTAAGTTATCTCGAGAAGGTGACTTAAAAGACGTTCTAAGATTTACATATTAAATGAACCGAAACCTGCATTCTAAAAAATGAAAGGCTTAACAATCCAGGTTTGTTCACTGTAATCACTGTATGACACTATAATCTTTTGTTACAAATTCTGTGTCTTATGATCTTATACTCCACAACCATCTGATAAAAGAGCAGCACTCGGAAAGCTAGTGCTTCCAAACTAACCTGTTGGGCTATAACTTGGTATTGTGTGACTCTTAACTATGTTCTAGAGGAGTCAACGTAGAATGTTGACTACCAAGAATTCCTAATCTCTTAGCTCAATCTCTAATCTCAGTTATTTCAACAAGCTATGGAATATTTATGTACCTAAATATTTATTTTCTGTCACTGTTATACCCAGCTATTTCACTCAATCCTTCATGCATTTACTAATCTCTCTCTTCAGCATTAACTCTCCCTCCTGGCACTCTGCCAATCACCAGGTTTGAATAAAATGGATTTAGCAATTTGATTAGAGAAAAACTTCAAAACATTCTGATGATATCAAAGTTGGAGGTGTGGCAAACCGTGAGGATGATGCCAATTGAGGAACTGAATACAAAAGAAGGGAAGTTCTGTTGGACATTCATTAAGCTAAAGAATTGCATCCAGTTCTGGTTGCTAATTCAACGAAGGACCTGATGAGGGTCAGGAGAATTCAGAAGACACTTAAAACACAGCTAAAAAGCAACACAAAGTTGAAGCTTTTCCTAATGCACTCAGCAGGACTGGGACAAGAAACCAACTTGGAAGGAAACACTGATTTCCACAGCCCAGTAAGATTAGTTTGACTGTGGCTGACATTGAGAAGCAATCTGTCAACGGTCACATATTTCTGCTTTATTGTATGTATTATAGATGATTTATTTATTCTAGTTAATTCCTTTAGTTTAATATTGGAATGCACACAAATGCAGCTGATCACATCATTGTGGTTGGCCTGTGCACCCTAAAGATACTGAACAGAAAGGTTAATCTTCTGCTGCTTTCTAGTAAACCCTGCCAGATGATCAATGGTCATCTGTCTCCCTTTGCTATATTCCCTTCTCACACATCACCATTTCATGCCGTTCCCCAAGGTCATAGAACACTGTGACATTCAGCAGTTAGTTTCATAGATCAATTCTGTACACTGGCAAAACACCCAGAACATAGCAAATCAGCTATTACATTGAACCCTACAGCAAGAAATTAAAGTACAAAATACACAATGAAATGCACAAAATACCTCCTTGTCGTGCATAGAGGCTCCCTCCAAAGTAACCATTTAGCGGAGATGTTGCCGCAAACACAAATATGGCCGTACTTAGCATAGATCCTCTCCTGAAAAATGAGGAAAACAAAAAGGAGGTCATGCCTAAAAATTCAATAGCACTTTTGTAGGTAGTTCATAGACACTCAATACAGAAACTGAGAATTTCTCTCTTGCTTGAAGCCAAAATAGTCCAGTTCTAAAGAAACAAGTAGTCCAACTCACTTTAAACAGTATACCATAGGAAATCGTTGTGATTAAACTCAGTAAATCAGAATTCCTAACAGAAACATTAGTTTGTGACAAAGTAGGCAACACAAATCACATAAGATGTGAGGTCATGGCTTTAGCAAATATTAAAATGCCATGACTTGCTGTTAAGCGTATCACTGATGTCACAAACCTTATTAGTTCTTTGAGAACCAAACAGGTGGATGAGGGTAAAGCGGTTGATGTGGTGTATATGGATTCCAGTAAAGCATTTGATAAGGTTCTCCATGGTGGGCTATTGCATAAAATACTGAGGCATGGGATGGAGGGTGATTTAGCGGTTTGGATCAGAAATTGGCTAGCTGAAAGAAGACAGAGGGTGGTGGTTGATGGGAAATGTTCACCCTGGAATTCAGTTACTAATGGTGTACCGCAAGGATCTGTTTTGGGGGCCACTGCTGTTTGGAATTTTTATATATGACCTAAATGAGGGCGTAGAAGGATGGGTTAGTGTCACCCACAAATTTACTAAGGTTGGTGGAGTTGTGGATAGCGCTGAAGGATGTTGTGGGTTACAGAGGGACATAGATAAGCTGCAGAGCTGGGCTGAGAAGTGGAAATGGAGTTTAATGTGGAAAAGTGTGAGGTGATTCACTTTGGAAGGAGTAGCAGGAATAGAGATTACTGGGCTAATGGTAAGATTCTTGCTAGTGTAGATGAACAGAGATCTTGGTGTCCATGTACATAGATCCCTGAAAGTTGCCACCCAGGTTGATAGGGTTGTTAAGGCAGCATACGGTGTATTTGTTCGAAAATTCTACCAATAGAAGCTATGTGGCCATGCAGCAGCTGTATAAAACTCTTGTCCAGCTGCACCAGGAGTATTGCATACAGTTCTGATCACCGCATTATAGGAAGGATGTGGAAGCTTTGGAAAGGGTTCAGAGGAAATTTAGATTAGATTCCCTACAGCATGGAAACAGGCCCTTCGGCCCAACCAGTCCACATCGACCCTCCGAAGAGTAACCCACCCAGACCCATTTCCCTCTGACTAATGCAGCTAACACTATGGGCAATTTAGCATAGCCAATTCACCTGACCTGCACATCTTTGGACTGTGGGAGGCAACTGGAGCACCCAGAGGAAACCCATGCAGACATGGGAAGAATGTGCAAATTCCACATAGACAGTCGCCCGAGGCTGGAATTGAACCTGGGACCCTGGTGCTGTGAGGCAGCAGTGCTAACCACTGAGCCACCGTGCCACCAGGATGTTGCCTGTTATGGAGGGAAGGTCCTATGAGGAAAGGCCAGGGGACTTGAGGCTGTTTCCATTAGAGAGAAGAACGTTAATTGACACATATAAAATAATCAGAGGGTTTGACAGGGTGGACAGCAAGAGCCTTTCTCTTCTGATGTTGATGGTTAGCATGGAGGGGGCATAGCTATAAATTGAGGGCTGACAGACATCGGACAGATGTCAGAGGTAGTTTATTTATGCAGAGTGTAGAATGGATGTGGAATGCACTGCCTGCAACAGTAGTAGACTCACCAAGTTTAAGGGCATTTAAATGGTCATTAGATAAACATATGGATAAGAATGGAACAGTGTAGGATAGATAGTCTTCAGATTGGTTCCACAGGCCAGCTCAACATAGAGGGCTGAAGGGCCTATAGAAGGGCTGTAATGCTTTATGTCGTGCCAAACATGACACCAAATTAAACTAATCCCTTTTGCTTGCCCTTGGTCCATATCTCTCTATTCCTTGCTTATTCAAGTACTTATCTAAAAGTCACTTAAACACTCCTATCGTATCTGCCATCACCACCACCACCCCTGGCAGTGTATTCCAGACTTCTGTCTCTCTCTGGGTACACATCTCCTCATATCTCACATTTGCCCTTCTCACCTTAAATGCATGCCCCTAGTTTTGGACATTCCAACTCTGGGAAAAAGGTTCTTACCATAAACCCTATCCATGCATCTTAATTTTACAGACTTCTTTCAAGTCTCCCCTCAGCCTCTGCCACTCTAGAGAAAATAACACGAGTTTTTCTAGCCTCTCATTATAGCTCATAGCCTCTAATCCAGGTAGCAACTCTTCTGCCCTCCCCAAAGCCTCAACACCTTTCATTCAGAACTGAATTAAATACTCTAAGTATAGCCTAACCAAAATCTTATAAGGCTGCAACATAACATCCTGACTCCTGTACTCAATTCCCTGAACAATTAAGGCAAGCTTGACATATGTCTTCTTTATCACCCTGTCTACTTTTGTGGCCAATTTCAGGTGGGTATGGACTTGAAACCCAAGATCCATTTGCACTTCAATGCTGTTCAGGGTTCTGCTATTAACTGTATACTTTTCCTTAATGTGTGACAAAGTTGCTCCTTTAACAAGGGTATGCAGTCCTTGGCTTCTTTTTTTGAGGAGGTCGTAAACGACGCAGACTCTGAAAAGTCTGGAGGTGGAGGGTTTTAGGGCCAAGTTGATAATAACTAACAGAGCCTGCCTCAGGCAGTAGGCTTATAAGTTTATAAAAAACCACATGCACAACAAAAGGGGTGTGGCCTGTTCTCCCAGCTCAGCTTTTCTCTTGTTTGGGTTTGGTTTTTAGCAGTACAGGTATTCCCCTGCTTTTCGCAAGTTTGCTTTATGCCATTTCGCTTTTACGAAAGACCTACATTAGTACCTGGTTTCACTAACCAAAAGAAATCGAAAGAGCATTTTTGCTTTTACGAAGAAAGACAAGAAGTGAAAACAGTGTTCAGCATTTGTTTTGCAGCGAACCGTTATAGAGGCAGTGCGCACCCTAAGCAGTGAGAGTGGTGCTGCCAAGCTCCTTTTCCAGAATTGTTAATTGATGACCCTCTTCCTCTCTCTCCAACATCCCAGTCTCCTGTATGTCTCACCAATAACTCAGCTGAACATACCATCACCACCACTTCTTAGCCTTCAGGGTGCTCGCTGTATTCCTGATTCTGGTCGGTGAAACAACATTGGAAATACATTATTTCTACTTTATAGAGGCTGTGTATTTATCATACTATTCCTGCTTTTAACGTATGTTTGTGTTATTTGGTAGGTTAGTTATTGGGTCTGAGAATGCTCAAAATGTTTTCCCATATAAATTAATGGTAATTGCCTCTTCGCTGTATGCTATTTCGGCTTACGAAAGGTTTCACAGGAACGCTTTACTTTCAGATAGCAGGGGTTACCTGTTGTGTGTAGAAATGCTGCTAGATCCACAGAAGCAGGTCCAGGCTGGTACTCTGACTTCTTTCCTGTAAGAACTTGTGTTTGTTTCACCTTTTATGCCAAAGGGTGTGTATGGGGATTGTTGCAAGTAGTTGGAACAGCATCATTAAATTTAGATAGTCTGCTGGGTTTTCGGATAGGATAAGTTATTTGGCATTCTGGATTTCTGTTTTGTGTTTCATTCAGTAATCCTGTAAATAAATTCTGTTTTTTTTTAAAAACTAAGTGGCTTGACCAGCTGATTCTGCCCTGGAACATCTACTTTACACCTGCTTAAAAGAACCAGTAAAGTTAGGGTCTGGGCTACCTTCTTGAAATGTTTTGAGGGATCTGACCGGGTCTGTAACAAATGCTCGATCTCCCAAAGTGCAGCACCTCACACATACCCAGATTAAACTCCATCTGCCAGTTCTCTGGCCGTATCTGCAACTGATCTATATCCCACTGTATCCTTTAACAACCTTCCAGACTGTCCACAACTCTAAACAACTACTGTATCTTCTGCAAATTTACTAATCCACCCATCTGCACTTTGTCATATATATAAACGACTTGGATCAAACAGCAAAGGTCCCAGCACAGATCCCTACGGAACATGTTAAGTAAATGTTAAGCAGGTGGCCTTAAGTGCAACCTTAAAGACAGTCTGAAAACTGTGTCTCAGTTACTTCCACAGTTGAAATTTTAAAAAAATTTAATTTCTCCATATCTTTCTGATGATACTAGGAACACCTCACCCAAGAAAATATTTCTCACCTGAAAAGGCTTAGAATGAGTGAGTGTTGCAGGTTGGTGAGGTACATGTGCTATTACAACCAAGCCTGATCACATTCTCACCGAATGTGCTTGCTTGAAAAAGTGTGCGCATATGCAGATAGTAATCAAGGACAGTAATCCTGGCCAAAATTTTAGTTCTCCAAGCTAGAGGACTGATGCTATTTGATACAACCTGAAGATTGTTCGGAATACAAGGTACAGTTGTATTCATATGTACTAATGTTGCCCTCTGTTGGAGGATACCAGTAGCAATATCGGAGAACAAACAACCCCTAATATTGTTACTGAGAAACTTGTTAAAAATGCAGCTTGACACCAGGAAAGTGAAGTTACATCTCACCAGCCTTCATGTCCACACAAAAGTCAGGTGGGAGGTAGAGTGTGGAAGTTTGCACAAAAAAAGTCAGAGGCAAAATTGTGAAAGCTGACAGTGTGTAACAACAGAGCAGACAATTCAGCCACTTGAACCTGCTCCATCAGTTAATACCATCATGGTTAATCTCACTTGGCCTCAATTCCATTTTCTTGCTCACTCTCATTAACCCTTCAACCCGTTACCAATTTAAAAATCTGTAATCTCTTTAAATCTGCTCAATGCCCCAGCAACCATCATGGGCTCAACATTTTGAGAGAAGTAATTTCTCCTCACATTTGTTTAAAAACTGCCACCCCTTATTCTAATACTATGATCTCTTGTTCTACACTGCCCCATAACAGGAAACATCCTCTCTACTTCTATTTCGTCAACCTCCTTGGCCATCGTATAAACCTCAATTAAATCTCCTCTCTTCTTCTAAACTCTTAGCAAGTATCGGCCTAAACTGCTCAACCTCGCGCAACTACACCACTCCTCAAGCAAAGGGAGCAAAGTTGTTCATAAAACTCCAGGTGCAGTCCCACGAATGCCTTGTATAGTGGCTGTAATATATGGCAATAGCCTGGATGTGAGAGGTTCCAATGAATTGGAAAGATTAGAATTTTGGTATTTATTGCTAAAGGTAAAAGCAGTTAAGTGTTGCTGCAACTACACAAGGCACTAGTGAGACAGCACCTGGAGTACTGTATACAATTTTGGTCCCCTTGCTTGAACAGAGATGGAGTGCAGCTGGAGGAGATTCAGTAGGTTTATTCCAGACTTGAGCAGATTTGTCTTATGAAGCGAGGTTGAGCAGTTTAGGCCGATACTTGCTAAGAGTTTAGGAGAGGAGATCTAACTGGAGGTTTATACGATGGCCAAGGAGGTTGGTGAAATAGAAGTAAAGCGGATGTTTCCTCTTATGGAGCAGTCTAGAGCAAGGGATCATAGTTTTAGGATAAGGGGTGGCAGTTTTAAAACAGATGGGAGGAGAAATTACCTCTCTCAAAATGCTGTGAACCTTAATCTTTCAATTCACTGGAACCCCTCACATTCAGGCTAATTCCATATAGTAAAACCAATGGAGCCACAATCTCTGCTGTCACTTCTTTTTAGATCTTAGGATATCGTCCATCAAGCCCTGGGAAATAGTCTGCCTTCAATCTCAAAAGCGTGCTCAGTACATTTTTGCCCTAGTGATGATGATTCCTCCCTTTCTCTCACCTCTGCATTACATGTTACTATTACGATAGTCCTCCACAAAAAGTAAAAGAAAAATATTGATTTTGTGAGTACCGCACTATTAATTCCGTAGTCTCATCCTCAAAGGGACCAACATTCATTTTTGGCTACTCTGTTCCCTTTACATATTTGTAGGAGCTTTTGCTCTGTATTTTGCATTTGTTTTGCTTCATAATTTACTTGTGCTCTTTATTACGCTTTTTAGTAACATTTGTTGAATTTTAAAATGTTGCCAATCACCCAGCCTGCCATCCACCTTTGCAATATGGTATGCCTTAACTTTTGTCTTTATATTATCTTTAGCCTTGTTGTTTAGCCCCTCATTTTTTCCTCTTTTCTGAAATACATTTTAGTCGGGAGCAATTGAGTATCTCCTTAAACATCGCTCAGTTACAACGAG
The DNA here is from genome assembly GCF_047496795.1 of Chiloscyllium punctatum. NCBI lineage: Eukaryota > Metazoa > Chordata > Chondrichthyes > Orectolobiformes > Hemiscylliidae > Chiloscyllium > Chiloscyllium punctatum. The sequence goes on from NC_092751.1 coordinate 79,994,005, forward strand.
ATCAATAACTGATCCCACCTCATTAAACAATCCCAAATTCAGAATAGCCTGTTCCCTCATTGATTCATGAACATAACTAGGAGCAAGAGCAGGCCATCTGGCACTTTGAGCCCTGCTCCACCATTCAATAAGATCATGGCTGGTCATTTTGTGGTCTCAGTTCCACTTACCCGCCCTCTTACTGGAACGCTTAATTCCTTTACTCTTCAAAAAGTTAACTTAGCTTTCAAAACATTAACTGAGGAAGCTTCAACCATTTCACTGGGCAGGGAAATCAACAGATTCACAACCCTCTGGGTGAAGACGTTCCTTCTCAATGCAGTCCTAAATCCGCTACCCTTAATTTTGAGGCTGTGGCCTCTTGTCCTAGTTTCACCCACCAGTGAAGACATCCTCTCTGCTTTTATCTTTTCTATTCCCTTCATCATTTTATATGTCCCTGTAAGATACCCCCTCATTCTTCTAAATTCCAATGAATATAATCACAGTCTACTCAGTCCTTCTTCATAAGCCAACCCCCTCAACTCCGGAATCAACCTAGTGAATCTCCTCTGCACCCCTTCTAGTGCCAGTACATCCCTTCTCAAGTTAAGGAGACCAAAACTGCATGCAGCACTCCATGTGTGGCTTCACCAACACCCTATATAGCTGCAACATAACCTCTCTGCTTTTAAACTCAGTGCCTTTAGCAACGAAGGACAAAATTCCATTTGCCTTCTTAATCACCTGTTGCATCTGCAGACCAACCTTCTGTGATTCATGCACAAGGACACCCAGTTCCCTCTGCACAGCATGCTGCAACTTCTTAACATTCAAGTAATAGTCCTTTTTACTGTTATTCCTACCAAAATAGATGACTTCACATTTATCAACATCGTACTCCACCTGCCAGACATTTGCCCACTCACAAACTATGCCTCTTTGAAAAGTTTCACAGTCAGAGTGCCATCCACAAACTTCAAGATACGACATGTGGTCCCCAATTCCAAATCATCCATCTAAATTGTGAATAATTGCATTCCCAATACTAGTCCCCAAGGCACACCACTAGTCACTGATTGCCAACCAGAATAACACTCATTTATTCTCACTCTTTGCTTCTGGTTGGTTAACTAATCCTCTATCCATGCTAATACATTGCCCCTAATGCCTTGTACCTTTATCTTATGCAGCATCCTTTTGTGCGGCACCTTGTCGAATGCCTTTTGGAAATCTAGATACACTACACCTACTGAGTACCCGTTGTACGCTGTGTTCGTAATGTCTTCATAAAATTCCAAAAGATTACTTAAGCATGACCTGCCCTTCACAAAACCATTCTGCATCTGCCCAACGACACAATTTCTATCTAGATGCCTTGCTATTTCTTCTTTGATACCAGACTCGAGCATTTGCCCCACTGCAGACGTTAAGCTAACTGGTCTATAATTCCCTATCTTTTGTCTACATCCCTTTTGAAGATAGCTTTCAATGCTCTCTTAAATAACAATGGATTTTACTCTAACAGTCTATCCAAAGTGCTTATGTCACAGAGTCAGAGATGTACAGAACCTTTGGTCCAATCCATCCATGCCGACCAGATATCCCAACCCAATCTAACCCCATTTGCCAGCACTTGGCCGATATCCCTCTAAACCCTTCCTATTCATATACCCATCCAGATGCTTTTTAAATGTTACCATTGTACCAGCCTCCACCACTTCCTCTGGCAGTTCATACCATACACACACCATCCTCTATGTGAAAACGTTGTCCCTTCGCTCTCTTTCATATGTTTCCCCTCTCACCCTAAACCTGTGTCCTCTATTTCTGGACTCCCCCACCCCAGGAAAATAACTTTATCTATTCATTCTATCCATTCCGCTCATGATTTTATAAACCTCTAGGAGGTCACCCCTCAGCTTTTGACGCTCCAGGGAAAACATGCCCAGCCTATTCAGCCTTTCCCTATAGCTCAAATCATCCAACCATGGCAACATCCTTGAAAACCTTTTCTGAAGTAAAGAACTTCCTCACATCAGCCCTAAATCCTTTTACTTAATCTGAAGTTTTATATAAAAAAAGTCATACATTGCTAGTGGTCCATGCTTTATTGCCCCAGGGAAAGTGATAGTTGTGAATTTCCTTTTTGAAATGCTGCAGCCCATCTTGTGTAGGCAGACCTTTAGTACTGTGAGAGAACCCCAATACTTTGAATCAGCAATAAAGGGAGTGAAAAATGCCCAATGAGGCTCAGTGGAAAGTTTTCAAGTGCTGATGGCATTCCCACATGACTCTGACCCAGATAATTGGTTTGGAAGGTGCTGTTGAAGGAAGCTGAGTGAGTTGTAGCAGTGTAAAATATAAATGGCACACACTGCTGTGTCAAAAATGGAAGTAGTAAACAAAGATGAGGGATCAGTGCCAATCAAGTGAACTGCTTTGTGATGAACAATTAAGCTTGAGTATTGCTGGAGTTGTGGTCATCCATGCAAGTGGAGAATCAGACTCCCTACTTGTGTAAGGTAGGCAGCATTTAGGAAGTCAGGTGGTGAGGTATTTGATGCAGTTTTTCACCTTCTCTTGTAGCCACAGTATTTATATTGTTAGTCCAGTTTAGTTTCTGGTTAATGGCAAATCCAGAGATGTCAACAGTGGAGGATTCAATGAAGGTTAAATCATTAAATGCCCACTGAAGATGGTTGCTTTTGGCAGTATTGCTACTTGCACAGAAAGTGAGGTGCATAGGTCATTTCAATTCAAAGACAAATGGGTGAAAGTATCAGATTTCTGCTAACACAAAAGAACATAGCAGCTTAAAACTGAATCAAGGGGCATGCAGAAAACTATACAAAATTTCTTCAGGCTATGGTCATTTAAATTTTCAGTCTGCTCATCTTTGCATATTGAGTTTGTTACTGTTGTGTTCAATGTATTTACATTCTCTGAGTGGGGGATGAAACTGAACATAAAATTAAGGACTCTATATTTCAGTCTTGCATGGCACTGGTGAGTCTACATCTCAAATACACTGTAAGGAAGATGTATGTGCATTTGAGGCAGTTCAGAGGTAATGTCATTTATGCAATTGATATTTCAAATGAGCAGCTGCCTTACGAAGTAAGGTCGAATAGATTGTCACTTTTTCACTGGAGTTTAGAAGAGTAAACGGTGATTTCACATTGAAGTATACAAAACCCTGAATGATCTTGATAAAGTAGACATGGAAAGAATGCTGCATCTTGTGAGTGCAGAACTAAGAGACATTTTAAAAATTAGGGTTTGCCCCTTTAGGGCAGAGATGAAGAGATTCTTTTTCCCTGACATTGTCGAACTTTGGAACTCTATCGCATAGGACAGTATCACTGAGATCATTTAATATTTTTAAGGTTGCGCTAGGTAGACTCCTGTCAGGCAGGCAATCAAAAGTTATTGAGAATAGGTAAGAATGTGGAACTCAAAACAAAAAGAGACCAGCCATGATCCTGGTGGAGGTGGCTCACAGAGCTAAATGGCCAACTTTTGCTTACAATTTGTTTGTACGATGGGTCAGTGAGGAGCAAAAGCTCATTTTCCCACACCAACTTAGAATGGGTCTTAAAGCAGTAGCCTGGGAAAGTTCTACATGGTTCATTGCTTAGAAGTCCTTGCCGGAGAGCTAATGTATCACACAAGACAATACAATCACCTACTCAGCTAGAAGAAAGCGATAAAGCCACTCACAGCATCTTAAAAAATGAACTTATCCCCTCAGAGCTGCCACATTTTTCATATCGGAGGAAGCGCTACACACTTTTTCAAAAATACTAATAATTAAAACAACAAATGAGACGCATACTTACTCTGTGTATAGGTCTTCAACCATTGCCACAACAATAACAATGAAGGACACAAAGAATATCTGGCAACCAGATCCTATCAGTGATGAAAATATTAGCGGATGGCTAGATGGTCTGAATACATCACCATGAACTTGTTTCCAACCATACTCATCTCCCAGGTCTCTGTCCTATAAAATACAATTTCACAATGGATTAGATCTCTATCTCAATAAGCTGGGCAAAAGTAAAAGTATTACGAGAAACATTAAAGATCCAATATCAAAACTGGAGAGCAGTGTGAGCCAATTTCAAGATGACTTTGAAAAGACTTACAGTATGACTTGTTTGTGTTTGTCCCTCCTATAGTACTACAGCTTAAATGGCCTTTTTGATGTAAACCATAAAGCCTTTTCTTTGATATAGATTACATCTAAATACTGCAGCAGTAAGTAGATAGGATAAGAACATTTTGATCTTCAAGATAGTAATAATTCGAAGTGCGAAACTGAGACACCATAAATGCTGCAATGTAAGTGCTTAAGAGTATTTGAATTTTATACTAATCCAAAAAAAAGCACAGCAGCATCTCCCAGGCATTAGGTTCTCAGCTGAAGTAAGTAAAGGACAAAATAAAACATACAATAAACAGCAACTGTATAATATCCTCATTCACTCCAAAGAAAATGTCAAGTGCAAGTTAGCCAATCAAAAACAACTGGAGTTATCATTTTAACATTACGCACATCTAGCTATTAAACCTTCACTAGAAGTGCAAAACAGATTTACAGATGGATTATAATCATTGCTACATTTCCCTAGATCTTACAACCAGTTTAGAATTTAGTGTTATGTTGGCATGATGTGCAACTGCACATCTGGAGATGGGTTTGGCAGCCATTAACTCTTAGACAGGCAGAAAGCTGGAAGAACATGTGGGCGGCATGGTGGCACAGTGGTTAGCACTGCTGCCTCACAGCACCAGAGACCTGGGTTCAATTCCCACCTCAGGCGGCTGCCTGCGTGGTGTTTGCACATTCTCCCCGTGTCTCTGGTTTCCTCCACAGTCCAAAAATGTGCAGGTTAGGTGAATTGGCTATGCTAAATTGCCCGTAGTATTAGGTGCAGGGGTAAATGTAGGGGAATGGGTCTGGGTGGGTGCGCTTCGGCAGGTTGGTGTGGACTTGTTGGGCCGAAGGACCTGTTTCCACACGAAGTATTCTAATCTAATCTAAACACAGTGAGCCAGGCGGAGAAGTCAACATTTTGGGTGTAACCCTTCTTCAAAACTGGAGATGGGTGTAGGGGTTGGGGTCGAGGGGGGTGGGGAAGACGAGGCAGGGATAGGTGAAGACAGGTACGATCTGTTTGGTCAGTGAGAGGAAGGAATCCAGTAGGTGGATGGAAGGAGTGAAAGGGAGGGACAGGGTCTGTGAAGGGAGTCAGGAGATGGGAAGGGAGGTTATCTGAAATTGGAGAACTCAATGTTGAGGCTTCCGGGTTGTGGCTGCCCAGGCGGCAGATGAGGTGTTGTTCGTCCAATTTGCAGTTTCGCTCATTGTGGCAATGGAGGAGGCCAAGGATGGTCATGTCAGAAAGGGAGTGAAAAGTGGAATTACAATGGGCAGTGACTGGGAAGTCCAGTCGACCCCTGTGGGTTCGTCTGAGATGCTCAGCAAACCGCTCCCTAAGTTTACGTTTGGTCTCCCCGATGTAGAGAAGACTACAATGGGAGCACCTGGTACAGGAAACTAGGTTGGAAGAGAGGCAGGTGAACCTGTCTCACCCAACTGTGTACCATCTCCCCTCACCTCCATTCAGTGCCCCAAACAGTCCTTCCAGGTGCAGGTGGTGCAGTAAAGTTAGAGGAACACCACCTCATCTTCCAACTGGGCAGCCTACAGCCTGAAGGGCTCAACACAGTTCTCCAATTTCAAATAACCTCCCTTCCCATCCCTCAATTCCGTCCCCAGCTCCTCCCCCTCCCTACCACTCCTCCCAGGCACATACCAGATTCATTGACCCTCTGCCTGTCTGCATCTATCCCCATTTCATCACCCTGACCCTGCCATCCCCTTTATCTGCAGCTCCCCCTACACCTACCTCCAGTCCTGAAGAAAAGGTTAAACCAGAAACTTCTGCACCTGCTAATGCTGCCTGGCTTGCTGCGTTGTTCCAGCCTCATACCTGCCTACCTTGGATTTCAACATCTGCGTTTATTTTTGTCATTAACTCCTAGACATCAAAGTTCAATATCTACTCAGCAAGCATTGGCTGGCATGTACTATGGCTGAAGGCCTCAAGCAGCTCTATGCTGACAACACAATGCAAAATCATTCTGAAAGATAAAAAAAATGTTCTTGGGATGCAGGCATTTATTACCAGGTTCTTTAAAAGTTCTTGAGATGACAGTGAACTACTGCAGTCCATATGGTACACCTAAAATGCTGTTGTGGAGTGAGTTCTAAAAATTTGACCCAGCAACATTATGAAGCACAGTAATGTACTTTCTTGTTAAAATGTATGTGGACTAGAGGGAAACATGGCTAATATTTCTCTGCACCTGCTGTGCATGGCCTTTTGGGCAATACAGTTTGTGGGCTCCAAGTGTATTGTGAAAAAAATTGACAATTTGTCTCATGCATTTTTTTTGTAAATATTTTAACTTAAATTTTTTAACTTCACAAACATATAAAATTAATGAAAATACAATAACAAATATCAGTATAATAAAAAAACACAAGTTACAATACAACTACTGTCGACTTAACCTACCCTATGATACCAAACAAACCCCAACACTGTGCAAAGCAACACCAAAAAAAAGCAAAAAAACCCACAAAATACAAATCTGCTATGCTCGGCGCAAAGCTCTCAAACAAAGGAACGGGAGCATTGTATATATACCTGTATTAACTCAGGAGACCCCCCTCCAGGACCCAGGGCTTGACAAATCTAACCATCCTGGTTAAACAAATGCCCTAGTTAAGATAATTGACAAATCTGTATCCAAATAACTCAAGTAGGGCTGCCATGTCTTATAAAAATAGCTTGTTGTGTGGTGCACCATGTTTGTAAAAATGTCCAAGGGAATGTGCTCCATAACTAATTTCTGACAGCCCAGCAAACCCGGCAGGTTCTCAGACACCTGATTCATCAGGATATTCTTCCATGCACAGAATGCAAAAATATTAAATAGTTTCTTCCCATGCCCATCTGAAGGTAGTAAATTTGGTAGACCTAAGAGGAGAGATATCGGGTCTACTTTGACTTCTGTCCTCAATACCCTCCCTATCTCTCCCGTCATGGCACTCCAATAAACACTGAGTCTGTGGCATACCCAGAAGCAATGGGTAAGAATACCTACACTTATTTTACATTTGGGGCAGACTGAAGATGCCCCTTTTTAAAACTTCGCTAGATGGTCTGGTGCCAGATGAGCCCTGTGCAGAACATTTAACCACGTAGCGCATGTCCTATTACAGATTGAGATCGTTCGAGTATTCTCCCATGTTTCAGAAGAGATCTCCACTCCTAGCTCTTGCTCATAAACCTCACATAACCGGTTAATATCCTGCCAGGCCCTGCCACCCAGCAGACGATAGAGGGCACTAACCGAAAGGGTGCTTGTGGAACATAGCAACAAACTCTCTTCTTCTGGATGAATTCCCTAACCTGAAAAAAAATCTCTGCAAACCCGTATTTGCGGCTCAGTTGCTCAAAAGACATCATTACCTCCCCCTCAAACAAGTCTCCCAAACTAGAAACTCCTCTTGCTGCCCATAGTTTGAACCCTGAGATCATCATCCTTGGTTGGAACCCTGGCATGCCAACTATAGGTGTAAGTGATGAAATCTTGGATAAACAACCCTCACTCTGACGCATTGCCCTCCATGCCTTGACCAAACTAATGACAATGGTCCATAACTGTCCTCATCTTACCCATGAATAACATGTTAATAAGAGGGCACTTTGCCTGGAAGGCCTCGATATCCAGCCATATTGAGTTTGGATTGTTACCTACCCAATCGCAGACAAAGGACAGCAGGGAACTCAATTGATACCTCCTGATGTCTGGGAAATCAACTCCTCCCCCTCCATGAGGCAACTGCAATTTAGTAAGTTTGATGAGGGGCCACCCACAATGCCAGACAAAGGAACCAAACCACCCCATAAGCTTCCGCAGCATTGACCTGGAAACATTATAGAGAGCATACGCATGGGATAAAGCAAGCGAGGAATAAAATTCATCTTAATGAGATATATATGGCCCAGCCATGAAATTGGAAGAGCCTCCCATCTCTGGAGATCTCGCCGAATATTGTTGCGCAAGTGGGCAAAATTAGCCTGAAACAAAAGATCAAACTTGGGGTAATAAAAATGCCTAGGTATTAGAACTCCACCCGTGACCACTTAAAAGGGAACTTCAACTTCCGGCACACCCTTAAGGTTCCCCAAAGGTATAGACTCCCATTTTGCGAAGTTAATCTTATATCCTGAAATAGCACCAAATGAATCGATACATTGTATCAAATGGGGGTTGGAGGTCATCGGGTTTGATAAAAACAGAGGGACATCATCCGCATACAGTGTAATCTTGTGTGCCCTCAATCCCACTGCAGAGCGGTTATGTGGATGTTCTGATGAATGGCCTCTGCCAGCGGCTCTATCACCAATGTAAACAACAACGGTGAGAGGGGACAGCCTTGCCGACTACCCCAATCCTAAAATTCCCACACTTCACCCAGTTGGTGGCGATATAAAATGGCCTCCACCCGGCCATTCCACCCGGTCAAATGCTTTCTCTGCATCTAAGGAAATCACCAACACCTGAATCACTGCTGACAAACTTGGACCATATTCAGCAACCTTCTAATATCATTAGATGACCTACAGCCCCTTATAAAGCCTGTCTGGTCCTCTTTAATAATATGGGGCAACTCACTTTCCAATCTCAGCACCAGGATATTGGACAGAATCTTGAAATCTGAATTTAGTAGAAAGATGGGCCTGTAAGAGGCACAATCCTCAGGAACCTTGCCCTTCTTAAGAATTAAGGAAATATTAGCTTCTCTCAAAGATGGTGGGAGGCACTCACGCATATAGGAGCGATTGTACAACTCCAACATCAGCCCTGACAGAATCCCTTTAAACTCTTTATAAAACTCACCCGGAAGACCATCAGGGCCAGGCGCTTTCCCACTCTGAAGTTGCCCAGCTGCCTCCTGTATTTCCTGAACTGCCAAATGGGCACTAAGGAGAGAGGCCTGTTCCAAGGTTACCCCTGGAGGTCCAAGTTCTTAAAAAAGTCACCATTTTAGCTCTCTTGTCCTTGCAACCTTCAGACCGATACAGTTCAGAGTAAAAGCTCCGAAAAGCCTCATTAATCTTTTTAGCATCATATGTAAGGACTCCGCGCTGTCTCTGATTGCAGTAATGGATTGGGGAGCACGCTTTTTCCTAGTCAGGTACGCTAAATATTTCCCTGGCCTATCCCCATATTTGAAAAGCCTTTGTCTAGCAAAAGCAAGTTCTTTCTTTGTATTTTGTGTCAGTATTGAATTCAAGGCAGCCCAGAGGGCTGTGATCCGTTGTACCTTAGTCACCGAAGGCCGCGTAAAATGTGCTGTCTCAGCGGCTTTTAACCACGTCTCAAGTAGACACTGCTGTTCCTCCTTCTGTCGTTTCCAGCTAGTCGAATACGAAATAGCTAATCCCCTAGCAAAGGCCTCAGCAATCTCCCATAGCCTAGACGGATTACTAGCCGTGCCTGAGTTGATAGTCAAGAATTCCTGAAACTGCTTCAAAACTTACTACACAAATTTGGAATCCTTAAGGAGAAAAGGGTTTGCGGCACTGGCGTTTGGACCTAGCCCTTCACTCTTGGCCTTAACCTCCAAATATACTGCTGCGTGATCAGAGATAGCTTAATTCCCAATTTTACAACCCATAATCAAATCCAGAAGGGCTGAGGGAGCCAGAAAGAGCTCAATCCTCATGTGACATTTGTGGGTTTGAAAAAAAAAAGGTGAAGTCCCTGACAGTAGGGTGAAGACATCGCCAAGTATCCACCAGCCCCAACTCCTTGCATAAGCCAACCACCTGCTTGGCCTGCGAAGAAATAGTTGGGAACCCGCAAGGCATCCTGTCCACTGTCAGATCCAAAAGACAATTAAAATCCCCCCCATAGTAATGCGCAGTGTACCAAAAGCACTCAACTTAGAGAAAGCACTAATCAAAAATTTGAAGGGATGAGCCGGAGGAGTTAGACATTTAAAATGTCATATTCCTCCCCATATATCAAGGCTTTAAGTATCACAAACTGTCACTGCTCATCTTTCATCTGCTCTAATAATGTGAACGGAAGATTTTTCTGGATAAGTATCGCCACTCCCCTACTTTTAGTAATAAAGGATGAAAAGAATACTCTGTTATAACCCTTCTGTTGTAATTTCAGCTGGTCCCCATCATCAAGATGGGTTTCCTGCAACAAAGCGATTTCAACCCTTTCCCTCAAGGCTAGAAAGCATTTTTGTTTCCTTTTAACAGGTGAATGACTTCCCTTAATGTTCCAGGGACACCATTTAATAAGACACTCGCCATATCCCCTTTCAGAGACTCTTGAACACCTCAGAGGGAGAACCCGGCTTACAAAGCGCCGAGCATAAGTAAATAAAGACTCTGAGTCGAAGAACTATATATACACAAAAACTACTCTACCATAACTATAAACACCTATTACTATCAAAAAACTACAAAAAAAATGATAAAACCTTGAATGGAAGACTCTTCCCCCTGCCCACAGATGGCACTCACCCTACCAATCCCCTCCTTCACAGCTCCTTCAAACCCAGACTGTGCCCTAGCCTGAGGCCGACAAAAAAAACAAAGGAGACAATCCTTAAATCAACAGAAAAAAGACAAAGTCAGGATGAGCACTCCACCTATCCCTGACTTCATGTCACCCCTACTTGTGACTAAAAGAGAAACAGAACAAACAAAAGGGGAAAAGACAAGAAAGGACATCCACAAAATTTCCCATCAGAAAATCCAGTTATTAAAAGAAAAGGAAAACATGGGGAAAGATAGAAAAAAGAACAAGCATTAATCATATTCTTCAAGCCAATCCATCTATTTTAAAATGTCCACAAAGGTTTTAGCTTTTTCCGCTGAGTCAATGTATAAAGTGAGTCCTCGTGGCAGAAACGAAACACTGCAGGGTATCTCATGGAGTATTGGATGCCCAGGTTCCTCTTTTTAACTTAATTGAAGGACTTCCTCTTTCGAATTAGTTACTGAGAAATCCTGGAAAAACATGATTTTTGACCCCTTGTACAGCAGTGCCTGCGGATCTTTTCCCAGGGATCTGGAAGCTTCTATGACTTTTTGCTTGTCCTTATATGAGTGGAAGTGCACTGGGCCTGACCTGTGCAGTGTAACCTGATAAGCCCTGTCAATCTGCAGCCTACTGGACTCTATGTGAAAGCCCAAAAACTTGAGCAGCCAGCTTCCAAAGAAGCTGACTGGCTGCTCATCTTCAGGGAGCTTGGCAATTCGGAGATTTATCCTCCGACCTCGTTTCTCAAGGTCGTCGATGCGGTCTCGCAAGGCCCGCACCTCTCGCTCCAGCACCTGGATCTGACTGGATGAGGACTCCATCGCAGTTTCCGAGGCCTTAGTTTGACCCTCAACCTCCTCCAGCCTCTCCCAGAAGCCCTGGATCTCCTGCTCATGCTTCTGTAGCACGGATGCGATAGGTTGGACATGGGCACGAATCTCCCCATGTATCTCCTCAATCACAGCCCCAACTTTCAAGGTATGTCTCTCCATCGCCACAGCCAATTCCTGTGAGTCTACCAGGTCCCCGGGGGTTCAGGAGAGACTGCTGCTGCAGTCTCTGGTGTGATAGGTGCTCAGGGGAATGTCCTCCCTTCTGCAGTTTGCTCGCTTCTTTTCTCTTTGGCATCCTTCCCATTCCCAAATATTAACAAATGTGTGTTCTCTAAGGTCTTAAACTAATAATTCCACCACATAAGTTGGCCAGGGATGGCAAAAATCACCAGTAAGCCTTGGCTGTTAGGCAGAACTGTCAACAGCAGTTCTACAGAATCGCTGCCATCTTGCTGAGTCTGTCTCATGCATCGTATAGATGGTAATCAGTGCACTGAATGTGATGGATGAGGTTATAATCAGGCAGAATGCGTTGTCCCAGATGGCATTTGAATGCTGCTTTTGGAGTGACATATATCCATCTAGATGGAGATATTCCACCAGACTCTGCAGCTAGTAGACAGGCTTTAAGGTCTGGAGTCAAGCACTCAGTCATGTAGTATGGGAACAGACCCTTCGGTCCAACTAATACATGCCAACCATAATCCCAAATTAAACTAGTCCTACCTGCCAGCTCCTGACCTGTATCCCTCCAAACCTTCCATATTCACATCCTCACCCAAATCCACCACTTCCTCAGGAAGTTCACTCCTTACATGAACCACTCAGTGTTAAAAGAAATTCCCTTTATGTTTTTAAATCTTTCTCACCTCACCTTAAAATTGTGTCCCCTCGTCTTGAAATACCCCCATCCTCGCAAAAATATAACTGCCACCAACTCTATCCATATCCCTCATCATTTTATAAATGTCTGTAAGGTTGCATCTCAACTTCCTACACTCTAGTGAAAAAAAATCCCAGTTTCTCCAGCCTTCCATTATAACTCAGACCTTCTATACCTGGCAACATCCTGGTAACTCTCTTCCGAATCCTCTCCAGATAAACAATTCCTTCTTATAACTGGATACAGTATTCCAGAAGAGGCCTCACCACTATCTTGTACAACCTCAACATGACTTCCCAACTTCGACACTCAAAGGTCTGAGCAATGAAGGCAAGCGTGCCAAACATCTTTTTAACTACCCTGCTTATATGTGATGCAAACTTCAAAGAATTATGTACCTGAACCCTTAGATTCCTCTGTTCTACAACACTACTCAACACTGTACCCTTAGTTGTATAATCTTTACTCGTTTGTTGTACTAAAATGCATACCTCGCATTTATCTCCAATGCCATTTTTGAGCCCGTTGACCCATTTCATTAAGCTCTCTTTCCAAGACTAGCATCAGATTTTGGGACATTGGTTGATTTGGATTTATCTCTAATTTTGTTTATGTGATGTAGCTGAGCAGTTTGCCAAAGATGAGACTACATCTTCACAACTATTGATTGGTGGTCACTCACTGGCACTGTGATAGACAAGATGCTTCTACTATAGGTAAACTGTTAAGGGCAAAACTAAGTGGGTTTTCCCCACACGTCAGTTTTCTCACCAACTGGTGACAGGCTCAATTTGGTAGATATGCCATTTAGGACCTGGCCAGCATGGTCATAAAGTGCTACTAAACTACCCTTGATGATCTGCATTGAAGCATCCCAACATTCTTGCTCTTGCTATTCTCAGTAGTACTTCTAGCTAGTGTTCACATGCAAGAGTGCTGAGTTATTAACTAAGGAAGAGGTGGTAGGTGGCAAGCAGATTTCCTTGCTTATGCGCGATGTGATATATGAGATCTGATGTCTATGTTAGAACTCAAAGTTTGCATAAAGATTTGTAGCTCGAGTGCTCGTTGCAGTGATTGTGGGTATGTGGGTTGTGGATACTCCCATAACTTCATCTGCAGGTACGAGCAGACAAACAGCGCGACAAGGACCTGCCATGACCCAACACACTAGCCACACTACCTGATATCAAAAATGTCTCAGAACAGCTCGACTTCAACTACTGATTCATGAAAGCACATAAACCAACAGCCATGCTCAGATAACAGCCCACCAAAACAAAAGACCCTATACCTATCACATACAAGACTAACCTAATTTACAAGATTCCATGCAAAACTGTACAAAACGCCACATAAGATAAACTGGCAGAGAACTAGCCATCTGCATCCACGAACACCACCTAGTGACTAAACACCATGACCAGCTGTCCCTAGTAGTTATACAAATAGGTGACAAAGACCATAAATTCAAATGGGACATCACAACAATAATAGAACAAGCTAAACAGAGCAAAGCCAGAGAATTTTAGAAGCATGGCACTCATCAATCAAACACATAGACCTAGACCCAATATACTGGCCAGTACAACGAACTACTGGAACCGACAAACTGAAGCAGGAGGAATGGATACAAATAAATTCCAGAAGAGAGTCCAGCAGCACTTCACAGGAGGCTCGAAAGCACTGAAGATGTTACCTAGACAAGGGATGAAACGTTTGCAAGTCAACTTCCTAGTTCGGTGAACATACCCACAACCACAGCACTGTTGGGAATTCCTCAGAGCACACGCTCTCTCTCTCTCTCTGGCAGGCTGTTTAGGATTGCAGTCGGTTGGGTAGAAGTGAAGAGTGGATGCGTGCAGTGAAGTAGAAAGTTATCCAAATTAACCCAGAGAAGGAACGTCCACAATTCTGGTCTCCCTGCTATAAGAAAGACGAGGGCAGCACGATGGCTCAGTGATTAATACCGCTGCTTCTCAGTGCCAGGGACCTCTGTTCGATTCCACCATTGGGCGACCACCTGCATCAAGTTTGCACAATTCTTCCTGTGTCTACGTGAGATACTCCCCCCTCCCCCCCCCCGCCCAGTTCCAAAGATGTGCAGCTGAGGTGGACTGGCCATGTTCAATTGCCAATAGCATCCAGGGATGGGTGGACTAGCCATGAGAAATGCAAGGTTACAGGGACTAGGTAGGGAGGTGGGATGCTCTTCTGAGGGTTGATTTGGACTCAACAGGTCAAATGGCTTGCTTCCACAGTAAGTATTCTATGGTTTCTATGAAACATGAAAGGATTCAGAAAAGCTTTACAAGGATATTGCTAGGAATGGAGGGTTTGAGCGATAGAAAGGGGCTGAATAGGGTGGGACTTGTTTCTCTGAAGTGTCAGAGACTAAGAATGAGGAGGGGCATGATAGTCAAGGTCTTTTACCCAGGGTACAAGAGTCTAAAACTGGAAGGCAGAGGTTTATGGTGAGAGAGGAAAGATTTAAAAGGGACCTGAGGGGCAACTTTTTCACGCAGAAGATGGTGTCTGCGTATGGAACAAGTTGCCCAGAGGTGGAGGCAGATATAATTAGAACATATTGTGATGAAACTGCTACTTTAATAAGGCATCCTTGGCATTTTTTTCTTCAGAGAGGTCAGAAAAGACACAGTCTTTGAAAAGTCTGTTTGAAGGGTTTTAGGGCAAATTTGATTGTCGCTAACAGATACTGCCCCAGGCTTTAAAGTTTTAAAAACTCACTTGCACAATGAACGGGGAGTGGCCAGTTCTCCCAACTCAGCTTTTCTCTGATTTGGTTTTGTTTTTAGGCATTCTGGCTACTCACTGAAAGCAGTCAGGCAGTTTTAAAGCTGCTGGACCCAAAGAAACAGGTCAGTGCTGACCCTCCTCTCTCTCTGACATCTCTCCTGTAAGACCATGTGTTTAATTTTTACCTTTAGCACCAAGTGGTGTTTATGGGATTGTTGTAAGTATTTAGAAGAGCATCATTAAGTCTGTTGAGTTTCTGGATAGGTTGTTATTCTGTATTCTGTTCTCTTTGTGTTTCATTTGGTAATCCAGTAAATAAACTTTTATTTAAAAACAAGTGGTTTGACCAGCTCCATCCACCAGAATATGTGTAACACCTGCATAAAACAAAGTTAGGATCTGTGCTACTTTGTTGAAATGTTTTGAGGGGGTCTGGCCTGGTACATAACAACAATAAATGAGCATCTGGACGGGTACACGAATAGGAAGGGTTTAGAGGGATATTGGTGAAATGCTAACAAATGAATCTAGATCAGTCGAGATTGGCGCAGATAAATTGGACCTAAAAATTGGTTTCCATGCTGTATAACACTAAGGCTTTATTCGCTTCTGACTATCATTGCGTTGTCAACCCTCATGCTTCGGTCTCCAATGAACAAGACATATGCATTAATGGTGAGTGAAGAGTGTGGGACACTGGCAGGAAAGGTGCGATTCGGAGACCATGACAATATCAGATTGCTATTCAACTACCCTCTGGGATGACAAGTCTACTGACCTTAATCAGGGGAACTACACAGTGTTGTTGGGTTGGGTGTACTGGGATCAAATACAAGAGGGTCATTATAGTTTTATTCATATCAGACTTTCCTGTAGTTCTTTGACATAACTGGAGGTTTATTAGACTACTGTACTTCAGAGGATAGTTCAAGTCAACAGCCTGTAATAGCAGATAGATCACACAAGGGTAAGAATGCAAATTTCCTAACCTAAGGAACATTAGTGAATCAGATAGGTTTTACAATAATGTAGAAATGTCACAGCCACTCTCACAAAACCAGCTGTTTAATTCCAGAATTTTGAAAACAGGAAACATAACCAGGTAATAATCTCATGGTTTTCAAGTATTTCAGAATCCTAGTCAAACATTTGGGTTCAACAAGGATGTTCAGGTTAAGTGGATTAGCACTGATAAATTGTCCATAGTCCCCTGGGATATACAGGCTAGGTGGATTACCCATGGGAAATGCAGGGTTACAGGGACAGGGTCTGGATGGCATGTTCTTTAGAGGGTCAGTGTGAATTTGATGGGTCGAATGGCCGACACCCACACTGTTGGGATTCTATGAATTGGTAAAGAATTGAACTTGCATTCAGGAAAAAAAACTGAAATTGGAAACCACATTCAGTAATGGTGCCCATAGAACCAGCACTGATTGTCGTAGAGACCCATCTGACTCATTAATATCCTTTAACTCAGTTGATCAGACCCTCAGCAATGTGGAGGACTCAAACACCCTCTGATATGGTCGAGTAAATCACTCAGCTCAAAGGCAATTAAGGATGGATAACAAATACTTGTCTTGCCAGCAATACTGATATCCAAGCAAGAATAAAAGTAGCTAATGCATTTAAATTCAGTTCCTATCGTGTCGATATTTATTCATCAAGATCCCTGGATTTCCAGTTCAATAACAAGTCCACTACATTTACTGGTCAGAGTATTAAATACAGGAAGTTGGAAGGTCATGTTGTGGCTGTACAAGACATTGGTTAGGCCACTGTTGGAATGTTGCATGCAATTCTGGTCTCCTTCCTATTAGAAAGATGTTGTGAAACTTGAAAGGGTTCAGAAAAGATTTACAAGGATGTTGCCAGGGTTGGAGGATTTGAGCTATAGGGAGAGGCTGAACAGGCTGGGGCTGTTTTCCCTGGAGCGTCGGAGGCTGAGGGGTGACCTTATAAAGATTTACAAAATTATGAGGGGGCATGGATAGGGTAAATAGGCAAATTCTTTTCCCGGGGGTCAGGGAGCCCAGAACTAGAGAGCATAGGTTTAGGGCGAGTTGGGAAAGATATAAAAGAGACCTAAGGGGCAAACTTTTCACACAGGGTGGTACATGTATGGAATGAGCTGTCAGAGGAAGTGGTGGAGGCTGGTAGAATTGCAACATTTAAGAGGCATTTGGACGGGTATATGAATAGGATGGGCTTGGAAGGATATGGGCTGGGTGGTGGCAGGTGGGACTAGATTGGGTTGGGATATCTGGTCGGCATGGACGGGTTGGACCGAAAGGTCTGTTTCCATGCTATACATCTCTATGACTAGTGTGCACACCTAATCAATGCTAAAAATGCTTTTGACATAACCTATTTTTGGCTTCCTTAATAATTTTCGTCTTTTCATTATTCTTCTCTATTGATTTGTGGGCTCTTTGAAAGGCTTTTAATTAACCTTACTGAGTAAAATGATCAGTACCATATGAAACCTACAGAAACTACAGTCAAATTTATATCTGCTGTAGCATCTCTTCAGTTATTACAACATCACAACTAAACATTAGTATTAAACTACTGATTGTTTTAAAAACAATAAGTGCTTTGGCAAAACAAAATATGTTCTATTTTCAAGTACAAAATGAAAGTTTGTGGACTTATGACAAATTGTTGTTCAAATAACTGTTTTAATAAACATCTTCTGCTCTCAGCATGAACAGCGAGGGCACACAAAAATTCTCAGTCCAACTGGGAAGATTTGGATTATTCATTTCAACAAAGAGTTTGCAGAAAGGAGTAACTCCCAGTCCATTTGAAAAGTTACTAAATCATCATCATGAGGCATAACATTTGATTTTCCAAGATGCAAAGACTCCCAGTGACCAGCAAAATGCAGATCGCTTATGAGGACAAACCTCATAACACGAAACCACACAGGCAGAAACCGTGCAGATGTTTTTTTAAAAATTTGGTTATCATGTGGTGCCTAAAGGAATTATCAGAACAATACAAGGCAGAACTGCTTCACAATTCTTTCAAGCCTCAAGCTATTCCCATATCCGAAGAGATCAGATCAATCATCAGTGTGAAAGATAACTGTCAAAATGACCATCATTGAAAGTCCTTACCATGTCATCCATTTCTTCTTCCTTACTATACCTAGCGTAATCTTTTCGTAGCGTGCGCATTAAAATCATGGAGACCAATCCAACCAGGAAAATAACCATCATGAAAGAATTGAAGATAGAAAACCAGTGAATCTGTCAGCACAAGAAAGGTGACATCTTACGAACTTGCAATGTTAATTTCACTTTACAAAACTGATAGAATCTAAATGCTTGTTTAGTGATTCAAGTCTGTTACTCCCAGCTTCAATGTACTCTTCAACTAACAGAGGAACTCCATAGAAGAGTTAATGTTGCAAAGTTGAATTTTACAACTCAAAACACTGTTCAATAAGGTAAACATTTATAGAATCACTCGTTACAGTGGCTTGGAGCTGCCAGGCTAAACAATTGACCAACGATTCCAAATTAAACTTTTAGCCTGTGTGAAGTTCAACTCCGCAAAGTCAAATCACCTGTGGCACCACCTGCGCAGAAAAATAAATTCCAAAGGCTTCTCCTAGAAAATGTGCTCCTGGACATAGATTATTCTGGGGTAGGCACAGCAGTGACAACTATCATTATTAAAAACCATGGAAATATCCAAACATTGGACACACAAGAGATGAGGACAATCAACCTTCAGTCAATCTGGCTGGAAGTCAACAGCTTCAGGAGAGGAAAATGGAAACATTAACAAAGACATTAGAAGACTAACAAAAATTGTTACACAGTATTTTGCTGACTTACAATTAACACCAGAAATTTGAGCTAACCTAGCTATTAAATAAGTTTACTTTATTTACATAAATATGAACCAATGACATGATTCATAGTGCACTGTGGCAATTAGACAAATGTTTACCAAGTATCAGAGGAAATACAAGATACTTGAATATGTAATAACATTTATTGTCCAGCATAAACTTTAAAATTGGTACATTAGTTCTCAGTTATCTTGTAATGCAATTTTTTTCCAGTCTCACACTGTTTATAGCTTCCTGGGCATTAGATGGGAAAAAAAAGAAGGCCCATAGTGCTTCTAACATATGTCAACACTCAAAATACGTTTTATTTTTTATTAAGTATCTGTTTAGTGATTCTATCTTTCGCTGCCAAACATATCTCTTCAGTTAACTGCGAGAAACCCCACAGAAGAGTAAAAGTACATTCAAAGTTGTGAACAACAAAAAATTATGCCTGCATTATAATGTCCCAGCAGAATAAATTTTGTCAACCAAGCTATAATCCACTGGTCCCACATTGCATAATTGTGTCAGCTGTGGTTCACAGTTAGCAGCACTCTCACCTCAGTCACACTGTTGCTGAGTCTTGTGTCTTAGATTTGTTCAAAAAACAAAAGAAATCGAAACGGACATTCGACTGCTGTACAGGCAGGATGCACCCGTTCAAGATGCTGTCTCAAAAATGAGTGACTAAGCTGAGGCATTGTCTACTTCCTCAGATGAACCTAAAAGATCCCTTGCACTACTTTGTAAAAGGGTAGATGAGTGTCCAGCCCAATTTTTATCCCTCAAGTGCCACAAGTTGACAATTGCTAACTTTTACATTGATGTTTGTGGAAACTTGCGGCGTAAAAATTGGTTGTTGTATTTCCAACACGACAAAAAACAAATCATTGCCTGCCGAGTAATTTGCGATGTTCTGGGGACGTGAAGAGTGCTATGCCACAGTAAAATTCCTTCAACCACAGCCTCGAGCTCATTGCAAACAATGCTGTGAAAGGTGGATGATCATTAAGACTTATACTAAGGCCATGTGCAGAAAGTCAACGACAACTCTTAACAGAGCTGAAAATGTGTTGCTCGAAAAGCGCAGGTCAGGCAGCATCCAAGGAGCAGGAGAATCGATGTTTCAGGCATAAGCCCTTCTTCAGGAATGAGCCCTTCCTGAAAAAGGGCTTATGCCCGAAATGTCGATTCTCCTGCTCCTTGGATGCTGCCTGACCTGCTGCGCTTTTCCAGCAACACATTTTCAGCTCTGATCTCCAGCATCTGCAGTCCTCACTTTCTCCTCGACAACTCTTAACAGTCTAGTCATTCTGTTGGTTAAAAGCATGATACAGCACAACACGTCATATCATCAGATTTAAATTATAATCCATAGAAGGTTAGAATATAGTAATTTTAAAAATGCAACATACTCTGTGCTGGAAGAAGGATGGGTCAAGATATTTATCAAATCGATCCTCAAACTTCACGTCTGATTTCTTCCATTTCATCTAAAAAGCAGAAAAGATAAATTAAGGAAAACAGAAAAGAGCAATTGACTTGCAAACAATACACTGTGGCACACAAGGTTCAACTGGCAGAAATATTATGAGAAAGGAGAGAAGCTTTTGTTTGAGCATGACTGTATAACTTGATTTATCTGGTCATGAGGTTTTACAATATGGACTAACCAAAATTGCATGTACATATAAATCTTAAATGGAATAGTTTTATAACATTTTAAATGCTGCTGCATTGTCAAAAGATAACTTCATGACATTTTTTCCCCTGGAGTGACATGCTCGCTTGGTCAATTGGCAGATTTAGACTGAATGCAGCTAGGAATTTTAGCCAAAAATCTATTAGAACACTTAGGGTTATTGGGGCAAAGTATACAACCTTCTTAATCTTTACAGCTATCCATGCAACTCTTGAAATCCAAATCTTTCAATCAGAGCAACACAATCATCTAATAATGGGTAAACCAGCGATTCGAGTGTGTGGGGAGTTCCAGTGAGCAACAGATCACCGTCACCACCAACCACAGCCTTGCTACTTAGCCATAATTGTTTCAAGATTTCAAAATGGGAGGATCCTGGGGTGCATGGCCACAGATCTCTGAAGGTGGCAGAGGAGGTTAATAGGATAATTAAAGTGCCATATGGACACGTGCCTTTATCTACTGAGATGTAGATCATAAAAACACAGGTTATTTTGGAGCTATACAGGTCTTTGGTTGGGTCATATGCACAGTTCTGGTTACCACATAAGAACAATCTGATTGTACTTGAATGGGTACAGAGGAGAATCACCATGACATTGCCTGGGACAAAGCATCTTAGTTATGAAGAAAGACTGGATAAGCTTGGCTTGTCTTCTCCAGAGCAGAGAAGGTTGAGGGGCAATCTGATAGAGGTACATATGATTATGAGTGGCATGGACAGGGTGGATATAAAGTAGTAGCCCCCCTACTTGGGTTGATTGGTCAATAACAAGGGGGCAAACGTTTAAAGTGAAAGGCAGGTGGTTTAAAGGAGATTTGAGGAATTTGTTTTTCACCCAGAAGTGGTGGTGGTTTGGAATGCTCTGCCTGGAAGGGTAGATGAGACAGGTAACCTCACAACCTTTAAAAAAAAGCACCTGAACTGTCACAACATTCAAAGCTACAGACCTCATGCTGGAAAGTGGGACAAATATAGATTTAGTGTACTTTTGGCAGTAGACTTGATGGGCCAAAGGACCTTTTCTATACTGCATGATTCTGTGATTCTGAACTGCAATCCCCTTGGGTAAAGGTAATTTATTCAGTGGCCAAACACATTAAGTCTATCAATGGCAGTTCACATAAATTAGTGCCATTGAAGTATAAAATGTCAGTGAAAACGCATGAGGAAATCATTCTCTAAAATTCCTGTAATAGTTTGCTTCATGACACCCACTCTAGTTCCACTCAGTGGAACTAACATAAAAAGTTAACTATTTCCTGTCCAATCAGTAGGACAGATCAAGCAGAGGTGGCAGTAGGGTGGTATACATTCAGTCTCTGGGAGTCCTCAACATTGATTCCAGACTCCATCAATTCTCATGGCATCAGGTCAAACATGGGCAATGAAATACCTGCTGATTATCATGCTTCCACTTGCCCCCTCAGCTGATGAATGGATAGAACAACGAACGAAGAATGCATTAGCAGGCAACACTATTGCAGATACACACTGGATGGTGCATTTCAATGTCTATTAGCAATAGTGGCTTAACGGCAGCACTAATGATCAAGCTGGTCTAATACTAAAGGACACAGCTGCTAGACTGGGTTTACGGGAGGTGGTGAGAGAAAAATATACTTTACCTCATCCTCTACAATCTGCGTTCTCCCAATCGCATCTGTTCGTTATAATATCAGTAAGGGTGACTGCCACACAGTCCTTATGGGGACAAAGTCTTGTCTTCACATGGAGGATACTTTCATATGTATTTTGTGGGGCTATCACTGTGCTGAATGGATTAGACTTCAAAACAGTTCTAGCAACTTAATACTGGACATCCACTAGGCAATGTGGGCCATCGTGGTGGCACGGGTGGCTCAGTGGTTAGCACTGCTAACTCACAGCACCAGGGACCCAGGTTCGATTCCAGCCTCGGGCTAGTGTCTGCGTGGGTTTTCTCCGGGTGCTCTGGTTTCCTCCCACAGTCCAAAGCTGTGCAGGTCAGGAGAACTGACCAAACTAAATTGCCCATAGTGTTAGGTACATAAGAAAGAGGGAAATGGGCCTGGGTGGGTTACTCTTCAGAGGGTCAGTGTGGAGTTGTTGGGCCAAAGGGCCTGATTCCATACTATATGGAATGTAATCTAATCTAATCAGTAGCAGTATTGTACTCTAAAACAATCTGCAATCTCATGGCACAGCATAACACTCACACTAACATTACCATCACCATCAAGTCACAGGATCAACTATGCTTCACTGAAGAGTGCAGGAGCAGCAACCTTAGCATTAACCTGGTGAAGCTGTATAACAAGATCCAATCAATCATTTTCAACTGCTTCATCAATGACCTTCCTATCAAAACAATGTCAGAAGCAACAAAGAGGAATCATGAGGTCAGAGCGGTAGACGTGACCTCTATGGACTTCAGTAAGGTGTTTAACAAGGTTCCCCAAGGTAGACCGATTAGGAAGGTTAGATCTCATGGAATCCAGGGAGAGCTAGCCATTTGGATAAAGAACTAGCTCAAAGGTAGAAGACAGAAGGTGGTGTGGAGGGTTGCCTTTCAGGCTAGAGGCCTGCGACTAGTGGAGTGCCACAAGTATCTGTGCCGGGTCCACTACTTTTCGTCATTTATATAAATGATTTGGATACGAACATAGGAGATATAGTTAGGAAGTTTGCAGATAATGGGGCAGCACGGTGGCTCAGTGGTTAGCACTGCTGCCTCACAGCACCAGGGTCCCAGGTTCGATTCCAGCCTTTGGCGACTGTCTCTGTGGAGTTTGCACATTCTCCCTGTGTCTGTCTGGGTTTCCTCTGGGTGCTCCAGTTTCCTCCCACAGTCCAAAGATGTGCAGGTCAGGTGAATTGGCCATGCTAAATTACCCATGGTGTTAGGTGCATTAGTCAGAGGGAAATGGATCTGGGTGGCTTACTCTTCGGAGGGTTAGTGTGGACTGGTTAGGCTGAAGGGCCTGTTTCCACACTGTAGGGACTCTAGTCTAATCTAATCACACCAAAATTGGAGGTATAGTGGATAGCGAAGGCTAGCTCAGAGTACAACAGGATCTTGATCAGATGAGCCAATGGGCTGAGGACTGGCAAATGGAGTTTAAGTTAGATAAATGTTGGGTGCTGCATTCTGGAAAAGAAAGTCTCAGCAGGACTTGTATACTTAATGGTAAGGTCCTAGGGGGTGTTTTTGCTGAACAGAGACACCTTGGTCTGCACGTTCATAGCTCCTTCAATGTAGAGGCGCAGGTTGGTAGGATAGTGAAGGCAGCATTTGGTCTGCTTTCCTTTATTGGTCAGAGTATTGAGTATAGGAGTTCAGAGGTCATGTTGTAGCTTTACAGGAAAATTCTGGTCTCCTTCCTATCGGAATGATGTTGTGAAACTTGAAAGGGTTCAGAAAAGATTTACAAGGATGTTGCCATGATAGGAGGATTTGAGCTATGGGGAGAGGCTGAATAGGCTGGGGCTGTTTTCCCTGAAGCGTTGTAAGGTAACCACTCAGCTTCCCGAGGTTTATAAAATCATGAGGGGCATAGATAGGATAAATAGACAAAGTCTTTTCCCTGGAGTGGGGGAAAAACTAGAGGGCATAGGTTTAGGGTGAGAGGGGAAAGATATAAAAAGGACTTCAGGGGCAACCTTTTCACACAGAGGGTGGTACGTGTATGGAAAGAGCTGCCAGAGGAAGTGATGGACACTGGTACAATTACAACATTTATAAGGCACCTGGATAGATATATAAATGGAATGGTTTAGAGGGATATGGGCCAAGTGCTGGCAAATGGGACAAGATTAGGTTGGGATATCTGGTCGGCATGGACGAGTCGGGCCAAGTGGTCTGTTTCCACGCTGTACATCTCTATGACTCTATGACCAGGTAGGATGATTACTGAAACCAATGCAATGTTCAGCACCATTGCTAATTCCACAGATGCTGAAACATGTCCAATTCAGCAAGACCTAGACAATGTGCACATTTGGGCTGAGAAGTGACAAGATGCATCAGGCCACACATATGTAATGACCATCTCCATTAAGAGACAATCTAACCATTGTGCCTCGACATTCAACAGCAATACCACTGAATTCCCAACTGTCAACATCCTGGGGGTTACCACAGACCAGAAACTCAACTGGACTAGCCTTATAAAAACCGTAGCAACAGGAGCATGTCATAAGCTCTGAATCCTGCAGCAACTCCTCACCTTAATTCCCAAAGCCAGTCCACCACCTAAAAGCGCATGCCAAGAATGTGATAGGATACTCCCCAGTTTTCTTGAAGACTGCAACTCCAAGAAACACTTTAGGTTGACAACACCAGGGACAAAGCAGCTGCCACTTGATTGGCAGACTACCCTCAAACATGAACACCCTCAACTACAACGCTCAGTAGCAGTGAATGACATTCGTAAGATGTATTACAGAAAGTCAACAAGTTATCTTGGATCGCACCGTCCAAACCTAACGCCACTACCATCTAGAAGAACAAGGGCAAGCTCCCCCACCTTTGCACTCACTATTTAGGCATGGAAATACACTGTTGTTGGATCAAAATCCTGGAACTCCTTCCCGAATGGTGTACCTGCACAAAGTTGACTGCAGCAATTCAAGGTAGCAGTACATCACCGTCTCCTCAGGGGCAACTAAGGATGGGCAATAAATACTGGCCCAATGATGTGTTAAAATTCATCTTGAAGAAGGAAACAGTGGTAGAGGCATGCAGAGATCTGGGGAGTAAATACAAGACTTTGGGACCAGGAGATGACTCCAGTTCCCTGGTGATTACCTCACTGTCGCTGTTTTGGCAAGAGCAATTTATCAGCAAGCACAGAAGAGAACCAGCCTGTGATGGAGAAGAACCTCCCCACACATTCCGCCTACTCTTCCTTTAGGAAGGTGACTTATCTTCCCATGTGCACACATTGTAGCTTACTCTGGGCATTTTGGTACTTTTTGGGAGCCAATTTGCCTACTGACTACATGTATTTTGTGCTCTAAAAGAGTTGTGAACATCAGTTTGCAGGGACAAATTTATTAAGAGCAATGTGGACAGTTTAAAACTGTGAATGATGATCTTCCAAATTATAGAGTGGCACGGTGGCTCAGCGGTTAGCACTGCTGCCTCTCAGTGCCAGGGACCCAGGTTTGATTCCCACCTCAGGCAGTTGCCACATTCTCCCCATGTCGGCATTTCCTCCCACAATCCAAATCTCTGCAGGTTAGATTGGCCATGCTAAATTGCTCATAGTGTGCATTAGTCAGGGATAAATACGGGGTGGGGAGGCAGAGTTGGTCTTCGGAGGGTCAGTGTGGATTTGTTGGGCCGAAGGGCCTGTTTCTATACTGTAGGGAACCTAATCAAATGAAAACGAGGTGACATACATGTAAAATAAAGCACTTACATGTGGGGAAGAGGACAGCAGCATGTTGTCATCAAGGAAATTAATAAGGAACCAGTGAAAGAGAACTAGCAAAATTAATGCAAGCATATCAACAGTAGAACATAAAATACCAGTTCTGAACACTGGCAAATTCTCAGAACCAGATGGCTTTCATCTGAGAGTTTATAAGAACACTGCAACTACCCAATGCCTTTAAGATGATTTTTTAAAAAGTCCTTAGAATGTGAATTTCTCAGATTTGACTACGATTGAAGCAATAACAATAAAGGTTAAGGGAGATTAAGATGTTAATGGAATAAGAGGGTTATTAAAAATGATTAAAAGCAGTGATAAAATGGGATACTAATAGATAACTCATACACAAGACAATGCTGGCATATTCTTTGAATGATTTAGCCACCTGTTTTTATTTCAGAGTACCATGATTAACTTCTGTAAAAATCAAACTACAAAATAAAGCATTGTGTTTTATTTCACTCTGAAAAAACAAAAAAAAAAGAGAAATTGCATTCTGGAAATCCACAATCAAAAAAACATAACATGAATGATCAGAGTTAACCAATGATTTCCACCTAAAGTGTTGACATGCTTTCTGAGTTCACTGTATTCTCAGCATTTTCTAGTTGTAATTGTGAAAATAATTTTCTTACAATAAACAATACTTACAGAATATGACATTGCGATTTTTGTGTTTGGTACCAGCTTGACCTTTCCCTCACTGGTCAAGTTCACATCCACGATACGATTGCCATTGTAGCCAATCTCAAGTTTTTTGTATGTCCAGAGGAAATGATCCTCTCCATTTTCATCGGCTTCCCCTACGATTCCTGCATGCAACAAAAAAAATTGTATTATATAAGTTAAAAACAAGCACTTTCTTCTCTGGAGAATTTGAAATTTCTTGAACGCCTAATAGTGCTTTCTAAAGTGTAAATAATGCATAATATCAAATGAGTAAGGGGACCTCCAATAACAACAGTAAATCTTCAGACCAGTAAATACAAAGTCCAGCAGTGTATGTTGCAGTAACTGATCTGAGTGCAAACAGCAGTTGAATAACCAGAAATGGTATAATTACAATGGGCAATGGTTAGAAAAAGCAAACAAAATTCAGCCAAAGTTCCACCCCTACTTGCTCGTCAGCAGTAAAAGTGGATGATAAGTGAACATCAGGCTGCACTTAACTATGAATTAAAAGCTCGTCAATACTCATTGTCTAAAAATGCACATGCGTGAACCCAACTGCAGCAACACTAATAGATTGTAGAAAAATGGTGCACTTATCCCATAATTCTTCTGCACTCCAATGTTAACATTTCTAATTAATCTTATGTTCACAAACAAAAAGTGTCTTAATCAAGGAAAGATAAAGCTAACATAAATCAATTAATTGCATTCTTTATTTTGAGCAAAATGGCGCTCACAAAATCATTGTCCTTCAATCACTGAAATGTTGAGAAAGAGGAGACGCTAGGTCCGAATATTTGAGATTTCTGATTATTAATAATGTGTCAGGAGTCAGCAAGTGAAATTACCACACAACTGCAAAGGCACTGTCAACAGACGACCTTTCCCAATGAGAGTGGATCATTCTCTCGGTTGACTGTCACTCATCATATCCTGGGTCAGCTCGTACAAATCAATTTTAATTAATTGAAATACCATACATACACGCTCCATGAATGTTACACAATTCCTTGAAGAGGTAACATGAACACGATAAATGGGGTAAAAGCAGAGGATGAAGTATACCTGGACTTTAGAAAAATCTTTGACAAACATGGAGATTATTGGATAAAGTTACAAAATAGACAATTTATAAAGAGGGGAGCCAACAATTAAGAACTGGTGTGAAATGTCAGGGATAAATTTTCAGAATAGTTGGAAATGCTGTCCATCAATGTTCAAATCTATAGTCACTGTGTTTATTGAGTAATTTACTGGATATAGGCTGAGTGGATAGAGTCAAAATTTGTTGATAAGGTAAGTTATAGTTAGGTATTACTAGAAAAAGGTGACATTGTCAAACCTTTTCACCGTCTTCACTAAGACACGCTCCCAAGAATACCATAGAGACAGAGTCATAGAGATGTACAGCACTGAAACAGAATCTTCGGCCCAACTCGTCCATGCCGACCAAATATCCCAACCCAATCTCGTCCCACCTGCCAGCACCTGGCCCACATCCCTCCAAACCCTTCCTATTCATATACCCATCCAGATGCGTCTTAAATGGTGCATTTCTACTCGTCTCCACCACTTCCCCTGGCAGCTCATTCCATACACGTACCAGTCGCTGTGTGGAAAAAGCTGCCCCTTAGGTCTCTTTTATATCTTTCTCCTCTCACCTTAAACCTATGCCCTCTAGTTCTGGAATCCCCCAGGGCAAGGATCTTGTCTATTCACCCAATCCACGTGTTTATATTGCATCTTACTGAACACGGTCATTGCCCAGTATTCTTGTGACATGAACGTTACTTACCACTTTTCAGCTCAAACCTGGTTATTGTCGAGGTTGAGTTGCATTTGAACATGGAATGTTTCAACATTGGAGGAGTGACAATTGTTACTGAACATTGTGGATGTTTGTTGATAATTGCACAATCAGAATTGTTTCTTAAGTGCTATCCACTTTTAGTATCATGTAATATTAGACATTATATTCAGAGCTTTGCAAACAGGGAACGGTAGAGTATGGTTAATACTCTGCTTGCTATAATGTTTTTTTCATAAAAATCAAAGGAATCGCTAAAGGATTATCACTAGAATAGGGGGATGAACTCAAGTGTGAGAAATGAATAACAATACCATTAGTTACAATGGTCCCTTTGATTAATCCTGTGGAAAAACAGGTTATGAGGCCCAGTTTAATTGAATATTAAATACATTATAAAATTTATATTAAAAAATTGAGATCTAGGTTTAAATCACTCAGGGTATGAAAAATGAGACTCAAATCTATAGATGACCTCACCTCAGTTAGAGATCAAATTCCATATTATAGAGAAAGACTTGAGAGAATACAACGTGGATCCACAAGAGCTCCCCAGTATGAGAAAATATAGGCTTGAAAGATGGGTTATTTATTTCATATGAATAATGTAGAAAATAGAGTTAATGCTATGGAAGTGTTAAAAATTCTACAAGGATGGGACAAAATTTAAAACCGTCTCTTTCCAGTAATTGATGGGTTAAGAACAACAAACCAGAAATACAAGATTAAATGAATATAGAAGGTGGGGTTGAAGTCGAAGGCAAGTCATGAACAATGGGGGAGGAAAACTGAAAAATAAATCAATCTTTAGCTTGCCTTGTGATCATCATTTATTAAACTCAACTCCAATAAGCACTTACCCCAAATTGGTAAGTCATCAATGTACATCTGGTACCAATAGTGGTTCTTGATGGCATAAACAAAAGCATCCCGTTTTGGCTTGTCCAGATCAATTTCACAGTAAGTACTCTGCATAACATCCTCTAGATAGAAAACAATGCAATATTAAATACTACCACAATTACACCAGGATATAAATATTAAATTGGATGATTTTATGTACTTGTCGCACTTTATTTGTTTTTACCTCTACCATCTTTATAATAGCAGTGCTTCATTTTCGTAAGTTTAAACATTCTGGATATACAGGTTTCTCCATGGTTCCAAATACAAGTTTTATTGATCACAAAATTGAATCAGACAAACTTACCATAATCCTAAAAGCCTGACCTCTCTCTCTGAGACCATGATCTCTTTCCTCAGAACTTGGAAGGTCACATAAATGAACATTAACTGTTTCTCCCTCAACAGATGCTGCATGATCTGATTTGTTCCAGCATTTACTTCTTGTATTTCAGATTGCCAGCACTGCAATATTTTGATTCTAAAGATCAAGAACTGGTTGCAATTGATCAGTGCTGCTGTTTTTTCACTTCTGGCACCTGAATTTCACATCCATCTTAGATTAAAACCTTCATTTATAAAACTCTATGCTCCAAAATAAACATCTACAGCAGAACAAAAATACAAAAGCTTTCAGTAATGACACCAATGTTGTTCAACAACTAGGGTTGATTGGACTTGGGCAGGAATATTGAATACGAAGAAAGATAGCCATAAGATTTTCAAGATGATGGAATTAAAGGGTAGTCTTCAAAGTTAGGATAGGATAAAAGCCAGAAGATCTCAGAAAGGAATTGCAATGTAAGGGCAACAGCCTTTTAGCACTCACTCATTCAGGATTGATTGTACACTGCTTTAGATTTGCAGCAATCACAAATAAAGCACTGAGAAGAAGAATGTTTTGGGACAGAGTAGGGTGCTTTAGTGTTTGTATGGACATGGTTTTAAGCCCTGAGCAACACTGATCAGGAAAATCAATACTACTGGATTCAGTCTCAGCAACCAGCAGCCAAAGGAAATGGAATCCTAGCAATGTGTTAATGATCGCTTGGAATGTTTCTAAAACTTTTGCCGCCTATGTTAAACTGACTGATCTGTAATTATGACGTTTATCCTTCTCCCCTTTTAGAGCAATGGTTGAATTTATGTAACCCTCCAGCCTCCTGCCACCATTCTAGTGAGAAAGAATCGGCAGATTTTTGCTAGAATCTTCCAAGTTCTTTCCTTCAGCAACCTATGATGCAGCTCACGAAAACTATTAACGCCTACACTCCCAAATACTGCCTGAAGATCACCATTGCCTTTCCTCTTTTGAAAGCCACTTATCTACTCTCCAGTTGAAGTGCTGATCTGATTAATTTTAAATCCAATTCAAACAGCAATGTGCATATATCAATGGCTTCTCTGCACTGATCAAGGATAGTGACAGTAGGGACTTCAGCAGTATGTCAAGGGGCAGTTTGGCAGCACCAAGATGAAGATTCTTCTACAAATTTGCTCAGAGTTTAATGCATAATGCCAGTAGGTTTGTAAATATACTCCATGAAAGTAATGCTAAACTGGCAGTTTGCTTTGAAAAAACATGAATTTAGAACTGCATCTATTCAATTTAGCTTGGTATGAAAAAATTAATACCCCTTAAATTTGCCATTAATTTGAATTTGGGGATCTCTGCCTTCCTCTTCCAGTTTCACAGTTTGGTATCCCAAATGTACTTTCACCATAATCTACTGCTAGACACTCCATTTTACATTTGAAAACTTTTTCAGTCCTCCATCACAGATCAGCTAGTATGGGGAGGTCCCACTAATCTACCTCATTATCATTCATCTATCACCTCAGAACCTCATTATAATAATTACAGCAGTTCAAGATGACACAGCTCTACCATCTGTCAAGGTAACTAGGAAGATGCAACAATTTTTCTTTATGCCTTCATAGTGTATGGGCATTTCAGGAAAGGTCAGGATTTGTTGCTCATCCTTAGTTGTCCTTGAACTGAGTGATTTGACAGAGACATTTCAAAGTGCAGTTAAGAGACACCTAAATTGCTGTGCGTCTGGAATCACATGTCGGCCAGACTTGGTAACGAGTTCCTTGGTCACCAGTATTAAGATTACCATTATAGAACATAAAGCAGTACAGCTCAATACAGGCCCCTCGGCCCTCAATGCCATGCCGACCTTTTATCCTACTCTAAGATCAAACTAACCTAAATACCCTTCATTTCATACCACTCTGTGTAGAGTCAGATACATGCCTATCTAAGAGTCACTTAAATGTCCCAAATGTATCTGACTCTACACAGAGTGGTCGGTGCATGGAATGCACTGCCAGCAGCTCTGACATCTCCCCAAAAACTTCCTCCAGTCACCTTAAAATTATCCGCCCTCGTGATAGCCATTTCTGCACTGGGAAAAAGTCTGTGACTATCCACTTTATCTATGTCTCTCATCATCTTGTACAGCTCTATCTAATCACCTCTCATTCTTATTCACTCCAATGAGAAAAGCCCTAGCTCCCTCAACCTTTCTTCATAAGACATGCCCTCCAGTCCAAACAGCATCTTGGTAAATCTCCTCTGTACTCTCTCTAAAGCTCCCACATCTTTCCTGTAATGAGGTGACTAGAACTGAACACAATATTCCAAGTGTGGTCTAACCAGGGCTCTATAGAGTGGCAGCATAACCTTATGGCTCTTAAACTCAATCCTCCTGCTAATGAAAGCCAACACACCATATGCCTTCTTAACAACTCTGTCAATTTGGTTGGCAACTTTGAAGGATCTATGGATGTGAACCCAAAGATCTCTCTGTTCCTCCACACTGCCCAAATCCTACTTTTAACCCTGTAACCTGCATTCAAATTCAATTTTCCAAAATGAAATCATTTGCCACTTCTCAGTCCAGCTCTGCATCCTTTCAATATCCCCTTGCAATCTCCAACAACCCTCCAAACTATCCACAATTCCAATCTTCGTGTCATTGTCAAACTTACTAACCCACCCTTCCACTTCCTCATCCAAGTCATTTATAAAAGTCACAAAGAGCAGAGGTCCCAGAAGAGACCTCTGCAGAACAGCACTGGGCACCGAGCTCCAGGCTGAATACTTTCCATCTAGTACCACCCTCTGTCTTTTATAGGCCAGCCAATTCTGTATCCAGACAGCCAAATTTCCCTGTGGCCCATGCCTCCTTAATTTCTGAATGAGAACTGCAGATGCTGGAGATCAGAGCCCTTCCTGAAGAAGGGCTCATGCCCGAAATGTCGATTCTCCTGCTCCTTGGATGCTGCGCTTTTCCAGCAACACATTTTCAGCTCTTAATTTCTGAATGAGCCTAACATGGGGAACTTTATCAAACACCTTGCTAAAATCCAAATACACCACATCCACTGGTCTACTTTCAATGTATTCTGTCACATCCTCAAAGAATTCAATGAGGCTTGTGTGGTATGACCTGCCCTCACAAAGCCATGTTGACTATCTCTAATCAAACAATGCTTTTCCTAATAATCATAAATCCTGTCTCTCAGAATCTTCTTCAATACTTTGCACACCACCGAATTAAGACTGACTGGCCTGTAATTCCCAGGTCTGTAATCTCTATTCCCTTTCCTGAACAAGGGAAGAACATTTGCCATCCTCGAATCATCTGATACTACTCCAGTAGACAGTGAGGATGCCAAGATCATTGCCAAAGCCGCAGTAATCTCTTCCCTTGCTTCCTGTCGTAACCTAGGGTATATCCCGTCTGGCCCAGGGGACTTATCTATCCTCAGCTTTTTCAAACTTTGCAGCACATCCTCAACATCAACCTGTTCAAGCATATCAGCCTTTTTCACGCTGTCCTCACAAATGACAAGATCCCTCTCACTAGTGAATACTAAGTAAAGTATTCATTAAGGACCTCCC
Source organism: Chiloscyllium punctatum (assembly GCF_047496795.1). NCBI lineage: Eukaryota > Metazoa > Chordata > Chondrichthyes > Orectolobiformes > Hemiscylliidae > Chiloscyllium > Chiloscyllium punctatum. The sequence goes on from NC_092751.1 coordinate 80,027,381, forward strand.
CACCTCCTCCGACTTCAGGCACAAGTTCCCTCCACTATCCCTGATTGGCCCTACCCACACTCTGGCAATCCAGTTGTTCCTCACATAAGTGTAGAAGACCTTGGGGGTTTTCCTTAATCCTACCTGCCAAGGCTTTTTGTGCCCCCTTCTAGCACTCCTCAGTCCATTCTTCAGGACCTTCCTTGCTACCTTGTAACCCTCTAGAGCCCTGTCTGGTCCTTACATCCTCAACCTTAATATTCCTTCTTAATCTTGACTAGATGTTACATACCTCTTGTCATCCAAAGTTCCTTCACCCTACCATCCCTTTATATTCCAAATTAATTGATTGAAATTAAATTTTAGCAGCTGCCATGGTGGGATTTGAACTTCTGTCCCCATAGTAGTAGCCTGGTCTCTGGATTACTAGTTTAGTGACACTCCCACTGTTCCACAAATGGAAACAACAGCTTACCTGCCAAGAATTAAGAGTCTGCCATTCTATACTCATTAGCAACTCATTCACTCCACACACTCAACTTGCACACTTACCCCTTAAAATAACCTGCTTCTGAAAAAAAAAAGATGGTTTAGCTTTCAAGTAGCACTCCGGAGAATTAATCTCAAAATGTTTAGGATTACACTCCATTTCAGTACTTAGAAATCCCGCATAGTCTTTTGAGTGAATGCTGAAGCCACACCTGCTCTCTCAGGTGGATAGAAGGATCTCATGGCACTATTTTCAGTGTGAACAGAGGGATATCTCCAGCATCCTGGTAAATATTTATTCTACAATCAATAGGATTAAAAACAAAATTACTTAAATCATTAATTTACTGTTTCAGTTGGTCCCTGCGTTACTACCATGACTACATTTCAAAAATACTGCAGCAGTGTAAAGTGTTTTGCATCATCTTGAAGGCAATTAAATACACCACATAAATCCTGTTTCTTTATGACATTTGGAATCAATGTTCAGGTGGTTATTTTGAACTGATAAAGCAACAGATGCAGGGTGGAAGAAACTGTTACGATGTAAATTTGCAGGTCAAAGTGGAATCTTTTCAATAAGTGGATTACAAGTCAAGTACACAACCCTGGAACGCTAAGGAGGAATCACTGAATGAATGCAATCACGGCTGGAATCAATATCAAACACAAAGCAACAGCAAATACAAGGTCAAAGAATGTGAGCAAGAATTAGAGCTGTAAGAAAAATATACAAAAAAGGACACAAAATATTCATGACGGATCTAAAATTGGCTGATGGGCAGTAAACAGGGCAATGGCAGAGGAACAGTTCTCTGACAGGTAGTTCGTTTCCAGTGGCATTCCACAGGACTTTGGGCTATGCCCCTTCCTGTTTGTGGTGCATATTGGTGATTCAGATTTAAATGCGGGGACACAGTCAAGAAGTTTGCAAATTAAATAAAAATTAATATTAAATATTAAAAAGGATAGTTATAGAAAGATATCCAATGGAATGGCCAGCAGGGCAGAAGAAGAACAGATGGAATTCAACTCGAGAAGTGTGAAATAATGCTCTTGAGACAACTAACAAGAGAAAGGCTTACACTACTGCTATAACCTTGGAAAGTACTGAGGATCAGGAGGGGACCTGAGGGTGCATATCCACAGATCCCTGACAATAGCAGGGCAAGTAGATAAGATGGTCAAGGCAGCTGGGATATTTGCCTTTATTAGCTAAGGCATAGAATACAAGAGTAGGGATTTTATGCTGAAACTGAAAAACTCTGGTTGGGCCAGAACTAGAGTGAGAGCAAATCTGGTCACCACATTATAGAAGAAGGTGATTACACTGGAGGGAGTACAGAGGACATTTATCAGGATGAGGTCTGAGCTAGAGGTTTTGAGTTCTACGGAACTGTTAGATAATCTGAGGATGCTCCCCTTGGAGCAGCAAAGGCTGAGAGGGACTTGATAAAAGTGCATAAGATTGAGGAGCATGGACAGGTTGGATAGGAAGGCACTTTTTTCCATTAGTAGAGGGGTGAATAACTAGGGAAAGTAGATGTAAAGTTGAAGTAGAAGGTTAGGAGAGTGGAGGAAGATTTTTACACCAAGACAAATCTTCACACACATTTGAGAATGCTGAATAATCCACACCAGAAAAGCTACAGATATAGTGATGCAACTGAGAGGTTTAAAAGAGATGCTTACTATGCTAAGAGACGTGTAAAAGGTCACTGAATTAATAATGTGAAAGACTTAGCTGATAATGGGTTCCTGGTCACAGGCCAGTACCCTGAAAACACAAATTGTCAACCATTCCTCCTCCTGATTGGTGTGACTGTACTCAGAGTTCCATCAGTTATGAGGCCTTCTATTACTGGTATTTCCTCCACCCCTTTGGCAAGGAGAGATACAGAACCACAACTTATTCATGAATCCTCAGTGGGCAGCACAGTGGCACAGTGGTTAGCACTGCTGCCTCACAGCGCCAGAGACCCGGGTTCAATTCCCACCTCAGGCGACTGTGGAGTTTGTACATTCTCCCCATGTCTGCGTGGGTTTCCTCCAGGTGCTCCAGTTTCCTCCCACAATCCAAAAATATGCAGGTTAGGTGAATTGGCCATGCTAAATTGCCCATTGTTCGGTGCAGGGCAAATGTAGGGGAAATGGGTGTGGGTGTGGGTGTGTGCGCTTTAGCGGGTCGGTGTGGACTTATTGGGCCGAAGGGCCTGTTTCCACACCGCAGGTAATCTAATCGAATCTAACCTCCGCGGGTTTCAGCCTCACCTAGAACATTCCAGTATCAGGATTAAATATATAATCACACCCTCTTCATGTCATAAACATTAATTCAGTGACCTTTTACACGTCTCTTAGCATAGTAAGCATCTCTTTTAAACCTCTCAGTTGCATCACTATATCTGTAGCTTTTCTGGTGTGGATTATTCAGCATAGTATCTTACCAGCATAAATGATGTTAAAGAGGAGCGAGTTCATAGTCTTACCTTTAAATTTAATATCAAGACCACTGAATTCCAGCTCTACTCCTTGTAGAGCTTCTCCTAATGTTTCATGGTAATGGTTAATAGTCTTTTTTTTCCCTGCACAAAAAGGTAGGGAAAAGTACTTGTATGTTTCTTGTCGATTATGATAGGGTCCAACAGTGTTCATCCATAAGACGACTTCCTCTTTATCTGCATACTGAAAGAAATAAAATCAGAAGATTACACTTACCAACTGTTCAGCTGTACTGTAGACTAATTAAACAAATAGATTGTTCAATTCAACAAATATTAAATTACTCAGTGGACATTTTGAGTAAACACTGCAGGAAATTTTGAAAAATAAAATTCCTCATAAAAGTGCCATCCAGTGGTGGAAGGTAAACTAACCACTTTAAAAGGAAGGTCCTTTAGGGATGGCATTTGCAAAATATGGCCCCCTTAGGTGTCCTGGCACATTTGAAAGGGGCCACAGACTGAAAACTAAGAGGAGTCCCAAGGGCTTATGGGGGCCATAGTAACTGAACTGATGAAACACCTAAGCAACAACCTTCATTGGAATCAATAGTTCTCTCCTATTTGTAATATCTTTCTAACACAGTTTGAATTCGGTGCACCTGGTAAATTAATTGCTTAAGCTCGTGCCACACAGCCTCACTTCAAAGTCAGTTGTGAATCAGACTGCACCGGGTCAACATGTTCAATCAAGTGTTCTCACATCTATTATCGCCATACTTCATTATCCGAAGATCAGCATGGCTCAATAGGCCTTTTTTGTAAAAATCAGAGTTCATTTGTTCAATATTTTCCTTGTAAGAAGTGCCTCATGAGTATTTTTAGTATTTTCAGAAATAATTCTGTCCACGAGTTCCTTGGCAAAAAAAAATGTCTGCAGTATTCAGTGGAATACTTATTGTATAGTTTCATCACATCCCCGCAAAACCCATCTTTGCCTGTGTGTTTGAACTGCATGAGCAAGTTCAAGAATCGCATTTGGCCTGATAGATGTTTAATTTCATACAGGCTTTTTTTAAGTTTTGTCCAGTGTGTCAGAAAATACAAATTTTCTAGGTGTTTAATAGTAAATGATTTTCTGTCTATCTGTGCACGTTGTATCCCTGTTTGAAAGAAGGGCCATGGAAGCTGAGAAGAGCTCCTTGGGATAGCAGCAAAAAAAAAGGGTGAGAATTACTGGTATAGAGTATTAATTCAGAAGCAAAACTTTACGATTTCCCATTCGATTCAATTACTATCATCTCAGAATACAACTTACCAATATTTATACAAATATATCAAACAGCTTCTAATGTCAAAATATACAGAACATAGAACTGTAGAGCACAGGAGCGGGTCCTTCAGCCCATGACATTGGGCCGAATGTGACATCAAATTAAATCCCTTCGCCTGCCTTGGTCCACATCCCTTCGTTCCTTGCACTTTCACGTACTTACCTAAAAGTCTCTTAAATATCTCTATCGTATCTGCCTTCGCCACTACCCCTGGCAGCACATTCCTCTGTGTAAAAAAATGTGCCCCTCACATCTCCTTTGATTATTTTCCCTCTCTCACCTTACATGCATGCCCACTAGTTTTGAACGTTTCAACTCTGGGAAAAGATTGAGCATATCTATGCATTTCATAATTTTACAGAATGCTATCGAGTCTCCCCTCAGCCCCACCGCTCCAGAGAAAACAACCCTAGTTTTGTTGAGCTTGTCCTCTTTGCTCTCCTTGAGGCAGTATCGTGGTAAACCTTTTCTGCACCCTCTCCAAAGCCACCATATTTTTCTTGCAACACGGCAACAAGAACTGAATGCAATACTCTAGATGTGACCTAACCAAAGTCTTATAAAGCTGCAACATGGCATCTGATTCTTATTCAATTTGCTGACGAATAAGGGCAAGCATGTCATACACCTTCTTTGCCATCCTATCTACTTCTGTGGCCACTTTCAGAAAGCTATAAGACTTGAACCCCAAGATTGCTCTGAACAGCATTGATGTGCAGAGTCCTGCCATTGACTGTATACTTTTTCCTAACATTTGATCTCCCAAGGTGCTGCATCTCACACTTAGCTGGGTTAAACCGCCATTTCTCCGCCCATATCTGCAACTGGTCTACATCCTGTTGTATCCTTTGAACACCTTCTACACTAACCACAACTCCGCCGAGCATTTTGCTTCAACTCAGTATAGTTTTACCTACTCCATCTTTATTCCAGGCCCTGTACAGAAAGAACGATTGCACATGTGCACAGAAATATGAGTTCACTGTCTTCTCTCTCAAAACAGCAGTTTCTTAAAGAATTATATAGTCATTTTACAGGGAAGAGCATCCAGATAAGGCAACATTCATACTGAATGTTTCCAATATGGTTAAATAGTTCAACGTAATTAATGCTTTTCCACCTTGTTAACCCATTACCCTTGCCTCCAGCACCCCACTGTCAACTACAAGTTCTTACCTGATCTGAGTCATGCTCAACTGAACTTCTTGTTTCATAAAACTCAGAACTTAATTCTTTCCCTACCTGCTCATAGCCAATACACATTCACACACCCAGACCCATTCCCCTAATTATAACTCTATATTGCCCCTAACCTACACATCCCTGAACACTATGGGCAGTTTAGCATGGCCAATTCACCTAACCTGCATATCTTTAGACTGTGGGAGGAAACCGGAGTACCCAGTGGAAACTCAGACACAGGGAGAACGTGCAAAGTCCACACAGTACCGTCTGCAAACTTACTAACCCACTTATCTACATTTTCACCCAAGTCAGTTAGTTATAGGTGTCACAAACAGCAGAAGTCCAAGTACAGATCCCTGTGGAATGCCACTAGTCACAGACCTCCAGCCTGAAAGACAACCTTCCATCACTACCCTCTGCCTTGTATGGGCAAGCCAATTCTGAATTCATGCGGCTAAGTCACTATGGATCCTATGCATCTTAATCTTCTGGATGAGCCTACCATGAGGGACTTTGTTGAAAGCCTTACCAAAATATCAACAAGTACATTACCAAGCCTTACCAATCTGCCTACCCTGAAGTCAGTCATATTTTTATCCAACCACCAGTTGTCATTTCTTTGCTCTGAGCATCTCATTGTTCCATCAAAGAAAACTACAGCACAGGAACAGGCCCTTCATTCCTCTAAACCTGTGCCGATCCAGATCCTCTATCTAAGCCTGTTGGGTATTTTCTAAGGATCTGCACCCTTTGCTCCCTGCCCATTCATGTATCTATCTAGATAAATCTTAAGTGACGATATCATGCTTGCCTCTACCACCTCCGTTGGCAATGCATTCCAGGCACCCACCACCCTCTGCATAAAGACCTTTCTGTGCATATCTCCCCTAAACTTTCCCCCTCTCACCCTAAACTAGTGACCCCTAGTAATCGAGTCCCCAACTCTGGGGAAAAAGGTTTCTTGCTATCCACCTTGTCTATATGTCATAATTTGGTAGACCCTTATCAGGGGTCCCCCTCAACCTCAGTCTTTCTAATTAAAATAATACTAATCCACTCAACCACTCTTCATTCCTAGTACCATCACTACCAGTCAACATCCTGGTGAACCTCCTCTGCACCCTCTCCAAAGCATCCACATCCTTTTGGTAACATGGAGACCAGAACTGTACTCAGTATTCCAAATGTGGCCGAACCAAAGTCTCATACAACTGTAACATGACCTGCCATCTCTTGTATGCAATACGCTGTCCGATGAAGGAAAGCATGCCGTATGCCTTCTTGACCACTATCAACATACGTTGCCATCTTCGGGGACAACGGACCTGAACACCCAGATATCTCTGTACATCAATTTTCCCCAAGGTTTTTCCATTTACTGTATAGTTTGCTCCTACAGTTAGAGTCACAGGTGTACAGCACGGAAACACACCCTTCAGTCCAACTTGCCCACACTGACCAGATGTTCCAACCCAATCTAGTCCCTGCCAGCACCCAGCCCATATCCCTCCAAACCCTTCCTATTCATACACCCATCCACGTGCCTTTTAAATGTTGCAATTGTACTATTCTCCATCACCACCTCTGACAGATCATTCCATTGGATCTTCCAAAATGCATCACCTCACATTTGCCTGGATTGAACTCCATCTGCCGTTTCTCTATATTCTGCAGCATTCTCCGACAGTCCCCTTCAGTATCTGCTACTCCACCAATGTGGAGTGTCATGCACAAACTTGCTAATCAGACCACCTATACTCTCCTCCAGATCATTCACCTACATCACAAACAACAGTGGTCCCAACACAGATCCCTATGGAACACCACTGGTCACAGCTCTCCATTTTGAGAAACTCCCTTCCACTACTACTTACTGTCTCCTGCTGCCCAGCTAGTTTTCTATCCATCTAGCTAGTACACCTTGGACCCCATGTGACTTCACTTTTTCCATCAGCCTACCATGGGGAACCTTATCAAACCTCTTACTGAAGTCCATGTATATGACACCTACAGCCCTTCCCTCATCAAGCACTGCCATTTCTCATTAAAGATCCTAATTTCAACTGACTGCCCAAGTACAATCTGGAAATTTGAACTGAACTAGACCAGTCATATAAATGACATATGAATGTTCATATACATGATCAACTAGCCACAAAAAGACATGACCCACTCTCACTAGCATAGAACATAGAACAAGACAGCACAGAAAAGGCCCTTCAGCCCACGATGTTGTGCCGACCACTGATCCTCATGTAATCTCCACATCCAGATGAGGAAGGACACTACTTCACCTGGGACCAGACATCCATCCTCGGACAAGCCAAACAGACACGCACAAGAATTCCTAGAAGGATGGTATTCCAACCAAATTATCAACAAACACATTGACTTGGATCCCATTTATCATCCCCAGAGGAAACAGGAAATGACACCGCCACAGGAAATGACATCACCAACCCAAGGAAACCTAAACACAAATAGAAAGTGGGCCATGCCACCAGTGCTTCATCCAGAGGCTCCCTGGTGTTACCTAGTATGGTGACAAAACATCTGAAAATGAACCTTCCAGCTCAGCGACCAAACCTACATCCAGAACCTCAACCTGAGCTACATAACTTCTCAAAATTTGCTAATATAAATAACACCCTTAAATATTTGGGGGTGCTAGCACAATAGAGATTATCTCCTAATGGAAATAGTCATTGCCTGGCATTTGTGCACGATGAATGTCACTTGCCACTTGTCACCAAAGCCTGAATATTGTCCTGATCTTGTTACATTTGAAAATGGACTGCTTAGTATCTGAGGAGTTGTAAATGGTGCTGAATATTAAGCAATAATCAGTGAATATCCCTACTTTTGACCTTATGATAATGGAAAGGTCATTGATGAAGCCGGTGAAGATGGTTGGGCCTAGGATACTACCTGGAGAAGCTCCTGCAGAGATGTCTTATAGCTGAGGTGACTGCCTCTACTAACTAAAACCATCTTCCTATGTGCTAGGTATGGCTCCACCCAGTCAATAGTTTGTCCAGTGATTCCCATTGATTCCAGTTTTACTAGGGCTCCTTGATGCCACATTTGGTTGAATGTGGCCATGGTGTAAAGGGCTGTCATTCTCACCTCACTTTTCATATTCAACTCTTTTGTCCATGTTTGAACCAAGGCTGTAATGAGGTCAGAAGCTGAGTAGCCCTGGCAGAACACAAACTGGGCATTACTGAGCAGATTATTGCTGAGCAGGTGTTGCTTGATAGCACTGCTGGTAACTCCTTCCATCACTTTACTGATGATCAAGAGTAGACTGATGGAGTGGTAACTGGCTGGGTTGGATTTTTCCTGCTTTTTGCGTGCAAGACAAATCTGGGCAATCTACCAGATCGTTGGATAGATGCCAGTGTTGTAAAAGTACTGGAAGTGCTTAGAAAGGGTATGGCAATTTGTAGAGTAGAAGTCTTCAGTATTATTACCAGAACATTATCAGGACCCACAGCAGTATCCTCTGCCTCCAACCAATAGCACGTGGATTGAATCAAATTGGCTGAACACTGGTATCGGTGATACTGGGGACCTCTGGGGGAAGACAGAGATGGATTATTCACTCAGCACTTCTGGCTGAAGATTTCTACGAAAGCTTCAACCTTATATTTTGCATCGATGTGCAGGGCTCTTCCATCATTGAGAATGGGGATATTTGTGGAGCCTCCTCCAACGAGTTGCTTGATTGTCACCACCGTTCACAACATTCCACAACTCTTCTTTCTATGTAATATTATCCTCAATTTATTTTATTAACCATGATTGGATAACTTTTCCAGTTGCATTTTGCAACTGAAAGGAAAGGAACGTATAAATGATGCAATGCCCATATTCTTTCCTGAAACATTAGCCATTGCCTAGCCACCACTGTACCCTTTAATAAAGTTGTTCAATCTAATCAAATTAACTCACTCCTCAATTCCTCAGAGTTTCCTCAGTTTACGTTTATGACAGATTAGACTACTTCATTTTGTCAGTGTTAGAAATGCAGGCCCCTAGAAAATTCAATGAGAAGATATTTTTAATCAATCAGCTCAAAGATGCTATTACACACCTATGGAGCAGGTAGGAACTTGGGCCTTCTGGTTCAAAGAGAAAGTGAGGACTGCAGATGCTGGAGATCAGAGCTGAAAATGTGTTGCTGGAAAAGCGCAGATCAGGCAGCATCCAAGGAACAGGAGAATCGACGTCCTGAAGAAGGGCTGATGCCCGAAACGTCGATTCTCCTGTTCCTTCTGGTTCAAAGGTAGGGACACTATGACTGTGCCACAAGGGCCTGAAGAGTAAACCAGACAGCTCAAGAATGTTTCAGAGCAAGTGATGCTCATGAGGCTATATAGTTAAGAATTGGGCTTTCAGGGTTCCTGTGTAGTGGCAGCATCCCTACCTCTGAAACTGGTGTTTGTGCTAAAATATAGATTTATTAAAAAAAACTTTGGAAATCTCTGAAAGTCTTTTGTTGCCTCATTCATTATATATTAAAATAAACTATCCAATCAATGAAAAGTTCTGATTGGTGATGGTCACTCTTCCCTAAAGGATTCAGCACAACAAAATTATTAATTAACCCCTTCTCATTAAGCAACACCAAATCTGTGATAGTTTGTTCCCTAGGTGGTTCCTCAGTTTACAGATCTTAAACGAAACAAATCTTGTACTCATTTCAGGAATTCATCTGTCACAGTCTCATTGCTAATGTGATTAGCCCAGAGTCACACGATGCATGTTTCAATTACTCTGCAACAAGCAACTCACCTCCTGACTCCCCAGTGCCTGTCCAGCAAACCAGGACTGTGATAAAATACTCATCATCATTGGTGGTCCCTTGCAGATGAGGACTCCTCTCACTCTCAGGGTGAGTCTGTAGGTGGCTGCACAGACCGATACAGCATTCGCAGGGTAGAAGGTGGTCACAGGAAGACGTGGATGGGGCACTGGTGTGGCTGTGAGCTCTTTTTTGTTTTTGTCTGGCTTCTGCTTTTTCCCTCCCCGCCACCCCACAGCAAGTCACAAAACATTCAATGCCTTCCCAGATGTTCCTCCTCCACTTTGGACAGTCTTGGGTTGACAATTCCCAGATGTCTGTGCTACATTTTGTCAGCGAGGTCTTAATTCACTGACGTGCTTCCTCTGTCTACCTCGGACTTACCTGCTGTTTTGAAGCTAGTGCACAGTACCTGGGGAGTCTCATGTCGGTCATGCCGACAACGCGCCCAGCCCATTCTTCAATCTTCAAAATTTACTGCTTTGACCACTGACGCAAAAGGGCAGTCATGTACATCATCTACAAGGTGGAGTGCAACAACTCACCAAGGCTCCTTTGACTGTACATTCCAAACTGTCAATCTCTATCATCTAAAAGGGCAATGGCAGTGGATGCACAGGAACACCATCACCTGCATGTTCACATTCAAGTCACACTCCATTCGGACGTGAACTATATTGCCATTTATTCACTGTCAAAATGTTGGATTTGCCATGCTAATGGCACCATGACTGTTCCAACACTGCTATGGACTGCGGCAATTCAAAGCGGGAGCCCATCTTCTCAAGGAGCAATTGGAAATGGATAAAAAAATTTCTGCGTATCATGACCCCTCATGGTCTGTAAACAAATAAAAAACTATCCTAAAATGTGTTCCCATCATATCCACACTGTTTTTAACCCCCAGCTCTCAATTTTATTAGGATTAAATCAGCTACCACTATCACTCCCTTCCCTCACCCTAGCCCATCAGGCAAAATGTCCCTCCAAAGGTTCCTCCCAGCTAAACCTAGAACTTGCATCTTTTTGTAGTTTCTTTCCCATCTCCCCTCACATCCTTTTAGATTTCAAAGTCTCATTCTGTTCTCTTGACCCTATTCTCAAATGACTAACCATCCAACATCATCTTCTCGTTCCCATGATATTTCACATAATTAATGGTTCTCTCCCTCTTATGCTGCTCCTTTAATTCAGCTGTTATCAATCCTCACCTCAAAATACATCACTTAACCATACTAGGCTTAGTCATCTGATCCCCAACCATCCTTTCCTCTCCATTGTGTAGGGATAGTTTCTGCCAACTACTTCACACCCAACTTTTCTGGAACTCAAATGAACTCAGAATGCCATATGTAACTAAGGTAATTATTCTAAGTGCTCTTCCTTCGGTCTACTGTTTTGCTGTGGGTGACTACATCTTCCTTCTGCAATGTCTCTCCGCTGTTATACTTGCCAGATTTCAGTTACAGTATCAAGTTTTCCCCCCACCCCCGACCCCGCTCCTGGAACACCCAAGGATCTAACCTGGGTTTTATCTTATTTCTCACCTTCGCTCTGCTCCATGACATCAAAAATATAATAACAGTGTTCACGTGAAAGCCACCCACTCTACCTCACCCACCTCTCCTGACTCATCCACTCAAGAGTGCTGTAGATTAATATAGAGATGTACAACACAGAAACAGACCCTTTGGTCCAACTGATCCATGCCGACCAGATATCCAACCTAATCTAGTCCCATTTGCCATCACTAGGCCCATATCCTCCTAAACTCTTCCTATTCATATACCCATCCAGATGCCTTTTAAATGCTGCAATTGTAGCAGCCACCACCTGTTGTAGTTCATTCCACACACGCACCACCCTCTGTGTGAAAAAGTTGCTCCTTATGTCCCTTTTATATCGTTTCCCCCTCACCCTGAAGTCCTAGTTCTGACCTCTCCCACCTTAGGGAAAAGACTTTGTCTATTTATCCTATCCATGCCCCTCAAACCTCTAGAAGGTCACCCCTCAGCCTTTGACACTCCAGGGAAAACAGCCCCAGCCTGTTCAGTCTCTCCCTGTAGCTCAGATCCTCCAACCCTGGCAACATCCTCGTAAATTTGTTCTGAACCCTTTTCAAGTTTCACAACATCCTTCAGATACGCGATGAACAGATACTTACTCCAATAAAGCAATTTTCTTCAGCTCTGCTGCAAAAAAGTTGTCTAGCTCATGAAGTCCATCAAATCTATGTATTTACATACATTAACAATTTATTACATGTTTGAATTTTGAATTAGTGGCACATGGATTTTTCTGTATCTGAAAGGTTTAATAGTTAACTCGTAAGTATTTCAACAGCCATTATAATTTCTTTTAGAATGACCCAACAGAGAGGTAGATTTCAGAACAAATGGGTTTTTATCTACATTAGGATAATTTATGACAGCCAACGGAAAGAACGGATCAGAATTTCTTTTGGAAATTATTGGAGTAATTCTTTTACAGATCAGGAAAAACACCCACAACTTGAAATTAACGGCTTTTTACAGTTTCAGCTGGAGGCAGCTCCATGTAAGTTCTTGAATGAAAAGGGAAAAGATAGTGGAAAAAAGACTACCTTCGAGCATGAAGTTTAATAATACTGCAGACAAGGACTATGACTGAATAAAACTCTGAAGAGGTTATCTGAAACAAAGAACGTTTAAAGGCAGGCATATGAGACCTCCAGAGATAGGCAATTAGACTTTCCAAAGTGGGAGTTGTAGACACAGTGAAATTAAACATATTGAGGCATTCGACAAAGGTACAATGGTGCTTTTCGGTACTGTTCAGAGATACTTTTGTTATGTATACATATAGTTTGGGTTGAAGTTGTTTTATTTTGTTCAAAGTTTTGTGAAATAAATTTGTTTTACAGTGAAAATCAAAATTGCAACATTGCATGTTTATTGTTTCAGTGAGAGATCATGCCATTAAAACCAAAACAAAATAAAATTATAATCTATCAAACCAGATTTCAGTCCGGGATTCGACCTGTCCAGTAATAACACAAGCTAGGATTATAATACTGGCAACAGATGAACTCAATCCCTGCCTCAACTTATACAGTCAGAGTCATAACGCATGGAAGAGGACTTTTCGTTCCCGCCTCAGTCGAAGCAAAACGCTCAAATACAATATAGCTTTACCTCCTTCATCTTTATTCTGCCACTGTATCTGGGGTAACATGTGACTGAGTGACTGGGGTTGTCTTGACTGGCATGTGAGTGTGGGGGAGTGGCCAGAGCATCTGTAGGCCAACTGACCTGTAAAAGAGGGATTTGCTTTCTTTTTAAGTGCCTCACTTTGACTCGACCTCACATGCCTGCAATGGGAAAGGAGTGTCACCTTGCTTGTACAAGCTTTAATAAACATTAACTGTTTCCTTTGTTCAGAAAGAGCTTTTTGCCATGACCCCGTAAACTCTTTGAGGTATGTTTTAGAGGTTCCTCCAGAAAGCCTGTACTATACTGTGTTTAATAACTTTGGTTGCTTGTTCACAAAAAGTTGGCGTGCTGCAGTCGCATCAAGTATGTAAGAACCTCAGGAGTAAAAGGACGTAACATTTGGTGGCAGCAGTGGGATTCCAACATACATGGAGCTTCCATATGGACTGAATAAGTGATCGTCTGAGTGCCGGTTGTGAGAGATAGATGGGTGCAAGATTTACCTTGATCTTAACTTACCACTCAGTCGACCCCTCGTCCCCTGTGATGACTCTGTGATGACAGAATCTCCGAGGTAACCTATGCACTTGCATGCCAATGAATTTGCTTTCTGAATCATAAGTTACTGGGAATTTGGAGGTTAAAGACCCCTGAAAAAACTGAGTTAAAGTCCCCCAAACGAAAAGGGGCTAAAAAAGTCAGAAACCAGGAACTTCAAAGAAAGATATCGAAACAAAATTTGATGCTTCTTAAACTTATCGTCTTTATCCCCCACACCTCTCCTTAGAAGTACATTTAGGACAACATGACATCACTGGGAAAAAGGAGAAGAAAGTGGACCCGGTCTGCTCAGATCCAGACAATAAAGTGCATTGACTGCCAGGGAAGCTTTGTCTGGATTTTTGTGTTGTGCTTGACTGAATGTCATAGACTGCGGCTCCATGTGGTCTGCTGCAAGGCCTTTCTCTTTTTAGAAGTGTAATTTCATCGAGAAGATGCAAAAAAAAAGAGAAGTGCTGAAATTAAGGTTATACTAATACTTGGGTCAGAAAAGGCAGTTTCAATGTAAATTATGCCATGCTTTGAGTGTTTAATGTTAAATATTTTGGTTTGTTAAAATACTAGATCAGCAAATCCCTTTAAGTAACTGTTTTGCCTTGTTTGAATCAGGATTTCAATTCAATGTGTTTTGTGGGCTATGTAATAGGGCAGACTTTGTTTCTACATTAAAAAGGACATAATGTTGTACAATTTCAAAATTATCAAACTTGTAACCTTTAAAGCAAATTGATTGAGTGCCTTGAGCCCCTGATTTGTTTGAAATTCTACAATGCCTGTTTAAAAAAAACTTGGGTCTATGGTCATGCTTTAGCCACATGAGAGTATTGTATTAAAAATTCTTTGCTGCGGTATTTTTAATGCAGGGTGCTCATAAAGAGTGCATTTTAATTTTAATGTTTTGTTAGGATTTTAATGAATATTAGAACTAGAGACTGAGCTGTTTCAGTTGTTAATTATTGTTAAGACCTTCATATTGAAAATTCAAAGAATATTGATCTCTACCAAAGTTGCCACTGTAATTTCAACTGCTTTATTTGGAGAACATATTTTAATACATTCTGCATTTGTTTCCCACGAATATTTGAGATGTAAATCTGAACTGAAGCTGCCTCTTAAATGGCTAGAGCACACGAAACATTTTGGTTGTTTTCTTTGTTCCAGACTTCTGAAATAATTTTCCTAACAGCTTTCACATTAGCCAAGAATGAATTTGTTAAAGAAAAATGATTTTTGAATAACCTGAATGGGGTCCCCTGAGGATTTGATTGTAGGGCCATTGATTGTTGTTTATAATTTGAGTGAATTGTTTAGGCAGTACAATTTAGACGTTTATCAAGTTTTGTACAATTCATAATGTCATAAATAGTGAACACAATAATAGATTTCAAGACAACTGAGAATATTGAAATAGGCACACACGATTTAGTGTAGTTAAATATGTGACTGTCTCCATATTGTAAACCACCTTGGCAAGGAAGGAATGAGAGAGGAAACGCAAAGATACTTTCAGCAGCCAACATTGTCTCTGGAGTTTCTCCATTCACAGGTAAAGCACACCTTCGGACCACTACCCGCCCCTCCACAACCTAATCCAACAGATTCAATCAACTCCCCAGTCATGAGCACAAAAAGTGAACAAGCTAACAACAGTGAAGAGGAGGTCGGTACGCTTTTTGTCAGTGGCCTTTCTATGGACATTAAACTACGTAAGCTTTTCCTTCTCTTTCAATCATTTGAGGGATATGAAGGTTCACTGATCAAGCCAACATCACAACAGCCACTACATTTAACGCAGATTGGGAGCAGAAGCAGCAAAAAGATGCTGAGTTTGCCTGGCCTGCTGCTGCAGCTGCAACTGCAACTGCTGCACTGCACACTCAGATGTGTCCATCTAAAGCATCTCCGGGAGGCTGGAAGTCTCATCAGTGTTGTGAAGCCCTTGTGAATCAGATTTCTCCATGGAGTGGTGTGCAAGGACAGACTGGATTGTGTTTTCAGGTTGGACTTTACTGAAGGAGATTTCGGAGAATTGGCTTGTTTCCACTCAACGTGGAGGGGATGGAGTGGTCACTAAGGCATGTGAATTTAAGAACTTTATTATGATCTCTTTTCCACATCGGAGGATTCTTCAAACTCTAATTACTGTAACTGTCTATTAATTTTTGTTATAATCATCGTCTGCTATATATCAATAACTTACTTAAATACTGACTGTCAGAGTCTTATGAAATCTGGTAATGCCATTGGTTATCATGAAATGATAAAAGGAGGGAATGAGAATGAATATCGGGTATGCGCAGGTAGGGAAAAAGTTAAGTTTGAGTTTTGTGAAAAAAAGAGGTTCAGCTGAAAATGACACAGATCAGATAAGAACTTGCAGTTAACAATGGGGTCCTGGAGGCAAGGGTGACACACACACTAAACAAGCCCACTGCCCTGTGGCCAACCACTGCAACTCCCCTTTCCCACTCCCCCAAGGACATGCAAGTCCTGGGCCACCTCCACCACCAAACCAAATTCACCCGCCAATTGGAGGAAGAATGCCTCATCATCCGCCTTGGGGCCCTCCAAACACACGGCATCAACATCAACTTTCACCAGTTTCCAAGTCTCCCTTCTCCTCAACTCATCCCAGATCTAACTCTCCAACTCTGCACGGCCCTCTTGACCTGTCCATCTTCGTTCCCGCCTATCTGCTCCATTCTCCCACGGATCTATCACAATTACCTACCACCTGCATCCACCTATGTTCCTGTGCCCCCAGCCCCACTCCCCCCATTTATCCCTCAGCCTTTCACATTCCTGAAGTGCTTATACCCGAAACATCAACTCTCCTCCTCCTCGGATGCTGCCTAACTTGCTGTGCTTTTCCAGCATCATACCTTGACTTTTCCCAACTTTTATACTCAAAGGGCTGCTGCTGAAACTCCTCACCTCCCATGGGTTTATTGCTTTTCAACCACTTCAACATACTTTCACATTTTAACACACATTAACTTGCTCATTCAGTGTTTCACTACCCATGTCCTGACTCACACCAAGTCTTGTTCATCTATCACCCCCACATTTGCTAACCTACACTGGTTTCTGGTTGAATTATGCTTCAATTTCCAAAGTTACCTATGGTATTGTTCCATCCTATCTCCTCACTCTACTGCAGCTCCCAAATCCTCAGCTACCTGCACTTTTCTAATACTACATTCTTAGTTTTGATTAAGTCATTACTGGTCATACTTCAGTTGCTGAGGGCAAGTCTTTTACACATATTAATAAATCTGTTCAGACTTCTGATGCAAGTGCAAGGTCTATTTGCTTTTCCACATCTCTTTCCTCCTTGACAGTATTCCTTAAATCAAGCCTGTTACCTAATATCTCACTATGTGGCACAAATATCTTTGATGGGAATGCCCTTATTTTAACTATGCCCCTACCTTAATTCTAACTTCCCATCCTCAGAGCATCCGCCCTTTCAAGTCTCTTCAGGATCTTTTATACTTCATTAAGATTACCTATGTGAACTTTGTTTACCACCTGATCAGAGATTATTTACAGAAGCACATTCCAAGTGAAGCTGAATTGTGACCAGGGATTTATCCAATACTTTAATATAGCAAAGTAACTGAAATGTGATTGACTCTTGGTAAATACATTATATTTTCAGAGTCATACAGCTCAAACAAAAACTTTTGTCCAACTCGTCCACACTGACCAGACGTCTAATACTGATCTAGTCCCATTTGTCAGCACTTGGAACATATGCCTCTAAACCCCTTCTGTTGATACGTCCATCCAGATGTCTTTTAAATTTTGTACTTATACCCATCTCCATCTCTTCCTCTGACAGCTTGTTCCAACATGCACCATCTTCTCTGCGAAACGGTTACTGCTCAGATGCTTTTAAAATCTTTTCCCTTTCATCTTAAATCTAAGGAATCTAGTTTTATACTCCTCCATCCTAGAAAAAAAGACCTATGCTTGAGACAGAATATAGGGCTGCATGGTGGCTCAGTGGTTAGCCCTGCTACCTTTCAGCGCCAGGAACCCGGGTACAATTCCACCCTCAAGCGATTTTCTGTGTGGCGTTTGTACATTCTCTGTGTCGGAGTGGGTTTCCTCCAGGTGTTCTGGTTTCCTCCCACAATCCAAAAGATGAGTAGGTTAGGTGAATTGGCCATGCTAAATTGTCCATAATGTTCAGGGAAGTGTAGGTTAGTGAAGTAGTCAAGGGCAAATATAGGGTAGAGGACTGGGTCTAGGTGGGTTATTCCTCAGAGGGTTGGTGTGGACTTATTGGGCGTGTAGCGATTCTAAGTCTAACTGGTAGCTCAGTGGTTAGCACTGCTGCCTCACAGCACCAGGGTCCCAGGTTCAATTCCAGCCTTGTGCGACTGTCTGTCTGTGTGGAGTTTGTACATTCTCCCAGTGTCTACGTGGGTTTTCTCCGGGTGCTCCGGTTTCCTCCCACATTCCAAAGACGTGCAGATCAGGTGAACTGGCCATGCTACATTGTCCATAGTTGTTAGGTGCATTAGTCAGAGGGAGGTGGGTTACTCTTCAGACAGTCAGTGTGGACTTGTTGGGCTGAAGGGCCTGTTTCCACACTATAGGGAATCTAATCTAATCTATTCCCAGTGTTTGCTGAACAAAACATGCTGGGTCACTGATTTAACTCTTGCAATGCTTTGAAGTTTAGAAGACTGGTTAAGTTGCATGTTAGCTTTCCACAGACTCCATATTTTCATTTCTTGACTTTGTTTAATTTGTCCTCATAATAGACTTGGCAGTATTGTATAGTATTCTGGATTAGTGGTGCTGCAAGAGCACAGCAGTTCAGGCAGCATCCAAGGAGCAGTAAAATCGACGTTTCAGGCAAAAGCCCTTCATCAGGAATAAAGGCAGAGAGCATGAAGCGTGGAGAGATAAGCTAGAGGAGGGTGGGGGTGGGGAGAAAGTAGCATAGAGTACAGTGGGTGAGTGGGGGAGGGGATGAAGGTGGGTCAAGGAGGGTGGAGTGGATAGGTGGAAAAGAAGATAGGCAGGTAGGACAAGTCATGGGGACAGTGCTGAGCTGGAAGTTTGGAACTAGGGTGAGGTGGGGGGAAGGGGAAATGAGGAAACTGTTGAAGTCCACATTGATGCCCTGGGGTTGAAGTGTTCCGAGGCGGAAGATGAGGCGTTCTTCCTCCAGGCGTCTGGTGGTGAGGGAGGGGCGGTGAAGGAGGCCCAGGACCTCCAAGTCCTCGGCAGAGTGGGAGGGAGAGTTGAAATGTTGGGCCACAGGGCAGTGTGGTTGATTGGTGTGGGTGTCCTGGAGATGTTCCCTAAAGCGCTCTGCTAGGAGGCGTCCAGTCTCCCGAATGTAGAGGAGACCGCACTGGAAGCAACGGATACAATAAATGATATTGGTGGACGTGCAGGTTATTGTATAGTACACTAATTGGCAGATACTTGATTCTTCCGTCCTCAAAAGTTTCCTTTTTAGCAATATACTGTGGGCATTGCAGGGTGACAGACAAGTCATTTTAACACAGTGTCCTGCTTGTATACCCACATGTCTGTCCTTGGCATGTTGCAGTGTTCAAGTGAATAACTGCGCAAACTTGAAGGAACAATACCTCATCTTCAGGGTCGACACTTCATAGCCTTCTGGACTTGATATCAAGTTCAACACCATTAAATTGTGAACTACCGTGTATTTCTTTTGTTTCTCTTAGCTTGTTACCATGTCCTCCCTTCCCCCCATCCGAGTTACTGTCCTTTCAAGTCTGGCAGGAGACATCATTGTTCTGCCATTCTCACATTCTGATCACTTAATCAGAACTATTAATATCTTTTCTGCACCAGCATCCCACACACACGACCCCTACACCACCTCCAACCTCACCTACCACACTACAGCCAAATTGCTGTCTCCTCCACACTTCACTTCAACTTTGATGAAGAGTCAACTCGACCTTAAACGTCAGCTTGCTCTTTCTCCATGGATACTATCAGACCTGCTGTGATCTCCAGCATTTCTTGCTGTTGGAACACCTTTTTCCCCTTGCTTGCCCAACTCTATTGCATTTAGTTGCAGTGGGGCACTGAGTTTATAGGTATTTTCTAATCAACCAGTTCAGAGATGTTATGACAGATCCCTGGAGCAGGTGGGTCTTGAACCTGAGCCCCCGGGCTCAAAAGTAGGACACTACCCACAGCATCACAAATACCCTGTCTGGGTTGATTTGCCGAGTTAGCTCAGCTCTATGTGCAGAAAACCAGCTGAAATTAGTTTCCTGAAACAGGGAGGCAATTGCTGAGTGGCTTAATCACTGAACTCTTAACCCAGAGACCCAGGTCTTCTGGAGACCAGGGTTCGAATCCTGTCACTATAGATGGTGGAATTTGAATTCAATAAATATCTTGAATCAAGACTCTGAGATGACCAGGAATCCATCGTCGATTGTTGGAAGAACCCAATTGGTTCACTCATATCTTTTAGGGAAGGAAATTGCTGTCTTTATCTGGTCTGGCCTGCATGTGACTCCAGACCCACAGCAATGTGGTTGATTCTTAACAGCCCTCTGGGATGAGCAATAAATGCTGGTCATCCAGCGATGCCCTCATCCTGTGAATGAGTAAAATAAAACTGCTCACCACTTTGTATATCCATGCTTAAGCCTGCATAAAATTTTGATTTTAAGTCGTAAATTTCAGTTAAATATGGAACAAAACTATTTGATTACAAGAATTAAGATTTTTATTGCCCAATTCTCAGCAAAGCGATCAGACATGTCTGTTGTTTGAAAGGCTAAAATTTATAAAGGGAGAGACTTAGCAGAGAAGAATTTAAGTTCCATTGTTTGGAGTCCCTGAAAACAAATGGGTTTGAGCTGCATAAAGCAGATCTTCATCTGGACCGAGTAACAATTTCAGACTGAGATAGAATCATTGAATAACAAACAGCATTATTTATATCAGGTAGCACATGTGTATATTTTGCAGTTTTCAGTCTGGTTTTCATTTTATTCTCTCAAAAGTACTAATCATGTACGGAAGACCAGTGAGTCTGACATCAGCGGTGGGTAAATTATCAGAGGGGATTCGGAGAGACAGATTTACATGGATTTGGAGAAGCAACAACTTCTTGGGAAATTATATCTCTCAAACTTCATCAAGACTTTTTGGGATATGAGCAAGAAAACAGATGAGGGGAGAGTGATAGATGTTGTCTAAATGAACTTTAGCAAGGCCTCAGAATCCCTACAGTGTGGAAACAGGCCCTTCTGCCCAACAAGTCCACAGCAACCCTCCAACCCAGACCCATTCCCCTACCCTACCTGATATTTACCCCTGACTAATGCACCTAGCCTACACATCCCTGAACACTATGGGCAGAAGATCACATCTTAAAAATTAGAAACAAATAAATAAAGAAATAGCCCAGCATTAGAGACCATAGGAATAAATTAGAAAAATAAACACATGAAAAGTTCAGTTTGACTCTCTCTGACCCAGTCCATGCCTGCACCTAACCTCAGAGGAGGCATCCACTGAACCCACCAATGTGGAGGCACCATCTCTTCACCACTTGGTCCACTTTGGTGATGTCACTGAACTCAAGAGTCCTGGCTCCACTGCTAGGCCAGGCTGCCGCTGACCATGAGTCATAGACATGTACAACATGGAAACAGACCCTTTAGTCCAACTTGTCCATTCCAACCAGATATCTTAACTGAACTTGTCCCAAGTCTGCTTCAGTTGTGGGTATTGTCACCTTGTCAGTGCTACCATTTTAAAAGGCATCTGAGGTGCAGCTTTTTCACACAGAGGGTGGTTTATATGTGGAATGAAGTGCCAGAGGAAGTTCCCATCTATATTTGTGCTATAAGTTGGGCTCTATATCACATTATCCATTATGCTGCTTCTTTACTTCTGACAAACCTGTTTAGTTATGCAAAAAAGATGGGGTACTGGGCTAATGGTCGGATACTTGGTAGTGTGGAAGAGCAGAGGGATCTTGGTGTCCATGTACACAGATCTCTGAAAGTTGCCACCCAGGTAAATAGTGCAGTGAAGAAGGCATATGGCGTACTGGCTTTTATTGGTAGAGGAATTGAGTTCCGGAGTCCTGAGGTCATGCTGCAGTTGTATAAGACTCTGGTGCGGCTGCATCTGGAATATTGTGTGCAGTTTTGGTCGCCATACTATAGGAAGGATGTGGAGGCACTGGAACGGGTGCAGAGGAAGTTTACCAGGACGTTGCCTGGTATGGTAGGAAGATCCTATGAGGAAAGGCTGAGGCACTTGGGGTTGTTTTCATTGGAGAAAAGAAGGTTTAGGGGTGACTTGATAGAGGTGCACAAGATGATTAGGGGGTTAGATAGGGTTGACAGTGAGAACCTTTTTCCACGTATGGAGTCAGCTATTACAAGGGGGCATAGCTTTAAATTAAGGGGTGGTAGGTATAGGACAGATGTTAGGGGTAGGTTCTTCACTCAGCGAGTCGTAAGTTCGTGGAATGCCCTGCCAGTAGCAGTAGTGGACTCTCCCTCTTTATGGGTATTTAAGCGGGCATTGGATAGGTATATGGAGGATAGTGGGTTAGTGTAGGTTAGGTGGGCTTTGATCGGCGCAACATCGAGGGCCGAAGGGCCTGTACTGCGCTGTATTCTTCTATGTTCTATGTTCTTTTTTTTCCCCTATACACCTGGATTCTAAATTTTCAACTGCTAATCAGTTTGGCGGGTAGTACACATACACTAATTTTTAGGTGGCTTGGTATACACCTCTAGAGACTAGGCTCCTGGTGATGTTAACCTGTTGCAAAAATTTAATTCCAAAATATATTTTTGGAAAGGGTAATTTCCTTTCAAGTTTACTGGGTACTTAATCCTTGCGTTCAAACTTCCTACAAAGCTCCAAGTTGCCTACCTCTTGTGCATGTATGCAAAAACACTAGGAATACTGGTCAGATAACTAACCAATAGGTTATGTCTCAATTATTCTAATTCATTCCCCTCCATGTCACACACTATTCTAACTTTGAACTATATCACTGTACCATCACTGTCACTGGCGTGGAATCACAGATGAAGGTACAGAAAATTTCCCAAATATGCGACACAACAAATGAAAACTAAATGAAGTTGGTATTAGTAAATAAGCAGTTAATGAAAAATAAATTGGATTGAAGATTGTGGAATATGCATATTCTCCCAGTGTTTGTGTGTGTTTCATCCAGGTGCTCTGTTTTTTACCCCACATTCCAGAGATGTGCAGGCTAGGTGGGTAAGTCATGGTAAATGCAGGGTTACAGGGATTTGTGGGGAGGAGGGGAGGGTGGAGAAGAGAAGATGGGATGCAGACTCAAATGGACCACATGATTTCTATCTGCACTGCAGGGATTCTGTTCCAAAGTAAAAAAGGATTTCTAGTAAATGTCTGGTTGATAACACAAATGAGAATCCAACTAAAAAGATCAGAGAAGTGTAAAAATACAAAGGGAACCAAAGGAAATGAGACAAAACTGGCTGTTAACATAAAATGGAATGAGAGGGATACAAGCAGTAAACGCATGGTAAGGAGGAGGAGTTAGGGCAATGAAGGATCCACAAGAAAGGTTCCACACAGAGGCAGAGGTACTAAATGTTGTCTATTCTGACAATGATGCGACTACAGTTGCAATGAGAAAGATAAGTGAGCCACTAAATAAGTTAAAAATTAACAAAGAGGAGGCATTACGAAGGCTGGCTGAATTATATATTAATAGGTCACCATGACCATATCAGATGCACCTGAGGATGCTAAGGGAAGTAGGCATGGAAATTGCAGAGGCACTTCTTATATTAATCTCAAACCAATTTTTTTCACAAAATTTGATATGTTTTGAATGAGACAAGTTCAAGAGAAGTACAGTAAAAGAGGTGGATTATGGACTCCCAAAAGGCATTTGATACAATGCCAAACAACAGGTGTGTCAGTAAAGTTGAAATCCATGAAATACCAGGAACAGTGGCAGCTCTGATAGAAAGTTGATAGAGTGACAGGCTACAGAATAACGGTGAACAATTGTGTTTCACACTGGAGAAAGGTGTAGAAGGATGTCCAGGGAAGCAAGTATTTGGATTACTCTTTCTTAACCTAGTTTACGATCTAAACTGGAGTGTAAAGATTTCAAAATCTGTGGGTGATCGAAAACTTCGGAGTATAGTGAAGTGAGAGGCTGGTGGAGACTTCAAGAGGGTGTGGAGAAGCGGCAGATGAAATTTAATACAGGAAACTACAAAGTAATACAGTTTGATAAGAAAAACAAAGGTTATGCAAAATAAAAGAACACAACTCTAAAGGAGATGTAAAAATGGCTGTATGAGGCATAAAGAAAGTATTTAATAAGACTGCAAAAGAAAGAAAATTACATTGACCACTTATCAAATCCTGGTTCAGCCTGAACTGCAGAAGTATATCTAGTTCTGACCAAAGTACTAGGCATATCTCAAGGTATTGCAGAGAAGGTGTTGAAAAGATCAATGAGCAAGTTGCCAGGAAGACAGACTTTAATTACACCAACTGAATGGATAAGTTGGGACTATGCTCTCTGACCTGGTCAAAAAGGAAATTTGACAAAAGTGTTGAAAATCACAAGGGGATCAGAATACAGTAAAAGGAGATTAAAATTGCTAAGAGACATAAACCAGAAGACACTGACTTAGGGTGAACAAAAGAATCTGTGACGACATAACAAAACTTTTGTGCACCACCTGTTCAGAATCTGGAGCATACCACTTTAGAGAATGGTGAAGACAGATTCACGCTTTTCAGAAGATTACATTAGATTCCCTACAGTGCGGAACCAGGTCCTTCGGCCCAACACATCCACACCGACCCTCCAAAGAGTAACCCACCTGGACCCCTTTCCCTTTGACTCATGCACCTAACACTATGGGGCAATTTACCTGACCTGCACATCTTTGGACAGTGGGAGGAAACCGGAGCACCCGGAGGAAACCCACGCAGACACAGGGAGAATGTGCAAACTCCACACAGGCAGTTGCCCGAGGCTGGAATCGAGCCTGGGTCCCTGGTACTGTGAGGCAGCAGTGCTAAGCACTGAACCACCGTACCACTCCCAATAATAGATAATTAGACAAGTACATGAAAATAACAAAGATCTTTTACAGGCAGGACTTGTGATTAGATGATTTGCTGTTGTAGATTGCCTATACAAACTTAATGGGCCACCTATACTGCTGTATTCATTCTTTAATCTTTAATTGTCCCACAATGCAAAAGTAGCATAGGACTAATCTGATACTCCTATTCTAACAGGTTGAGAAGGGTCAAGTTTAAATTTTACAAAACCTTAAGATTGCAATGCAATTGCGTTGATGACTGTTGTTTAGTAGTCGGCAACTTGAGTAATATAGACACTTGAACCAAGTTTGTTCAGCATCCACTAGTGCCCCGAAATAAAAATCCCTTTATTTTCACTGCCAGCTTTTTCAATACTCCCCCTTGAGCCAGTTTGCAGTGACTGCAGTGTTGTTCACTCTGCACCAGATTTGAAAGTCTTGATCTCTTCATTCTTGCACTAGGAAACTCATTCTGAAGCAGCAGTATATCAGACTTTGGTCCTTTCTCCACAGATGCTCGCTAGTTTCTCCAGCATTCTGTTTGTTTTAGGAAACTCAGCCAATCTGCTCTGGATTATATTGAGCATCTCCCATAGCTAAGAACCCATCTCTCTCCAGAGACCATGAAGATAGAGACTGATTTTCATCAGTTAATGAATTGAGGTTTATGGGGAAAAGGCAGGAAAGTGCAGTTGAGGATCAGATCAATTATGATCTCATTAAATGGTAGTGCATACCCGATGAGCTGAATGCCTATTCCGCTCCTACTTGTTATTGATCAACTGGTCATGTCAACCTTCAACAAACTGCAACGGCAAGATTTTAACTGTCCTCTAAGTTAGCAGACGTCCAATTGTACAGGGCAGTTGTCAACCATGCTCTCTCTCTAATGTGTCTCCTTCCAGCACTGGTCGTTGCATTCCACTTGCCTTCAAGTTTAGCAATTCCGCTTACATTTTAAAAGGGGACACTGCTCATGAGCAACCTGTAAGTTGCTTGATTAGTGCACTTGATCATCTCTGAACCATGCAGTTGGTTATGCAGTGATGTCAGTTGTCATTCCCAAACTCCTGCATTGCAGTGAAACTTCATCGTCAGTGGCAGTCTTTTGCAGATGAGGATGACTCTGTTCCATACTCAGGATGGGTCTGTAAGGTGGCTGGATAGACTGATGAGGCTTCCGCAGGCACTGTTACATCTGGGCAGGTGGCAGCTGTGGGAAAGACTGGCTGAGACATTGGTATGGCAGCACTCTCCTTTTGTTGTTTTCACCTGTCCTTCGTTTTTTCCTGACGGCAAGCATCGAGGAGTTTGCCACTTTCCTGCATGTTCCTCCTCCACTTTGGACAGCCTATGGCCAGTGATTCCTAGGTGTCCGTGGGAATGCTCAATTTACTAGTGAGGCGTCGTGTCTCACTAAAGTCCTTCCTCTGTCCACCTAGGCCTCATCTGCCATTTCAAAGTTATGAGTAGAGCACCTGCTTGGAGAGTCTTGTGTTGGTCATGTGGATGACATGTTCAGTTCATCGTAGTTGCTCAAAGGTGGTCAATACCTCAATGCTGAGATGTTAGCCTGCTGGTATTGCACTTTTCTTCCCAGTGAATTTGCAGGATGTTGTGCAGGCAGCATTATAATCATGGAATCCCTACAATGTGGAAATAGGCCAGTTGGCCCAACAAGTCCACACCAACCCTCCAGAGAGGATCCCACCCACACCCATTCCTCTACTATTTCCCATGACGAATGCACCCAACCTATACATCCCTGAACAATTTAGCATGGCCAATTGCGCATCTTTGGATTGTGGGAGAAAACTGGAGCACCTGGAGGAAATCCACGCAGACTCCACACAGACAGTTGCCAGAGGGTGGAATTGAACTTGGGTCCTTCATGCTTCTAACTACTGAGCCACCATGCCGCCCCAGTGTTGATGGTACTGCTCCAGCGCCTGAGGTGTCTGCTGGAGACAGCCCACATATAGGAAGGTGGGAACAAGCACAGCTCTGTAAACCATGATCTTGGTGACGAATCTGATGTTGTCCTCAAACACCCTTTTCCTCAGGCAACCAAAAGCTGTTCTCACTGGGGGCGGTGCTGGACCTCTTCATGAATATCTGGTTTTTCCGACAGAACACTCCCAAGGTACTGGAAACAGTCAATGTTTGATAAGGGCACTCTGGGGACCTTGATGATTGGGGTTTCACTCCACACCAGGCCAGGTTGGAGGTCCTTTGCCTTGCCAATGTTCAGGGTGAGAATTTATGTAAGAGTCACAGATAAGAATGCTGGGGAAATTTCAACAATACCTGTAGGTCCAAGTTTAACAAGTGAACTGACTTACAAATGTTTCTGACCACCTTGAAGCTAGCTCTCCAAAATTCAGGCAGAAGTCCTACAAAATCAACTTTGATGAACTGGAAATGGTGTCTAGGTAAGTTCATAAGGCACAGAGGCAAAATTAGGCCATTCAGCCCATTGGGTCTGTTCCACCATTCAATCATGGCTGATATGCTCTTCATTCCCATTTTCCTGCCCAATCCCCACAACCCTTCAACCTATTACCAATTAAAAATCTGTCTCATTCTTCTTTAAATTTACTACTCACTGTTCCAGTATCCATCGCACTTTGGGATAGCAAATTCCACAGATTCACAACCCTTTGGGAAAAGTAGATTCCTTAACCATTTTAAATTTGCTACCCCTCATCCTAAGATATAACCGAGAATGCCTCACAAAAGGAAGTATCTGCTTCACGTGTATTTTAGCCATACTGAATATCATCTTGAATACCTCAATTTGATCTCCCCTCATTCTTTGAAAGTCCAGAGAGTATAGGCCTAAACTGTTCAATCTCTCTTCACACAACAAACCCCTTATCTCTAGGATCAATCTAGTGAATCTCCTCTGAACTGCCTCCAATGCTATTACATCTTTCCTCAAATAAGGGGACCAAAACTGCGCACAATATTCCAGCTGTGGTCTCACCAACAATACTGTGCAACAATACTTCCTTACCTTTATATTCTATTCCTCTATTGAGGACATGTCTGCCCTCAATCCTAACAGCTTGCTGAGTATTTTTTCCCTATCAATGTTGCTTGTTCTAAGTTCGACCTCTGACTTGCCTGTTCTAATAGGAATGGTACTGTTGTCCTCCACCATGAAAACTGAGGCAAAGTATTGATTTAGTATTTCTGCCATTTCAATGTTCCCCACTGATAGCTTTCCAGTTTCATCTTCCAAGGGATCAACATTCACCTTAGCAACTCTTCTCTTTTATGTACCTACAGAAGTTATTGCTATCCTTCTTGATATTTTGTGTTAGTTTTCTTTCATAATATCTTATTACTTTTTATTAATGGTTAGTATCCTTTTGTTTATGTTTCAAAGTTTCCCATTACACAATACCAAATCCAGAGTCGCCTGTTCCGTAGTTTGTCCCATAACACACTGCTCCAAGAAACAGTCCCTAACACATTCAATGAACTCTGCCTCCAGATGGTCAATAAATATCTCTACTGCCAGGCCCGCTATATTTAAAGGCCCCCTTTAAATCGCATTTCATCAACATGATTTGGGCGTAACGCGATTGGTGAATTGGTGAACAATTTTTTTTAAATGTGAAATTGTTAGCTATTACATGATTTCATTCCCAGTTACCTTAAGTCTACTCTAGGTGTTTAATTCCCATTGTGCAATCTTCTACAACACAGTCGCATGAGAACACAACTACGACATTATAGCTGAACAGACTGTATTTCTAAAGTTCAATTGTGCAGGAATTGGTGGGAATGTGTGATAAAATCCATTTCTTGTGTATCCAATTGTATCAGAGAAGCATACATTTTCGAAGAATGCAACATTCAGAGCACAGTCAGTTCTTAATTCTGCCCTGTGACTATTCGAAGGACTATTGTAAGTTCTTCGATAGGTAATTGGGGACAGTTTAGGGGACACAGGCAGCTGGAGAAAGAGAAAGAGAAAGAACTAGGGGTAGTATATGCCATAGAAGAACAAAAAAAAGGGGCATGAAAAAGGACTTGTGAACAAACTTAGGGAGAATCCTAAGATACTTTATATTAAAGGGAAGAGGTAGTGAAAGGGTAGTGCCCATTTGGGACCAAAAGGCAATCGGTGTGTGAACCGCAGGATATCAGAAGGATGTTCAATGAATATTTCTCTTCGGTTCTCCCTTTCCAGAGTGAAAACTGAAGTATGGCATTCAGGAAAAGGCACTGTGAAGAACTTACACATTTTGACATAGGAAGTGGGGAGGCACCAGATGTTCTTACAGGCTTAAAAATGGACAAATCCCCTAGCCTGGACAAATTGTATCCCAGACTGCTATGGAAGTGAAGCAGGAAATTGCAGGGGCATTAACACAAATCTTTCTCTCCTCTCTGCCCATGGGTGGGGGCGGGGGGGGGGGGGGGGGGGGGGGGGGGAGGAGGAGGAGGAAGGGAGGGGGCGGGTGCCGCCAGAGGACTGGAAGACGTCTAATGTGGTTCTAGTTTTCAACAAAGGTGGTACAGATGAACCAGGAAATTATAGACTGGTCAGCCTCATGTCAGCAGTAAGGAAACTACTGGAGAAAATTCTGAAGGACAGAATTAATATCTACCTGCGAAGACATGGGTTAATTAGGGATAGTCAACATGGCTTTGGCAGAGGGAGGTCATACCAAACAAATTTGTTAGAATTTTTCAAAAATCTGATCAAGTGTGTTGCTTGGGGAATTTCAGTTGATGTTGTTTATATAGATTTTAGCAAAGCTTTTGACAAGGTACCACATAGGATCAAGAAGCTTAAAACAGAGTTCAGGAAAACTTGGCAAGAGGGAGCAGAAGCTGGCTTAGTAATAGGACATAAAGGGTAGTATTAGAAGGTTGTTTAAGTGACTGGAGGCCAGTGTCCAGCAGCGTACTACAAGAATGAGTACTGGGACCTTACCGTTTGTTCTCTAATGCATGGTTGCATTCTTTGCAAACCCACATTATAGAAAAATCACACTTTAGAAACAGCGCTTAAAGTTGGTGATGGAACTGCTTGACAGCCAACACACATTTTAAAAAGGTTTGTGCTTTAGAAGCAGTGTCCCCAATTTGTCAATCACATTACAGCAAATTCACATTAACAAAACACATTTTACAGTAGAACAATCTGTATATGAAAATGTAGGGGGAATGTTAAGCAAGTTTGCACATGACACCAAGGATGGTTCTTAGTGAAGATGATGGTTGTAGATATATAGATGGGTTGGTCAGATGGGCAGAGCAGTGGCATATGGTATTGAACGCTGTTAAGTGGAAGGTGATACACTTTGGAAGAAACACAAGATGAGGGAGTATTTAATAAATGGCAGGTCACTGGATTGCTCAGAGGAACAGAGAGTTCTTGGGGTAATTATTCACAGAGCCCTGAAGTCAGTAGTACATGTGAATAGGATAGTTAAGGCGGCAAATGGGACTCTTTCTTTCATCAGTTATGGCATAGAGTACAACAGCAAGAAGGTAATGCCGTTGTACAGAGCGTTGGTTAGGCCACAGCTGGAGTACTGTGTGCAGTCTGGTAACCCCACTAGAGGAACGATATAGCACTCAAGAGATATACAGAGAAGGCTCACCAGGATGCTGCCTGGGATGGAGCAATTGAGATATAAGAAAAGAGACAGACTTGGATTGTCTTCTTTAGAGCAGAAAAGGCTGAAGGAGGAAATGATTGAAGTGTATAAGGTTATTAGGACTGGGGTCAATCACAGAGGAGTTGTAATTTTAGGGTAAGGGACAGGAGATTCAGAGGGGATTTGAGAAAAAAAACCTTTTCACTCAGAATTTGGTGGGAATCTGGAATGCACTGCCTGGAAAGGTAGTAGAGACTGGAAACTTTACAAATGTAAGATCATATTGTGGTGGTGCCTGTAACTGCGGCAGAGTGAGTGATCTCTTAGTCATCAGGAGTTAACTTGTATAGTCAATCGATTCTTGGAAGCTGAAATGGGGCCTGGTCCACCAAACTTGGGGCCAGTCACCTGGCTGATGCAGCAGCTGGAGTATTGGTGGTGATGAGGTGGCGTTGGCAGCAGTGATATTCCAGGTCAGGTCAGCAGGGCTGCTTCAGTGTGCTTCTCCTTGCTGTTGCATCCTCAAGCAATGGCTTGGCTGCTACAGAGTGTGGCAGCATCCCATAACTATTTAGGAAATGAAGAAGCCATGTATAGAACAAAATAATGTAATTGGCCCTAAATTTTTATTATAATTTATGTAACCAAAGTGGCAGTGAATTATGGCAGCTTCTATACATTTTACTGTAACTGCATAAATACATGTAACAAAAAATGTCTATTACTACTACAACCTTTTAAAAAATCTGGATGAGCACTTGAAATATCATAACATTCAATGATATGGCATAAGTGCAGAAAATTGGAATAGTACACCTTTAGTGATGGATATCGTTCGTGCAATTTGATGGGTCTAATAAGGGCCTTTTTTGTGCTGAGGGACCATATAACTCTGATTCTAAATGGGAAAGTTATTTGTGAAGAAGAGATAAAGAAGCTAAAAAGGCATTTACATAGGTTGAGCAGGAAAGCATCCAAATGGAATATAATGTCAGAAAATATGAAACTGACCATTTTAGTAGAAAAAGTAAAAAAAGTGCACCATCTAAATTGCGAAATATGCAGAGATTGGAGGTTCAAATATATCCTCATGGAAAGGTTGCAAAAGGTTGGTACGCATGTACAACAACTAATGAGGTAACCTAGTAGAATATACTGTTAATTACAAGGGGAACTAAATACAAAAAACTAGTAAGGTCATGTTTCACCTCCACAGGGTACCGGTGAGACCTCATCTGAGGTAGGTGTACAACATTAGCGCCCTTAGTTAAGGAAGGATGTAAGTGCACTGAAAGCATTTCAGTGATTCACAAAAATACCTGGAATGGGTGATTTATCTTATGGTGAAAATTTGAATAGTGAGTTCAGGAAAGAGAGAGACTACTGAATTGAAACATAAAACCCTGATAGTTTTAACATGTTACATGGCAAGAATGCAAATAACCAGGAAAGCTAATAGGATGTTATGCTTTATTGCAAGGGGAAATTGAATACCAGAATAGGGAGGCCATGTTTCAGTTATAGAAGGCATTAGTCAGACCACAACTGGAGTACTGTGCACAGTAATGGTGACTATATTTACAGAAGGATGTTAATGCATTGGAGGCAGTTCAGACAAGGTCTACTAGACTAATAGCTGGAATGAGCGGATTGACTTAGGAGAAAGAGTAGACAGCCTCTAACCTCTGGAGTTTAGCAGTCAGAGGGTGAATTAATTGAAACATTTAAGATCACGAGGAAACATCTTCCACCCCGACCTCGAATTTACCTGGACCGTCTCAGACTCCTCCCTCCCTTTCCTAGACCTCTCCATTTCTATCTCGAGCGACCGAATCAACATGGACATTTACTATAAACCGACTGACTCCCACAGCTACCTAGACTACACCTCCTCCCACCCTGCCCCCTGTAAAAACGACATCCCATATTCCCAATTCCTTCGCCTCCGCTGCATCTGCTCACAGGAGGACCAGTTCCAATACCGAACAACCCAGATGGCCTCCTTCTTCAAAGACCGCAATTTCCCCCAGACGTGATCGACGATGCCCTCCAACGCATCTCCTCCACTTCCCGCTCCTCCACCCTTGAGCCCTGCCCCTCCAATCGCCACCAGGACAGAACCCCACTGGTCCTCACCTCCCACCCCACCAACCTCCATACACATCGTATCAGACGTATCCATATACGTTGTCATTTCCACCACCTCCAAACGGACCCCACCACCCTCCCCTCCCCTATATTTCCCTCCCCTCCCCTACCCTATCAGTGTTCCAAAAAGACCACTCCATCCGTGACTCCCTCGTCAGGCCCACATCCCCCACCAACCCAACGCCACTCCCGGCACCTTCCCCTGCAACCGCAAGAAATGCAAAACATGCGCCCACACCTCCCCCCTCATTTCCCTCCAAGGCCCCAAGGGATCCTTGCATATCTGCCACAACTTCACCTGCACCTCCACACACATCATTTACTGCGTCCACTGCACTCGATGTGGCCTCCTCTATATTGGGGAGACAGGCCGCCTACTTGAGGAATGTTTCAGAGAACACCTCTGGGACACCCAGACCAACCAACCCAACCACCCCGTGGCTCAACACTTCAACTCCCCTTCCCACTCCACCAAGGACATGCAGGTCCTTGGACTCCTCCATCGCCAGACCATAGCAACACGATGGCTGGAGGAAGAGCGCCTCATCTTCCACCTAGGAACCCTCCAACCATAAGGGATGAACTCAGATTTCTCCAGTTTCCTCATTTCCCCTACCCCCACCTTCTCTCAGTCCCAAACCTCGAACTCAGCACCACCTTCCTAACCTGCAATCTTCTTCCTGACCTTTCCGTCTCCGCCCCCATGCCCACCCCTACTCCGGCCTATCACCCTCAACTTATCACCCTCACCTTAACCTCCTTCCACCTATCGCATTTCCAACGTCCCTCCCCCAAGTCCCTCCTCCCTACCTTTTATCTTAGCCTGCTTGGCACACTTCCCTCATTCCTGAAGAAGGGCTCATGCCCTAAACATCGATTCTCCTGCTCCTTGGATGCTGCCTGACCTGCTGCGCTTTTCCAGCAACACATTTTCAGCTCTGATCTCCAGCATCTGCAGTCCTCACTTTCTCCTGGATATTGAAAGCATGGGTCCTTTCGTGGGATGATGTAGAACTAGGGGTCACAGCTTAAAAAAAAAGTGGGGTGCGGAATCATTTAATTTTAAGAGTGAAGAGTCTTTGAAAATCCCTTCCTCAAAAGGCAACAGATGGAGAATTTTTAAATATATCTACAGCAGAAGTAGATAGATTCTTGACTACCAAGGGAATGAAAGAATATTCGGCATATGCAGGAATGTAGAACTGAAGTTAAAATCAAATCAGCCGTGATCTTATGAATGGCAAAGCAGACTCATAGGGCTCGTTAGAGTGGTTGCCTACTCTTGTTCCTTAGAACATAGGACATTATGACAGTTCAGGCCCTTCAGCCCCCTTCTTTGTATGTTCGTGTCTATCCCTCAACGTGGGAGTTCTAGAACGAAGAATCACTGTTGTACTGGTGAAGAGCAGCCTTTCTGAACTGCTGCATTCTATGTGATCTAAGTAAACCCATAATGTCGTTGGGAAAGTATTCAAGAATTTTGACTAAACAACACTGAAGAAACAGCGATGTATTTTGATTCAGATGGCAACTTGCTCCTGTTAGGGTCATTCACTGCATAACTTTGCAGAACCACTGCTTACTCATGATCAGGATCACTCATGGTGTAAGTGTCCAGAGTCACTGTCTGTTTCAGGTAACCATGATGTGAAAGAGCCGGTGCTGGACAGGGGTGGGGGAGGAACAAAGTTAAAAATCACAACACCAGGTTTAGTCCAACAGGTTTATTTGGAAGCACTAGCTTTCGGAGCACTATTTCTTCATCAGGTGGTTGCGAAGCAGGACCGTAAAACAGTGTCATGCAAGCAAAATGATGCATTTAACAAATCTGTGTGTTATGGTCCTGCTTCACAACCACATGAAGAAACAGGGCTCCGAAAGCTAGTGCTTCCAAATAAACCTGTTGGACTATTATGTGTTGTGTGATTTTTAACTTATTCCAGGTAACAATCAGTCACCACATCACACCTTTGAGTACCTCAAACCAATTTTTAAATTGTCTGCTTCCTGTTCTGGAGGCATCAGTCCATTGAAGTTGTAAAATGTTGTTCACAAATAGGTCATTAAGGTACACATGCTGTTGGTCTGTATGAAGCTGGCACTGGACAGCAATGGCATCACGCACAAAATAGGCATAATTTCAGTGAGTCAGTATTACTGTTGCGCTTTATACATTGTTGAGGGCCAATGTTTGTGTATTAGGGAAAAAATGCAAAGCTAACTAAGGTTTGGATTCAATCTGCTTAAGCACATGCAACGTGGTGATAAGTTGCTACCGTGCAGACACACTGGAACGG
This sequence comes from Chiloscyllium punctatum, assembly GCF_047496795.1. NCBI lineage: Eukaryota > Metazoa > Chordata > Chondrichthyes > Orectolobiformes > Hemiscylliidae > Chiloscyllium > Chiloscyllium punctatum. The sequence goes on from NC_092751.1 coordinate 80,062,545, forward strand.
AGAGGTAGCAACACAATTGAAGCCCTGGCTCAAATTAGGAGATGATTGTGAACTGACTTTCCTGACAAAGTATTCAGGAAAGGCAAGGAAGGAAAGAAAGAAAGATGGGAGACTTGGCACTTTCTGTAGAAGGAACTGTTACAGCACTGGTAGGGCTCACATACTATGGCATACAAAGACAGAATCTATTGGTTAAAATAGATGAACTATTTCACTTCTGGGTGATGGCCACCATAGTGGGAAAGAGACAGAAGAGTAAATCTGCACGCAATTACAGGATTAGACAAGTGCTAATGGAGAAATTTCATTTTTCTAATGGGATAGTTTCAACAGAAAGAAAATAACTGCGTAAATGTATGGCAAAGCACTTTGGCAAGAAGAACATGAATAAAAGCGAAGGCAAAGTCACCATCATTCTAGCAGATTATAGGACTGTTCTCTATAAACAGAGTTACTACATATTTCAAAGAACTAGATTCTATCTGAAGGTAAAACAATTTATAAATCACCAACATATAACTGTATCAGTTAAAAATCTACCCCCCCGCCCCCCCAGTCTCACTTAATTCCACCTCAAAACATACACAGACTCAAGAAATTGCTGTTATGGGCAGAGTAAAAGTCTGGGAAAGCATTGACATGGTGCCTGTCCACAGAGTTTGTCCTTTTGTCAACCAGAAAGCTTCTTCTCAATCTTCCTGCTTCCATTATTTTCATTTGTTTGCAGGAAGCACACGGTGACTGGTTCACATTTATAAAACTCTCTGATGTATTAACTGAAAGCTTACAACAACCGATGAGGGGAAACAAACAGGCTATCTTCAGGCTTGAGATGCTTTTTATTGCTGAGCAAAAATAGCTTCCTTCCTCTTCCAGAGTTCAAGTAATTTCTGAACATTCACACCATAAGCTATTCAGCTACCTGGGAACCAATTACAGTTTGTCTTGATGACTGGTCTCTAGCCCACAGACCAATCAGCTACTTGTTGTCAGCCAAACTTTGATTTGTACACACCTCTTGGCTCCAGCTAATCTGCAACTCGACCTTCTCTCACTGCTTAAACAAGCAATTGTGTAAACAGCACTTATAATGAATATCAGGAAACCTGTTTTTAAAAAATCTTTCAACAATCTTTGGTTTCTAAACCAGTTCATTCAATTTTACCACATAATCAAAAATACAGAAAAATAAACAAACTTTACACTGTTTAACAATAAATTATACCTATTCAAAGCAAGAGATTAGACTAAGTATTTTCTCACAAAGAATTGAAGGACTTTGGAACTTTCTTCCTTGAAAGGCTCTGAAAGCAGAGTCTGTGAATATTTTAAAGGAATAGATAGATAAATTCTTGATGAGTAAGACAGAATGTCCATTGGGGTAGACAGAAATGTGAAGTGATCAGATCAGTTAACAATTTACTGAATGGTGGAACAATCTCAAGAGGCTGAATGGCCTACTCAAGTTCCCAATTCAGATTAACTAAACTCATGACTTTCATTATTTGGCACTTGTACCATGGCTATCAGCCCTATGTCATAACAAAGGAAAATTGCTCATTTTAAAACGAGAAAATGTCATCAGATCACAAGCAGACGTCAATATTGGGGAAAAGCATGCCAGCAGAGCAGATCCATGTCACAAATTGCACAGGTCAGGTGCTGCTTTAACAATCCCCTATACTGATTAACTAATACCATGCATTAATCGTTATCCACACAGGAGTTTGAATTTGATCTCAAGTTTCTTTGGTGCGCTGATCACAGAGCTTCAGTTCTACTTGATGATTTGAAATCAATGACCATTTGCCCCGTGAAACCCTGCATTGTTAAAGTCTATACAAAGTTGATTAAACCGCAAATAGATTTTGAAAAATACATTTTGACCCATTTATCACAGTTTTGTATTTCAGTAACATGTTTTAACTATGAATCAGTGTCTTTTAGTGGCTCCAGCTGTGTTAGGCCTCACTGTATCCAAAATGCCTACAGAAAGGTTTGCCTTTCAAAACTAAATGGTACAATTTTAAATGAGAGCTGGAGGCTCACATACACAGGTTTGACAGCAGCGGGATAAGCTAGTGAGGTTGCTGAAACAGCAAACAGGATCCTCAGGCAGCAAACACAAAGGCAAGAAAATATTGCATCTTGCTGCCTCTCTCTCTCTTCTCCTTGTAAGATGCATTGTACAAACAGAACTACACCTTTATTCAAGATGTTAGTCACGTGCTCTTATATCCCAAATGGCTCAGCCTCAAAATTTGTTTGATAATGTACCTTGGGACATCTTAGGAGTATAAGGTGCTTTACAAATGTAAACTCGTCTTGTAAATTTCTGTACATCACTGCTTATGCTACAGAGTAAAGTGTACAATTCTGGATACCATTCATTTGAGAAGGTTCATTGCCATAGTGGTATCAGTCATGAGGGAGTTTAGCTACCCAAAGGAACAGAGAAGCTGGATTTGCTCTCATTATAGCAGAAGAGAGACTTAAATGGGGCGTTCAATACTGTTGAAAGTTAGGAGGTTTATTTCAATAGCACAAAGGGCACATTGGTCTGTAACAGAAGAACAAGTATGAAAATTAGGAGTAACAATTTTATAATGAACTGATGTGATATGAAATGCACTGTCTAAAAGAGCAGAAATAAATCCATTCATAACTTTCAAAAATGAACTTGAGCATCTATCTGAAAAAGAAAACAATGCTGTTGTGGAGCAAACCAGAGCATTGGAACTAACTTGAGCCTTCAGCTCATTAAACTGAATTCTTTCAGGCAACCCCTATAACTTGCGTGGAGGTGGTGAGGATAGTCCAGAAACCGAGGCTAATCTTGAGGACATGGAGTCAAATTCTAACACTTCTGATGAAATTATCATGTAAACACTGCTGAATGATTTAAAACCCATCTGGTTCACTAATTTCTAAGGGTAGGAAATCTACCATTTTTACCTTAACTGGCCTACTTTTGATTCCAGATCTAGTAATGTGGCTGACTCTTAACTGCCCTCGCCATTCACTGAGTTGTCAAAACTGCTGCAAAGTCTAAAGAAAGGAATGAAAATCAGACAGACCACCGCATTGATCTTGGCCCTGTTGATCCTTCAAAGTCGTCCTTAATAACATCTGAGAGCTTGCATAAAAATTGGGAGTTGTCCCACAGATTAGTCAAGCAACAGCCAGACAGTCACACTCACTGAATCATATCTCAATGTCCTAAACACCACAATTCCTGGTCTTCACCTGTCCTAGAGGTGTTCGCTCAGTTGTTTATAGTTAGGAGGATGATACTCAACATTAACTCAGAACCCCACAAAGTCTCATAGCATCAGGTCAAATATAGCCAAGGAAACATCCTGCTGAGTATCACCTAGTCTATGATCCTCCACCCAACAAGAGAGAAAAACATTTGACCTTGGCCCCAGTATTCTATCACTGATGCACCTGTCCATGACAGTTTTGGTCAGAATGCAGAGATAATATCATATTATGCATATCCTGCATTGTGCAGTGTGGCACTAACATAATGTTAAATGGACAGATTTTGAACAGATCTAGCAATATAAAACACCATATCTATGAGGCATTGCATGCCATCAGCAGCAGTAGACCCAACAAGCAGGAAGCTGGAAGAACACGGCAAGTCAGGCTGCACCAGGAGGTAGAGAAGTCAACGTTTCAAATATAACCCTTCTTCAGGACTAGGGTCGGGTGTAAGGGGAGCCACAGATAAAGGAGTGGGGTGCAGACTGGTGAAGTGGGGATAGGTCAACACAGGTAGAGGGTATGACTTGGCTGGTCAATGGTAGGAATGAACCTGGTTGGTGGTAAGAAGGGTCGATGAGAGGAATGGAAGGGAGGGGACATCCATCAACAGCAGTAGAACCACATTTTATAATCTCATGGCTTGCATATCTCCACAATCTACCATGATCATCAAGCCAGGTGTTGAACTCTAGTTCAATGAAGAGCTCAGCGTCAGGTGTATCTAAAAACAAGGCAACTACTTTGGAAAGCTATAACACAAGACTGCTTGCATGCAAAACAGAAGCAGCTTGCAACAGACATGGCCAAGTGATCTCACAAACAATGCATTGTATTAGGTCCTGCTGTCCTGTCACATCCTTGAGGTTAGAAGAGCAAAGTAAACCAGGCAGTATCAGGAGGTGAAGTCGTCCATGTTTTGGGTATAACTCTTCTTCCTGTCATCAATGGTGGTGGACAATTAAACAACTCACTGGAGGTGGGGGCTCGAAAAATATCCCATACTCAATGTCAAGATCAATGAACTTTAAGCCAATGCTCCATGAATTACCACCTTAAATTTGAATATTAACAGAATTAAGGCTGTGGATTGACCTTTTAAATTCACCAATGTCACAGAGTCAAAACAAGCCCATCTAAACCTCCAGTCCCACAACATTTTAAGCAGGAAAAAATAGAGTGAATAAAATTAAAAGGACAAATTGTCCAGTTGCTTCCTATGGACTAGTTTAAATATTCTGCTCCAAGATACACTCCTGTTCAACTTTTAGAAATTATTTGCTCTATAAACGGGTTGCATTCCACCTCTCCTTAAAACAGCTGCATTCCAAGCAGTCTCATACTCAGGTCACAAATTTTATTTTCACCAATCTCCAAAACATGAAATCCATCCAGACTATAATGCAAATTAAAAGCAACTGCCATGCTGAGTAGATCATTAGATTATTTGGAAATCAAATCTGATTTCGCTCATTTCTTCCCTCCTCTGCATAATTCAAACTGAAACTGCAAGAGTACTCAGGGAGTTGTTAGAAGTGTTTTACTAAAGACAATGTTCAACCAAAGCCGATCTGCTGTTCCACTGGTGCAAATTGATTTTAAAATTTTCACAGCCCTACTAAAAGCAGGAAACTCTTCAATATTCATCTCCATCATAAATAGCACAGCTACTTGAAATCTGAAAAAACAAAATTTCTTATATCATGACTCTTCCCCCCATTGTACATTTTTTGAAAAAAGCAATGGTCTACACAATTCTCTTCCCTTGCTCTAGTTTTTCCTAGAAGCTCTTCATTGTAATATCTTCTACTCATGAGTTATATCTGAAACATTTACTTCTATGTTTTCAACAGATGCTTCTTGATCTACTCAGAGTTGACATAAGTAGAGACCAACTCACGAGTACTCATTTGTAGGACATCTTGTGTTCAAAATGACAGTGTTGTGAAACTGACAAATGTTTGAACATTTGGGACACAGTAATCTTTTTCCTGAAATTGAGTTTTGCTTGCTTTCTTTGTTGTCTGACTTTTGAGGTTTCTGGAAGCTATTCATAGAATCCCTACAGTGTGGAAACAGGCCATTTGGCCTAATAACTCCACACTGACCCTCCAAAGAGTAGCCCACCCAGACTCATTCCCCTGACTAATACACCTAACTGATACATTCCTGAACACAATGGGCAATTTACCTAATCTGGTCATCTTTGAGTTGTGGGAGGAAAGCCACGCAGACACAGGCAGAATGTGCAGACTCCACATAGACAGTTGCCTGAGGCTGGAATCGAACCCAGCTCCCTGGAGCTGTGAGCCAGGGCTGCTAAACACTGAGCCACCATGCTACCCCTCAGAATCTCTTCTTGAAATTAAAGTTCACTTAAGATTTGCCTACTGTGGTTTTTTCAGTCAAGGACCGCAAATTATGAAACTCTCTTGCCCAACTTTAATAACCTTACACAGCTCAAGTTTAAGCTTATCACCTAAAAGCAATTCTGATTTACCTGGTCTTTTAAGCACATTTCCTCAGCCTAATGTCCTAAACTATGCACATACTAGCTCAAAAGAACTCCCTCTTTTTCACATTCCATCCATTTATTTGTGCTGAATTTGACACTATTTACCTTGATTACAAGATAATTCTACAATACAATTCAGCTACTACAAAGATTACTGCTCTGCTTTTTAGGTTATCAAAATATCTTATCACCAGCACAGCACCCCTACTAAACAGGGCCTGGTTCTTTAAAATAAATTGCTGCTAAACATATAATTTGCAAGACAAAATGTAACAGTTTATCGAATACTTTCAATGTAAACAGAACAGGAATGACAAGTAAACAGACATTTCAAGGTTCTGGATGCATTATCAATTACCACTGATATATAACTCTGGTAGTTCATAAGCACCAGCTCAGTTCTAGCTCCAGATCTAACTTGCTATTTTAGTATATTAGCAAACATTTCTGAGCTCTGGTACAAAAACCAAGAAATAAATAAAGAAGTAATATAAACCGATATATTCCACCATTAGTACACAGTGGAATTATTTCACACATAATAAAAACAATAATAGAGTGGGACTGGATAATTATAATTAGTTACTGCTGAGAGAGTGTATAATCTTCCCAGAATCTTCCCTTTTATAAAAGATTGCAGATAAAAGTACAACTTTCAAATAAAACCAGACATCCGATGAACATTTGGCAGCACAACTGTGAAATACGCTTTTCTCCCTTGATTCAACGTAGATTTTAGCATTATATTTTACTTGTAATCTACCCATTACATGTTCAAGGCACAACAACTTGAACTATGACTGCCACTAACTTAAAATATAATACAACATGATAGTACTCTCTTTAATATTGAAAGAATCCCAAGACCACAACACAATAAGTCTCTTTACCTCAAGTTCCAATGAGTTGCTGCTCAGTGTTCTGGAATACAGTGAACCAGTCTGGCTCAGGTATTAGACCGCAACGGTTACAGAAGGATGAACCTGATTCCAATTTTGCACCATCAGGTGTATTATCGAGTTGAAAGCTCAGCCCAAATGGATAGAAAGCAAGTTTGCCGTTTTCTAGTTGAAAGGTTTCTAATTAAAATGCATTTGGGAAAACACCTATCCAATTTCCTGAGGATATTGTTCCACAGGACAAACTTACACCTCAGTACTAAATCAGCAATCTCACTTGGCCAAAGGATCGGCTTAGATATGAAAGTGATACTTTGAAGTTGGGATGAAATGGAAGGGAGCAGTACTCTGCAGTAACTTGACCTGGCAGAGCTGAAAGGCAACAGTGAGTGCCAAAACAGACGTTCATTCCTCTTTTGATAATGTCATTTAGTACGAGGACAAAGTACACAAAATTGTTCATGTTGCTGTCAGTATTTCACATCCTGTGATTTCAAAAACAGAATAAGGCATTGAGTGCAAAAGATTTATCTTGTACATCAAAACTTAATTTACTGGAAGTTTTACAGACTGCTATTACTGGATAGTGATCAATTTGGAATAGTGATTTATACTGAATGTGGAGAGTATAACTACATATTTCAATGGCAGGACAGTATCTGTTCATTGCTTCTTTACTTGAGATCAGGTTGATAAATTCACTGCTCACTATTCATCATCTATCAATCAGGTCCTGTGCAATCTCTAATTTTTTTTCTGTTTAAGATTGCAATTAAGCAATAGTTCTCAGACTTTGCAGAATTTTTTTGCAACGGAGTTGAGGCAAACAACTATTAATAACATATTCAACTGGAGAGAAACACAGATTCATAGAACTTTATCCTCCCAAGTATCTCAACAGGAGACAATGAAAAGGAACAAAGACTCAGAGCATGGGTCATCTCCCTCTTATAACCCACAAGGACTGAAATCTGCATTAAACATGGAACTTCATGATCTGTAATACTTAGAAGATCATTCCTGTATTACAGAACCTTTTCATTACAAATCGCATTATAACTTTCATCTCCTACTTGCTCATACCTTGGGACCTGTCAAGCCTGGCCATGAATACTTAGACTGGATTTTCTTACAAAGAGAAAGTATGCTCATAAAGTTATTTCAAATGCTATCACGATAAGCACAAGAACAACTAATAAAAATAAACGTGTTTGGTTACTGGCAGCTGTCACAACCAATGTGAACACAATTCCATCCTGTCCTTATGTACAGTTCAGAGAATCAGGAATAAGGCTCCATCTGTCTGAACTACTAACAGAAATAGCGATAACAGTCAACCAAGCACACCCAAAAGTCAATTATTTCACACTTTACAACACAGATTAATATTGGAAGCTGGAGCAAGGAAATTAAAAGGTTGTTTCTATCACTGCCTCACTGTTAAAGTACAATTTCAAAGCGTTCAGACACTTGCCACAACTACACAACATAGATCCGCGCCGCTGGCATCCCCGGCCCGTTGTCACACGCGAGGCCCAGGCCGCAGGCCAAGTCCGGCCTGGGGAGCGAGAGGCAGCAGGGCAAGGTCAGCGCCGGGAAGGGGAATCCATCAACAGGGGCCCAGGCATTAACTCCAGGCCGGGGCCTGAGCGAGGCCGGCCGCTGCGGTCCACGATCCGGGCCCCCGGCCGCCACCAACACCGGAACCAGCCTCACCAAGGCCCGCATCCAGCGGGAGACACGGGCCCTCCCCTCACCCTCGGCTCTGGGACGCCTGCCCGCCGGTATTTCCCCCTCGCCGCTTACCGTATGATCGTGTTCGTCGGCTCGGGCCCTCAGGATGCCGATGGCGAGGCCGACACAGGCCAACAGTAGGAGTTTGCAGGGGGCCATGTCGTGTGGGGCTCTGGCTCCGAGCGCCGCTGTCGCCGGGTGCTCACCAGGCACTCACAGGCTCCGCTCCGGCCCCGCCTCGCCTCGCACTCTGCTCGGCCTCAGGAGGCGCGCGCCACCAGCCCGCCGTTCCGGCAGCGCCACGTCATCGGCGGCTCCGGGGGGGGGGGGGGGGGAGCACGCTGCAGCGTTGGGAGAGGGCGGGGGTGAGCGCGCCGAGGCGGATCAGGGCGGGAGCCACAAGGTTCAGTGGGCGAGGCTCAGCGGGTCAGTGGGCGGGGTCACACCGCACCGTGGGCGGAGTCACAACGCATTGTGGGCGACGTCATTTGACTCAGTGGGCGCGGGGGACGGGCGAGGTCTGCAGCGCCGCGTGGGCGGGGCCAAGCTTGACGTGCAACGGAAGCGTCAATAGGCGAGGCCATGACCCGAGGGGTAAGGTTGGGTTGACCAGCCCGGGGGTGGACCAACAGCCGGTTGTGGGCCAGGCGATCAGCGTTGGGGGCGGGACAATGAGATTCAACCAACGGGCGGGACCATTAAAGCCCAAGGGCGGGGCCAACAGTATTGGGGCGGGGAAATCAGGCCATGGGCAGGGCCATATCGCTGTGGGCGGGGCCATATTACTGGCGACGGGGGGGGCCGTGTCACCGGGGCGGGGCCATATCACCGGGGGCGTGGCAATCAGCCCTTGGGGCGGTGCTACCATCTGGGGGCGGGGCTAGTGACACGGGGGCGTGGCCAATGGGAGGGTCAGGGTCTCTCGCAAAAAGCTAGCCATGCCTTTGGAAATGCAGAAAGGTTCACTGGACTGATCCTTTGGATGGAAGGTTTCACAGACTCATATAGTCTACAGCTCAGTGAAAGGCCCTTCGAGTAATGTGTCAATCAAAAAAAAAGCACCTAACTATTCCAATTACAATTTTCAGCACTTAGCCCATAGAGTTGTAAAGTGCACATCTAAATACTTCCTAATTATTCTGAGGGTTTCAGTTTTCTGGTGAACACTGGAACAGTGAATATTGGCATGACTGAACCTGACCACACAGTAGATCCTAAGCTGTTACCCCCTTGCAATTCCAATTGTAAACAGTAGAAAGGCAGACGTTAGAGATGTTTCTCACTCCAAGGGTCATGAGTACCTGAAACTCTCTACCCCAGGAAGTGGCAAAGGTAATGCTACTGAATTATTTTTCATTGGACCATGGAATGTGCGAGTTGTTACCTGAATCACTATTTATTGCCTGTCCCCAATTGCACTTGAGAAGGTGATGGAGGAGTTGCTTTCTTAAACTGCTACAGTCCATGTGCTGCAAGCAGACCCACAGTCATTTTAGGAAGGAAGTTCCAGGATTTTGACTTAGTGACACCAAAGGAATGGCTGTACATTTCCAAATCACGATGGCAAGTGGCTGGGAAGTGAACTTGCAGGTGATGCGTTCCCATGTATCTCCTACCGTTGTCCTTTGAAGCGGTCATGAGTTTGGAAAAAGTTATAATCACTCAACACCAATATTCCAATCTTGAGTCAGAATGGTTCTATTTCCAAAGTAGAATGGGAGTGAAAAGACTGCCAGGCATCTCTTGCTGAAATGTACCTTTGGAAAGAAGGTCTGGGAGCAATGCAGTGATTTTTGTGGGATCTGTCCCAAGCAGATTTGTGACATGGGACTGTGTTCTACAGGCTGTTTCCTGGGATGCAAACCGAGGCAAACATTGGCTGCAACTAGAAGACCATCAACTTCGTGAAAGACGCTTTTAAGTCTGCCCAAACCTTGTTGGGCTTTCAGTGCAAAGAGTTGACAATGACCAAGTGTGCAGACTTGCACATTCTAAGGTCCAGGATTACATGCTGAGGGATGCATTAAAGCTTAGAGCAATTGTCACCAATGTACAGTGAGGAAAGACCACCATCTAAGGAATTTTTGCCAAGACCCAAGAGTATACACATTCTTAGACCCGAGAGTGCCTCCAAATTTATGTAGATATTTTTCCTGCATGAGGGAAAAATGCACAGTAACTCCAATTGTGTTTCTTTTCTTGCTCTGCAAAGACTGTACAGAACATTTGAGAGCCCTTTGTTTGTATATACTTATAGACAACTTTGTTATGAATAAAGCATATTTTTGCAATTGAGAAAGCAGCCAGAGACTAGGAATTCACTATTGTGTAATGCACATTGCTTGTTTACAAGGCATTAGTCAGTAGTATGATGGAATCCAATTGTCTGGATGAGTGCAATCCTAACAACAGTCAAGAAACTTGACATTACCTAGGATAAACCACCCTGCTTGATTGGCACCACATCCACAGACATCTACTCCCTTCACCACCAACATTCAGTTGCAGTGTGTACCATCAACAATTTAGAAATTCATCGAGGCTCCTTAAACAGTACTTTCCAAAGTCATGATGTGGAGATGCCAGTGTTGGACTGGGATGCACAAAGTTAAAAATCACACAACACCAGGTTATAGTCCAACAGTTGATTTGGAAATACTAGCTTTCAGAGCACTGTTCCTTCGTCGGGTAGCTAGTGTAGCAGAATCATCGAACACAGAATTTATAGCAGAAGATCATAGTGTCATGCGATATATTGAACAAATCTAGATTGCTGTTAAGTCTTTCATCTTTTAGAACGGGTTGTGGGGTTCAATTCATTAATATGTAAACCCTAGAACTTCTTTCAAGTCACATTCCCGGATAACTTAAGGTTTTATAAAAAAAGGTGACATCTCAGCTCAGACAATGCATTAAAGGTGTGAGGTTCGAGTCTGTCTGTAGCCCAATCTTGAGTCAGACTGGTTCTATTTCCAAAGTAGGAATTTATAAAATGTCAAATGGATTGATTGCCTACAGACTGTGTGCTTTTTGAACAAAATAGGATGTATCTGCAAATACAATTCTGCAAATGCAAATTCATCCCATAGACTTAGATGTGTGTGTGCATGCATGTGAGGGAGGAAGAGAGAGAGAGAGAGTGAGAGATAGTATGTAAGTGTGTATGCTTGACAGAGTATATGCATGAGTGTGATGGTGTATATGCCTGTGAGAGTGTGAGAGCATGGGTGTGACTATGTGGGGTGTGTGTGTGTGTGTGTGTGGCGCATAGCTGTGCAGTTCACAGTGCTTCACATGCAGATCCAGTTTCTTATAATCGACATCAAGGTTTCCACCTCAACCTAATAAACTGGGCCACAAATTACTGACACCCACCACTCTCCGAGTGACTGTTTTTCTTCATGATGTGTCTAATTCTTTTACCATTCAACTTAAATCCGTGCCTTTGACCATTAGCCTCTCCACCAGGAGAAACAGGTCTTCCTTGTCCACTGTGTTGAAGCCACTCATTATTTATCTCAATTAAGACCACCCCTCAACCACCTCTTCAGAAGAAAACAATCCTACAATACCTTGGCATTTTTAGTGCTCATCCAGATGCTTTTTAAGTGTTGCAAGGGTATCTGCATCCATCATCCTCTCAGATAGCACATTCAATTTTTCTACCACTCTTGAGTGAAATTATTTTTCCTCAGATCCTCTCCAAACCACTTACCCCTCACCTTAAACTTACACCTTCTGGTCTGAGATACATCTGCCATGGAGAAGAAATTCTCATGATTTATTCTACCTATGTCTTTCCTATTTTTCTTTTATCTCAATCAGATCCCCTTTCAGCAAGTATCCCATATGCCTTCTTTACCACAGGTGCTTTACCTGTGCTCGCACCTTTCGGGATCTATGGACTTGAACACCATGGTTCCTTTGTTCCTCAGTTTACAATGTGTAAAAGACATTTGGATAAATACATGAACAGGAAAGGTTTGGAGGGATATGGGCCAGGCAGGTAGGATTAGTTCAGTTTGGCATGGACTGGTTGGACCGAAGGCTCTGTTTCCATGTTGAATGACTCTATGACTACTCCCTAGGATCCTACCATTCATTGTGTATATCCTTCCTTTATTAGACCATCCAAGATGCATCACCTCGTACTTATCAGGATTAAATATCAAGTGCCATTGCTCTGCAAAGTGAACTAATTCCCAGCTTTCAAAAGTCTCCAACAGCATCCACCTGTACCTGAGTTCCTACTCAGGTAGTCTGCCAGATCAGATCAGACAACTGCAAGAAACATTCACTGGACACTGACTTACTGGACTCTGCTTCACATGAAGTAACATTCATAACTTTTGATTTTTAATCTATTCCGAGTTGCAACCTCTTTTTTATTTTTTTCTGTATCTTCTTCTTTGTATGTTTGTGTTTGCATGTATATGTGTTTCAACAATTATGTCCTAGTTTTGGAATGCATGAATAAATCATACTTTTGTTTTAACTGAAAGAGATTTTATTGCAGTTCATTTAAGAACTGGATTCACAAACAAAGAGTGGTGAGTGTTGATTATGGGGGAGTGGGGGTGATGGTAACACAACACAATCTATTTCCAAAAGGAACAAAAGAAAAAAATAAGTAAGAACAAATGTTTAGAAATCACCTTTGCTTATGGCAAAAAATTAAATCATATTTCTCTTTTGTCCATGTGACTAATGTAACTTGTTTAGATTCATTTTAGATTACTTACAGTGTAGAAACAGGCCCTTCAGCCCAACAAGTCCACACCGACCCTCTGAAGAGCAACCCACCCAGACCCATTCCCCTACATTTACCCCTTCGCCGAACACTACCGGCAATTTCACATGGCCAACTTACCTAACCTGCACGTCTTTGGACTATGGGAGGAAACCGGAGCACCCGGAGGAAACCCATGCAGACACGGGGAGAAAATTATTATCTTTATTATCATTATTATTATAAAGATAATAATTTTATTTCCTCTGAGTTCTCTTTGCTAAGCCTCATTTCAAGAAACCTGAAAGTTATGTTACATGAAGCTTTAGGGATGCAAACCCCAGGTTTGTAGCACTGGTTTACCTACTGTTGGATAAAGAAGGATGGAGTACCTGTTGCTGATGTCCTCTGTGTGAATCACCGTGCTGTGGAGAGTCATCATGTTGGCACACCTTGCTGACATGGGAGGAGGCAAATTGTGACACGTGTCAGCCCAATTATTGCTGATTTGGCACCTGAGCTGCCAACTTGGACTACTCCTGTAAATTCTGTGTCCTAAGTGTCCTAAGCTAACCTGTGTTCAGCTGGGTGAGGGATTCCCCCAGCTAGGACATTTAAAAAACTTTGCTGTCTACCCTCCAGGTGAGGTGCTGTTTATCCATTTAATTGCTGTTGCAGAATTACTGGAAGTGTGGTTTGCATTATCAAGGCGTGGTGCTTTTTGTCTGGAAAGGATTTTGTGCTTCAGTAAGGCCCTTGAGCATACTATCTACTGCCAACTGGTGGGGCAAGAGGAACTATATTTGCAGTTTCAACAGGGGGAGGTTGCAATATCAGAGAGAGAAAGTACAGAGGCTGCAGACATTGCACAGAGAAGAAGAGTCCCTATAAAAATGAATATTGGTGTTTCAATAAAAAGTTATTACATTGTGTTTGTTTTTCTAAGCAGGTCCGCAGTTCTTGATGAGGTAATTTTCCTACAATCTATACATATCCTGTAACTTAAACCCTCAGGCACTCCTTTCAGAGTTACGAAAGCTGCAATTGTGAGAGTTTTATTCCTTGGCAGGTAAACAGGACGTCATTCCTTTACCAACTTCCTAAAACAATTGCTCAATCATCATCACTAAAATGGCTTGACTTTAAGCAAACAGTCCCTTATTGCACAATATGTTAGATCAGCTGCTACTTAGCACCTTCAGTATAAACCTACTAACAGAAACAATTGTGCAGACACACTCCAGGTTTCCCACAATGAAGATTCTTTTCCTCCAAATACCTAAATTACATGCTCTTTGGCTGACTCTTGATTGGTTTTTGCACAGAAACATTGAACTATTAGAGACACAAGTCTTTAAATTCAACAGTCATGTTCCTGGTAAAGCACACATATGGTGAATTCCCCATACCACAACATAGCCCCCAGGAAAATTGACCTTTATAACCAAAGAGTGGATTTGAAACTGAAGTAAAATTCAGGAGATTGAATAATTGAGATTACAGTTGAGATAATTTTTATGCCGTTTCAGGCACATTTTTCAGGCTTGTAAAGATATGGGCGGCATGGTGGCACAGTGGTTAGCACTGCTGCCTCACAATGCCAGAGACCCGGGTTCAATTCCCGCCTCAGGTGTGTGGAGTTTGCACATTCTCCCCATGTCTGCGTGGGTTTCCTCCGGGTGCTCTGGTTTCCTCCCACAGTCACAAAGATGTGCATGTTAGGTGAATTGGCCATGCTAAGTTGCCCATGGTGTTAGTTGAAGGGTCTGGGTGGGTTGTGCTTCAGCGGATTGGTGTGGACTTGTCAGGCCAAAGGGCCTGTTTCCACACTGTAAGTAATCTAATCTAATCTTTCACTTAGGTCCTCACTTGGCGAACAGAGGAACTTAAGAACAAAATTAGGTTATCTAGCTCCACAAACTTGAGCTGCCATTCAATGAGATCATCAATGATCTGTGGCCCAACTGCATTTATGTATCTTTGCCCCATTACTTTGCATTACAGAAATCTACCAATCTTAGTCTCAAAAACATCAGTCATTATTTGGGAAGAGGTTTTCAAAATTCTCGCACACAGACTTTGCTTGCAGAAATAGTTCCTAATTCCAAGCCTGAAGGTTCTGGCTTCAATTTTTAGTTGGTGCTCCCTGGTTCAAGACTCCTCAGGAGAAAGTGAGGACTGCAGATGCTGGAGATCAGAGCTGAAAATGTGTTGCTGGAAAAGCGCAGCAGGTCAGGCAGCATCCAAGGAACAGGACAATCGACGTTTCGGGCATAAGCCCTTCTTCAGGAATGAGGAAAGTGTATCCAGAAGAAGGGCTTATGCCCGAAACGTCGATTCTCCTGTTCCTTGGATGCTGCCTGACCTGCTGCACTTTTCCAGCAACACATTTTCAGCTCAAGACTCTTCAACCAACATTTGGTCCTCTTCAAACTCTCTGGAACCATATCTATTGTATCAATGTAAACTGTAACCACTTGCTAACATGAAATAAACGATATCTTGTTAACTGCAAGGGATTCCTCTATTTAGACCAGAAAGTGGGTTTCCTCTACCTCACTAAACTAAACTGATCCTGCAGTTTTCTACATTTTAAAAAGCTGCTTACATAAACATTTCACCAGGTTGTAGTCCAACAGGTTTAATTGGAAGCACGCTAGCTTTCGGAGCGCCGCTCCTTCATCAGGTAGTTGTGGAGGACACAAGTGTAAGGCACAGTATTTATAGCAAACGTTTACAGTGTGATGTAACTGAAATTGTACATTGAAAAATACCTCGATTGTCTGTTAAGTCTGTTGGACTATAACCCTGGTGTTGTGTGATTTTTAATTTTGTACATCCCAGTCCAACGCCGGCATCTCCAAATCATTACTACACAAACATTCTTCATGAGCAGCAATTCTTACATTGTTGTGAGCTGACATGCCCAGACAACAGCTGCCATGAGAACAAATTAAATGAAACATAGTGAGGAAAGTGTGAAGTTGAGGTTGGATGATTTTTTTTTTAAGAGCTGTTAAAGTGCCAGCTACAAGAATAATTAAAACTGTGGTCTGCATCTTTGAAGTGCTGAGGCAGTCAGGACTATAACTTTTCCACTCCATTCAAAGATTGAGATTAATGGAGTTATGAAACAGAATTGCATTCTTTTTCCAATCTCTGTGGAAAAACAATGAAGTAGTTATAGAACTGAGTAAATAGACTAAGCAAATAAGCATTGTAATCCTGCTATCAAAACTGGGAATAGCGTACTGCAAAATGTATTGCCACTAAATCTCACTGAGTAGGACCCCAAACAGTAAAGATTATGAAGGATTTGAAGACATACTTTGAACCCCACACTAATGTTATTTGTGAACAGCACGTGTTCAACACAGGAGCTCAGAAAGAGGGAAAATAATGATTAACCTGTGATCTGAGGAACACATGTCACTGAATCCTATTAATTTGTAAAACTGAAACTTGATCTAATCAGATGATATTGTCTTAAAAATTACAGACCCTATCATGAGAGTATGTCTACTGAGGAAAGAAAAATGTACTTTTAAACAAACTATCAATATGCAGAAGCTCTGAGATTATTGCTTCTCACCAAGAGTGTATTAATAGGCGAATGGATGAAGCTTTGCATTATGCTGAGAGAGATTCTAAGCCAAATGAGAACAGCATATTAGAAAACAAAATTGTAGTAGAGCCAGCAAACAAGACAAAGCCAGAAAGCAGGATGTAGTCATAAATAAAAGAAGCAAAATAAAGAAACATGTCCAATGAGAGAAAATTAGTGCCCAAACTGCTCAAACCACTTTGCACATCAGTGTTTAGCAGGCACATAACGGAGGCTGCTGGAGAGATGCCAATTGATTATTCTGATAAATCATGTAATAATGTATAGCAGGTTGTCAGTGTCATTGTCAGGATTAAAGGTGATAAATGGTTTGTGACTCACAATGGTGCTAAAAGAAGGAAAGCAGCACGTGAATGTGGTGATCTTGCAAAATCATAGTTTTGCACAACTGTTACCAAATAATGAATACCTAAAAGTAAGATTGAGGCCATATGATGGAACAGTACATATCCCAAAAAGACAAATGAACCTAAGAGCCCAATGCAATTGGATAGTAGACATTTCGCAAAATCCATTCATCTCCACACAATGAAGTCTAAAGATTGGATTGGAAGCTCTGCATGTGCCATGTACAGTATTTCATACTAAGACATAGAATGCTCAATAGATCCTTGAAGATTCCAATAATGTTTTTAGGAATCTTGAATATCTTCTGGTGACTAGTATCTCAAAGTAGATGAGAGTGTGAGACAACTCAACATCTGCTGAGGATGTTCCAGAATTGCCTGAAAATACAACCTGAAAGACAAGATAGAGGAGTTCGCAGCCAAGCCAACTGTGGAAACCCTAATAAATGGAAAGAAAGGCAAGAAGATGAATAAATTATTCTTTGAGGAGACAGTAATCAATGATAGCAAGTGAAAGTAAAAAAGGCAGTCATCATGGAACAGCAAAAGAGAAAGCATGATAAGAGAAAAAGAATGGAACAAGAGGAAACTTAGATTATTGAGGATGACTTAGGAAGGGTTTGGAGGGATATGGGCTGGGTGCTGGCAGGTGGGGCTAGATTGGGTTGGGATATCTGGTTGGCATGAATGGGTTGGACCAAAGAGTCTGTTTCCATGCTGTACATCTCTATGACTCTATGACTTGAGTCAGGTATATGGAATATGTACTGAGAACAAAAGGACTTCACTTGAATCATGACAAGGCAGGGGATTGTAGTGAGATACAGCAACCAACAGATATTAAAACATTGTAATGATTTGTTAGATTTGTGAGCTACTCCTCGGAGCTCTTGCCCAATTTGTCATTAGAGTGTGAATTTCTATAGAATCCCACAGCTAAGAAGGTTCAGTGGAGTTGGGACACAGGACAAAAAAAACTGCTTTACTTGAATCAAAACACCTGGCATCAACAAGCCCAATGTTTGTAAGGAGCACAGTCAGGGTACAACTCCAGCAGAGTGGGAGAAAGACTGATTGAATTGGGCATTTGATGCAAAAGGGGACAAGAGGTACTTTAACTATTGTTTATTACAAGAGGCCCTCTCGAGAATGAGTAGTGAGTGTGAGATGACTAAAGGCATAGATCTACAGGCTTACTGGCAGTGAGACCGGCGGCAGAGTAGTGGCACAAGCCACAGCATAATGCAGATACACGGAAAGAAGCTGAGTAGGATTGTTTAGGTTTGTGTTTAGGTTTTCCATGCTTTGCTTTTCCTTTAAAAGTAGCTGCTGAAGTATTAGATGGAAGCTGGTGATTTTTTTTTAGTTTATGAAAACAAAATATTATTACAGTGAAGTGTAAAAGATAGGGAATCTCGAGAAGTTAAATCAAATATAGGATAGTGATGGTAGGAAGGGAGGTGTGTTGTTGATGCATCATGTTGAAGTTGCTGAACAACAATATGATCCAGAGGAATATATTTGTCGCGAGTACCTTGTGTACCCTCTTCACTAGGCCCACACACATTGGAATTTATAAGAAAAGGCAACCTTATTGAAGTACACACAATTCTTAGGGGATGTGAGGTCCTAGTGGTATTATGGCTGGATTGTTAATCCAGAGATCCAGGTAATGTTTTGGGGACCTGGATACGAATCTAACCACAGCAGATGGTGGAATTTGAATTCAATAAAAATCTGGAATTAAGAGATAATGATGACCCTGAATTCATTGTCAATTGTTGCAGAAACACAACTGGTTCACAAAAGTTTTTTTAGGGAGGGAAACTGCCATCCTTACCTGGTCTGGCTCCAGACCCACAGCAATGTGATTCTTAACTGTTCTCTGGACAATTAGAGTTGGGCAACAAATGCTGGCCTCGCCAGTGACATCCTCATCCCATGAATGAATAACACAAACTTGACAGGGTGGATGTGGAAAGGTTATTTTTTCCTGTGGGTGTGTCTAGGAACAAACAGCATAATCTCAAAATAAAGGATTTGATATTTAAGACTGAGATGAGGAAGAATTTCCTCTCTCAGAGGACAATGAATGTGTGTAATCCTTTACTGCTGGGTGGTTAAGTACAGTATATCCAAGGTTGAGAAAGGCAGATTTTTAATCAGCAAGGGGATCAAAGGTTATAGGGTATACTAGAGTTAAGAATGATAAGGTCAGCTGTGTTCGCATTGAAGAGCAGAGCAGACTCAATGGGCTGAATGACTTATTTCTACTCCTACACTCTATGGCCTTTTGCTCTGGAAGACTTCAAACTAGCAGAGGCTGAATCACAAAGACGAGTCTTGTTCTGCTCAGTCATTCACCTCAGGTACAACAATCACCAGCCTAGGACCAAACAAAAACCAGAAAAAGAAACCACACGTCAAATAAATGTGATTAGAGATTTGAATGCTTTCGGATGAAAGTGAGAATTATAGTTTTGTCCATGAATTTCCTTTTCTTTGTTGTTTATGAAAATTGAATGACTTGGTACTGTTTTTAATAGCATATATACTTTTTTGTATTTTGTTTGAAAAGAGCATTTGTGCATAGTATGCTGTGTGTCCCAGTGGATCAGTTTTTACCATTTGTTGCCTCCAATGTGATGGTACCATCAATTCAACTTCTCCTCTCCCACTTCAGCATTCTGAGAGGATTGTTCCCTCCATGACATCCTGGTCTAATCTGTGATACACACTAAAACCCTCCTCCCCATCCCACATAAATGAAGAGGTGCAATACCTCTCTCCCCATCTTCCAAAGACCCAAACTCAATATGAAGCAACAACATTTATTTTTCTTTTCAATTTAGCATACTGTGTTCACAGCTCTATATTGTGGAGACCAAAAGCCATTTGTCTGAATGCTTTGTGGAACACCTCCACTTACTTGGGAAACATGACCCTCAGCCCCCAGTATTTTGTCATTTTAATTCTCCACCTTGCTCTCGTGCTGACATCTCTACTTTCAGCCTGTTGCACTGTTCCACTGAGCATCAACGTTGAGGAATAGCATCTCATCATTCAATTAAGCATTTTACAGAATCAACATTGAGCTCAACAATTCTGACCTCACCCACCATGCTGTTCCCTTTTCTTTGCGTGTTTCTCTTCTTTTAGCTTTCAGACATGAGCATACATGCTCTTGGAGCACCTTTTGTTTCTTACCTTTGAAGAGAAAGTGAGGAACTGCAGATACTGGAGCTCAGAGTCTAGAGTGTAGTGCTGGAAAAGGTCAGGCAGCATCCGAGGAGCAGGCGAATCGATGTTTTGGGCATAAGCTCTTCATCAGGAACATCGATTCTCCTGGTCCTTGGATGCTGCCTGACATGCTGTGCTTTTCCAGCATTACACTCTCAACTCTTGTTTCTTATCTTGCCTCATCTCCATTTCTGTCAACAATGTAAGACCACCCCTGCTGTCATTCAATCTATCCTGCTTTCCACTCCATCACAGACCTTTCTGTTGTCCATGACCCATCTGAGCCCAAGACTCGAAACCTTTTCCATTTCTTACTCCCTCAGCTCTGAGTGATTTGAAGGGTTAACTCCGTTTCTCCACTTGCTGAGCATCTTCAGGGATTTCTGATTTTATTTCAGATTCACAGTATTCCACTATTTCATTAATACCTATCTTTTATAAGTTCTCTTTGTATTTTCACCTTTAGTATTGAAATCCAGGTATCATTTTGTAAGGGCCAAAAAGACAAACATTCAAAATAAACAGTATCTGATTAAAAATCAACACGAGTAGAGATCTTTTTTGTAATCAAAAACATGAAAAATGTATTTTATTTCAGTGTTCAGATTAAGGGATTAAATCCGACACTTCCAACCAGAACTCCATCAATAAACACATTAATTTAGATCCTATCTACCTTCCCTTGCAAAAAAAGTGGAGTGGAAATGACATCACCCACCTTAAGAAACCAAGACCTGTAAATAGAGAGGTGGGACATAGCACCAGCATTTCACCGGAGAGTCTCACTGATGATGTTACCTAGTCATGGTGACGAAACGTCTGAAAACAAGCCTTCAAGCTTAGCGAGCTAACTTATATACTTATCATCAACCTGAGCTACAAATCTTCTCAAAATCCATCCTACACTTCAGTTCAATTTTCTGTAGAAGTTGCACCCCAATGATCCAATCTATAACACATCAAGATAATTAGCTGTGATGAGAGTGTAGGACTTCAGCTGTCGATAAATGTCAATATTCCATCACTTTCATCACAAGAAATCAAATTAAAAGGAGGAATAAGTAGAAAGTTAAGACAGTTTTGGAAGGAGAACCAGAGTCACATCCTTCAGCCCTGAAATCTATTCATTTCAACTCCTTTCCTGCCTGTTAATAATGTTCTCAATTGAGAAAGTATTTGGGCAGAGTTGTAGAGATAGCACTTTTTAAAGATGTAGATGAGCCTCTGAGGTATGCCGCGATGTCACTTGGACGGCAGCAATCATGTGATAGCATTCTGTTATAAGGCTTTATCTAAAGTGGTTCAGAGCAGAGAGCTCTGCCGCCTTATTATCATCAATGCACAATAAACATTGTTTAAAAGAAACGTAGAGCTCTTGTCTGGTCTGAGCTTGTAGGAAGAACTAAAACATTGCTGCTCTCTCTGTTGTCCTTTTTTTCTTTCCACTGTTGAGTTGGTCCCTTACTTCGTTCTCACATTGATGTCCTTCCTCTTTCTCTATGTTGTTTACCTCTGTCTCTCTCTGTCACTACCCTCCCTTTATCTCTGTCAATTGCCTCCCTCTGTCTCTGTCTCTGGTTCTCTGCCTCTCTGTCCCCTTTGCTTCTATCACTCCCTATTCTCTCTCTGTCCCTTCTCTAGGTTATTCCTCTTTCTCTATTTTGTTCATTTCTCTTTCTCTCTTTCAGCCATTCCCCTCTATGTGTCACTCCCTTTCTCTCTCTGTCCCTATCTCTGTCTCTGTTGTTTCCCTGCCTGTCAATCTCCTATCTGCTGATGTGTCACACCCCATCTCTCTCTGACCTGCTCTCTGCAACTCTGCCCCCTTTCTGTCACTCCCCACTCTCTCTTTCACTCTTTTCTCTCCCTGTAATTCCCATCTCTCTGTCACTACCCTCTCCCTGTGTCACTCCCCTGTCTGTTTCTATGACAATCCCCTCTCTCTGTGTGCCACTCCGCTCTTTCTCTCTCTGTCACTTCCCTCTCTTTCTCTGTATCACCCCCATCCCCGTTGTCACCCCCTCCTTGTCACTTCCCTCTCTCTTCTATTGATCCCCTTCCAATGTTACTCTTCTCTCTCTTTATTCCTCTCCTCGCATTCTCACTGTTTCTTCCTTCTCTTTTTAAGTCTCTATCTCTCTCTACCTCTCTCTTTGTTGCTCTCTCTGTTGTCAGTTATAGTTTCTTAGTTTCTGCTACAACAGCTGCTGCTGAGCTGATTATCGGATGAAGTCCAATTGAAAGCAGTCCTGGCTCCACCAATCTCGTGAAATAATAATTCCATCCTGTCAAAATAAAACTCAGCAACAGTGTTACCAAATTCTTTCCAAATTGACACTGGGAAAGGAGCTGTGAGCACTAAGCTTTCAATAAACCCGGGACCTCTGCCCCTTAACTGCTTTATTTCAATGCTGTCCAACCATATCATGGCAAACCTGCACTCCCATGCAGAGGCTGATCAATTCAAACCAGTGAAAATATCTTTTAAATGACTTTAGCTGAAAAAGATGATCATTAATGCAGGTTCCAGAGCAGGTTATTCACACATACCGCAATCCTACAAAATGGAAGTGGGTACATTGGAGATTGTTACAATTAGGTTTGGATTTTTTGTGTTTTTAACTTTCAACAGCAACTCCCCCCCCCCCCCCCCCCCGAGCCCACGTTCACCACCTCTCTCCTGCTCATCACCAGGGATGAACATTTCCTCAGTACGGTTGAAGGATAAATGTTTGAGACCCTTAGTCGACACCAAGACTGCCAGCAACCCACTTTCCTCTGCTTATTCCACCGATGTACATCATGGTCTGAATTGAAGCTGCCAACACTTAGCATGTTGCAAACAGCAAGTTAGACCAATCAAATTTTAGATGCTTTTTAAAAACTAAGAGGGTGTTCCACAGATTAACAATCCTCTGCAAATTAAAATTCTCTTCACCGCTGTTGTTCACGACCAATCCCTGAGCAAGGGTCCCAAATTGGTTCTGACTTCAGACAAAATACCTTGAACCATCAAGCTCGTGGGTGGGGAGGGGTGAACTGGCTCCCATTGGCTGTTCACCTGATTCCATGGTTAGTTGCAACAAGGTTAATTTGAAAAGGACCTCTTCCCTTGCACATACCTTTCTCTGAGACCCAAGTTAACTTATGATTTGAAAGGAGCCAATAAAAGCAAACTTTCTTGAATTAGCAAAGAAAAACATTATTAATTACAAAACACAAGATGAAAGTTAGAAAATATATACAAATTCATTTCTGAATTGTCTGTGAAGAGCAAATAGTTGAATGTTGCAGCTGTCACTTTGCTTATTACCGGTTATATTGATATGAGCAGTTGAACAATCAATTTGAGATGCTTGGCTGTGTAAGCTGATTAAAATTCTTTTATCCTGATTCCTTTCAGCACTGCCCGACTGGTAACACTCAGAGTGAGGAGTTTTTCTTTCTTTACCTTTCTTTACCTTTACTGCACGTGTGTTTAAATGGCTGTTCTCAGGGCTATACCCCTTGCAGCATACTAGTGCTCACACGTGGGCACCAGGCAGCTAACACACACAGTTTAGATCAGAATGGTGGAGGACCTGATGAAGGGCTTTTGCCCAAACCATCAATTTTCCTGCTCCTCGGATGCTGCCTGACCTGCTGTGCTTTTCCAGCACTACTCTGATCTAAACTCTGGTTTCCAGCATCTGCTGTCGTCACTTTTGCTTAGCTAACACACACAGGCCTAGTTTCAATCTTAATCCTTGACCCTGTGCATTCTTGATAAGGGAAAAATCCAAACAGGGAAAAATCCAATGGGTCTCTCACCTAAGATTGCTGTCTTATTTTTACCATCATGTTCACAATCTGAAATATTCCCAACCAATTAAAAGCCACTTTGTAGTGCATCTTCTTAGGCATTTTTGATACCTCACCAGGCATGATGCTCCAGATTCACTGTCTCTCTGCAGGCAGCCACTACATCCACAGTCAACCTGCAGGTAAAGGTAATAGCCAATAGGTATAGGTCAAATTTGTTCATCCTTTCTTCACAAGATAATCTCTTCATCTCAGAAAAGAGTCAGTTGAACTTTCTCTGAACGGCTTTGACTATAATTATGTCTTTTTTTCAGTACAGAGACTACACCAAATGTGACCTCACCAGATCCCCGTGCCCTCATGTAATAGTCCAGTCCTCTAGGAATAAACAGCAACACACCACTTACCTTCCGAATTACATGATGTACTTGCAAAGTTTTTGTGACTCCTAGAACCCTCTCAGATGCCTCTGTACTTACAGATTCTGCAATTTCGCTCCATTGAAATAATTTTTACTTATTTCTGCCTAAAAGGGCAAATTCTCATTTCTCCACAATATATTCCATCTGCCAAACTTTTACCCACCCACCTGTTTGTATTTCTGGGCAGACTCTCTACTTCCTCTTGACAACATCCCTCTCACCTATCTTAGAAAAGTCAACCTTCTCCTCCTGACTGAAATTGTTCAGAAACCTTCGTTGACATGTTTACCGTTTCCATTCATTGAAATTATAAAATGTAAATGCAGCAATAGGAAATGGTTAATGGGAAAGATGATCAGCAATGTATTACAGCTATTGCACAAACAAATTTCAGTAAGAATTCTTGAGAAAATACGCTAGCATTGTTTATACTATTCCTGTCTTGACCTGATGACCTGACACTTCCCTCTAATTTAGTTTGACAAAACAAATATCCCTGCTTCCTTCCAGAATTTACAGATAGCAATTGCAAAACCAAATGACAAGGTAAATTTGTTGAATTGGATGCAAAGGCCTGTGTTGGTTCATTTTGTTTAAGATGTATTTATTTAATTGTTTTTTAATTCAATCTCCAGTGAAGCAATGCCTCATTCTGGTAGTGGGGTTTGGTGGGTGGTGTGAAATTTCTTTGGCTAGATATAAAATTATCCATGCGACTATTTGAAGAGGAGCAGCAAATTTCAGGCTAATATTTATCTCTCAATCCAGTATTAGTAGAACAGATTCTATGGGCATGATTGGAGCCATGACTGCCATGTTTCTCCCACCGCAATAATGTCTGCAGCTCAAAATTTAAATTCTAATTTCTCACCATTGTTCATTATCTCACCCCCTCCCCATTGCTGTATTCTTTTCCAGATCCCCAACCAACCACAATATCTGCCCACTCATGTAAATCATACCTCCTGGGCATCCTTTTGGAGATCACTTAGCTCAGTTGGCTAGATCGCTGATTAGTGATGTAAAATGATGTTGACAGCATGGGTTCAATTCCTGCATCCCCAGCTGAGGTCCAATCTTCCTAATCTTTGCCTTGCCTGCGGTCTGGTTAAACTCAGCACAAATCAGTTTTACCTCCAATGCAAGAACAGCCATGTAGCCCTCTGGGACTTGACCAGTTTACCCATTTCAATCACTGGTGGTTGTATCTTCAATCGCCTCTGTTTCACATTCTGAAATTCCCTCCTCTTTGCTTCCTGTTTCTTTCTCCTTCTTTAAGACATGCTGTCAGACTTTTTGACAATCTGACCTCGGTGAGTCAAGGTTTAATTTGTCTGCATTTTGCAATGCTTTGGAAATTTTATTACATGAAAATTGCTGTATAAATACAAGCTGTTTTTGCTCCTTCAATGTTTATAAAGCACATTGGGATGTTCTAAGAATGTCAAAGATATTAGATAAAAGCAATTATTTCCGTAAAAATGTAAAATAACATTCACCTCTGAAAATCTATTTCCACCTCTGTAATGTGGCCTGACTTTTTCAGTTCTTTTTCAGTTCTTCTGCTGCTGAAACCTTCATCCATGCCTTTGCTTCTTGCAAACTTGACTATTTCACCATGCTTCTGGATAGCGTCCCATATTCTACTCCCCATAAATTTGGGCATTTAAACCTCAAAAGCCTCTTGCCATAACTCTCACTAAGTCCCTTACCCATAATCCAATCCTCACTGACCTATACTGGTTTTCTGCCAAGTAATATCTCATTTTAAAATTGCTATTCTTAGTGTTAAATCCCTCTGTGCCATTACCCCTTCCACTTCTTTAATCTGCTCCAACTCCAGTTGCCTGAGATATCTGCACTCCTCTCATTTTATGCATTCAGAATTTTAATTGCTCCACCATTGGTGGCTGTGCCTTCAGCAGCCTGGACCCTAAAACCTCTCCCTACACCTCTCAATCTCTCTAGTTTGCTTGCTTCCTTTAAAACATTGCATAAAATGTGCTTCTTTGTCAAAGCTTTGGTCCTTTGATCTAATAGAGCCATAGAGATGTACAGCATGGAAACAGACCCTTCGGTCCAACCTGTCCACGCTGACCAGATATCCCAACCCAATCTAGTCCCACCTGCCAGCCCATATCCCTCTAAACCCTTCCTATTCATATACCCATCCAAATGCCTCTTAAATGTTGCAATTGTACCAGCCTCCACCACATCCTCTGGCAGCTCATTCCATACACATACCACCCTCTGCATGAAAAAGTTGTCTCTTAGGTCTCTTTTATATCTTTCCCCTCTCACCCTAAACCTATGCCCTCTAGTTCTGGACTCCCTGACCCCAGGGAAAAGACTTTGTCTATTTATCCTATCCGTGCCCCTCATAATTTTGTAAACCTCTATAAGGTCACCCCTCAGCCTCCAACGCTCCAGGGAAAACAGCCCCAGCCTGTTCAGCCTCTCCCTATAGCTCAGATCCTCCATCCCTGGCAACATCCTTGTAAATCTTTTCTGAACCCTTTCAAGTTTCACAACATCTTTCCGATAGGAAGGAGACCAAAAGTGCACGCAATATTCCAACAGTGGCCTAACCAATGTCCTGTATAGTTGCAACATGACCTCCCAACTCCTGTACTCAATACTCTGACTAATAAAGGAAAGCATACCAAACGCCTTCTTCACTATCCTATCTACCTGCGACTCCACTTTCAAGGAGCTATGAACCTGCAGTCTAAGGTCCCTTTGTTCAGCAACACTCCCTAGGACCTTACCATTAAGTGTATAAGTCCTGCTAAGATTTGCTCTCCCAAAATGCAGCACCTCACATTTATCTGAATTAAACTCCACCTGCCACTTTTCAGCCCATTGGTCCATCTGGTCAAGATCCTGTTGTGATCTGAGGTAACCCTCTTCGCTGTCCACTACACTTCCAATTTTGGTGTCATCTGCAAACTTACTAACTGTACCTCTTATGCTCACATCCAAATCATTTATGTAAATGACAAAAAATAGAGGACCCAGCACCGATCCTTGTGGCACTCCACTGGTCACAGGCCTCCAGTCTGAAAAACAAGCCTCCGCCACCACCCTCTGTCTTCTACCTTTGAGCCAGTTCTGTATCTAAATGGCTAGTTCTCCCTGTATTCCATGAGATCAAACCTTACGAATCAGGGGAACCTTGTCAAACGCCTTACTGAAGTCCATATAGATTACATCTGCCCTCATCAATCATCTTTGTTACTTCTTCCAAAAACTCAGTCATGTTTGTGAGACATGACTTCCCACGCACAAAGCCATGTTGACTATCCCTAATCAGTGTTGAAAAACGTGGTGCTGGAAAAACACAGCAGGCCAGGCAGCATCCAAGGAGCAGGAGAATCAATGTTTCGGGCATAAGCCCTTCTTCAGGAATGAAGCTGGTGTGCCAAGCGGACTGAGATAAAGGGTAAGGGGGACGGGCGCTGGGAATATGATAGGTGGAAGGAGGTGAGGGTGAGGGTGAAAGGCCGGAGAGGAGGTGGGGGCAGAGAGGTCGGGAAGAAGATTGCAGGTCAAGTGGGCGGTGTTGAATCCGGTGATTGGGACTGAGATAAGGTGGGGGGAGGGGAAAAGAGGAAGCTGGAGAAACCTACATTCATCCTGTGTGGTTGGAGGGTTCCTAGGCGGAAAATGAGGCGCTCTTCCTCCAGGTGTCATGTGGTCAGGGTCTGGCGATGGAGGAAGCCAAGGACCTGCATGTCCTTGGCGAAGTGGGGGGGGGGGGGGGGGGGGGGGGGAGTTAAAGTGTTCAGCCACGGGGTAGTTGGGTTTGTTGGTGCGGGTGTCCCAGAGGTGTTCCCTGAAATGTTCCGCAAGTAGGCGACCTGTCTCCCAATGTAGAGGAGACCACATTGGGTGCAATGGATACAGTAAATGATGTGTGTGGAGGTGCAGGTGAATTTGCGACGAATATGGAAGGATCCATTGGGGCCTTGGAGAGAGGTGAGGGAGGAGGTGTGGGCACAAGTTTTGCACTTCTTGCGGTTGCAGGGAAAGGTTGGGTTGGTGGGGGGTGTGGACCTGACAAGGGAGTTGCGGAGGGAGTGGTCTTTCCGGAACGCTGAAAGGGGTGGCGAGGGAAATATATCCCTGGTGATGGGGTCCATTTGGAGGTGGCAGAAATGACGGAGGATGATATGATGTATCCGGAGGTTGGTGGGGTGGAAGGTGAGGACCAGTGGGGTTCTGTCCTGGTGGCAATTGGAGGGGCAGGGTTCAAGGGCGGAGGAGCAGGAAGTGGAGGAGATGCGGTGGAGAGCATCGTCGACCATGTTGGAGGGGAAATTGCAGTCTTTGAAGAAGGAGGCCATTTGTATTGTTCGGTAGTGGAATTGGTCCTCCTGGGAGCAGATGCGGCGGAGGCGAAGGAATTGGGAATACGGGATGGCGTTTTTACAGGGGGCAGGGTGGGAGGAGGTGTAATCTAGGTAGCTGTGGGAGTCGGTTGGTTTGTAGTAAATGTCTGTGTTGAGTCGGTCACCCGAGACAGAAATGGAGAGGTCTAGGAAGGGGAGGGAGGAGTCTGAGACGGTCCAGGTAAATTTGAGGTCGGGGTGGAAGGTGTTAGTAAAGTGGCTGAACTGTTCAACCTCCTCGTGGGAGCACGAGGCAGCGCCAATACAATCATCGATGTAGCAGAGGAAAAGGTGGGGGGTGGTGCCAGTGTAGCTGCGGAAGATGGACTGTTCCACATATCCGACGAAGAGACAGGCATAGCTGGGGCCCATGCGGGTACTCATGGCTACTCCTTTGGTTTGGAGGAAGTGGGAGGATTGGAAAGAGTGAGGACCAGTTCAATGAGTCGAAGGAGGGTGTCAGTGGAAGGGTACTGGCTGAGTCAGCGGGAGAGGAAGAAGCGGAGGGCTTGAAGGCCTACGTGATGGGGGATGGAAGTGTATAGGGACTGGATGTCCATGGTGAAGATAAGGCGTTGGGGGCCGGGGAAGCGAAAATCATGGAGGAGCTGGAGGCTGTGGGTGGTGTCCCTAATCAGTCCTTGCCTTTCCAAATACATGTACATCCTGTCCCTCAGGATTCCCTCCAACAACTTGCCCACCACTGAGGCCAGGTTCACCGGTCTATAGTTCCCTGGCTTGTCTTTACCGCCCTTCTTAAACAGTGGCACCACGTTTGCAACTTCAAATCTTCTGGCACCCCACCTGTGACTATCGATAATACAAATATCTCAGCAAGAGGCCCAGCAATCACTTCTCTGGCTTCCCACGGAGTTTGCGGGTACACCTGATCAGGTCCTGGGGATTTATCCACCTTTAACCATTTCAAGACATCCAGCACTTCCTCCTCTGTAATCTGGACATTTTGCAAGGTCTCAACATCTATTTCCCTACAGTCTATATCTTCCATATCCTTTTCCACTGTAAATACTGATGCAAAATATTCATTTAGTATCTCCCCCATTTTCTGTGGCTCCACACAAAGGCTGCCTTGCTGATCTTTGAGGGGCCCTATTCTCTCCCTAGTTACCCTTTTGTCCTTAATATATTTGTAAAACCCCTTTGGATTCTCCTTAACTCTATTTGCCAAAGCTATCTCATGTCCCCTTTTTGCCCTCCTGATTTCCCTCTTAAGTATACTCCTACTTCCTTTATACTCTTCTAAGGATTCACTTGATCTATCCAGTCTGTACCTGACATATGCTTCCTTCTTTTTCTTAACCAAACCCTCAATTTCTTTAGTCATCCAACATTCCCTATTCCTACCAGCCTTCCCTTTCACCCTGACAGGAATATACTTTCTGTGGATTCTTGTTATCTCATTTCTGAAGGCTTCCCATTTTCCAGCCGTCCCTTTACCTGCGAACATCTGCCCCCAACCAGCTTTTGAAAATTCTTGCCTAATACCATCAAAATTGGCCTTTCTCCACTTTAGAACTTCAACTTTTTGATCCGGTCTATCCTTTTCCACCACGATTATAAAACTAATAGAATTATGGTCACTGGCCCCAAAGTGCTCCCCCACTGACACCTCAGTCACCTGCCCTGCCTTATTTCCCAAGAGTAGGTCAAGTTTTGCACCTTCTCTAGTAGGTATATCCACATACTGAATCAGAAAATTGTCTTGTACACACTGAAGAAATTCCTCTTTATCTAAACCTTTAACACTATGGCAGTCCCAATCGATGTTTGGAAAGTTAAAACTACCCTATTATTCTTACAGATAGCTGAGATCTCCTTACAAGTTTGTTTCTCAATTTCCCTCTGACTACTGGGGGATCTATAATACAATCCCAATAAGGTGATCATCTCTTTCTTATTTCTCAGTTCCACCCAAATAACTTCCCTGGATGTATTTCCGGGAATATCCTGCCTCAGCACAGCTGTAATGCTATCCCTTATCAAAAATGCCGCTCCCCCTCCTCTCTTCCCTCTCTTTCTATCCTTCCTGTAGCATTTGTTTCCTGGAACATTAAGCTGCCAGTCCTGCCCATCCCTGAGCCATGTTTCCGTAATTGCTATGATATCCCAGTTCCATGTTCCTAACCATGCCCTGAGTTCCTCTGCCTTCCCTGTTAGGCCCCTTGCATTGAAATAAATGCAGTTTAATTTATTAGTCCTACCTTGTCCCTGCCTGCCCTGACTGTTTGATTCACTTCTGTTCTCAACTGTACCAGTCTCAGATTGATCTCTTTCCTCACTGTCTCCCTGGTCCCATCTCCCCACCTTACTAGTTTAAATCCTCCCAAGCAGTTCTAGCAAATTTCCCTGCCAGTATATTAGTCCCTTTCCAATTTAGGTGCAATCCGTCCTCCTTGTACAGGTCACTTCTACCCTAAGAGAGATTCCAGTGATCCAAAAATGTGAATCCTTCTCCCATACACCAGCTCCTCAGCCATGCATTCATCTGCTCGATCCTCCTATTCCTGCCCTCACTAGCTCGTAGCACTGGGAGTAATCCAGATATTACTACCTTCGAGGATCTCCTTTTTAAATTTCTGCCTAACTCTCTGTAATCTCCCTTCAGAATCTCAACCATTTCCCTTCCTTTATCATTAGCTCCAATGTGGACAATGATCTCTTGCTGGCCCCTCCCCCCCCAAGAGAACATTCTGCACCCTCTCTGAGACATCCTTGATCTTGGCACCAGGGAAACAACACACCATTCTGCTTTTTCTCTGCTGGCCACAGAAACGTCTGTCTGTGCCTCGAACTAGAGAATCCCCTAACACAATTGATCTCTTGGAAGCCGACGTACCCCTCGTTGCATTAGAGCCAGTCTCAATACCAGAAACCTGGCTGTTCGTGCTACGTTCCCCTGAGAATCCATCACCCCCTACATTTTCCAAAACAGCATACCTGTTTGAAATGGGTATAGCCACAAAAGACTCCTGCCCTAGGTGCCGACCTCTCTTGCCCTTCCTGGAGATAACCCATCTATGTGACTGTATCTGAGACTTTCCCCCCTTCCTATAATTGCCATCCATCACATACTGTTGCTATTGCTGAAAAAAACACATTTTGTTGAAGTTTCCTGTCTTTCACTCATTGGGGCAGTCTGCACTGTAAATGAAAAGCAACGTTGATGCTGTGTAAAAGGAGAGTACAAATTGGTTGGCAAGTGGATTGATTTAGTAGTGCTGCTATAATGGATAATGCACCAATTACACGATGCCTGACAATTGCAAAACTCAAAACAATGCCCAACAGTGCAGATCTGATTCTGCAATTGGGCAACATTTATCAAATAATCCAAAATATGCAAAGAATTATGCTGACAACCCATTTAAAATGGACTGTCAGGCTTGCAGTGTGGGCCACTGTGTATGATATCACACAGAGCCCTGCTCTTTGCAGACATAAAGAACACCATATACACAATCTGCCTGTTTCAACTGAGCAAAATAAGCAGCAGCCATTCTTTATTTCATTACTTATGGAAATGCCTTGACCAATCAGAGTCAACCTGCCTGGTTTAACATTAAACAAGCTGGGAGAGGTGGGCGCCGCAGGGAGTGGAGTGCATTATTTCCCCCTCCAACTCTATTTTGATTTAGTCCCTACCCTCCCCTTCACTGTTTGATCACACAGCATTGCCCTTTGATGTGAAGGGCAGTGCTTGTCACTGGCCACTCGGGTGTTTTTCATATCTTCCTGGTGGTGGCAATTGAATAAAGATTATTGCACCTTGTTTCTCTCACTGTCTTTTACACCTGCACACACACACACACACACACACACCATGGGTGCTGGGGAAAAAAAATAAGCACTACTGCACTTAGGCGGTAGTGTAGGGGTTAAATTTTAAATGAAAAAAATATATAAACAGGAGAATTGCCCAAAAAAAACAACATTAAACAAGCTGGGAGAGGTGGGCGCCGCAGGGAGTGGAGTGCATTATTTCCCCCTCCAACTCTATTTTGATTTAGTTCCTACCCTCCCCTTCACTGTTTTGATCACACAGCATTGCCCTTTGGTGTGAAGGGCAGTGCTTGTCACTGGCCACTCGGGTGTTTTTCCTATCTTCCTGGTGGTGGCAATTGAATAAAGATTCGTGCACCTTGTGTCTCTCACTGTGTCTCACACCTGCACACACACCATGGGTGCTGGGGAGAAAATCAGCACTACTGCAGAAAAAAAAACAACAAACAAGCTTAAAAATAAGCACGACCGCAGTTAGGTGGTACTGTTGGGGGGGGGGGGGGGGGTGAGGGGGTAAAAGGAAAAATAAAAAGGAGGAAAAAAAAATAAACAGAAGTGACAGGGATTCCGTTCACTTTGGGAGCTGGCTCTGAGAAAAGAAAACATTGAGCAAGCTTGTTAGTCACCACCAAACTGGTGCATTCTCCATAGCAATGTCTTGACCAGCCAGACTCTGTTTACTAAACAAGCTGCACGCCTTTCTGATATAGGATTAAAAACAGCAGTCACTTTACATTGGTCTTTGGGGCGGCAGGGTAGCTCAGTGGTTCGCACTGCAGCCTCACAGCACCAGGGTCCTGCCACCAGGCAACTCTCTGTGTGGAGTTTGCACATTCTCCCCGTGACTGTGTGGGTTTCCTCCAGGTGCTCCAGTTTCCTCCCACAATCCAAAAATGTGCAGGTTAGGTGAATTGGCTGTGCTAAATTGCACGTAGTATGAGATGAAGGGGTAAATGTAGGGGTCTGGGAGGGTTGCGTTTTGGCGGGTCAGAGTGGACTTGTTGGGATGAAGGGCCTGTTTCCACACTGTAAGAAATCTAATCTAAAATGATTGGACCGATGTAGTGCACCAGTTGGAGGATGATCAGGTGTGCGGTGGGATCCTGTCCGCGCTCACCCCAGCCTGGACGGAATTTCACACTGGCCACTTGGGTGTTTCCTTTCTTCCTGGTGGTGGAAACAGAATAAAGATTCGTGCACCTTGTGTCTTTCACTGTGTCTCACACCTGTACACACACAACATGGGTGTGGGGGGGAAAAATAAGCACTACTGCAGTGAGGTGGTAGTGTGATAAAAAGAAAGGAGAAAAAAAGAAAGAAAGCAAAAAAACAGGAGTGCCAGAGGTAAAAAACGAAATAAAAATAAAATCATCAGTCACTTTACATTGGTCTTTGGGGCAGCATGGTGACTCAGTGGTCAGCACTGCTCAAAATTCCAGGGAACCAGGTTTGATTCTACCCTTGAGTGACAGTCTGTGTGGAGTTTGCACGTTTTCCCCGTGTCTGATGGGTTTCCTCCAGATACTTTGGTTTCCTCCCACAGTCCAAAGATGTGCAGGTTAGGGTGAATTGGCCATGCTAAATTGTCCCATAGTGCCCAGGGATGTGCAGGCTCGATGGGAAAGCAGAATTTTAGGGCAGGGGGATGGGTCTGGATGGGATGCTCTTCGGAGTGTCAGTGTGGACTTGATGGGCCGAATGGCTTGCTTCCCCACTTGAAGGGATTCTACAATCTTACAAATGTCTTGATGATTGCAAAATGAAAAGCTTTGGAAAAATGACTTGCCAAAAAAACCCCACAAATGTTATGTCCATGTGAACTGTTGTTATGCATTATTGCAGAGGCGACATGGAATCTTGTTGGTTTGGGTCTTGCCTAACACTTTCCCAGCTGATTGAGAGTGAACTTATCATTGCTGGAGGTCATGAAGGGAAATTTTGAGATGCTTGGGAGATGCACTTTGTTAAAACTTCAATGTCTCTCAGGGAGTGTTGGAAAATAGATTGACATCCAGCGTACCCTGCTTCCATCCTAAGTTTGTGGGTTTAATAAACGCTGCACTACTCCAATAATCATGAATGCTTTTCTGTCACTGAGCCCAGGGAGCAATCAATAAACTCCATGATACATTGTTGATGTATCACTGCAATGCATGCGCAGAACAGACAATGCGTCTCCAGGCAGTTTAAAATGGTTAAATGTCGAGGGGGGGCGGGGCCCCCGGAGTACAACAACAACCCACATTTATATAACCCCTTTAACGTAATAAAATATCCCAAGATGCTTCATAAGAATATGATCAGATAAAATTCAGTACTGCGTAAGGAGATCAGGCCAGGTCGCCGAAAGCTTGGTGAACATATAGGTTTGAAGGAGATGAGAAGATGAGAAGCAGAGAGCTGGAAAGAGAATAGGCAGAGGAAGATATTCAGTGAGGACTTTTAAGAAGCCACCAATGGTGGAGTGTTGGAAATGAGCAATGTTCATGACTCCAGAATGGGAAGAAAGCAAAGATCTCAAGGGTCTACCGGACTGGAGAAGGATGCAGTCAGAGGACAGAGGCTGGAAGCCATGACTACTCAGTCATACCATTGGTGAATAGTAACCATATGGTTGACAGATAAATGTAGAATCACTGAGGCAGAAAAACTGCTGATAGTTTATAGTAACATTGCCAACAATGGTGATTTCATTACAGAGGAATCTGTGATTGAGAGATTTGATGTGGTGTAGCAAAAAGAGATTTAGTGAAATTTAGCACAAACAGTCAACAGTTGGATCTTGTGCAGGGTGAGAGGAGAAGAAGGAGTTAGTATGCGGCAAGAGGTGGCAGTCAGATGTAGTACAGGGTGAGAGGTGGCAGTCAGATCTAGTACAGGGTGAGAGGTGGCAGTCAGATGTAGTACAGGGTGAGAGGTGGCAGTCAGATGTAGTACAGGGTGAGAGTTGACAGTCAGATGTAGTACAGGGTGAGAGGTGGCAGTCAGATGTAGTACAGGGTGAGTGGTGACAGTCAGATGTAGTACAGGGTGAGAGGTGGCAGTCAGATCTAGTACAGGGTGAGAGGTGGCAGTCAGATGTAGTACAGGGTGAGTGGTGACAGTCAGATGTAGTACAGGGTGAGAGGTGGCAGTCAGATGTAGGACAGGGTGAGTGGTGACAGTCAGATGTAGTACAGGGTGAGAGGTGGCAGTCAGATGTAATACAGGGTGAGAGGTGGCAGTCAGATCTAGTACAGGGTGAGAGGTGGCAGTCAGATGTAGTACAGGGTGAGAGTTGGCAGTCAGATGTAGTACAGATTGTGGGCGGCACGGTGGCACAGTGGTTAGCACTGCTGCCTCATAGCGCCAGAGACCCGGGTTCAATTCCCGCCTCAGGCGACTGACTGTGTGGAGTTTGCACATTCTCCCCGTGTCTGCGTGGGTTTCCTCCGGGTGCTCCGGTTTCCTCCCACAGTCCAAAGATGTGCAGGTCAGGTGAATTGGCCATGCTAAATTGCCCGTAGTGTTAGGTAAGGGTATGGGTGGGTTGCGCTTCGGTGGGGCGGTGTGGACTTGCTGGGCCGAAGGGCCTGTTTCCACACTGTAAGTAATCTAATCTACAGGGTGAGAGGTGGCAGTCAGATCACGTACAGGGAGAGAGGTGGCAGTCAGATCTAGTACAGGGTGAGAGGTGGCAGTCAGATCTAGTACAGGGGGAGAGGTGGCAGTCAGATCGCGTACAGGGAGAGAGGTGGCAGTCAGATCGCGTACAGGGTGAGAGGTGGCAGTCAGATCACGTACAGGGAGAGAGGTGGCAGTCAGATCGCGTACAGGGAGAGAGGTGGCAGTCAGATCTAGTACAGGGTGAGAGGTGGCAGTCAGATCTAGTACAGGGGGAGAGGTGGCAGTCAGATCGCGTACAGGGAGAGAGGTGGCAGTCAGATCGCGTACAGGGTGAGAGGTGGCAGTCAGATCACGTACAGGGAGAGAGGTGGCAGTCAGATCGCGTACAGGGAGAGAGGTGGCAGTCAGATATAGTGCAGGGGGAGAGGTGGCAGTCGGATATAGTGCAGGTGAGAGGTTGTAGTAGGATCTAGCACAAAGTGAGAAAAGCAGGAGAATCAAATGCAGAGTGAGAGGATTAGGATAAAATATAGAATATAGAAAAGTACAGCACAGAACAGGCCCTTTGGCACATGATATTGAAAATAAAATAACCTAACCTATGCACCCCTCAATTAACTGCTGTCCATGTGCATATCCAGCAGTCGCTTAAATGTCCCTAATGACTCTGCTTCCACCACCACCGCTGGCAACGCATTCACAACTGTCTGTGTGAAGAACCTACCTCTGACGTCTCCTCTATACCTTCCTCCTAAGATCTTAAAACTCTGACCCCTCATGCCAGTCAATCTTGCCCTGGGAAAAGTCTCTGGCTATTGACTCTATCCATGTGTCTCATTACCTTATATATCTCAACCAAGTCCCCTCTCTTCCTCCTTCTCTCCAGAGAGAAAGTCCGAGCTTAGTCAACCTCTCTTCGGAAGACAAACCCTCCAATCCAGGCAGCATCCTGGTAAACCTTCTTTGCACCCTCTCCAAAGCATCTGCATCTTTCCTATAATAGGGCAACCAGAACTGGACACAATATTCCAAGTGTGGTCTCACCAGGATTTTGTAGAGCTGCAGCAAAACCTCACGCTCTTAAACATGATCCCCCGAAACACCATATGCTTTCTTAACAACACTATCCATTTGAGTGTCAACTTGGAGGGATCTATACACTTGAACACATCCCCCTGATCCTCCACCCTGCCAAGAATCCTGTCTTTAATCCTATATTTAAGTTCAACGTTCCAAAATGAATCACTTCGTATTTATCCAGTTGAACTCCTTCTGCCATTTCTCAGCCCAGCTCTGCATCCTGTCTATGTCGCACTGCAGCCTGCAATAGCCCTCGATACTATCAACGGCACCTCCAACCTTTGTGTCTTCTGCAAATTTACTAACCCACCCCTCAACCTCCTCATCCAAGACATTTATAAAAACTACAAAGAGCAGAGACCCAAGAGCAGAGCCTTGCAGGACCCCACTCAACACTAACCTCCAGGCAGAATGCTTTCCATCTACAACCACTCTCTGCCTTCTTTCAGCCAGCCAATTCTGAATCCAGATAGACAAATCTCCCTGTATCCCAAAGCTCCTTACTTTATGAATGAGCCTACCGTGGACAACCTTATCAAATGCCTTGTGAAGTCCATATACACCACATCCACTGCTCGACCTTCGTCGACCTGTCTTGACACCTCCTCAAAGAACTCAATAAGATTTGTGAGGCGTGACCTGCCCCTCACAAAGCCATGCTGACTGCCTTTAATCACACTATGCTTTGCCAAATTGTCATAAACCCTATCCCTCAGAATTCTTTCCAAAACTTTGCTGACCACAGATGTAAGACTGACTGGTGTGTAATTGCCAGGGATTTCCCTATTACCCTTCTTGAAAAGAGGAACAACATTTGCCTCCTCCAAACCTCCGGTACGACTCCCATGGAGAGTGAGGAGGCAAAGATCTTCGCCAGCGACTTAGCAACCTCCTTTCTCACTTCCCGGAGCAGCCTGGGATTAATCTGGTCTGGCCCGAGGGACTTATCAATCTTAATGTTTGCCAAAATTTCCAGCACATCAACTTCATCAATCTTGATCTGGTCAAGCCTGTATCCCAGCTTCTCAAAGTTCTCATTCACAACAAGGTCCCTTTCCTTCGTGAAAACTGAAGCAAACAACTCATTTAGGGCCTCCCCTATCTGCTTAGACTCCACGCACATTTTCCCTACGCTATCCCTGACTGGCCCTACCTTCTCCCTGATCATTCTCTTATTCCTCACATATATGAGGAAAATGCCTTTGGGTTCTCCCTAATCCTTGCTGCCAAGCCTTTTTCATGCCCCCTCCTGGCTGTCCTCAGTCCATTTCTAAGCTCCTTTCTAGTAAGCCTGTAATCCTCTAAAGCTGTGCTAGATCCTTGCTTCCTCCACCTTACGTAAGCTGCCTTCTTCCTTTTGATGAGAATCTTCTCTGTTCTTGTCATCCAAGGCTCCTTAATCTTACCCCTTCTTGCCTTTCTCAGAGGAACAAATTTGTGCATCACTCGCAACAACTGCTCCTTAAACAGTGTCCCCATATCTGGTGTGCCCTTTCTGTGGAACAATTGCTCTCAATCTGATTCGTGAAGAAGGGCTTATGCCCGAAGCGTCGATTCTCCTGTTCCTTAGATGCTGCCTGACCTGCTGCGCTTTTCCAGCAACACATTTTTAACCTCTGATCTCCAGCATCTGCAGTCCTCACTTTCTCCTCAATCTGTACTTCCCAACTCCTGGCTGATCGCGTCATAATTTTCTTTTCCCCAATTAAAGATCTTCCCATGGTAACTGCTCCTTTCCCTCTCCAAGGCTATGGTAAATGTGAGGCAGTTACAGTTACTGTCATCAAAGTGTTCTCCCACCTTGAGATCTGACACCTGTCCTGACTCATTGCAGAGCACCAAATCCAAAATGGCCTCTCCCCTCGTCGGTCTGTCTACGTACTGAGTAAGGAAACCCTCGTGAACATACCTGACAAAAACAGCTCCATCCAAACCATCTGC
Organism: Chiloscyllium punctatum; assembly: GCF_047496795.1. Taxonomy (NCBI): domain Eukaryota; kingdom Metazoa; phylum Chordata; class Chondrichthyes; order Orectolobiformes; family Hemiscylliidae; genus Chiloscyllium; species Chiloscyllium punctatum. The sequence continues at coordinate 80,101,943 of NC_092751.1, forward strand.
ACGAAGGAGGTTCCGGTCAATATTGGGAAAGTTGAAATCACCCATAACAACAACCCTGCCACATCTGCATCTTTCCAGAATCTCCCCACTTATGAGTTATTCGATCTTCCTACTGCTATCCCCAATGAGATGGTTGCTCCCTTGCTGTTCCTAACTTCCACCCATACTGACTCAGTAGATAAACCTTCTGTAGCTGTGATACATTCTCTAATTAGCAATGTTGTACCCCCTCCTCTTTTTCCACCCTCCCTGTTCTTTTTAAACATTCTAAGTCCTATAACACCCAGTAACCATTCCTGCCCCTGTAAAACCTACATCTCTGTTATGGCCACAACATCATAGTCCCTAGTCCCAAGTTTGTCACTCTTATTTCTGACATTCCTTGTGTTAAAGCAGACACACTTTAACCAATCCCTTGGTTTCAATACATGATAATCCTTTCCGATAGATTCACCACATCCTGTCACTGCCCCATCTACAACTACCCCCCTCTCAGATGTGTAGCTCTGTTTCCCACCCCACTACCAAACTATTTAAAACCCTTTATTTTGAACAGACTGGGAAGGAGAGAGGGCGGAGAGAAGTGAGGACTGCCAGATCAGTCAGTTTTTCTCACTTATAAAGGGACTTACCTCGAGAGTCGGGTCTCCATTTTGAACAGAGCAGCGAGGAGAGAGGGCGGAGAGAAGTGAGGGCTGCTGGGAAGTTTTAAGTGAGTGAGATCCTGCTTAGTCCTGCGTGGGCTTTCAGATTAGCGGGCCATGGGTGATAGGGCAGTGGCACGTTCCTGCTGCAGAATGTGGCAGGTGAGAGACACGACATATCTCCACCGACCACATCTGCGGGAAGTGCACCCAACTCCAGCTCCTCAAAAACAGAGTTAGGGAACTGGAGGTGGAACCGGATGAACTACGGATCATCCGGGAGGCTGAGGGGGAAATTGAGAGGATGTACAGGGAGGTGGTGGTCACTCCCCAGACACAGGATAAGGACAGCTGGGTTACAGTCAGGGGAAGGAAAGGGAACCAACAGATAGAGCAAGGATTCACTGTGGCTATTCCCCTTCGCAATAAGTAAACCGTTTTGGATACTGCTGGTGGGATGGCCGACCAGGGGAAAGCCATAGTTGTCAGATCTCTGGCACTGAGGCTCGGAAGGGAAAGGGGGAGAATAGAACAGCACTAGTGTTAGGGGAGTCAACCGTTAGACAGATTGACAGGAGATTTTGTGGTGGGGATAGGGACTCCCGGAAGGTATGTTGCCTCCCTGGTGCCAGGGTCTGGGATGTCGCCAATCAAGTTTACGGGATTCTGAAGGGGGAGGGTGAGTAGCCAGAAATTGTGGCAAATTTTGGCACCAATAAGAAAGCCAGGAAAGGGACTGAGGATATGAAAAGTGACTACAGAGAGCTAGGTTGGAAGCAGAAGAGCAGGACAGGGAGAGTCATAATCTCAGGTTTGCTACCAGTGGCACGAGATAGTGAGATGAGGAACAGTCAGCGAATGCAGCTTAACACGTGGCTGCGAGTCTGATGCAGGAGGGAGGGCTTCAGATACCAAGACCATTGGGGTGCTTTTGGGGAAGGTGGAACCGGTACATGAAGGACAGGTTGCAGCTGAACTGGAGGGGCACAAATGTCCTGGGTGGGAGATTTGCTCATGTGGTTTGGGATAATCCAGGGCAGCATGAGAGATTGCAGGAGGATCAGGTGCAGAGGGAGAGACTGTGGGAGGAAATGGGGCAGGGTGAGAGACTGCGGCAGGATCTAGTGCAGGGTGAGAGGCAGTGGGAGGATCAAGTGCAGGGTGAGAGACTGCAGGAGAATTGAGTGCAGAGTAAGAGATTGCGGAAGGATCTAGTGCAGAGTGAGAGACTGTGGGAGGATCAAGTGCAGGGTGAGAGACTGCAGGAGAATTGAGTGCAGAGTAAGAGATTGCGGAAGGATCTAGTGCAGAGTGAGAGATAGTGGGAGGATCTCGTACAGAGTGAGTGACGGAGGGAGGATCTCGTGCAGAGTGAGAGACAGTGGGAGGATCTCGTGCAGAGTGAGTGACTGAGGGAGGATCTCGCGCAGAGTGAGAGACTGAGGGAGGATCTAGTGCAGAGTGAGAGCCTGCGGGAGGATCTCGTGCAGAGTGAGAGACTGTGGGATGATCTAGTGCAGAGTGAGAGACTGTGGGATGATCTAGTGCAGAGTGAGAGACTGCGGGAGGATCTCGTGCAGAGTGAGAGACTGTGGGAGGATCTGGGACAGAGTGAGAGACTGTGGGATGATCTAGTGTAGAGTGAGAGACTGCGGGAGGATCTGGGACAGAGTGAGAGACTGCGGGAGGATCTGGGACAGAGTGAGAGACTGTGGGATGATCTAGTGTAGAGTGAGAGACTGCGGGAGGATCTGGGACAGAGTGAGAGACTGCGGGATGATCTAGTGCAGAGTGAGAGACTGCGGGAGGATCTCGTGCAGAGTGAGAGACTGCGGGATGATCTAGTGCAGAGTGAGAGATTGCAGGAGGATCTAGTGCAGAGTGAGAGACTGCAGGAGGATCTGGGGCAGAGTGAGAGTCTGAGGGAGGATCTAGTGCAGAGTGAGAGATTGCAGGAGGATCTAGTGCAGAGTGAGAGACTGCGGGAGGATCTGGTGCAGAGTGAGAGATTGCAGGAGGATCTAGTGCAGAGTGAGAGATTGCAGGAGGATCTAGTGCAGAGTGAGAGATTAAAGGAGGATCTAGTGCAGAGTGAGAGACTGCAGGAGGATCTGGGGCAGAGTGAGAGATTGCAGGAGAATCTAGTGCAGAGTGAGAGACTACGGGAGGATCTGGGGCAGAGTGAGAGACTGCGGGATGATCTAGTGCAGAGTGAGAGTCTGAATAAACAGAACGTGAAAGGAACAGGATCTGGCAACCGGATAATAAAGGCAAGGTCAAGCTTGGAGTTTGAATGCAGGGTTGAAGGGAAAAGCTTTACGTCATGGATGGAGTTTAGGAGGAGGTGATAAGAAATTGATAAAGCCAGGATGTGAATTATCAGACACTAAAGTAAGCAGAAAGTCAGGAATGAGACTTAATTATGGAAAAGGAGAAAGGAACATGAGGAATTGGCTAAAATTCACTCACACCCAAGGATGCGGAATGGATCATTGACCTGAGGAAGAAAAGAGGAGGCCATGCTCCTACCTACATCAACAGAGCTGAGGCAGAGGGGGCTGAGAGTGTCAAGATAACCAACAATCTGTGGTGGACCTACCATATAGATGTGATGGTCAAGAAGGCACAACAATGCTTCTTGCTCCGCAGGTAGCTTCAGAAATTCGGCAAGTCCATAAGGATCCTTACCAACCTCCATAGATGCACCACAGAAAACATTCTGTCCAGGCGCATAACAGCCTGGTATGGTAATGACTCTGCCCAGGACCATTAGGAACTACTGAACGTACAGACCAGACCATCATGAAACCAACCTCCCAGACACAGACTCCATTTACACGTCTCATTGCTGCAGAAAGGCAGCTAACCTCATCAAAGACTTCTCCCTTCCCAGTCATGCTCTCTTCCAAACTCTTCCATCAGACAGGAAAGATACAGAAGCTTGAACACACGCATCAACAGGTTCAAGAACAGCTTCTTCCCCATATTATTGGACTGCTGAATGACTTCCCTAACTTCAAATAATATTGATCTTGCTTTGTGTGGTTCCTGTGTACCTGTATGCCTTGCTCTGTCTAAGCACCTTATGATCTGTATGTTCTTGTTTGTTATGATCTGCCTATCCTGTTCGCAAAACAAAACAAAGTTTTCACTGTACCCGGGTACATGTGAGTGCAATAAATCAAATCAAATCAAAATCATCAAGACGATGCTTGGTAAAAAGCGCCCACAGCCCCCAGGGGAAAGGTATCCCAGCCCCCAGGGGAAAGGTGTCCCCGCCCCCAGGGGAAAGGTGTCCCAGCCCCCAGGGGAAAGGTGTCCCCGCCCCCAGGGGAAAGGTGTCCCAGCCCCCAGGGGAAAGGTGTCCCCGCCCCCAGGGGAAAGGTATCCCAGCCCCCAGGGGAAAGGTGTCCCCGCCCCCAGGGGAAAGGTGTCCCAGCCCCCAGGGGAAAGGTGTCCCAGCCCCAGGGGAAAGGTGTCCCAGCCCCCAGGGGAAAGGTGTCCCCGCCCCCAGGGGAAAGGTGTCCCAGCCCCAGGGGAAAGGTGTCCCAGCCCCCAGGGGAAAGGTGTCCCCGCCCCCAGGGGAAAGGTGTCCCAGCTCCCAGGGGAAAGGTGTCCCAGCTCCCAGGGGAAAGGTGTCCCCGCCCCCAGGGGAAAGGTGTCCCAGCTCCCAGGGGAAAGGTGTCCCAGCCCCCGGGGAAAGGTGTCCCAGCTCCCAGGGGAAAGGTGTCCCAGCCCCCAGGGGAAAGGTGACCCACCCCCAGGGGAAAGGTGTCCCAGCTCCCAGGGGAAAGGTGTCCCAGCCCCCAGGGGAAAGGTGACCCGCCCCCAGGGGAAAGGTGTCCCAGCCCCCAGGGGAAAGGTGTCCCAGCTCCCAGGGGAAAGGTGTCCCAGCCCCAGGGGAAAGGTGTCCCAGCTCCCAGGGGAAAGGTGTCCCAGCCCCCAGGGGAAAGGTGACCCACCCCCAGGGGAAAGGTGTCCCAGCTCCCAGGGGAAAGGTGTCCCCGCCCCCAGGGGAAAGGTGTCCCAGCCCCCAGGGGAAAGGTGTCCCAGCTCCCAGGGGAAAGGTGTCCCAGCTCCCAGGGGAAAGGTGTTTCCAGGCCTCAGTTAAAATGTGGTCCTGGCTCACAGATGAATGGTCAAACCTGCTCCAGGTAATGTGTCCCATACCCCCAGGTACAATGTGTCCCAGCCCTCCAGGTGAAAGGTGTCCCAGTCCCTGGTGATAGGTGTCTCAGCTGCAGGTGAAAGGTGTCCCAGCCCCCAGGTGAAAGGTGTCCCCATCCCCAGGTGAAACATGTCCCAGCCCCCAGGTGAAAGGTGTCCCAGCCCACAGGTGAAAGGTGTCCCCGCCCCCAGGTGAAAAGTGTCCCCACCCACAGGTGAAAGGTGTCCCCATCCCCAGGTGAAAGTTGTCGCAGTCCCAGGTGAAAGATTTCCCCACCCACAGGTGAAAGGTGTCCCAGACCCAGGTGAAAGGTGTCCCAGCCCCCAGGTGAAAGATGTCCCCACCCACAGGTGAAAGGTGTCCCAGCCCCCAGGTGAAAGATGTCCCCACCCACAGGTGAAAGGTGTCCCAGACCCAGGTGAATGCTGTCACCAACCCCAGGTGGAAAACTTCCCCAGCTCCAGGTGAAAGGTGTCCCAGCCCCAGGTGAAAGATGTCCCCACCCACAGGTGAAAGGTGTCCCAGCCCCCAGGTGAAAGATGTCCCCACCCACAGGTGAAAGGTGTCCCAGACCCAGGTGAAAGGTGTCCCAGCCCCCAGGTGAAAGATGTCCCCACCCACAGGTGAAAGGTGTCCCAGCCCCCAGGTGAAAGATGTCCCCACCCACAGGTGAAAGGTGTCCCAGCTCCAGGTGAAAGGTGTCCCAGCCCCCAGGTGAAAGATGTCCCCACCCACAGGTGAAAGGTGTCCCCGCCCACAGGTGAAAGGTGTCCCAGCCCCCAGGTGAAAAATGTCCCCTCCCCCAGGAGAAAGGTATCCCAGCCCCGGGTGAAAGTGCCGCCATCCCCAGGTGATAGGTGTCCCAGCCCCAGGTGAAAGGTGTCCCCATCCCCAGGTGGAAGGTGTCCCCTCCCCAGGTGGAAGGTGTCCCCTCCCAAGGTGGAAGGTGTTCCCATCCCCAGGTGAGAGGTGTCCCCATCCCCAGGTGAAAGGCGTCCCCAGCCCCAGGTGAAAGGTGTCCCCATCCCCAGGTGAAAGGTGTCCCAGACCCAGGTGAAAGGTGTCCCAGCCCCCAGGTGAAAGGTGTCCCAGCCCCCAGGTGAAAGGTGACCCCATCCCCAGGTGAAAGGCGTCCCCAGCCCCAGGTGATAGGTGTCCCAGCCCAAGGTGAAAGGTGGACCCATCCCAAGGTGAAAGGTGCCCCCATACCCAGGTGAAAGGTGTCCCCACCCCCAGGTGAAAGCCGTCGCAGTCCCAGGTGAATGGAGTCACCAACCCCAGGTGGAAGGCGTACCCTGCTCCAGGTGATAGTATCCCAGCCCCAGGTGAAAGGTGTCCCCCTCCCCAAGTGAAAGGTGTCCCCCTCCCCAGGTGAAAGGTATCCCTGCCCCCAGGTGAAGGGTGTCCCAGCCCCAGGTGAAAGGTGCCCCCATCCCCAGGTGAAAGGTGTCCCCATCCCCAGGTGAAAGGTGTCCCTGTCCCAGGTGAAAGGTGCCCCCATGCCCTTGTGATAGGTGGATTAGTGATGCTGGAAGAGCACAGTAGTTCAGGCAGCATCCAACGAGCAGCGAAATCGACGTTTCGGGCAAACACCCTTCAGCTTTTATTCCTGATGAAGGGCTTTTGCCTGAAACATTGATTTTGCTGCTCGTTGGATGCTGCCTGAACTGTTGTGTTCTTCCAGCACCACTAATCCAGTATTTGCTTTCCAGCATCTGCAGTCATTGTTTTTACCACCTTGTGATAGGTGTCCCCATCCCCAGGTGAAAGGTGTCCCCATCCCCAGGTGAAAGGTGCCCCATCCCCAGGTGAAAGGTGTCCCCATCCCCAGGTGAAAGGTGTCCCCATCCCCAGGTGAAAGGTGCCCCATCCCCAGGTGAAAGGTGTCCCCATCCCCAGGTGAAAGGTGTCCCAGCCCCCAGGTGAAAGGTGCCCCCGTTCCTAGGTGAAAGGTGTCTCATTCCCAGGTGAAAGGTGTCCCTGTCCCCAGGTGAAAGGTGTCCCTGTCCTCAGGTGAAAGGAGTCTCATTCCCAGGTGAAAGGTGTCCCTGTCCTCAGGTGAAAGGTATCTCATTCCCAGGTGAAAGGTGTCCCTGTCCTCAGGTGAAAGGTGTCCCTGTCCACAGGTGAAAGGTGTCCCCATCCCCAGGTGAAAGGTGCCCCCATCCCCAGGTGAAAGGTGTCCCCGTCCCCAGGTGAAAGGTGCCCCCATCCCCAGGTGGAAGTTGTCCCCACCCCCAGGTGAAAGGTGCCCCCGTTCCTAGGTGGAAGGTGTCTCATTCCCAGGTGAAAGGTGTCCCTGTCTTCAGGTGAAAGGTGTCCCTGTCCCCAGGTGAATGGTGTCCCTGTCCTCAGGTGAAAGGTGTCTCATTCCCAGGTGAAAGGTGTCCCCGTCCCCAGGTGAAAGGTGCCCCCGTCCCTAGGTGAAAGGTGCCCTCATACCCAAGTGAAAGGTGCTCCCATCCCCAGGTGAAAGGTGCCCCCATCCGCAGGTGAAAGGTGCCCCCGTCCCCAGGTGAAAGGTGCCCCCATACCCAAGTGAAAGGTGTCCCCGCCCCCAGGTGAAAGGTGTCCCCGTCCCCAGGTGAAATGTGCCCCATCCCCAGGTGAAAGGTGCCCCATCCCCAGGTGAAAGGTGTCCCCATCCCCAGGTGAAAGGTGTCCCTATCCCCAGGTGAAAGGTGTCCCTATCCCAGGTGAAAGGTGTCGTCATCCTCAGGTGGAAGGTGTCCCCACCCCCAGGTGGAAGGTGTCCCCACCCCCAAGTGAAAGGTGTCCCCATCCCCAGGTGAAAGGTGTCCCTATCCCAGGTGAAAGGTGTCGTCATCCTCAGGTGGAAGGTGTCCCCACCCCCAGGTGAAAGGTGTCCCCATCCCCAGGTGAAAGGTTTCCCCATCCCCAGGTGAAAGGTGCCTCAGCTCCAGGTGAAGGTGTCCATGCCCCCAGGTGAAAGTTGTCCCCGCCCCCCAGGTGAATGGGGCCCCAGCCCCAGGTGAAAGGTGCCCCCATCCCCAGGTAAAAGATGCTCGCATTCCCTGTTGGAAGGTGTCCTAGACCCAGGGGAAACGTGTCCCCACCCCAGGTGATAGGTGCCCCAATCCCCAGGGGAAAGGTGTCCCCATCCCCAGGAGAAAAGAGTCCCTGCCTCCAGGTGAAAGGTGTCCTCACCCCCAGGTGAATGGTGTCCCATCCCCGGTGTAAGATGCCCCCGTCCCCAGGCGATAGGTGTCCTAGCCCCAGGTGAAAGGTGCCCCCATCCCCAGGTGAAAGGTGTCACCCTTTCCAGTTGACAGGTGACCCAATCCCCAGGTGAAAGGTGCTCTCATTCCCAGGTGAAAGATGTCCCCGTCTCCAGGTGAAAGGTATTCCCGCCCCCAGGTGAAGGGTGTCCCATCCCCAGGTGAAAGGAGTCTCCGTCCCCAGGTGAAAGGTGCCCCATCCCCAGGTGAAAGGTGCCCCCATCCCCAGGTGAAAGGTGCCCCCATCCGCAGGTGAAAGGTGTTGCTATTCCCAGGTGAAAGGTGCCCCTGTCCCTAGGTGAAAGGTGTCCCGTCCCCAGGTGAAACGTGCCCCCATCCCCAGGTGAAAGGTGTCCCCGTCCCCAGGTGAAAGGTGCCCCATCCCCAGGTGAAACGTGCCCCCATCCCCAGGTGAAAGGTGTCCCCGTCCCCAGGTGAAAGGTGTCCCCGTCCCCAGGTGAAAGGTGCCCCATCCCCAGGTGAAACGTGCCCCCATCCCCAGGTGAAAGGTGTCCCCGTCCCCAGGAGAAAGGTGTCCCCGTCCCCAGGTGAAAGGTGCCCCCATCCCCAGGTGAAAAGTGCCCCCGTCCCCAGGTGAAATGTGTCCCAGCCCCAGGTGATTGGTGTCCCCGTCGCAAGATAAAAGATAGTCCCAGCTCCCGGTGAAAGGTGTCCCAGCCCCAGGTGAAAGGTGCCCCCATCCCCAGATGAAAGGTGCCCCCAACCCCAGGTGGAATGTGTCCCCGTCCCCAGGAGGAAGGTTTCCCATCCCCAGGTGAAAGGTGTCTCAGCTCCAGGTGAAAGATGTCCATGCCCCCAGGAGAAAGGTGTCCCTGCCCCCAGGTTAATGGGGTCCCAGCCCCAGGTGAAAGGTGCTTCCATCCCCAGTTGGAAGGTGTCCCAGACCCAGGGAAAAGGTGCCCCCATTCCCAGGAGAAAGGATTCCCTGCCTCCAGGTGAAAGGTGTCCTCACCCCCAGGTGAAAGGTGTCCTCACCCCTGGGTGAAAGGTGTCCCATCCCCGGTGTAAGATGCCCCCGTCCCCAGGCGATAGGTGTCCCAGCCCCAGGTGAAAGGTGCCCCCATTCCCAGGTGAAAGGTGTCACCCTTTCCAGTTGACAGGTGACCCAATCCCCAGGTGAAAGGTGCTCTCATCTCCAGGTGAAAAATATCCCTGTCCCCAGGTGAAAGTTGTCCCTGTCCCCAGATGGAAGGTGTCCCAGCCCCAGTTTAAAGGTGTCGCCATCCCCAGGTGAAAGGTGTCCCATCCCCGGTAAAGGTGCCCCTGTCCCCAGGTGAAAGGTGTCCCAGCCCCAGGTGAAAGGTGTCCCGCTTCCCAGGTGACAGGTGTCCCAATCCCCAGGTGAAAGGTGCTCTCATTCCCAGGTGAAAGATGTCCCCCTCCCCAGGTGAAAGGTGTCCCCCTCCCCAGGTGAAAGGTATCCCCGCCCCCAGGTGAAGGGTTTCCCAGCCCCAGGTGAAAGGTGTCCCCATCCCCAGGTGAAAGTTGTCCCCATCCCCAGGTGAAAGGTGTCCCCCTCCCCAGGTGAAAGGTATCCCCGCCCCCAGGTGAAGGGTGTCCCATCCCCAGGTGAAAGGTGTCCCCATCCCCAGGTGAACGTTGTCCCCGCCCCCAGGTGAAACGTGCCCCAGGCCCCAGGGGAAAGGTGTCCCGTCCCCAGGTGAAAGGTGCCCCCATTCCCAGGTGAAAGGTGCCCCTGTCCCCAGGTGAAAGGTGCCCCCATCCCCAGGTGAAAGGTGTCGCCATTCCCAGGTGGAGGTTGTCCCCATTCCCAGGTGAAAGGTGTCCCAGACCCAGGTGAAAAGTGTCCATGCCCCCAGGTGAGAGGTGTCCCCGATCCCCAGGTGAAAGATGTCCCATCCCCAGTTGGAAGGTGTCTCAGACCCAGGGGAAAAGTGCCCCCAGCCCCAGCTGAAAGCTGTCCCAGCCCCAGGTGAGAGGTGTCTCCGTCCCCAGGTGAAAGGTGCCCCCATCCCCAGGTGAAAGATGCTCCCATCCCCAGTTGGAAGGTGTCCCAGACCCAGGGGAAAGGTGCCCCCAGCCCCAGCTGAAAGCTGTCCCAATCCCCAGGTGAAAGGTGCCCATGCCCCAGGTGATAGGTACCCCAATCCCTAGGGGAAAGGTGTCCCCATCCCCAGGTGAAAGGTGTCGCCATCTTCAGGTGGTAGGTGTCCCCATCCCCAGGTGAAAGGTGTCCCAGCCCCAGGTGATAGGTGTCCCAGCCCCAGGTGAAAGGTGTCCCAGCCCCAGGTGATAGGTGTCCCAGCCCCAGGTGAAAGGTGCCCCCATCCCCAGGTGAAAGATGTCCCCGTCCCCAGGTGAAAGGTGCCCCCATCCCCAGATGAAAGGTGTCCCCAACCCCAGGTGAAAGATTTCCCAGCCCCAGGTGAATTGTGTCCCCATCACCAGGTGAGAGGTGTCCCTGTCCCCAGGTGAAAGGTGTCCCAACCGCAGGTGAAAGGTGCCCCCATCCCCAGGAGAGAGGTGTCCCTGTCCCCAGGTGAAAGGTGTCCCCGCCCCCCCATGTGAAAAGTGACCCCATCCCCAGGTGAGAGGTGTTCCTATCCCCAGGTGAAAGGTGTCCCCGCCCCCCCATGTGAAAAGTGACCCCATCCCCAGGTGAGAGGTGTTCCTGTCCCCAGGTGAATGCTGTCCCCTCCCCCAGGTGAAAGGTGTCCCCGCCCCCCCCATGTGAAAAGTGACCCCATCCCCAGGTGAGAGGTGTTCCCATCCCCAGGTGAATGCTGTCCCCTCCCCCAGGTGAAAGGTGTCCCAGACCCAGGTGAAAGGTGTTCATGCCCCCAGTTGAAAGGTGTCCCCGCCCCCCCCCAGGTGAATGGGGTCTCAGCCCCAGGTGAAAGGTGCCCCCATCCCCAGGTGAACGTTGCTCCCATCCACAGTTGGAAAGTGTCCCAGACCCAGGGGAAAGGTGCCCCCATCCCCAGATGAAAGTCGTCCCAATCCGCAGGTGAAAGGTGTCCCAGCCCCAGGTGATAGGTGTCCCAATCCCCAGGAGAAAGGTGTCCCCATCCCCAGGAGAAAGGTGTCCCAGCCCCAGGTGATAGGTGCCCCAATCCCCAGGAGAAAGGTGTCCCCATCCCCAGGAGAAAGGTGTCCCAGCCCCAGGTGATAGGTGCCCCAATCCCCAGGAGAAAGGTGTCCCCATCCCCAGGAGAAAGGAGTCCCTGCCTCCAGGTGAAAGGTGTCCTCGCACCCAGGTGAAAGGCGTCCTGTCCCCAGTGAAAGGTGCCCCCAACCCCAGGTGAAAGATGTCCCGCTTCCCAGGTGACAGGTATCCCAATCCCCAGGTGAAAGGTGCCCCTGTCCCAGGTGAAAGGTGCCCCCATCCCCAGGTGAAAGATGTCCCCATCCCCAGGTGAAAGGTGTCCCCCTTACCAGGTGACAGGTGTCCCAATCCCCAGGTGAAAGGTGTTCTCATTCCCAGGTGAAAGGTGTCCCTATCCCCAGGTGAAAGGTGCCCCCATAACCAAGTGAAAGGTGTCCCCATCCCCAGGTGGAAGGTGTCCCCGTCTCCAGGTGAAAGGTGCCCCCATACCCAAGTGAAAGGTGTCCCCATCCCCAGGTGAAAGTTGTCCCCATCCCCAGGTGAAAGGTGTCCCCATCCCCAGGTGAAAGGTGTCGCCATCCTCAGGTGGAAGGTGTCCCCATCCCCAGGTGAGAGGTGCCCCCCTCCCTAGGTGAGAGGTGCCCCCCTCCCCAAGTGAAAGGTGTCCCAGCCCCAGGTAAAAGGTGCCCCCATCTCCCGGTGAAAGATGACCCTGCCCCCAGGTGAAAGGTGCCCCCTTCCCCAGGTGAAAGGTGTCACCCTTTCCAGTTGACAGGTGTCCCAATCCCCAGGTGAAAGGTGTTCTCATTCCCAGGTGAAAGATGTCCCCGTCTCCAGATGAAAGGTATCCCCGCCCCCAGGTGAAGGGTGTCCCAGCCCCAGGTGAAAGGTACCCCCATCCCCAGGTGAAAGGTGTCCCCATCCCCAGGTGAAAGGTGCCCCTGTCCCCAGGTGAAAGTTGTCCCCATCCCCAGGTGAAAGGTGTCCCAGCCCCCAGGTGAAAGGTGTCCCCATCCCCAGGTGAAAGGTGCCCCTGTCCCCAGGTGAAAGTTGTCCCCATCCCCAGGTGAAAGGTGTCCCAGCCCCCAGGTGAAAGGTGTCCCCATCCCCAGGTGAAAGGTGTCCCCGTCCCCAGGTGAAAGGTGTCCCGTCCCAGGTGAAAGGTGTCCCCATCCCCAGGTGAAAGGTGTCCCCGTCCCCAGGTGAAAGGTGTCGCCATTCCCAGGTGGAAGTTGTCCCCGCCCCCAGGTGAAAGGTGTCCCAGCCCCAGGTGGAAGTTGTCCCCGCCCCCAGGTGAAAGGTGTCCCAGCCCCAGGTGAAAGGTGCCCCCGTCCCTAGGTGAAAGTTGTCCCCGCCCCCAGGTGAAAGGTGTCCCAGCCCCAGGTGGAAGTTGTCCCCGCCCCCAGGTGAAAGATGTCCCCATCCCCAGGTGAAAGGTGTCCCCATCCCCAGGTGAAAGGTGCCCCCATACCCAAGTGAAAGGTGTCCCCATCCCCAGGTGGAAGGTGTCCCCGTCTCCAGGTGAAAGGTGCCCCCATACCCAAGTGAAAGGTGTCCCCATCCCCAGGTGAAAGGTGTCCCCATCCCCAGGTGAAAGGTGTCGCCATCCTCAGGTGGAAGGTGTCCCCATCCCCAGGTGAGAGGTGCCCCCCTCCCTAGGTGAGAGGTGCCCCCCTCCCCAAGTGAAAGGTGTCCCAGCCCCAGGTAAAAGGTGCCCCCATCTCCAGGTGAAAGATGACCCTGCCCCCAGGTGAAAGGTGCCCCCTTCCCCAGGTGAAAGGTGTCCCATCCCCAGGCGAAAGGTGCCCCAATCCCCAGGTGAAAGGTGTCCCCTCCCCCAGGTGAAAGCTGTCCCCATCCCCTGTTGAAAGGTGTCCCCATCCCCAGGTGAAAGCTGTCCCCATCCCCAGGTGAAAGGTGCCCCTGTCCCCAGGTGAAAGCTGTCCCCATCCCCTGTTGAAAGGTGTCCCCGCCCCCAGATGAAAGGTGCCCCCAATCCGAGGTGATCGGTGTCCCTGTTGCCAGGTGAAAGATAGTCCCAGCCTCAGGTGAAATGTGTCCCAGACCCAGGAGAAAGGTGCCCCCATCCCCAGGTGATAGGTGTTCTCGCCCCCAGGTGCGAGGTGTCCTCGTCCCCAGGTGAGAGGTGTCCCCGCCCCCAGGTGAAAGGTGTCCCTGTCCCCAGGTGAAAGGTGTCCTGGCCTCCAGGTGAAAGGTGTCCCAGACCCAGGTGAAAGGTGCCCCCATACCCAGGTGAAAGGTGTCCCATCCCCAGGCGAAAGGTGTTGCCATCCCCAGGTGAAAGGTGCCCCCGTCACCAGGTGAAAGGTGCCCCCATCCCCAGGTGAAAGATGTCCCAGCCCCAGGTGAGAGGTGCCTCCATCCCCAGGTGAAAGGTGCCCCCGTCCCCAGGTGAAAGGTGTCCCACCCCAGGTGAAAGGTATCCTCATCCCCTGGTGAAAGGTATCTCCTCCCCCAGCTGAAAAGTGTCCCCGCCCTCCAGGTGAAAGGTGTCCCAGACCCAGGTGATAGCTGTCCCACCCCAGGTGATAGGTTTCCCCACCCCCAGGTGAAAGATGGCTCCATCCCCAGGTGAAAGATGTCCTCGTCACCAAGTGAAAGTTGTCCCCATCCTCAGGTGAAAGGTGCCCCCATCCCCTGTTAATAGGTGTCACCATCCCCAGGTGATAGGTGTCCTTGCCCCCACATGAGAGGTGTCCCCGTCCCCAGGTGAAAGGTGTCCCCGCCCCCAGGTGAAAGGTGCCCCCATCCCGAGGTGATGGGTGTCCCCGTCGCCAGGTGAAAGATAATCCCAGCCTCAGGTGAAATGTGTTCCAGACCCCAGGTGAAAGGTGTCACCATCCCCAGGTGAGAGGTGTCTCAGCTCCAGGTGAAACGTGTCCCGTCCCCAGGTGAAAGGTGCCCCTGTCCCCAGGTAAAATGTGTCCCTGTCCCCAGGTGGAAGGTGTCTCCGTCCCAGGTGAAAGGTGTCCCCATCCCCCAGTGAAAGGTGTCCCTTCCCCCCATCCCCAGGTGGAAGGTGTCCCCATTCCCCCAGTGAAAGGTGTCCCTTCCCCCCATCCCCAGGTGAAAGGTGTCCCATCCCCCAGTGAAAGGTGTCCCTTCCCCCCATCCCCAGGTGAAAGGGGTCGTCTACCCCAGGTGAAAGGTGTCCCCGTCCCCAGGTGAAAGGTGCCCCCATCCCCAGGTGAAATGTGTCCCAGCCCCAGGTGAAAGGTGTCCACATCCCCAAATGGAAGGTGTCCCCATCCCCAGGTGAAAGGTATCCCCATACTCAGGTGATAGGTATCCCCATCCCTGGTGAAAGGTGTCTCTGCCCCCAGCTGAAAGGTGTCCCCTCCCCCAGGTGATAGCTGTCCCCACCCCAGGTGATAGCTTTCCCAGCCCCCCAGGTGAAAGATGTCTCCATCCCCAGGTGAAAGATGTCCTCGTCGCCAAGTGAAAGGTGTCCCCGCCCCCAGGTGAAAGGTGTCCCCATCCCGAGGTGATAGGTGTGCTCGTTGCCAAGTGAAACATGGTCCCAGCCTCAGGTGAAATGTGTCCCAGACCCAGGTGGAAGTTGTCCCAGCCCCAGGTGAATGATGTCCCCATCCCCAGTTGAAAGGTGTCCCAGCACCAGGTGATAGGTGTTCCCGCCCCATGTGAAAGGTGCCCCCATCCGCAGGTGAAAGGTGTCCCCTTCCCTAGGTGAAAGGTGTCGCCAGCCCCAGGTGAAAGGTGTCGCCAGCCCCAGGTGAAAGGTGTCCCTGTCCCCTGGTGAAAGGTGTCCCAACACCAGGTGATAGGTGTACCCAACCCCAGGTGAAAGATAATCCCAGCCCCCAGGTGAAAGGTGTCCCCGCCCCCAGGTGAAAGATGTCCCTGTCCCCAGATGAAAGGTGTCCCTGTCCCCAGGTGATAGGTGTCCCGTGCCCAGGTAAAAGGTGTCCCTGTCCCCAGGTGATAGGTGTCCCGTGCCCAGGTAAAAGGTGTCCCTGTCCCCAGGTGAAAGGTATCCCCGCCCCCAGGTGGAAGGTGTCCCACCCTCAGGTGAAAGGTAATCCCAGTCTCCTTTGGTGAGTGAATAGCAATGCTGAAATTACTCTCACTGAATAGGAGTACAATCATGTTTGGGAGGGGAAGGAAGAACAGGACTTGATGGAAGAATGCAGGACATTTTCAGAGTGATAATGCTGCTAGTATCAAATGTACTTCTTGATTTCATTCAAAAATGTGTCGAAGCAAAGACTCAAGGGGTTATGACAAGCTGAAAAAGAGCCTCAGTTAGTGTGCTGATGACAGTATTGGACATCACGCTATAATAAAGTGAATTAAGGCTTTAGAGAGAGAATAGCACATAGAATAAAAAGTGCCCCTAGGTGATAGATATAGGACAGATGTCAGAGGTAGTTTATTTACTCAGAGAGTAGTAGGGGGCGTGCAACAGTAATAGGCTCGCCAACTTTAAGGGCATTTAACTGGTCATTGGATAAACATCTGGATGAAAGTGGCATAGTGTAGGTTGGATGGACTTCAGTTTGGTTCCACAGATCGGCTCAACATCGAGGACCCTGTAATGTTCTATATTTTATGTTCTAGAACCAGTAGGAAGCTGCCTGGCAGCCAGAAAAACCAAAAGAAAATGAATGAAATTTATATTTTTTTTTGTTGGAACAATGAGAATGAGGAAGTTGAGACAACAGAAACATTTAAAACCACGAGAAAGGAAAAATAGATAATTGGTCGTTCTATCTAAGCTCATTGAGATAATTGAGATAATTAAGATCATAAGCCCTAGGGCAAAAGGAACTCTCCACAGAACATTACGACACCATGGAATTCTGTACAGGAGTTGGTGGCTGTGACAGAAACTATGGGGATGATTTGAACCAGAACCATCCAGTAGTAAAGGCTATTGTAATTGGCTGGGTGACTAACCTGCCGTGGAGCTCACTAGCCCTAATTTCAGCTGACTAGGCACGACGGACAGCCAGCCAACATCTCCGGTGTCCCTTCTCAATCTACATTTAGATTCCCAATGGAATTTTTGGAAGCTGGCAGGAATTTACAGTCAATCTGAATGGGATGTATTAGTCACCTTTCCTGCTTCATTTGAAGTCTGATTCCGTGACACATCAAACAAACTTAACACAGTGAAGACGGTCTTCAAAAAATTCCTTTAATTCCGTTTTAATAAGCTTTAAAAAGCAATTCTCTCTTGGAATTGCCTCCAGTAAGATTGCCAAAAGTGATTAAAGATGTTCCTGAGGTTGTATCACATGACCTATTTTAGCCATTATTAGACCAACACTCCAGCTGCTTGATTCAACTGGAAAGCAAAAACATTTATTACCAGATTGAATGATGCAGCCAAACAACACTTTCTCCCTTATTTCATATTTTAAAATTGAAGAGAAACTTTTTTTTCAGTATGCATTCTGTAGCAATTGCAATGAGTTCCCTGATTTGGCTGTTAATCTGGTCCAATCATCTGGCTGACAGATTAAAATGAGTGAGTCATGGAGACACTGGCGCCTGACTCTGTATGAGATATTACCATAGGCAAGCACTATTCGTGTGTAAATAAAGGGTGACTTGCTGATGGGATACCGGCCTCTGTGAAGCTACTTCATATTCACTCAGGGGGTGTGAGTTACCCGGCAGAATCTGCAGATATTTCCCATCCTTCATTGCCCTCAAGAAGGTGGTGATGAACTATCTTTTTGAACAGCTGTAGGAATTGAGTCCCAGGGTTTTTGTCCCAGTAATATTGAAGAAATGGTGCTATATTTCCAAGTCTGGATGGTTGCCATTTGGAAGGCAACTTACAGGTTATTTATATTCCAAATAAATGCTTTTCATGTCATTTTAGATGCCAGTGTTTGTGAAAAGAGTAGATGTTTGCAGATGTGGTGCCAATCAAGTGGGCTGCTTTGTCCTGGATAGTGTCACAATCCTTCTGTACTGTTGGAGCGGCCTTCATCCAGGAGTTTTCCATCACACTCCTGACTTGGGCCTGGAGATGGTTGACAGGCTTTGGGGAATCACCAGGTGAGTTACTCGCTGCAGTATTCCCAGCCTCTAATCTGCTCTTGTAGCCACAATATTTATCGCAAATATTTTATTATCTGGCATCTACGGGACTAGGAGTGTGGCAGTTGATCAATTGTTCCAGATGATCAAGAGATTTAAATAATCAATCAATATAAAAACACACACTAAGTAATAGAAACATAATGCAGAAGGTATATGCATCACACGATCACATTCTTTATTTACTGAATAAATCACTTAAATAAACAATGCAACTTTTCATTGAATAAAACTTAATAGCAATGAGCCTTCTCTTTCACACCCTCAACTGACGACTTAGACATCCAAGTAGAGCATGGTATTGAAGGAGAAATTGACTTAAAGTTGAATCAACTGCTGATATTTCATGTGGCCATTTGATCGAACAATATGTATATTTACACAATTGGACAGAATAAGTACAATAAACTTCATGGTATTTGAGATACATAATTTTTGCCAATTTATCAAGAGTGCCAGTTCATAAGGTGTTTAAAATGAAGTTTGCTGTACTGTACATGGCTAGTCTAGTGCTGAAAATGTGTTGCTGGAAAAGCGCAGCAGGTCAGGCAGCATCCAAGGAACAGGAGAATCGACGTTTCGGGAATCAGCCCTTCTTCAGGAATCTGGCTAGTCTAGTCTTTGGTCAACAGTAGCACCCATGATGTTAATAGTAGTAGATTCAGTGGTGGTAATGTCATTGAATGTCAAAGGGCCCAGGTTAGACTGTTGTTGTAGCTGGTAATTTCCTGGCAAATTATACTTGCCATTTTTTAGCCCAAGTTCCTGTGACTTTTTTTCTGCACACAAGAGTGTTCAGGATGTTAATCTTTAAGTCCTAGAGAGTCCAGTCCAATCCTGAAGTGAGTTATAGGAAGAGAAACAATTCGCACACTCTTTAAAAGGTTCAGCAGCCCATTGGGTTCACATTGTTCAAAGGAACATTGTATTAAAATGTTTTAAATCAAAGAGTATGGTACTGGAAAAGCACGGCCAGTCAGGCAGCATCCGAGGAGCAGGAGAGTCGATGCTTCAGGCATAAGCCCTTCATCGCATAAGCCCATCATCAGGAAAGGGTCACGTTATGCCCGAAACATTGATTCTCCTGCTCCTTGGTTGCTGCCTGACCAGCTGTGCTTTTCCAGCGCCACACTCTTCGACTCTGATCTCCAGCATCTGCCGTCCTCACGTTCTCCTCCTTAAAATGTTTTAATCCCAGCAAAAAAACTCACAATATTTCATTTGATCTAATCACGGTGTTTAAAAATGACGAAGAGAGCTGATTAGGCTAAAAGATAAACAGACCATTTCCTCTCAGGTAAGGGCCCAGCACAAGAGGGAATGATATTGAAGCTGGAGCTTGGCTATTCAGGATGGCAATCACCGAGTACCTTTCCGCACAAAGGTGGTGGAAACCTGGACACCTCTCCCTTGGATATGCAAAAGCTTTCAAAACTAAGATCACAGATCTGTCCCGACCAAAGGTGTCAATCAGCCACAATCTATTCAAATGTAAAAAGGAATAGAGGGTCTGATGGACTCTTACAATTCAAACTTTCCAGCTGGTGCTTGAAACATTTATGTAACATTTAGGGGCCCAATAGTGGAAATCATATAGAAGACTGGAATCAGTGGCACTATGGGTCAGCTGATACCAGGAAGGTTGGTGTCTGAGACTATCCAGAGCTCCAGATCAGTAATCATTCTCAAACAATTGTTGGCTTTCAGTTGGTATTTTAGGCTCCTGAGGTGCAGTGATAGTGTCCCTCCATTTGTGTCAGGAGCCCCAGGTTCAAGTCCCACCTGAACAGTTTGATTAAAAATATCTACACAAGACTAGCTGTTGGGAAATTCTGGGAACATGCGAATAGTAAGAGTTTGTTCAGCCCGTTGAACCTGCTCAGTTAGACAATGACTAATCTGTATTGAAACTCCAATAACCCAGTTTAGTTCTGTTAATACTAACAATCAAACAAAATCTGTAAAGTCAATTTTCAGATTTTCAGTTGATCTAACCTAAGAGTTAAGATCTCCATACTTAAGGAAAGGATCTACTCTCATTGCAAGTGGCACAACAATTGGTCCTTGGGTTGAAAGGTTTATCATCAACTCAGAGAAAGCGAGGACTGCAGATGCTGGAGATCAGAGTCGAAGAGTGTGGTGCTGGAAAAGCACAGCCGGTCAGGCAGCATCTGAGGAGCAGGAAAATCAACAGTTTGGGCATAAGCCCTTCATCAGAAATGGGTTATCCTATGGTGAGAGGCTGAGTAAATTGGGTTTCTCTGGCATTTAGAAGAATCAGAGATGATCTCATTGTGAGCGGCACAGTGGTTCGCACTGTTGCCCCACAGCGCCAGAGACCCGGGTTCAATTCCCGCCTCAGGCGACTGACTGTGTGGAGTTTGCACATTCTCCCTGTTCTGCGTGGGTTTCCTCCGGGTGCTCCGGTTTCCTCCCACAGTCCAAAGATATGCAGGTTAGGTGAATTGGCCATGCTAAATTGCACCGTAGGGTTATGAGTGGGTTGCGGGTTGGTGTGGACTTGTTGGGCCAAAGGGCCTGTTTCCATACTATAAGTAATCTAATGATTGGGGCATACAGGATTCTGAAGGGGGTTGGTAGGATAAGGAGTGAGAGATTGTATCTATTGTTCAGAGGATTCTAAGGCACAGTCTCAGACTAAGGGAATGATCCTTTAAGAGTGAGATGAGGAAAAATTGCTTCCCTCAGAAGATTGCGAACCTTTAGAATTGTGTCCCTGAGGGTTTGTGAATGCCCTTTCATTGAATATATTAATGACAGTGATAGAAAGGCAATAAGGGATAAGGAGAGAAGATGGCAAAGTAGAGTTGGAGCCCAAGATAAACCATGATCGTGTATATTATATCCTTAGATATAATCGCTCTGTAATATTCTATATTGCTCTGTTAAGACTTTATGAGCATGAAGACCCAGGTATACTCAGTACTATATTTAATTCATTCCAACAATTGCGACCAACAGGGGTCCCTTCTCTTGTTCTCATCCCTTTTCTGATTTTTTTTCCACACTGCCTCTGGTGGGCAGCACTTGTTATTTGATTAATTGGATGATTGGACAAGTCAGTAGTTTATCATAACAAAAAGTAGAGTTGGTAGTGGTGGTAGAGTGATAAAGTTACTAGGTTAGTAATGCAGGGTCTAGGGTTAATGTCTTGTGGATATTGTTTCAATTTGCACTGCAGCAGATAATGAAATCTGAATTCAATAAAATTCTAGAATTTTTTTTAAAAAGCTTTAAAAATGTTTGTCATTTATATAAGTGATTTGGATGAGAATTTAGGAGGCATGGTTTGCGGACGTTACCAAAATTGGTGACTTTGTAGACAGTGAAGAAGTTACAGAGAGATCCTGATCAACTGCTGAGGAGTGGCAGATGGAGTTTAATTTGGATAAATGCAAGGTATTGTATATTGATAAAACAAACAAGGGAAGGATTTATACAATTAGAAGTAGGGCCCTGGTTAGTGTTGTAGAAAGGAAAGACCTAGCAGTTCAAGTACATAATACTTTGAAATTTGTGGCACAGCCAGATAGAGTGGTTAAGAAGGCATTTAGCATGTGTGTCTTCGTTGCTCACACCTTCGAGTAGAGGAGTTGGGATGTCATGTTGAGGTTGTGAGGAGGTTGATGAGGCCTCTTCTGGCATACTGAGACGAGGCTTGGGGATGGACGGGACAGGCAGCTTAATGTTCCAGGATACAAATGCTATAGGAAGGATGGAAAAGACGGGCAAGAGAGGAAGGGGAGTAATGCTTTTGATAAAGGATAGTATTACTGCTGTACTTAGGGAGGATATTCCTTGGAATAAATCTAGGGAAATTATTTAGGTGGAACTGAGTAATAAGAAAGGAATGATCAACTTATTGGGATTGTATTATAGACCCCCTAATAGTCAGCAGGAAATTGAGAAACAAATTTGTCAGGCGATCTCAGTTACCTGTAAGAATAATAGGATGTTTATGGTAGGGGATTTTAACTTTACAAACATAGACTGGGACTGCCATAGTGTTAAGGATTTAGATGGAGAGGAATTTGTTAAGTGTGTACAAGACAATTTTCTGATTCAGTATGTGGATTCAGAAGGTGCAAAACTTGACCTACTCTTGGGAAATAAGGCAGGGCAGGTGACTGAGGTGTCAGTAGGGGACCTCTTTGGGACCAGTGACCATAATTCTATTAGTTTTAAAATAGTGATGGAAAAGGATATACCAGATCTAAAAGTTAAAGTTCTATATTGGAAGATGGCCAATTTTGATGGTATTAGGCAAGAACTTTCAAAAGCTGATAGGGGGCAGATGTTTGCAAGTAAAGGGGTGGCTGGAAAATGGGAAGCCTTCAGAAATGAGATAATGAGAGTCCAGAGAATGTATATTCCTGTCAGGGTGAAAGGCAAGGCTGTTAGGTGTGGGGAATGCTGGGTGACTAGAGAAATTGAGGTTTTGGCTAAGAAAAAGGAGGAAGTATATGTCAGGTATAGACAACAGAGATCGAGTGAATACTTAGAAGAGTGGACCCAAAACAGATCCTTGCGGTACAGCACTAGTAACTGAACTCCAGGATGAATACTTCCCATCAACCACCACCCTCTATTCTTTCAATTAGCCAATTTCTAATCCAAACCATTAAACCACCCAC
Organism: Chiloscyllium punctatum; assembly: GCF_047496795.1. Taxonomy (NCBI): domain Eukaryota; kingdom Metazoa; phylum Chordata; class Chondrichthyes; order Orectolobiformes; family Hemiscylliidae; genus Chiloscyllium; species Chiloscyllium punctatum. The sequence continues at coordinate 80,123,830 of NC_092751.1, forward strand.
AATTCCACGCCTCCATATTTTCTGCAATAGCCTACTATGGGGAACCTTTTCAAAGGCCTTACTGAAATCCAAATAACCCACATCAATGGCTTTACCCTCATCCACCTGATTGGTCACCTTTCAAAGAATGTAATCAGGTTTGAGATGCATGACCTACCCTTCACAAAACTATGTTGACTATCCCTAATCAACTTATTCCTTCAGATGATTATAAATCCTATTGCTTATAACTTTTCCAACACTTTACCCGCAACCAAAGTAGGGCTCACTGGTCTATACTTACCAGGGTTGTCTCTCCTCCCCTTCTTGAACAAGGGGACAACATTTGCTGTCCTCCAATCTTCTGTCACTATTCCTGTAGGCAATGACATCAATAAAGATCAAAACCAAAGGCTTGGCAATCTCCTCCCTGGCTTCCCAGAGAATCCTAGGATAAATCCCATCTGGCCCAGGGGACTTAACACTTTCCAGAATTGCTAACACATCCTCCTTGTGAACCTCAATCCCATCTAGTCTAGTAACCTGTATCTCAGTATTCTCCTCGACCACATTGTCTTTTTCCAGTTGAATACCACCAAAAAATATTCATTTAGTGCTTTTCCTATCTCCTTGGACTCGACACACAACTTTCCAACACTGACCCTAATTTGCTCTGATCTTTCTCTAATCATTCTTTTATTCCTAATATACCTATAGAAAGTTTTAGGGGTTTCCTTGCTCCTATCTGCCAATGACTTCTCATGTTCCCCTCCTGGCCCTTCTTAGTTCCCTTTAGGTCTTTTCTGGCTAACTTCTGACTCTCAAGCACTCTAACTTAGCCTTCATGTCTCATCCCAACATAAGCCTTCTTCTTCTTCTTCTTGAAGAGAGATTCAACTTCTCTAGTAAACCACAGTTCCCTTGCTTGACCACTTCCTCCCTGCCTGACAGGTACATAATGCAAGGACACACAGTAACTGTTCCTTGAATAAGCTCCACATTTCAATTGCGCCCGTTCCTTGCAGTTTCCTTCCCCATCCTATGCATCCTAAATCTTGCCTAATCGCATCACAATTGACTTTCCCATAGTTATAACTCTTGCCCTGCAGTATATACCTCTCCGTTTCCATCACTAAAGTAAACATAACCAAACTGTGGTCACTATCACCAAAGTGCTCACCTATCTCCAAACCTAACACCTGGCCGGGTTCATTACCAATCACAAATCCAATGTAGCCTTACCCCTTGTTGGCCTGTCTACATACTGTAGCAGGAAACCATCCTGCACACACTGGACAAAATAGATGCTCTAACTATAATATTTCCAGTCAATATTTGGAAAGTTAAGTGCCCCCATAACAGCTAAGCTGTTACTCTCGCTCCTATCAAGAATCATCTTTGCTATCCTTTCCTCTACACCTCTGGAACTATTTGGAGGCCTATGGAAAACTCCCAACAGGGTGACCTCTTCTTTCCTATTTCTAGCCTCAGCCCATACTACCTCAGTAGACAAGTTCTCAAAACGTCCTTGCTGCCCCCATAATACTGTCCTTGACTAACAATGCCACACGTCTCTCTTTTACCATTTTTTTCTGTTCTTACTGAAACATCTAAATCCCAGAACCTGCAGCAACCATTCCTTTCCCTGCTCTATCAATGTCTCCAAAAAAGGCCACAACATCAAAGTCCCAGATCCCAGATGCTGCAGGTTCACCCATCTTATTCCAGATGCTCCTGACATTGAAGTAGACACACTTCAAACCACCTTCCTGTTTGCTAGTGCAGTCTTGCAACCTTATTTCTGACCTCGCCATTCTCAACCTCCTGGACATTGGAACTACAGTTTAGGTTCCCAACCCTCTGGTGAATTAGTTAAACCTTCCCAAAGAGCATGAGCAAACTTCCACCACCCCCCTCCCCAGGATATTGTTACCCCTCTGATTCAGGTGTAGAGCATCCTGTTTGTACAGGTCCCACCTACCCCACAATGAACACCAATTATCTCAGAGCTGTTGCTGCCTAAGTCTATATATGGATGTCAATGAATGAAGCAGGAATGGCAGGGCCTTACACTGAGACTATGTCCCTGGAAGAGGGGATCTTGAACAGACAAAGCACTGTGCTATGTCACGGTTACATGCACCAGCAGTGTTTACAATAATAACACTGTGTTACAACATGGAGGTTGAATCCTCTGTTCATTAAACCAAACACCCAGAAAAGGTCACCTCACCATTTGTTAAACGTGTGAGTGAATGATAAATCCTAATTTCCACTAATTAAAGAAAAATAGCAATTTATTTTCCGAACTCTAATAGTGAACATAAACAAAACTAGTAACAAACTGAACACTTTTTCTCAACTAATTACTATCTGACCCCCAACTCTAAAAAATGCTGCTCCAATAACAATTATTAAATATTACATTAACTTAATCACCAGTCCACACAGTCTCAAATATTACCTTCTGTCTGGTCTTCTGGTTCTGCTGTCTTTTTCCTTTTTACAGCAAGTATTTTCTAATAGAGACAAGCTTCTCATTTCTTTGAGAGCAAGTTATTAGATGAGCAGTTAGCGTTCTGGGAGTTGCTCTGAAGAATTTTCAAAATGCCCTGGCTTAATACGCCCCCCCCACCACAAAACATTGCTTCCTCTCATTGACTGATGTTGTCAATACAATAATCTCAAACTCAATTGGGTTTTCGTATCCTAGGCATAATTGAAATTAGTTGGTTAAGTTTGAACTGTTGTCAAAACAGCAACCAAAACATCCATTTAACAGCCAGTTGTAGTTATTTCAATCAATATGGTTGATCCAATAATCCTCAACTCCCTTTTCCCGCTTTTCCCCCGTAGCCCTCAATTCCCTTACCAATTAAAAACCTGCTTTGTTCATTATGAGAAAAAAAAAATTTAACATCTGAAAAAAATAGAGCCCAACTGGCACTCCAGAGCCTTTGGGGAAAAAAGCGTTAACAGCCAATTGTTACATGTATCTATTTTGGAATAGCCCATCTCTTCGCTGGTCTGTTCTGGCAGCTGAGATTGTACTTTAAACTTATTTTGAAATTCAGAAAACTCTTGCTATCGTAAAGAGAACATACACTCTTTCGACTTTGTGACAGCTGTATGAGCTTTAAATGGCCACTTGAGAAAGCCTTAGTGGGGTGAAGAGGAACTACAATCAGCTGAGGGGGGAGTGGGGTTGACATCACTGGGTCAGTCAAAGGGCTCATCTGATTCCAGCTCAGCAAGCTGGTCCTGGCAGAGTCTGGAATCTCTGTCCCTGTTCTCCAGGGCTTGGGACACAGTCAGTCCTGCAGGTCAAGTGCAACCAGTATGTACACAGGCTTGCAGGGATGTCAGTCAAAGTGCGGCGGAGAAATCCTCTTCCGACAATGAGACAAAGGGAGGGATTGAGTTTGATGGAAGTGCATAGAAAATCAGTTGTCGGTGATGCACGAGCAGGTGAGGTGGTGAGTCATTCCCAGTCAGTGAGTAGGCACTGTAGAGGGTAGAGATGGTCAGCAGTTTGGGAGATGAGTTGGATGAGAGCTATGGAATGAAATATAGAAACAAGCTAGGAGCAGGAGTTAACCATTTGTACCTTGATCTTGCTCCAGCATTTATATCATCATGGCTGATCCTTGAGCTCAAAGTGAGAGGGGAATCATTTAGGGGAGATATGCGTGGAAAGTTCTTTAAGCAGAAGGTGGTAGGTACCTGGAACACGTTGGCAGCAGAGATGATAGAGGTGGGCACAATAGCACCATTTAAGACGAATCTAGACAGATTGGGCAGGGAGCAGAGGGATGCAAACCCTTAGAAAATAGGCAGCAAGTTTAGATAGAGGATCTGGATTGGCACAGGCTTGGAGGGCCGAAGGGTCTGTTCCTGTGCTGTAATTTTCTTTATTCTTTGTCTTTGTAATACCCTAATCCTGTCCTCACCATATTCCTTGATCCCTTTACTCGTGAGTTATATCTACCTCCTTCTCCAATGTTTTGGCCTCAGCCACTTTCTGTGATAGTAAATTCCACAGGTTCCCCATTCTCTGTGTGAAGAAATTTGTCTTCATCTCATTCCTGAAAGGTTTACCCTTCATTCTTAATCTACGACTCCTGTTTCTGGACTCTCCCACCATCGGGAACAACGTTGCTGCGTTTCAATGTCTAATCCTGTTAGAATATTATAGGTTTCTATGAGATAATTTCTCATTCTTCAAAACTCCAGTAAATACAACCAGACGCGACTCATAAATCCTCATCCCAGCAATAAATTTGGAAACCCTTTGTTGCACTCGCTCTCTAGCAAGAGGATCCTTCCTCAGACAATATACAATATGCTAGGTATAACCTGACCAATGCTCTGTGCAGTTGCAGCTAGACATCCCTGTTCCTGCACTGGAATCCTCTCGCTATGAAGGCCAACATACAGTTTGTTTCTTTGACTGCCCGCTGCACCTGCAACTTACTTCCAGTGACTGGTGCACAAGGACACCCATGTCTCATTGAACGTGCCCCTCTCTTAACTTACATCCATTCAGATAATAATCTACATTCCTATTTTTGCTCCCAAAGTAGATAAATTCACATTTATCCCCATGATGCTGTATCTGTCATGAATTTGCCTAATCACACCACAACATCGCTGAATCCCCCCTCACACTCACCTTTCCACACAGCTTTGTGTCACATGCAAAATTTGTGATGTTAAATTTAGTTTGTCGTGAAGTTGAAGGCATGTACTGTACCTTTAAGGGAGACTGTATGCTGTGCTGAGCTGAAAGCTGACGAGCTAGCAGCCTTAGAGTGTACTAGAAAGTTGAAAATGTGTAAGATTTGGCTGTGAAATAGATACCCGAGTTGGTTGCCTATTTGACAACAATTTACATTTAATCAATCAGTTTACATTATGCCCCAGAATACTGAAACCGAATTGAGGCATTTTGAAAGTCAGACAGAGTAACTGCCATCAAGAAGGACTGTCATTCAAAAATACTCTCTATCAAAGGTACCTTTTCATATGAAACATCTTCACAGTAAACGAAAGAAGATGACTCAGGGAGATCTTCGGCCAAGCAAAGACAGACGCTGAAGATGACAGCCGCTGTATGGTTTTGAAATTAAGTTGATGTAATTTTAATAAGTGTTTTTTTTATTGGAACAGTATATTGTTATAGTGTTGGAGGCAGATAATAAGCAGTTAAGACAAAACAAGGCTTGGAATTGTGAATTGTTGTTGTTTAATCTTCACTTTTAAAGTTAAGGGACAAATTGATATTATTTTCTCTAAACAGTTGAATTTGGGAGTTCTCTGTCACTCATACTTTAACAGATTACGAGGCGAGGTGATCTTTTCTGGCTGTTTGGTTTAATTAGCAGAAGGGAGTGCTCATACCAATCCTTGCAGTAGCCCAGTAGTCATTGCTCGCCATCCAGAAAAAGGCCCATTTATTCCCACTCTCTGTTTCCAGTCTGCTAACCAATTTTCTACTCTTCTCAACACACTACCCCCAATCCACGTGCTTTAATTTTACACATTAATCTTTTCTGTGAGACCTTATCAAAAGCTTTTTGAAAGTCCAAATGAATTATGTCTACTGGCTCCCCTGATCAACTCTCTCAGTTACATTCTTAAAGCATTCAAGTAGGTTTGTTGAGCACAATTTCAGACTGTTTCTGATTCTACCACTGTTTTCTAAGAGTTCTGCTGTAAAGTTCTTGATAATGGACTCGAGCATCTTCCCCAGCACTCGTGTCAGACTCACTGGTCTATAAGTCCCTGTTTTCTGTCTACCTCCCTTTTGAAACAAAAGTTACATTAGCTACCTTCCAATCTGAAGGAACTGTTCCAGAGTTTAAAGAATCATGAAGCATCCACTATTTCTGAGGGTAATTCCATCAGTACACTGAGATGCAGATTATCAGGTCCTGGGGATGTATCTGCCTTCAATCCCATCAAGTTCTCCAATATTATTTCTCTACTAATACAGATTTGCTTCAGTTCCTCCCTCTCACTAAACCCTGGGTTCCCCATCATTTTTGGTTCAGGTGATTCTCCTATAATGTGCATTTATTAAACCCAATTGGTCTGCAATGTGATTTGTGAATTGCAGACCCCTTTTTTAAATAAAGTGAACTCCTGTTCACTGACACGTGATTCTCATCCCCGGCATTAGGTGTCACGGTGCACGGGGGACTGGACTCCCCGTCAGCATCATCATGTAATCAGTCGGCTCATGTGCTTTCTGGTGGAGAACTTTGTGAAAGGTATTGTGAAATGTTTGTGCTAGTGGACTTGGAAAACCATTGTGAAAATGTCTCAAAAGCCCGAGGACAAGAAAGCAATCTTTTAATTTAAAAACTTAAAGAGGTAAGAGTGAAATTTCACAGGAATTGACTAACAGTAGAAGGACAGTGTTGAGGAGCAGTTTGAAACTTGGCTTTGTTTGTATTAAGGGCTTTTTCCCTCTCTTATTTAAAAAAATATGTTTTGACGCTAAAGAATATTCACAGACTCATGTGAATCTGTTTCAGTGATTAAACACTTTGGTAATCAGCTGCAAAAAAACATACCAGTACATGATCAGTCAGCTACTCAGGGTGTAGGAAACTCTGCACATAGTGGGTGAGGGGGAGAAAGGTGAGTGGCACACTGTTCCTTTTGGTGCATGTGTGGAGGTGTCCTGGGGAGGGGGTGGGGAGGAGTAGGCTCTGCAGAAGAGTTCAGGGTTAGTTAAGATCAGAGGTTAGGGACGATGAGAGTGAGTGTGAGGTATCAACGAGACGATGGTGGCCCTTTCACTGGCAGAGTGGAGAAGGTCATTGATCTTCTTCCTACATTCCTACAGATGGCTGAGTCTGCACTGGCCTGGATGGTAACCCTGGTCCAGGTTGGTGTGGTTCCAGTAGAATGGCATCCTGTATTGCCCTGGGAGAAAAAAGGACATCCTGCATCACCCATCCCCATCAACAGCATCTTCATGTCCGTGCCCACAAAGAGAGACACCAATTTTTCATTGTCTGTCATGTCCAGGACCAACGTCAGAGACCATGCAGGGTAGCTCCAGACTTGTCAGGGTGCACAATATCTTTTTAAAGATGATGTTGCAGCATGGATGTTGGTCAATTTTGGGATATCCAGGAAGTGGTGAGTTGTTTTGGAAATGACACATGGAATGATGGTGGTAGAAAGTGTGAGAGAGGAACTGAAGGATGGGGTAGGTAATAAATGAGTTAGGTTTTGTAAAATAAGGTGATAGATATCCCCAACCATCACGGTGTGAATCCCTCCGAAAGACTTGACAAAACTGACACTTCGCGAACTGACACCCACCCTCACCCTCAATTTCTCCTTCGAATCCTCCCATTCCCTCCACCCGCTTGGGCCCCAGCTACTCCTGTCTCTTTGTTGGTTACGAGGAAGTCCACCTTCCACAGTTACACCGGCACCACTCTCCACCTTCTCCTCCGCTACATTGATGACTGTATTGATGCCACCTCATGCTCCCACGAGGAGGTTGAACAGTTCATCAACTTCACCAAAACATTCCACCCCAACCTTAAGTTCACCTGGACTATCTCAGACACCTCCCTCCCCTTCCTGGGCCTCTCCATCTCCATCAATGGTGACCAATTCAACACTGACATCTTCAACAAACCCACGACTCCCACAGCTGCCTGACTACACCTCCTCCACCCCCTAGCCTCCCTGCCTCATTCCTGATGAAGGACTTCAGCCCAAAACATCGATTTTCCTTCTCCTCGGATGCTGTCTGACCTGCCTGTGCTTTTCCAGCAACACACTCTCAACTCTGATCCCCAGCATCTGCAGACCTCACTATCTCCTACACCTCCTCCCACCCTACCTCCTGTAAAAATGCTATCACTTATTCCCAATTCCTCCACCTCCACTGCATCTGGTTCCAGGAGGAGCAGTTCCACCACAGAACACACCAGATGGCCTCCTTCTTTAAAGATCGCAGTTTCCTCCCACATGGTCGATGATGCCCTCCAGCACATCTCATCTACTTCCTGCACCTCCACCCTCAAACCCCACCCCTCCAACCACAACAAGGACAGAACCTCCACCCACCCCCACCATCCCCCCCACCCGGTCCTCATTTCCATCCCATCAACCTCTGTATACATCGCATCATCCTCCATCATTTCCGCCCCGACAAACAGACCCTATCACCAGAGATGTATTTCTCTCCCCACCCCTATCTATTTTCTGTAAAGACCATTCCCTCTGTAACTCCCTTGTCAGATTGACGCCCTCCAACAATCTACCCTCCCATCCCGGCGCCTTCCCCTTTTACCGCAGGAATTGCAAAACCACGCGCCCACACCTCTTCCCTCATCTCCATCCAAGGCCCCAAAGGAGCATTCCACATCTATCAAGGTTTCACCTGCACTTCCACACATCTCATTTATTGTATCCGTTGCTCCCGATGCGGTCTCCTCTACATTGAGGAGACAGGACGCCTGCTCGCAGAGCGCTTGAGAGAATATCTCCAAGTCACCCGCACCAACCAACCCCACTGCCTTCTGGGTGAACAATTCAACTCCCCCTCCCACTTTGCCAAGAACATGCAGGCCCTAGGCCTCCTCCATCACCATTCCCTAACCTCCCGATGCCTGGAGGAAGAACGCCTTATCTCCCGCCTCGGAACCCTTCAACCCCAGAGCATCAATATGGATTTCACCAGTTTCCTCATTTCCCTCCCCCCATCTTATCCCAGTTCCAACCTTCCAACTCAGTTCCACCCTCATGACCTGTCCCATCTTCCTTCCCACCTATCCACTCCATCCTCCTCTCCGACCTATCACCTTTATCCTCACCTCCATCTACGTATGCACTCTCAGCTACCTTACCCCCAACCCCAACCCCCTCCCATTTATCTCTCCACACCACATCCACCCCCCACCCCCACCCCACACTGGCCAACAGTTTCATTCCTGATGAAGGGCTTTTGCCCGAACCATTGATTCTCCTGCTCCTCAGATGCTGCCTGACCTGCTGTGCTTTTCCAGCACCAGACTCTAGAAAGAAATTAAGTCAGTCTTTGATCTATCAAGGCAGGCTTCATTCTGGGATCTGACTTGTTCAGTGTTACCATTGGATGGGATCAGAAAACTGGCTAGAATGTAATGCAGCCAGCAGGTACAGATGCCAATCAAGAGTAATCAGTTGAAGTTTCTGATGAATTGCACTATACAGTATTATGAAGTTGAAGGTGTGTATTGGAAAATTGAAAATATGTAACACTTGGCTGTAAACTAGACACCTGAGTTGTTTTGATCACAATTTGAATTTAACCAATCAGTTTAAATTATGCCCCAGGATACTAAAACCCGATCCAGTTTGAATTTATTGTTTTTGCCGATCTCAAACCAATGAGATGATCCGATGTTTGGAGTAAAAAAGAAGCAGACATTTTGACAGTTAGACAGAGAGAGAGACCAACTGCCATTGCTAGAGTAACTGTCAGCAAAACACTCTCTATCAAAGGTACCTTTGGCACATGAAACATCTTTGCAGTAAAGACCAAAGATGACCCAGAGAGATCTTCAGCCAGAGGGAGACAGACACCGACTGTGCTATGTGCTTTTGAAATTAAGTTAATACGAGTTTTTATGGGAATAGTATATTGTCATAGAGTGGGAGGTAGATAACCAGCACTTAAGGGAAAGGAGGTTTAGCATTGTAAATAGTCATTGTTTAATGTTCACTTTTAGAGTTAATGAATGAATAGAGATTATTTTCTTTCAACAGTGGAATTTGGGAGTTCTCTGTCACTCATACTTTAATTGATTACAAGGCGAGGTGAGCTTTTCTGGCTGTTTGGTTTAATTAGCAGAAGGGTTCACTGCCAAGTGTAGCAGTTAAAGTATGACCACAAAGAACTCCCAATTTCTTGGGGGCTCGGGTCCGTGATTTGGGCAGGTTTAGACAGATCGAGTCTGAGATTTGGACAGATTCGGGATATGAAAGATCTCAGCAGATTTAAACACTTGTCCTAGATCTTTAAATAACATGTCGGCGAGGCAATTTGTTTAATTTCAGTTACTTGTGACTGGTTAAATTAAAAGTGAGAGAAATGGCTCTTAGGTTTGCGATAGGGGTTCTGGAGTTTGAAGATGATTCGCAAATTTGCCAAGAAAGTTTAGAAAGACAAGAAAAGCCCATACTTTTAGAATTAGCAAAGAGGTTAGAATTGGGTTTAACCAAGGACAAAAGCAAAGCTGAAATTGCAAGGGAGTCAGTTAAGCACTTAGGTGTGTCAGAGAAACAGATAAGTGCAGTAGAGTTAGAAGAACTTAGATTGCAATTGAGGAAAATGAAGTTAGAAGATAAAGAGAGTGAGAGGAAACAGAAAAGAGAGAAGCTGAGCAAAGAGAGAGAGAAGAAAGGGACAGAGAAAGAGAAAGATAAAGGGAGAGAGAATTTGAACTTCAGAAGTTGTGATTTAGTCAGGAAAGTCACGTTAACAGGATGGAGATGAAGACAGAAGGTAGTGATATATACAAATATGTTAAAACTGCCACATTTTGATGAGAAGCATGTCAAAGTCTTCTTTATTTCATTTGGAAAATTGGCTTGGCAGATGGAGTGGTCAGGGAACTTGTGGGTAATTCTAGTGCAGACTAAACTGGTAGGTAGAGCAGCGCTGTCAGATGAGGGGTCAAGAGATTATGAAGAAGGCACAGCATAGAATGAAGCAGGTGACAGATGAAAACTCTAAAATTTGGACGTTTTCCCGTGGGGATGATGTATTCGTTTTGTTACCTTTTATAGGAGATCCCTTCAAAGCCAGGTTTATTGGTCCCTATCAAATTAAGAAAAAGTTGAGTCAGGTAAATTCTCTGGTAAAGATGCCGGATAGGAAAAAAAATTGAATCCGGTATGTCATGTTAATATTTTGAAACCTTATTATCATAGACAGAAGGACCTGGAGAAACAGGTGTTAGTTACTGCCCCACAGAATGAGGTATCAAATCCAGCCGTCATGGAGTTTGATGTGCCTCAAAATATGTCAAATAATGAGGAAGTCCTTGAGGAGTGGGATAGGCTAGTGAACTATCTGTCTCAGGAGCAAAGAACGCAGTTGCAAGGTTTGTTGCAGCAACATGAGGACATATGCAGGAATAAAATGGGGAGGACTAATGCTACTGTGTATGAGGTAAAAGTAGAGAATGCTGTTCTGATAAAGCAGCACCCCTACAGGCTTAATCCTTTCAAAGCCGCACAGGTCCAGAAAGTGGAGGCAATGGGCAATGAAAATATCAGATTCTGGATTAGTGGTGCTGGAAGAGCACAGCAGTTCAGGCAGCATCCAAAGAGCTTCGAAACCGACGTTTCAGGCAAAAGCCCTTCATCATCAAACCAATTGGAGTTCGCTGATCATGTTAGTTCCCAAACCCGACAGGACTCAACAATTTTGTGTGGACTATTGGAAGGTTAACGCCTTAACAAAATTGGATTCATACCCAATACCATGATTGGAGGACTGTATAGAGAATGTTCGACATGCCATTACACCCAAAAAGTTGGACTTATTGCGTGGTTATTGGCAGGCACAGGTACACAATCCTATATCCGGAATTCCGAAATCCGAAATTTTTTTGTGGAGTGTGGAGCTTCATTTTGGTGTGCGAACAGGTGACCCAACTCCACACCCACTCGAACCACACCAGTCAGGTGTGCAGTGGCGGCATGGCCCAGCATTGACAGGTGTCAATTGTATCTCAGCACTCGTACTATTCACATGTGTGGCTGCTGTTAGGCTTTCTTTTTAGATTTCACTGTGAAAATGTCATTTATTCCAAAATCCCAAAAGTTCTGATTTCCAAAGAACTGGCCCCAAGATTTTGGATAAAGGATTGTGTACCTGTACATTTATCACAGAAAACAAAAGACGTTTCTGCGTTTGTAACCTCAATTGGACTTATCAATACCAAGTCCCTTTGGAATGAAGAACGCACCAGCCACATTCCAAAGATTCATGAACAGAGTTGTGGCTGAGTTAACAAACTGTACAGTCTATCTGAATGATCTAGTGATCTTTAGTGAGTCATGGTATAGTTGGCAGAGCTATTAGAACAATTTAAGAGAAGGAAAACTGTAAGAAAACAGAACTCACGAAGGCATCCTTGGGACATAACATTGGTTATGGAAGGTTGATCCCAAGTTACGCAATGATAAAGGCTGTCGAGGAATTTCCACGACCAACCTCAAAGAAAGAGGTACTTTGATCTTTGGGACTAAGTGGTTTCTACCAGACGTTTGTTCTAAACTTTAGCAGTGTACATAGAACATAGAACACAGAAAGGTACAGCACAGAACAGGCCTTTTGGCCCATGATGTTGTGCCAAGGGTTAATCTTAATGTAAAATATAAGAACTTAACCTACTCACCCCTCAACTCACTGCTGTCCATTTACATGTCCAGCAGTCACTTAAATGTCCCTAACGACCACAGCTGGCAACACACTCCATGTATTCACAACCCTCTGCGTAAAGAACCTACCTCTGATGTCTCCCCTATACCTTCCTCCCAAAATCTTAAAACTATGAATCCTCGTACCAGTCAATCCTGTTCTGGGGAAAAGTCTCTGGCTATTGACTCTATCCATTCATCTCATTATCTTGTATACCTTGACCAGGTTACCTCTCTTCCTCCTTCTCTCCAGAGAGAAAAGTCCGAGCTTAGTCAACCTTTCTTCATACGTCAAGCCCTCCAGTCCAGGCAGCATCCTGGTAAATCTTCGTTGCACCCTCTCCAAAGCCTCTGTATCTTTCCTATAGTAGGGAAACCAGAACTGGATATAATATCCCAAGTGTGGTCTCACCAGTGACTTGTAGAGTTGCAGCAAAACTTCGCGGCTCTTAAGCTCGATCCCCCTGTTAATGAAAGCCAGCATAGTGGCACTGCTAACATATTTTCTGTGGACAAACTTTCTGTGGACAGAACAATGCCAGGAGGCATTTGACAATGTAAAAGCAGTATTAACTACCACACTAGTTTTAGCTACACCAAAATCTTTGAAACCCTTCAAAGTTGCAAACGATGCTAGTGATATAGGAGTTGGAGCTGTACTGCTACAGGAAGATGATAATGGAACTGAACTGCCAGTTGGTTACTTTTCAAAGAAACTCAACACCCACCAGAGAAAATACCCTACCATCGAAAAGGAATTGAGTTTGGTATTGGCCCTACAACATTTTAATGTTAATGTGATGACAATGTCTTAGAGACAGTTGTGTACACGGATCACAATCCTCTTACATTCTTGGAATGATTTAAAGACAAGATTATGAGACTATTTCATTGGAGCCTTATGTTACAGACTTTTAATTTACAAATTGTACATGTTGCGGCTCGAAAGAATGTGATAGCAGATGCGTAATCATGGATTTAGTGGATTAAGTATAGATAGATTGAACATACCAATGTTTTATATGTGTGCAGAAATTAGTATGAACTTAGATTAATGCCCTGTTTTTTCATTATAATGGGGTTAATAAATAGAAAAAAGAAGCTATCTTTTCATTATGATGATTTATTTTTTTCTTAAGGTGTGAGGTGTTATGAAGTTGAAGGCATATAGTGGAAAATTGAAAATATGTAACATTTGGCTGTAAATTAGATACTTGAATTGTTTTGACTGCAATTTGAATTTAATCAATCAGTTCAAATAACACTCGGAGAAAGTGAAGACTGCAGACGCTGGAGAGCAGAGTTGAAGAGTGTGGTGTTGGAAAAGCACAGTCAGTCAGGCAGCATCCAAAGAGCAGGAGAGTCGACATTTTGAGCATATACTCTTCTTCAGGAATCAGAGCTCATGCTCGAAACATCGACTCTCCTGTTCCTCGGATGCTGCCTGACCGACTGTGCTTTTCCAGCACCACTTTTCCACTCTGATCTCCAGCATCTGCAGTCCTCACTTTCTCCTGACTACTATTTTTGTTTTGATTTTTACTGGCATTCCTGTGGTTCATCCCTAACACTGTTTCTCCCGTGGGCCCCATTATTTCTATTGCACGATTTTTGTTATAAAAGTGCAAATGCGTTCCCATTTGCACGGCTGCAAATGGGAATGCAACTATAGCATTACAGGAGAACTATCTGTATGTTTGTGTGCTTTGTGATGACAGAAGCAAAACATCAATTTAGTTTGTCAGCTGTTTCCTTTTTCCACATTATAAACTCTCCTGTTTCTGTAAGGGACCTACATTAGTTTCCATCATTCTTAATTCCCAGTATAGAATGGCCTGTTCCCTAGTTGTTTCCTTATTGTACTGGTCCAGAAAACAATCTTGTATACACTTGAGGAAGTCCTCCTCAACAGTTTTGTGGCTAATATGATTTGCCCAATTCATATTCAGATTAAAGTCACCCATAATTACAGATGTCCCTTTACTGCATCCAGCTCTGATTGCCTGTTTAACGCCATTCCTAGTATCACCACTACAGGTTAGTGGTCAACATATCGCCCCCCCCCCCCCCCCAATGGATTTTGCCCCTTGGTATTTGTCAATTCTACACACACAGATTTTGCTTTGCCTGTGCTAATACCTTTTCTCAATAATGTGTTTTTTTTAGCAAGTAATGCCACTTCACCACCTTTTCCTTTTAGTCTGTCCTTCCTAAATACTGAATCCCTGCCTGTTAAGTTCCCATCCCTGGTCACCCTTCAGCCATATCTCTGTAATCCCAACTACATCATACCTGATTACATCTATTTGCATGACTAATTCATCCACTTTATTTCAAATGCCCTAACATTCCATTACCCCATTTTGTTTTACTGTGGCCCTTGATTCCTCTGCCTATTACTTCTCTTCTCCCCTTTGTGTCTTTTGTTCTTGTCCTTGATTCCCCTTCCTCTTCTTCCTTGCATAAGTTCGGATCCCCCTGCCAATTCAGTTTAAACCATCTCCAACCACTCCAGCAAATGCCAATCCTACCTTCCCCTACCCCCACCCCAGAGCATTTGATTTGGTACTGCCCAAGGTCTGTCGAGAGAATAGGATTCCTATGACATGAGAGCAACTACACAGTGTAGAAAACACCAGCAAAACTGACCTACAAAAGATGAAATCCGATGGATCCAACACATCCAGATTCTGTGGACTACCCAAGGTTCACCACAAAGCAGGAGCACCCCTCAGTCTTGTTTTATTACTCCCAGGGACACCTACCTACAGGCTAGCCAAGGAGCTGCAAACAAGATCAAAACACCGAATAGAATACTCCACCCACTCCATTCTCTCCTCCCAAGAGTTTCCCAACGTCATCAGAAATACCACAATGAAAGAGGATGTCAGAATGATTTTAGTTGATGTGACACACTCTTCACATCTATAGACATTGACCTAGCCAAGGATACCATTGCCATGTTATTGGACAAAGGGGTTGCTAGGATAGTGTGACACCAGCAGCATCAACAAGAACAGCATATTAAAACTACTCGACCTATGCCTCACAACCCACTTTATATTTATTGGACAAATTAATGGCACACCAATGGGCTCCCCGATATCAGGGCTGTGATGTGATAATGTGATGCTGAGAACGGACTGCCCTCCCCACCATCCAACCCAAACTCTGGATCCAGTATGTAGATGTCACCTTTGTCATCATTAAAAGAAATGTCCAGATTACAGAGGAGGAAGTGCTGGATGTCTTGAAACGGCAAAAGGTGGATAAATCCCCAGGACCTGATCAGGTGTACCCGAGAACTCTGTGGGAAGCTAGAGAAGTGATTGCTGGGCCTCTTGCTGAGATATTTGTATCATTGATAGTCACAGGTGAGGTGCTGGAAGTCTGGAGGTTGGAAAACGTGGTGCCACTATTTATGAAGGGTGGTAAGGACAAGCCAGGGAACTATAGACCGGTGAGCCTGACCTCGGTGGTGGGCAAGTTGTTGAAGGGAATCCTGACGGACAGGATGTACATATATTTGGAAAGGCAAGGACTGATTAGGGATAGTCAACATGGCTTTGTGCGTGGGAAATCATATCTCACAAACTTGAGTTTTTTGAAGAAGTAACGAAGAAGATTGATGAGGGCAGAGCAGTAGATATGATCTATATGGACTTCAGTAAGGTGTTCAACAAGGTTCTCCATGGGAGACTGAATAGCAAGGTTAGATCTCGTGGAATACAGGGAGAACTAGCCATTTGGATACAGAACGGGCTCAAAGGTAGAAGACAGAGGGTGGTGGTGGAGGGTTGTTTTTTAGACTGGAGGCCTGTTACCAGTGGAATGCCACAAGGATCGGTGCTGGGTCCTCTACTTTTTGTCATTTACATAAATGATTTGGATGCCAGCATAAGATGTACAGTTAGTAAGTTTGCAGATGACACCAAAATTGGAGGTGTAGTGGACAGCGAAGAAGGTTACCTCAGATTAACAGGATCTTGACCAGATGGGCCAATGGGCTGAGAAGTAGCAGATAGAGTTTAATTCCGATAAATGCGAGGTGCTGCATTTTGGGAAAGCAAATCTTAGCAGGTCTGAAACACTTAATGGTAAGGTCCTAGGGATTGTTGCTGAAAAAAGAGACCTAGGAGTGCAGGTTCATAGCTCCTTGAAAGTGGAGTCACAGGTAGACAGGATAGTGAAGAAGACGTTTGGTATGCTTTCCTTTACTGGTCAGAGTATTGAGTACAGGAGTTGGGAGGTCATGTTGCAGCTATACAGGACATTGATTAGGCCACTGTTGGAATATTGCATGCAATTCTGGTCTCCTTCCTATCGGAAAGATGTTGTCAAACTTGAAAGGGTTCAGAAAAGATTTACAAGGATGTTGCCAGGGTTGGAGGATTTGAGCAATAGGGAGAGGCTGAACAGGCTGGGGCTGTTTTCCCTGGAGCGTTGGAGGCTGAGGGGTGACCTTATAGAGGTTTACAAAATTATGAGGGGCATGGATAGGATAAATAGACAAAGTCTTTTCCCTGGGGTCGGGGAGTCCAGACGTAGAGGGCATAGGTTTAGGGTGAGAGGGGAAAGATATAAAAGAGACCTAAGGGGCAACGTTTTCACGCAGAAGGTGGTACGTGTATGGAATGAGCTGCCAGAGGACGTGGTGGAGGCTGGTACAATTGCAACATTTAAGAGGCATTTGGATGGGTTTATGAATAGGAATGGTTTGGAGGGATATGGGCTGGGTGCTGGCAGGTGGGACTAGATTGGGTGGGGATAGCTGGTTGGCATGGATGGGTTGGACCGAAGGGTCTGTTTCTATGCTGTGCATCTCTATGACTCTACGACTGGAAGAAACCTACCACCATATCAATATCATCCTCAATAAAGTTCACTGAAGAAGAGGGAAACAACAGCAGAATCCCCTTGCTGGATATATTAGTGGAACACACATCTACCGGGGAACTCCAGACCAGTGTGTACAGGAAGAACGCCCATACTGAACAGATATTGAACTATAACAGAAAACACCCCAGCACCCACAAATGGAACTACAGAAGAATACTATTCAAATGGGCAAGGACACACTGCAACAACCCAGAACACCAGGAGGCAAAACAGGAACACCTATTCAAGGGATTTAAGTGAAACAGGTACCCCATGAGCATTATCCTACAGTACTTACAGGACAAGCCCAAAGAAGCAAACCCTACATGACCAGACCCGATAGTGACCATACCATACATCAAAGACATACCAGAGATAACCATCCAACTGCTCAGACCCCTGGGAATCTTCGTGGCCCACAGATCGGCAACACCTTACACCAGCTCCTCACAAAGGTTAAAGACCCAACACCCACATCCAACAGGACAAACGCTCTCGACAAGATACTCTGCAAGGACTGTGAAAAACACTACATAGGGCAAACTGGGAGAAAACTGACCATTCAAGAGTACGTAAATCAGCCTGTCACTGCCAGACATGACCAGCACGTTCTCATTTCCAACCACACAGGCAACAAAGGACACAAATTCAACTGGAATGATGTAACCATCCTAGCACAGGCAACACAGAGACACACCAGAGAGTTCTGTGAACCCAGCACTCCAACCAAAACTCAATCAATAAACGCATTGAACTGGACCCTGTCTACAAACCACACAGATACCCAACTAGAAGTACCAACAAACAGAGACATATAAATACCAGGTGGGACAGACCACCAACACCTTATCAAAGATGCACTGATGATGTCACCTAGCGAGCCGACAAAAGGTTTGCAGAAAAAAAACACACCGGCTCGGTGAATAAATTCATGATGTCTGTTTCGTTTGTACTGGTCCCACATCTGGCCCCAATGTCCCCAAAATCTGAACTCCATCTCCCCCCCGACACCATCTCTTTAGAGTCAACATGATACATGATACAATGAGTGTTCTAATCCGTGATTGCTGGGGCGAGGTTTGCACAGTGCCAGAGTTAGAGTGAGTGGTAGCCCACTGAGTGTGAGCTCTCAGATGGTGGCACATAATTGTGTGGAATGCAGAAGATCATTGGCCTTCTTCCTGCACTGCTGCACCTGGACACAGCACTGACCTGGAATGCAAGTCAGGTCCAGGCTGGCTGAGTCTGGCTTTTGTGGCTTCTGTGGTGTTAAGTTGCAAAGGTACAGTCCATCTCTCTACCAACACAGGGTGGCATGGTGGCTCAGTGGTTAGCACTGCTGCCTCACAACGCCAGGGACCATAGCTCGATTCCAGCCTCGGGCGACTGTCTGTGTGGAGTTTGAACATTCTGACCGTGTCTGTGTGGGTTTCCTCCGGGTGCTCCAGTTTCCTTCCACAAACCAAAGATGTGCAGGTTAAGTGAATTGGCCACGCTAAGATGCCCATAGTGTTCAGGGATGTATGGGGTAAGTGCATGAGTCAGGGGTTAAATGTATGGATGTGGGTCGGTTACCCTTTGTGGACCTGTTGGGCCAAATGGCCTGTTTCTCCAGGCCAATGTCAGGATTCTATGAACATGTCCACCAACACCTCCCAACACCTAGGGTCTCTGATGCAGGGATAAGCTGCCCTTTCCTTTGGGTCATGTCCTGAATGTAGCGGTTCGAGAACAATAGTATGAGGCGCAGATCCTGGCTTGGTGTGACTCAAGTGGGCAGCTGGACACTAAATGTACACCATTTAAATATTCTTGAGACATCCTCTCTGTTACAGCTCTCACACTGGCAGCCCGCTTTACTAAAGCTCCCACCATTAGCCTGTTGGCATTGGAAGCGCACCCACTGTCTTTAACCGGAGGGCAGGCTGGCGCTCTGAACATGAATTGGCCACCTCGCCATAAATTTTGTTGCACACTGGGTGCAGATGCAATGTGGGGGTGTGGTTGGATGCGCCCTTGGTAAGTCAGGGGCCCCAATCTCAGAACAAGGATTAAGGTGCAAGTCTTTGAAGGACACAGTAAATCCAGAGGCAAAACTACTGCCACTGCCACAAAGCTGACTCTTTTAAAAGAAGATTGAGTGACATTTTCTTTCTACTTTATTGGTTAAACTTGGTTATATGATTATGAAAGGATTAACATACTTAAAATTTCCATCATTCAAGTGAGCTGATAAAGCCTGTCCTAATGCAGAGTGTTCACAATCAGCTCCAATGTGAAATGCGACGCTGTGTGTATTGTAGATCGAATGGATCAATTGCACAAAACAGAATCCTCTCAGCTCTTGGGGGATGTACACTGTTTCTTGAAGACTCTTTTGGATTCCTGTCCAGCAATCTTAATGATCTACGTTTTAGGGGAAAGAATTTTAAAACAGCAGGGAATTAAAAGTCGGTTCTTAAAAAGCCAAATAAGTATCAGCATACCCCCGGATGGTGGGAATGAGCTCACAGGCACTCACTCTGGGTGGAAATGGGCTCAGAGACAGACACACTCTGGGTGGGAATGGGCTCAGAGACAGACTCACTCTGGGTGGGAATGGGCTCAGAGACAGACTCACTCTGGGTGGGAATGGGCTCAGAGACAGACTCACTCTGGGTGGGAATGGGCTCAGAGACAGACTCACTCTGGGTGGGAATGGGCTCAGAGACAGACTCACTCTGGGTGGGAATGGGCTCAGAGACAGACTCACTCTGGGTGGGAATGGGCTCAGAGACAGACTCACTCTGCTGGTGCGAATGCCCCAGAGACATAGACTGCATTGTTGAACTATCAACAGACTGATCCCAGAGGAAAACGTTCACGGTGGAATTCTGTCAGTATCTGGGAAAAGAGGACTGGTCGGAATTTCCATGATGGATAACAACAGGTCATTGAACAGGAACAAAGGGCCAAAACCGGAAGAAAGGTGAAGACTACCAGCATAAACTCAGGGTTTTGGGGAAAGATATTTTATGTTTACCAGGCTAGAGAACTGGATGGGGTATAGCATGCATGAGGAGAGAGGGTACAGGTTTAATGGGGAACAAATTGTAAGAGAGGGTGGGGAGTTGGATGGGGTACAGATTGTGAGAGACCGTGGGGAGTTGGATGGGTATAGTGTGTTAAAAAGGGTAGGAAGTTTAATGGGCTACAGATCCTGAAGGAGGGCAAGGCGTTATATGAGTAGAGTGTGTGAGAAAGGGTGGGGAGTTTAATGGGGTACAATGTGTGAGAAGATGGGGAGTTGAATGGGGACAGTGTGTGTGAGAGTGTGGGAGTTACGAATATTGCGTGTGAGAGAGGGTGGGGAGTTTAATGTGGGACAGTGTGTGTGAGAGGGTGGGGAGTTTAATGTGGGACAGTGTGTGTGAGAGGGTGGGGAGTTTAATGTGGGACAGTGTGTGTGAGAGGGTGGGGAGTATAATGGGGTACAGTTTGTGTGAGAATGTGGGGAGTTGAATGGGGACAGTGTGTGTGAGAGGGTGGGGAGTTGAATGGGGACAGTGTGTGTGAGAGGGTGGGGAGTTTAATAGGGGACAGTGTGTGTGAGAGGGTGGGGAGTTGAATGGGGACAGTGTGTGTGAGAGGGTGGGGAGTTGAATGGGGACAGTGTGTGTGAGAGGGTGGGGAGTTTAATAGGGGACAGTGTGTGTGAGAGGGTGGGGAGTTGAATGGGGACAGTGTGTGTGAGAGGGTGGGGAGTTGAATGGGGACAGTGTGTGTGAGAGGGTGGGGAGTTGAATGGGGACAGTGTGTGTGAGAGGGTGGGGAGTTTAATGGGGTACAGTTTGTGTGAGAATGTGGGGAGTTGAATGGGGACAGTGTGTGTGAGAGGGTGGGGAGTTTAATGTGGGACAATGTGTGTGAGAGGGTGGGGAGTTGAATGGGGGACAGTGTGTGTGAGAGGGTGGGGAGTTGAATGGGGGACAGTGTGTGTGAGAGGGTGGGGAGTTTAATGGGGTACAGTTTGTGTGAGAATGTGGGGAGTTGAATGGGGACAGTGTGTGTGAGAGGGTGGGGAGTTTAATGGGGACAGTGTGTGTGAGAGGGTGGGGAGTTTAATGGGGTACAGTTTGTGTGAGAATGTGGGGAGTTGAATGGGGACAGTGTGTGTGAGAGGGTGGGGAGTTGAATGGGGACAGTGTGTGTGAGAATGTGGGGAGTTTAATGGGGTACAGTTTGTGTGAGAATGTGGGGAGTTGAATGGGGACAGTGTGTGTGAGAATGTGGGGAGTTTAATGGGGTACAGTTTGTGTGAGAATGTGGGGAGTTGAATGGGGACAGTGTGTGTGAGAATGTGGGGAGTTTAATGGGGTACAGTTTGTGTGAGAATGTGGGGAGTTGAATGGGGACAGTGTGTGTGAGAATGTGGGGAGTTTAATGGGGTACAGTTTGTGTGAGAGGGTGGGGAGTTTAATGGGGACAGTGTGTGTGAGAGGGTGGGGAGTTTAATAGGGGACAGTGTGTGTGAGAGGGTGGGGAGTTTAATGGGGACAGTGTGTGTGAGAGGGTGGGGAGTTTAATGGGGACAGTGTGTGTGAGAGGGTGGGGAGTTTAATGGGGACAGTGTGTGTGAGAGGGTGGGGAGTTTAATGGGGACAGTGTGTGTGAGAGGGTGGGGAGTTTAATAGGGGACAGTGTGTGTGAGAGGGTGGGGAGTTTAATGGGGACAGTGTGTGTGAGAGGGTGGGGAGTTTAATGGGGACAGTGTGTGTGAGAGGGTGGGGAATTTAATAGGGGACAGTGTGTGTGAGAGGGTGGGGAGTTTAATAGGGGACAGTGTGTGTGAGAGGGTGGGGAGTTTAATAGGGGACAGTGTGTGTGAGAGGGTGGGGAGTTGAATGGGGACAGTGTGTGTGAGAGGGTGGGGAGTTTAATGGGGACAGTGTGTGTGAGAGGGTGGGGAATTTAATAGGGGACAGTGTGTGTGAGAGGGTGGGGAGTTTAATAGGGGACAGTGTGTGTGAGAGGGTGGGGAGTTTAATAGGGGACAGTGTGTGTGAGAGGGTGGGGAGTTTAATGGGGACAGTGTGTGTGAGAGGGTGGGGAGTTTAATAGGGGACAGTGTGTGTGAGAGGGTGGGGAGTTTAATAGGGGACAGTGTGTGTGAGAGGGTGGGGAGTTGAATGGGGACAGTGTGTGTGAGAGGGTGGGGAGTTTAATAGGGGACAGTGTGTGTGAGAGGGTGGGGAGTTGAATGGGGACAGTGTGTGTGAGAGGGTGGGGAGTTGAATGGGGACAGTGTGTGTGAGAGGGTGGGGAGTTGAATGGGGACAGTGTGTGTGAGAGGGTGGGGAGTTTAATAGGGGACAGTTTGCGTGAGAGGGTGGGGAGTTTAATGTGGGATAGTGTGTGTGAGAGGGTGGGGAGTTTAATGGGGGGCAGTGTGTGTGAGAGGGTGGGGAGTTTAATGGGGGACAATGTGTGTGAGAGGGTGGGGAGTTTAATGGGGGACAGTGTGTGTGAGAGGGTGGGCAGTTTAATGGGGGACAGTGTGTGTGAGAGGGTGGGGAGTTTAATGGGGGGCAGTGTGTGTGAGAGGGTGGGGAGTTTAATGGGGGACAATGTGTGTGAGAGGGTGGGGAGTTTAATGGGGGGCAGTGTGTGTGAGAGGGTGGGGAGTTTAATGGGGGACAATGTGTGTGAGAGGGTGGGGAGTTTAATGGGGGACAGTGTGTGTGAGAGGGTGGGGAGTTTAATGGGGACAGTGTGTGTGAGAGGGTGGGGAGTTTAATAGGGGACAGTGTGTGTGAGAGGGTGGGGAGTTTAATAGGGGACAGTTTGTGTGAGAGGGTGGGGAGTTTAATAGGGGACAGTGTGTGTGAGAGGGTGGGGAGTTTAATAGGGGACAGTGTGTGTGAGAGGGTGGGGAGTTTAATAGGGGACAGTGTGTGTGAGAGGGTGGGGAGTTTAATAGGGGACAGTGTGTGTGAGAGGGTGGGGAGTTTAATAGGGGACAGTGTGTGTGAGAGGGTGGGGAGTTTAATAGGGGACAGTGTGTGTGAGAGGGTGGGGAGTTGAATGGGGACAGTGTGTGTGAGAGGGTGGGGAGTTGAATGGGGACAGTGTGTGTGAGAGGGTGGGGAGTTGAATGGGGACAGTGTGTGTGAGAGGGTGGGGAGTTTAATAGGGGACAGTTTGCGTGAGAGGGTGGGGAGTTTAATGTGGGATAGTGTGTGTGAGAGGGTGGGGAGTTTAATGGGGGGCAGTGTGTGTGAGAGGGTGGGGAGTTTAATGGGGGACAATGTGTGTGAGAGGGTGGGGAGTTGAATGGGGACAGTGTGTGTGAGAGGGTGGGGAGTTTTATAGGGGACAGTTTGCGTGAGAGGGTGGGGAGTTTAATGTGGGATAGTGTGTGTGAGAGGGTGGGGAGTTTAATGGGGGGCAGTGTGTGTGAGAGGGTGGGGAGTTTAATGGGGGACAGTGTGTGTGAGAGGGTGGGGAGTTGAATGGGGACAGTGTGTGTGAGAGGGTGGGGAGTTTTATAGGGGACAGTGTGTGTGAGAGGGTGGGGAGTTTTATAGGGGACAGTGTGTGTGAGAGGGTGGGGATTTTAATAGGGGACAGTGTGTGTGAGAGGGTGGGGAGTTGAATTGGGACAGTGTGTGTGAAAGGGTGGGGAGTTGAATGGGGACAGTGTGTGTGAGAGGGTGGGGAGTTGAATGGGGACAGTGTGTGTGAGAGGGTGGGGAGTTTAATAGGGGACAGTGTGTGAGAGAGGGTGGGGAGTTTAATGGGGTACAGTTTGTGTGAGAATGTGGGGAGTTGAATGGGGACAGTGTGTGTGAGAGGGTGGGGAGTTTAATAGGGGACAGTGTGTGAGAGAGGGTGGGGAGTTTAATGGGGTACAGTTTGTGTGAGAATGTGGGGAGTTGAATGGGGACAGTGTGTGTGAGAGGGTGGGGAGTTTATTGGGGACAGTGTGTGTGAGAGGGTGGGGAGTTTAATAGGGGACAGTGTGTGTGAGAGGGTGGGGAGTTTAATGGGGACAGTGTGTGTGAGAGGGTGGGGAGTTTAATAGGGGACAGTGTGTGTGAGAGCGTGGGGAGTTTAATGGGGACAGTGTGTGTGAGAGGGTGGGGAGTTTAATAGGGGACAGTGTGTGTGAGAGGGTGGGGAGTTGAATGGGGACAGTGTGTGTGAGAGGGTGGGGAGTTGAATGGGGACAGTGTGTGTGAGAGGGTGGGGAGTTGAATGGGGACAGTGTGTGTGAGAGGGTGGGGAGTTTAATAGGGGACAGTGTGTGTGAGAGGGTGGGGAGTGGATGGTTACAGTGTATGAGAGAGGGTGGGGAGTTTAATGGGGTACAGTTTGTGAGAGGGTGTGGAGTTGAATGGTTAGTGTGTGAGAGTGTGGGGAGTTATGAATATTTTGTATGAGAGAGGATGGGGAATTTAAAGGGGTACAATGTGTGAGAGAGGATGGGGTTTCAATGGTTACAGTGCATGAGACAGGGTGGGGAGATTAATAGGGTACAGTTTGTAAGAGGGTGTGGAGTTGGATACAGATTGTGAGAGGGTTGGAGTTGGACGAGTATCGTGTGTGTGAGAGAGTATTGGTAGTTGGATGGGTATAGTGTGTGAGAGAGTGGGGAGTTGGATGGGTGTAGTGTGAGAGAGTGGGGTGTTGGATGGGTGAGGTGTGTGAGAGAGTGGGGAGTTGGATGGGTGTAGTGTGAGAGAGTGGGGTGTTGGATGGGTGAGGTGTGTGAGAGAGTGGGGAGTTGGATGGGTATAGTGTGAGAGAGTGGGGAGTTGGATGGGTGTAGTGTGAGAGAGTGGGGAGTTGGATGGGTGTAGTGTGTGAGAGTGGGGAGTTGGATGGGTGTAGTGTGAGAGAGTGGGGAGTTGGATGGGTGTAGTGTGAGAGAGTGGGGAGTTGGATGGGTGTAGTGTGAGAGAGTGGGGAGTTGGATGGGTGTAGTGTGAGAGAGAGTGGGGAGTTGGATGGGTGTAGTGTGAGAGAGTGGGGAGTTGGATGGGTGTAGTGTGAGAGAGTGGGGAGTTGGATGGGTATAGTGTGAGAGAGTGGGGAGTTGGATGGGTGTAGTGTGAGAGAGTGGGGAGTTGGATGGGTGTAGTGTGTGAGAGAGTGGGGAGTTGGATGGGTGTAGTGTGAGAGAGTGGGGAGTTGGATGGGTGTAGTGTGTGAGAGTGGGGAGTTGGATGGGTACAGTGTGAGAGAGTGGGGAGTTGGATGGGTGTAGTGTGAGAGAGTGGGGAGTTGGATGGGTGTAGTGTGAGAGAGTGGGGAGTTGGATGGGTGTAGTGTGAGAGAGTGGGGAGTTGGATGGGTGTAGTGTGAGAGAGTGGGGAGTTGGATGGGTGTAGTGTGAGAGAGTGGGGAGTTGGATGGGTATAGTATGTGAGAGTGGGGAGTTGGATGGGTGTAGTGTGAGAGAGTGGGGAGTTGGATGGGTGTAGTGTGAGAGAGTGGGGAGTTGGATGGGTGTAGTGTGAGAGAGTGGGGAGATGGATGGGTGAGGTGTGTGAGAGAGTGGGGAGTTGGATGGGTATAGTGTGTGAGAGTGGGGAGTTGGATGGGTGTAGTGTGAGAGAGTGGGGAGATGGATGGGTGAGGTGTGTGAGAGAGTGGGGAGTTGGATGGGTATAGTGTGAGAGAGAGTGGGGTGTTGGATGGGTATAGTGGGTGAGAGAGTGGGGAGCTGGATGGGTATAGTGTGTGAGAGTGGGGAGTTGGATGGGTGTAGTGTGAGAGAGTGGGGAGTTGGATGGGTGTAGTGTGAGAGAGTGGGGAGATGGATGGGTGAGGTGTGTGAGAGAGTGGGGAGTTGGATGGGTATAGTGTGAGAGAGAGTGGGGTGTTGGATGGGTATAGTGGGTGAGAGAGTGGGGAGCTGGATCGGGTACAGTGAATGTACAGTATACCACTGTACTAACACCAATGCTGGGTCTATGTTACTTTGGGACAAATCATACCCAGGGTTGGTCATGGCAGTGTGTGGGTTTTGTCAGGTATAATTCTATGCCTATGACTATGTGGCTGACAGCTCTGTGAGGCTGCTCTCTCAATTTTGGCATAAGCTTCCAGATGTTAATAAGAGGGACAGGTGACAGGGGCTGTTTTCGCCATTGTTTTCACACACACTCTTCCCATTCGACTCCCTACCTTCTCACACAGTGTACTCCATTAAACTCCCCAATATCACTCACAATCTGTAACCCCATTAAACTAATTAAACCTAGGTGGTTCATCTGGTTTCATTCTTTGAGATTTTCCGGAAATTGGTATGTCTGCTGGGCCATTTCAGAGGGCAGTTGAAAGGCTGGAGTCACATACATGCGAAATCAGGTAAGGAGGCAGATTTTCTTCCCTAAACAGCTTCAGGAAACCAGATGAGTTTTTATGACAATCACCAGGGATTGCATGGTCATCATCAAACATGTTTAATTCTAGATTTTTAAGAAGAGCTCAAATTTTGCCATCCACTATAGTGGAATACGAACATGGGTCCCACTTAATTACCTAGGTGTCTGGATTATTGTTCCAATGAAATTACCACTAGCCATCACCTCCACCATCATCTACCCCTTTTTACACCCAATACCCACCTTAAATCTATCCTGTTATGTCCCAAACAGGTTCACTCTGTGATTCTTTCATTCTCCCTTACCCACCTGCTCCAATTTATCTCCCTCAGCTTCTCTGATTATGATGAAGTCCTTTCCATCAGGAAGTATTTTAAAATGTCCCTCTAGACGGTTTGACTTGATGAGACTAAACGTTCCCTGAAAAGGTAAAAGAAGGAATTTTTTCAGAGTGACCTGGGGTCTCGGATTACTGCCAGTCAATTACAGACCAGTAATTTTAATTTTGGTGGTGGGGAAATGTCTGGAAACAATTATTCTGGATACAGTTAACACTGATATGGAAAAATGTGGATTGATTCGGAAGATTCAGCGCGGATTTGTTAAGGAAAGGTGTGTCATGAATTTGCTGCAGTGTTTTGAAGGGCTAACAGAAGTAGCCAGAGGGGAGTGATGAGGGCAAAGGTGTTAATGTGGCGTATATGGACTTTCTAAAGACATTCAAAACAGTGCCTCACATCAGATTTATGATAAAATTTATGGGTCATGAAATAAAAGGATCTTAGCAACATCAATACAAAACTGGCTGAGCATCAGGAACAGAGAATAATGGCCAATGGGCATTCTTCAGGCTGGGGGGAGGCTTGTAGTGCAGTTCCCCAGGCATCAGTATTGAGCCCTTTGCTGATGTATCTAAATGATGTAGAACTTGGTGTACATGGACAATCTCAAAATTTGCAAATATAGATGGGGGAGGGATGAAAGTAAATTTATGGATGACATGAAGGTTGGCCAGGTGGTTGATGGTGTTCAAGAAGGTTACAAGGTGGCGTGAATGGATTGGTCAGGTGGGCAGATCAGTGGCCAGATGGAATTTAACCCTGATTAATGTGAGGTGGTGTACTTTGAAAGAAGGAACAAAACAAATCTACCAAATAAGGAAAAAAATCTAAGGGTGGCTCAGTGGTTAGCACTGCTGCCTCACAGCGCCAGGGACCTGGGTTCAATTCCAGCCTTGGGCGACTGTCTGTGTGGAGTTTGTACATTCTCCCTGTGTCTGTGTGGGTTTCCTCCGGGTGCTCTGGTTTCCTCCTACAATCCAAAGATGTGCAGGTTAGGTGGATTGGCCATGTAAAATTGCTTGTAGTGTTCAGGGATGTGTAGCTTAGGTGCATTAGTCAGGGGCAATGTAGAGTAACAGGGTAGGGAAATGGGACTGGGTGGGTTACTCTTCAGAGGGTTGGTGTGGACCTGTTGGGCTGAATGGCCTGTTCCCACACCGTAGGGATCCTATTAGAAAGAAGAGTGCTCAGTGAATGGCAGGAAATTAGAAAGCTCAGAGAAACAGTGGGCTCTTGGGGTGCTTGTCCACAGATCCCTGAAGGCACCAGACCAAGTTAATAGGGTAGTTAAGGAGGCACGTGGGACACATGGCTTTATCAGTTGAGGTAGAGATTATAAGACCAAGGGTAAATTTGTAGGTGTACAGAACTTTGGTAAGGCTACAACTGTGTGCAGTTCTGGTCTCTGTGATTCCACTGAAGGGGATGCAGAGGAGATTCACAGAGTGTGGCCTGGGATGGAGCATGTTAACTATGAAGAGAGGCTGAATAAGCTCAGATCGTTTTCTTTGGAACATACAAAGTTGAGAGGGAAACTGATTGATGTGTATATGATTTATCAAGGGTCTGGACAGGATGACTAGAAAGCAGCAGAAGGGTCAATACAAGGAATCATAACTTAAGAAGAAAGGCAGCAAGTTTAGAGGAGATTTGAGGAAAATCATTTTCACCCAGAGGATCGTGAGGGTATGGAATGCACTGCCTGGGTGGGTAGTTAAGGAGGATGCTCTCACAACCTTTAAAAGTACTTGGATGAGCACTGGAAATGTCAGAACATTCAAGTCTGTGGGCCCTGCCCTGATAACTTAGACTTGCACAGCTTTAACAGTACAGTCTCAAAGGCTCTGTTCTGTACTGTATGATTCAATGAACTTGGGGAGAATTGTAAGCTGTGATGAGGTCAGTGTAGAACTTGAAAAGGACATTGACTTGTGGGTGAAATGGGTGGCTAGGTGACAGATAAGGTTCAATGTGGGGGACTGTGAGGCGATGCATATTGGTATATAGAACATGGAGAGATAGTATAAAATAAAGTGTGTTATTATTAAGGGTGTGGAGAAGCAGAGAGACCTGGCTCAATATCACATTAGTGATTAAAGTTGGTAGAACAGATAGAGAGCAGTTAATAGAGCGTAGAGTGTTCTAAGCTTCATGATGAGAAGTATAGAACAAGGAGGTGATGTTGAATTTATATAAGACACTTCAGCTGGAGTATTGTGACCACTTCTGGGTACCACAGGAAAGGTGTGATTGGTCAGAAAGAGAGCTGATGAGGTTTACAAGGATAGTTCCATCGATGAAACGCTTCAATTAGACAGAACATTGAGGCTGTTTTCCTAGGAGAGAAGGCTAAGAGGAAATTGGACAGAAATTTTAAAGTTCACGAGGAGTGTGGACAGAGTGGATAGAGAGGGCACAGTTTTAAAGTGTTTTGCAAAAGAAGCAAATGAGAAAATAGTTTTCACACACAGTCAGTAATTAGGGTTGAGAATGCACAGCCTGTAAGTGTGATGGTTCAATTTTAGCCTTCAAGAAGGCTTTATGTAACTGATGGTTATGGGAAAAACACATCAGATTGGTACTAAGTTAAAATGCTCAGACAGCCATTGCAGATACAAATAGCCATCTGTTGCCTGTAGATTAAACTACATTGAGTCATAGAGATGTACAGCATGGAAACAGACCTTTCAATCCAACTCATACACACCAACTAGATATCCTCACCTAATCTGCCAGCACCCGGCCCATTTCCCTACAAACCTTTCCTATTCACATACCCATCCGGATGCCTTTTAAATGTTGCAATTGTACCAGCCTCCACCACATCCTCTGGCAGCGCATTCCATACACATACCACCCTCTGCGTGAAAACGTTGCCCCGTAGGTCTCTTTTAAATCTTTCCCCTCTCACCTGAAACCTATGCCCTCTAGTTCTGGACTCCCTGACCCCAGGGAAAAGACTTTGTCTATTTATTCTATCCATGTCCCTCATGATTTTATAAAACTCTATACGGTCACCCCTCAGCCTCTGACGCTCCAGGGAAAACAGCCCCAGCCTGTTCAGCCTCTCCCTATAGCTCAGATCCTCCAACCCTGGCAACATCCTTGTAAATCTTTTCTGAACCCTTTCAAGTTTCACAACATCTTTCCGATAGGAAGGAGACCCGAACTGCACACAATATTCCAACAGTGGCCTAACCAATGTCCTGGACAGCTGCAACATGACCTCCCAACTCCTGTACTCAATACTCTGACCAATAAAGGAAAGCATACCAAACACCTTCTTCACTATCCTATCTACCTGCGACTCCACTTTCAAGGAGTCATGAACCTGCACTCCAAGGTCTCTTTGTTCAGCAACACTCCCTAGGACCTTACCATTAAGTGTATAAGTCCTGCTAAGATTTGCTTTCCCAAAAATGCACCATTTCACATCTAACTAAACTCCATCTGTCACTCCTCAGCCAATTGGCCCATCTGATCAAGATCCCATTGTAATCTGACGTAACCTTCTTCTCTGTCCACTCCACCTCTAACTTTGGTGTTATCTGCAAACTTACTATCTATACTTCTTATGCTCACATCCAATTTATTTATGTAAATGAAAAAAAAACCTGTACAATTGTTGCAGTACTTATTTATATCTCTACTCCATCCAATATATGCAATAAATATTATTTGCTTTCCTCACTGCTTTCTGTACTTAAATATAACTTTCTGTATTCCTTTTATGAGCAAAACCAAGAACATCTGATCAGTCACATCTGTAAGTTTCACACCTTTTAAAAATAAATCTGCTCCTTTATTCTTAGAACCGAACTGAATAACCTCAAACTCCTACACTTCTGCCATCTTGTGGTCATTCTCTTAACCTGTCTATATCTCTTTATATACTGTCTCCTTGTAGTTTACATCCCCACTTTGCCTTATACTGTCTGCACAGTTAGCTGGCTGACTTTCTGCCTCATCTCTACATCATTCATATGATGATTTTGTCAGCAATAATCCTTGTTTCATTCCATTTGTTACAATGGCCAACTTAAGAAGGAGGAGGTTGAACAGTTCATCCACTTTACCAACACCTTCCACCCTGACCTCAAATTTACCTGGACCGTCTCAGACTTTTCCCTCCCCTTCCTAGACCTCTCCATTTCTATCTCGGGCAACCGAATCAACACGGACATTTACTATAAACCGACCGACTCCCACAGCTACCTAGACTACACCTCCTCCCACCCTGCCCCCTGTAAAAACGCCATCCCATATTCCCAGTTCCTTTGTCTCCGCCGCATCTGCTCCCAGGAGAACCAGTTCCAATACCGTACAACCCAGATGGCCTCCTTCTTCAAAGACCGCAACTTCCCCCCAAATGTGATCGACGATTCCCTCCACCACATCTCCTCCACTTCCCGCTCCTCCGCCATTGAGCCCCACCCCTCCAATCGCCACCAGGAGAGAACCCCACTGGTCGTCACCGACCCTCCCACCAACCTCCATATACAGCGTATCATCCGTTGTCATTTCTGCCACCTCCAAACGGACTCCACCACCAGAGATATATTTCCCTCCCCTCCCCAATCAGCGTTCTGAAAAGATCACTCCCTCAGTGACTCCCTTGTCAGGTCCACACTCCCCACCAACCCAACCTCCACTCCTGGCACCTTCCCCTGCAACCGCAAGAAATGCAAAACTTGTGCCCACACCTTCCCCCTTACTTCCCTCCAAGGCCCCAAGAGATCCTTCCATATCCGCCACAAATTCACCTGCACCTCCACACACATCATTTACTGCATCCGCTGCACCCGATGTGGCCTCCTCTATATTGGGGAGACAGGCCGCCTACTTGCGGAACGTTTCAGAGAACACCTCTGGGACACCCGGACCAACCAACCCAACCACTCCGTGGCTCAACACTTCAACTCTCCCTCCCACTCCACCAAGGATATGCAGGTCCTTGGACTCCTCCATCTCCAGACTATATCAACACGACGGCTGGAGGAAGAGCACCTCATCTTCCGCCTAGGAACCCTCCAACCACAAGGGATGAACTAGATTTCTCCAGTTTCCTCATTTTCCCTCCCCCCACCTTGTCTCAGTCCCAACCCTTGAACTCAGCATGGCCTTCCTAACCTGCAATCTTCTTCCCGACCTCTCCGTCCCCACCCCACTCCGGCCTATTACCCTCACCTTGACCTCCTTCCACCTATCGCATTTCCAACGCCCCTCCCCCAAGTCTCTCCTCCCTACCTTTTATCTTAGCCTGCTGGACACACTTTCCTCATTCCTGAAGAAGGGCTTATGCCCGAAACGTCGATTCTCCTGCTCCTTGGATGCTGCCTGACCTGCTGCGCTTTTCCAGCAACACATTTTCAGCTCTGATCTCCAGCATCTGCAGTCCTCACTTTCTCCCCCAACTTAAGAATGGCCCGTTTATGTCATCCTCTGCTTCCTGATAATCAATCCTCTATCCATGCTCATATACCACCCTCAACGTCATTGGCCCTTACCTTATGTATTAAACATTTGTGTGGCACCTTATTGAATGCTTCTTAGAAATATAAGCGTATTGCATCTTCTAGCTCTCATTTATGTACTGTCCGAGTGACATTGTCAAAAAATTCTAATAATTTGTCAAACAGGATGTTCCTTTTCTAAAGCATTGTTGACTTGTTCCAATCTTGCTTTCTAAGTGTGTTAACTGAAATCTGTTTTCGTTGAACATTTTGAGTTGCTAAGTCCGTTGGAGGTCTATTCCAGTTAGACAGGGCTACACAAAATGATAGAAAGTATGTGAAGATAAGGCCTTGTCTTCACAAGGGCTATGCCATGGTCACTTCTACCTTTTTGATCATGGACAGAAGCATATGTTACAGGCAGATTGGAGAGTCTAGTACGTATTTCTTTCTTCTTGGTTTCTTCACTACCTGGCCACAAACCCAGTCTAGCAGCTGCATCCTTTACAACTTGACCAACGCAATTTCTAGTGGTGCTGTCAAGCCACTCTTGGCGATGGACATTCTGCACCCTGGCACCCTCAGTCCTTCCTCATGTGATATTCAACATGGAGGTGTACTGATACATCAGCTGAAGGAGGGGGGTATTGTTACAGTTTGTGGTAATCAGTAAGTGTCCATGCCCATGTTTGAACTGACATCGTGAGCCCTCATGGGGTATGGATTCAATGTTGAGGGTTCCCAGGGTAGCTCCCACAAGATTGTATCCCACTGAACCGATCTGTGAGGCAGGATTCTGTGAGTATGACAATGTCAGGCTGTTACTTGCTGAGTCTGTGAGACAGCACTTCCAGTTTGACACTGTTCCCCAGATGTTAGCAGAACTCTGTACTGTCAACAGGGCTGAATACTTTCCTATCACCTCAAATTTTATCATAGAAGCTTTGAAGTTTTAAATCTTCACACAAATTTCCACACAAACCCTCTTTCTCCATTTTTCCTTAATGTTATTTTTCTACAACAATCATACTTAGTGGTGCATTCTTACTCAGAGTCATAGAGATGTACAGCATGGAAACAGACCCTTCGGTCCAATTTGACTATCCCAACCAGATATCCAAACCTAACCTAGTCCCATTTGCCAGCACTTAGCCCATATCCCTCTAAACCCTTCCTATTCATATACCTGTCCAGATGCCTTTTAAATGCTGCAATTGTACCAGACTCCACTACCTCCTTTGGCACCTACTATCCTCATACTACATGCACATACACAATACACATACTGCCCTCTGCATGAAAAAGCTGCCCCTTAGGTCCCTTTTTAAGTCTTTCCCCTCTCAGCTTAAACCTACACCCTCTCATTCTGGACTCCCCCACCCCAGGGTAAAGATTTTGCCTATTTACCCTATACTTGCCCCTCATGATTTTATAAAACTCTATACGGTTACCCCTCAGCCTCCGATGCTCCAGGGAAAACAGCTCCCACCTATTCAGCCTCTCCCTATAGCTCAAATACTCCAATCCTGGCAACGTCCTTGTAAATCTTTTCTGAACCCTTTCAAGTTTCACAACATCCTTCTGTACATCCTGTCCTTTCCTGTTATACTCAGTTGCTGTAAGCTGTACTGCTGCCCTACAATATTGCTCTGCTCTTTATCATCAACTTTCTAAACGTTCTGTCACAGGAAATCCTCTCCCTCCCTATTTAGTCAAAGCCCACTCTATTGTATTAGTGAAATAACTGCACTGAGGCTGGTATCTCATTACCAAGTCACCCTTTATTAACTTGTGTACTGTACACTTACAGTGGCCAGCCAGCTCAGAGTCAGTCCCCTGGACTGAGGAGATTCTAAGTCCCCTGTTAATACTGGTGAGCCAATGTTTCCTGATAGTCCCAGGTTAACAACCCCAGTCTATGACCTCTTTGACCATGAGGTCAACTTAGTTCCAATCATTACAAATATGTACACAATTCAGCGGGATGCTGGTCTCAGTGTGCTTCAAGTGTTGAGCATCCCAATGGTCAACATGACTTAAAGTCTTCCATGAGTTAAAGCCCATTTCTCACATACCAGTGTTTGAACTGTGCAAACCACTCTCTGATCTTATTGACCTCTGCCAATTTAACTCGTGGGCCAAGATAGAAACCCAGAGATCATTAACTTTGAGCTTTTGCTTTTCCATATAGCTCCAAGGTGTCCACACTCCCTTGACAGGCCTTTCCTGGGCCTACCTATGTCATTGGTAGCTTCAAGCACATTGACAATTGAATCTGTCTCCTCCCATTCTCAGTGTCTGTCCAGCCCACAGGACTTAAAAATGTGTTGCTGGAAAAGCGCAGCAGGTCAGGCAGCATCAAAGGAGCAGGAAAATCGACGTTTCGGGCATGAGCCCTTCTTCAGGAATCCCACAGGACATCTCCTTACACCTTACACTGGCCAGTTGACACAGCCTTCTGGATTTTAGTAGATCCAAAAAAAACCTGTTCCCCTACTGATATTATCTCTCAGTACGATGATATTCCTTTCAACCCTTCACCTGAAGGGCTCCTACGCCGTAATGCTTTGGTCAGTTTGCTCATTCTCCCTGTAGTTCTTGCTTGCATCCACAAAAACCGATGCTCCTCTGTTGCAGTCATAGTCAATTGTTGTAAAAACCCATCTGTTTCACCATTTAGGAAAGGGAATCTGCCATCCTTACCTGGCCTGACCTACATGTTACTCTAAACCCAATGAATGCGCTATTGGGCGGCACGGTGGCACAGTGGTTAGCACTGCTGCCTCACAGCACCAGAGACCCGGGTTCAATTCCCACCTCAGGTGACTGACTGTGTGGAGTTTGCACGTTCTCCCTGTGTCTGTGTGGGTGTGCTCCGGTTTCCTCCCACAGTCCAAAGATGTGCAGGTCAGGTGAATTGGCCATGCTAAATTGCCCGTAATGTTAAGTAAGGGGTAGATGTAGGGGTATGGGTCGGTTGCGCTTCGGCGGGGCGGTGTGGACTTGTTGAGCCGAAGGGCCTGTTTCCACACTGTAATGTAATCTAATCTAATCTAAACTCTTAACTGGAAGAGCAGAGCAATAGAAGCTGGGCCAGGTAGTGATGCCTGCATCCCAGCTACAAATATGAATGGAAGTTTCTAGGTGAAAGCAGCTTGCAACATGGCGGGAAAGAGCCAAGTTGGGGAGTGGGCTACCCAAGATTCAGAATCTTACCCTACATGGAGGGGAACCTGACCCTGAATACGGTGTGTCTGATTGACAGCGCCAAACCCCTGAACTGACATTGGAGGCTGCCCTTGACTAACTGTACCAGCAGCCTGTTACTGAATAGTGTCTCCCTTGACTTGACTGAGGACTACTCTCCTTATACTTTGAGATATGGCTATTTGCATGTAGCACATGTAGCAGGTTTGCTGTACGGGCTGCTGTCACATGCTGCAGGTATGAGATTAACCTATCATGGAACCACACATCACACATTTACCATCTTGAGTGGTGACTGCTGACAGGTCGGTGCTGAACAGAAAGGCAGAATGGAAGTACTGTCAACACTGAAGCTGTGCCTGGGGGATGGTGGGTGGGGTTGGGCGGGTGGGGGGGGGAGGTCGGTGTACAAAGTCAAGGCAAGAGAGAGGTTCTGTGAGCATCCGGGAAGCTGAATGCGTGAGTTCTAAGAGAGCACGTGATCAGCCCTGGGATGCAGTCTGATCCAATCGGTGAGCTGGGTGTCTGACTGTATGCAATGCTACGCTTTGTGCAATGAGAGGCGATGGCACTCTCTAGGGTACAAGATTAAAGTGCAGTAGCATGTTGCAGCTGGATCAGAGTTGTGCCAGGATGATGCAGAGAGCCTAGTGCACGTCAAATGCCAACATCTGTGGATGTGAGGTGTGTGCAGCCACTGCCCGTGGAGTGTGGTCCGAAATGTTGGTTCTGGGTGTCCAAGATAAAGGTCCAGTGGAGCAAGTGATGGGTTGGATTCAACAGGAAATCACTCTGACCCTCCCATCACCAATCCCTGGCATCTGGCTTCTATCCAGCAGAAGAGAGCGTGGGAAAGTGCACTTTAATGAGGTGAGGTTAAGATTAATGACCTGATAAAGACTGGTAATCCTTGTTAGTAATCCTCTCACCGCTCACTCGTGAGAATCTCAACTTAACGTATGGGACTTAGTTGGACAATATGACTATTTGGTCCTAACAATAAGAAAGGCTTTGATTGACATCCCATAAAGTTCTCCCAAAATTAGTGAGATAGATCAAGTTTTTCAGGATTCTGCCATATACATTTGTGTATTTGAAGAATTTAAACTGGTTTATTTATTCATTCACAGCTGTGGGCGTCCAATATTTGTTGTCCATCCCTTGAGAAGGTTATGATTCCTAAACCACCGTAATTTACTTGGTGCAATTAGATTTGCACTGTTGTTAAGGTGGGCATTCCAGGATTTTGACCCACTGACACTAAAGGAATGGCAATATATTTCCAAGTCAGGATAATGAGTGACTTGGAGGGAAAATTGCAGTTGGTGGTATTCCCATGTATCTGCTGCCCTTGTCCTTCTAGATGGAAGCAGCTGTGGGTTTGGAAGGTGCTGTCCCAGGAGCTTTGGTCAATCCCTGCAGTACATCTTGTAGATGGTACACACTGCTGCTACTGAGGGTTACTGAGATAATAGATGGTTGTAGATGAGCCAATCATATGGCTGCTTTGGCCGGGATGGTTTCAAGCTTGTTGAGTTTCAAGCTTGTCGGAACTGCAGTTATTGAGGCAAGTGGGGAGTATTCCAAGGCATTCCTGATTTGTACTTTGTAGATGGTGGACAGGCTTAGGGGAGTCAGGAGGTGTGTTACTTGCTGCAATATTCTAACCTCTCACTTGCTCTTGTAGCTATTATGTTTATGTGTGGTCCTGTAAGTTAGACCAGGTAAGTATGGCAGATATCCTTCATAAAGGCCATTAGTGAATCAGATGGGCTTTTACAACAATTGACAATGA
Organism: Chiloscyllium punctatum; assembly: GCF_047496795.1. Lineage (NCBI taxonomy): Eukaryota > Metazoa > Chordata > Chondrichthyes > Orectolobiformes > Hemiscylliidae > Chiloscyllium > Chiloscyllium punctatum. The sequence goes on from NC_092751.1 coordinate 80,161,298, forward strand.
TTTAATGGTCATCATTAGATTTTTAGTTTTAGATTTTTCAAAATTCCAACTTCACTATTTGCCACGGTGGGATTCAAACCCAGGTGCCCTGGACATTATCTGGGTCACTGCACCAATGTCATTATTTCATTGCCTCCCCATAAATTATCAGGTAAATGTTTCTTGTCGAACCATCCCAGTTTTCAAAGAGTAAAAAAATTGACCACAGGGTCTGGTCTGAAGTACCTAATCTTAGCTGGACACCAGCTTGGGTGTTAGAATGGCATCTACAATTCAATAAACAAACAGGTTTGGAGAGGGGAGGAATTAGCTGGGAATTCCTGTTGAAACGTTTCAATGTGGCAATAGAATGCCGCTGATCCCACAGCCACAATCCCTACCCGAGCTACAAACCTGCCAATGCCCATAGCCGAGACTGATAGGATCCAAAGATAACATGAAAAACCAGCAAACATCGAGTCCATTCAGCCCATTGGGTTTGCATCAGCTTTTCTAAAGATTGACTCAGTTTAATTGCACTTCCATTCTTTTCCCATTTCCCTCCATCTTTGTTTTCGCCTTCATATACTGTATGTATCTAGTTCCTTGTTGAAGGCTGTGATTGAATCTGTATCAGACAGTGCTTTCCAAATCCTAACCATTCATTAGATAATAAGAGTTTTTCCTCATGCCGTCTCTGGTCCTTTTACTAATCACCTCAAATCAACTGAACTCTTAAACCCACTAGAAACGGTTTCATTTTCTTTGTTTTAACCCTCCACAGTTTTGAACACCTCTGTCAAATCTACCTCTCTCCTCTGCTCTGAAGTGGATCATCCTTGATTCACCAGCTGTCTGCCTAACTGTAAATTCCTTGGAACCATTCTGGAAAATCTGGTAAATAGAAACCCTCTCCAAATCCTTTTTGAAATGTGCTTTTCAGAACGCAACATCTGGAGCTGAGCGAAGGCTTGAAAGCTGTGTAGCCTAGCTTCCTAACCTTTTCATTCTGTACCTCTATTTTAAAAATCTCACATGTTTTGTAATAAGTCTTCAGCATCACATTTTTGTGCTTTAACATTGTCCTAGTCAGCTTGTACTGCCTCTCCTCACCATACTTACTAAAATGGATCACCTCACATTTCTCCAAGTTGAATTTCATCCACGATGTATTCCCCATGCATTCACTGGCGAAGCCAGGCCCTGTTGAAGACTGTTAATTTCTTAATCATGCAGAATGAATAGGTAAGAAACTGAAGGAGAGTCTGTGGATCCCCACCTATGGACTCAGAATGATGGATGACCATAAAGGGAGTAAAGGGAAGATAGGTTGACAATTAGATAGATTCCCCACAGTGTGGAAACAGGCCCTTTGGCTCAACAAGTCCACATCAACCCTCCGAACAGTCCCATTTCCCTCTGACTAACACACCTAACATTACGGGCAATTTTAGCATGGCCAATTCACCTAACCTGCACATCTTTGGACTATGGGAGGAAACCAGAGCATCCGGAGGAAAACCACGCAGACACAGGGAGAATGTGCAAACTCCACACAGACAGTCACCCAGAGGCTGGAATCGAACCTGGGACCCTGGTGCTGTGAGGCTGCAGTGCTAACCACTGAACTACCATAGGTAAAAACAATGACTGCAGATGCTGGAAACCAGATTCTGGATTAGTGGTGCTGGAAGAGCTTCCTGATGAAGGGCTTTTGCCCGAAACGTCGATTTCGAAGCTACTTGGATGCTGACTGAACCACTGTCCTGCCCAAAATTCCTCAGGCAAGTTCAGCCAGAGCCAAGTCTGTGGTCCCTCGGACAGCTCAGCTGTACAAGGGACAGAGGGAAAAGAATAGAAGAGCGATTAGTAATAGAGGATTGCATAGTCGTTTCTGTCGCCACCAGTGTGACTCCAGGATAATATGTTGCTTCCTTGGTACTAGGGTAAAGGTTGTTATGGAGCAGCTGTAAGATATTCTTCTGGGGGAGACTGTTCAGTCAAAGGTTCTGATCCATGCTGGTAACCGCAACTGAGGATGAAATACTGAAAGCAGAATTCAGGGAGTTAGGTAGGAGATTTGAAGGCAGCGCCTCAAAAGCAGTAGTCTTGGGATTCCTCCCGGTTCTACGTGCTGGTGAGCACAGAAATAGGAGAAATGAGTGATTGAATATACAGTTGGAAAGTTGTTACATGAGGGCAGGCTTCGGATTTCTGAGGGTTTTGGACCAATTCTAGGGAAAGTGGAACCTGTACAAGTCAATAGTCTACATCTGAACAGGATTTGGACAAATGTCCTCACAAGCAGATTGGCTAGTAATGTTGAAGAGTCTTTAAACTAGAACAGCAGAGAAATGGGAACCTGTGGGCAAATTCAGAGCAGGGAATGGGAGACAGACTCTGAAAGGCAGAGGAAGCAGAAATTTAAAAATGTACCATGCAGAAATGCGGCGATATGGAAGGGTACATATGAAAACACAAGGTGCACAGTGGATAAAGCCAATGACCCCAGGGCACAGTTAAACAAATGCCTTTGTGATAACATCAACTTGGCTTAAAGAGGGGCAAAATGGGAGATAACACTCTTTGCGTGAACAACTTTCCACGTATATCTCCCCTAAACGTTTGCCTTTCACTTTGAACTAGTGACCCCTAGTAATTGAGTCCCCTACTGTTGGAAAACATTTCTTGCTATCCACCCTGTCTACACCTCTCACAATTTTGTAGGCCTCAATCAGGTCCCCCCTCAAATTCTGTCTTTCTAATGAAAATAATCCTAATCTACACAACCTCTCTTCATAGCTCAGCACCCTACATACCAGGCAACATCCTGGTGAACGTCATCTGCACCCTCTCCAAAGCATCCACATCCTTTTGGTAATGTGGTGACCAGAACTGTACACGGTATTCCAAATGTGGCCGAACGAAGGTCGTATACAACTACACCATGACCTGCCGACTCTTGTACTCAATACCCCGTCTGATGAAGTATGCTTTCTTGACGACTCTACTGACCTGCATTGCCACCTTCAGGGAACAATGGACCTGAACACCCAGATCTCTCTGTACGTCAATTCTCCACAGGACTTTTCCATTTACTGTATTGTTCGCTCTTGAATTGCATCTTCCAAAATGCATCACCTCACATTTGTCCAGATTGAACTCCATCTGCCATTTCTCTGCCCAACTCTCCAATCTATCTATATTCTGCTGTATTCTCCGACAGTTCCCTTCACTGTCTGCTACTCCACCTATCTTAGTGTGATCTGCAAACTTGCTAACAAGGTAACCTACACCTACCTCCAAATCATTCATGTATATCACAAACAACAGTGGTCCCAGCAGGGATCCCTGTGGGACACCACTGGTCACAGGTCTCCATTTTGAGAAGCTCCCTTCCACTACTACTCTCTGTTTCCTGTCGCCCAACACGTTCTCTATCCATTTAGCTAGAACAACATGGACCTCATGTGACTTTACCTTCTCCATCAGCCTCTCATGGGGAACCTTATCAAACGTCTTAATGAAGTCCAAGTATATGACATCTTCATCCCTTCCCTCATCAATCAACTTTGTCATCTCTTCAAAGATTTCGATTTAGGTTTGTAAGACATGACCCACCCTGCAAAAAACCATGCTGCCTATCACTGGTAAGCTCATTTTCTTTCAAACGGATATATATCCTATCCCTTAATATCTTCTCCGGTAGCTTCCCTACCACTGACATCAGGCTCACAGGTCTGTATTTACCTGGATTATCTCTACTACCCTTCTTAAACAAGGGGACAATATTAGCAATTCTCAGTCCTCTGGGACCTCCACTGTTTTCAAGGATGCTGCAAAGGTATCTGTTAAGGCCTCAGCTATTTTCTTGCTCGCTTCCTCAGTAACCTGGGATAGATCCCATCTGGACCGGGGGACTTGTCCACCATAATGCCTTTTAGAATACACAACATTTCCTCCCACCTTATGCTGACTTGACCTAGAATAATCAAAGATCTATCCTTAACCTCAACATCCATCATGTCCCTCTCCTCAGTGAATACTGATGCAAAGTACTCATTAAGAATCTCACCCATTTTCTCTGACTCCACGCATATCTTTCCTCCTTTGTCCTTGAGTGGGCCAACCCTTTTCCTTGTTATCCTCTTGCTCCTTATGTATGAATAAAAGGCTTTAGGGTTTTCCTTAGCCCTGCTTGCTAAGAATATCTCATGACTCCTTTTAGCCCTCTTAATACCTCATTTCAGATTGGTCCTACATTCCCAATATTCTTCCAAAGAGTTGTCTGTCTTCAGTCACCTAGACCTTATGTACGCACCCATTTTCCTCTGAGCTAGTCTCACAATTTCACCTGTCATCTATGGTTCCCCAATCTTCCCATTTCAATCCCTCATTTTCACAGGAACATATCTCTCCTGAACTCTAACTCAACTAGTTTGGTTGGCTGTGCTAAGTTGTCACATAGTGTCCGGGGATTAGATTTGATTCCCTACAGTGTGGAAACAGGCCCTTCAGCCCAACAAGTCCACACCGATCCTCCGAAGAGTCCAAGTGGCATGGTGGCTCAGTAGTTAGCGCACCTGCCTCCCAGCACCAGGGACCTGGGTTCGATTCCACCCTTGGGCAACTGTGTGTGTGGAGTTTGCATGTATGAAATGATTACACCTAGTTTTAGGAGATGAAACTGGGCAGGTGACGATTTTGGAGATAGTAATCATAATGCAGTTAGATTTAGCATCACTATGGAAAGAGACACAAATAGAATTGGATTAAAAGTTCTAAACTGAGAAAAGAAAAAGTTTACAAAGCGGGGGGACGATTTGGCAAATGATTACACCTACTTGAAGGAAAACCACTGGCAAGTCCAAGTGGCATGGTGGCTCAGTAGTTAGCGCACCTGCCTCCCAGCACCAGGGACCTGGGTTCGATTCCACCCTTGGGCAAATGTGTATGTGGAGTTTGCATGTACATCCCATGTCTGCATGGGTTTCCTCTCAACAATTTAAAAATGTGCTGGTTAGTTTGGTTGGCTGTGCTAAGTTGTCGCATAGTGTCCGGGGATTAGATTTGATTCCCTACAGTGTGGAAACAGGCCCTTCAGCCCAACAAGTCCACACCGATCCTCCGAAGAGTAACCCACCCTCTGACTAATACACCTAACACTACGGGCAATTTAGCATGGCCAGTTCACCGAACCTGCACATCGTTGGAATGTGGGAGGAAACCGGAGCACCCGGACGAAACCCACGCAGACACGGGAAGAACATGCAAACTCCACACAGACAGTCGCCCACGGCTGGAATCGAACCTGGGACCCTGGCGCTGTGAGGCAGTAGTACTAACCACTGTGCCACCCGTGCAATGTGTGCAGGCTAGGTGGGTTAGCCATAGGAAATGCAGGTTATGGGAATGAGGTGGGTGCGGGTGGGATGATCTTCAGAGGGCTGAATGGGCTGCTTCCACACTGTAGGGATTCCATGAAATCAGTGAGAGACATTGAACAAATAAGAGTCTGCCGGCACAATGCAGACATGTCCCCAAAATGGAAGTGGGTGCTACTGCCAAGTTTAGAGTGCCCTGATTATCCAGAAACAGACAGGATAAGAAAAAGCAGAAAGATCAAGTTCATGACAATCTCAAATAAAGAAATGTTTTAGGAAGCTATGAGGAGTATCAAAAATAGAGGGTAGAGGAGTGAGAAAGCAAAGACAGGACATGAGAAAATATTCGAGGAGAAAGTGAGGACTGCAGATGCTGGAGATCAGAGCTGAAAATGTGTTGCTGGAAAAGCGCAGCAGGTCAGGCAGCATCCAAGGAGCAGGAGAATCGACGTTTCGGGCATCAGCCCTTCTTCCTGAAGAAGGGCTGATACCCGAAACGTCGATTCTCCTGTTCCTTGGATGCTGCCTGACCTGCTGCGCTTTTCCAGCAACACATTTTCAGCTATGAGAAAATATTGGTGAGTAAAGTTAAGGAAAATCCAAAAAGGTTTGATGACTGAAGAAAGGGGTGGTCTTATCAGGGGTGTACACTGTAACAGGTACATGGTTGCAGAAGATGGAGTGAGGATTCCAAATGAATATTTTCTTTTTGTTCTCACAAAGGACAGGGATGATGCAGACATTCAAATTAAAGAGGACGAATGTAAAATATTAGATAAAATAAACATAATGAGAAGGAAAGTACTGAAGGGACTGACCACCTTAAAATGGATAAATCAACAGGGACAGTTGAATTGTATCTTTGGCTGTTAAAAGAGGGCATACAGGATGCCCGGAGGATAGTTTTCCAATCCCCACTAGCTCCAGGTACCAGGGGATTGGAGGTCTGCAAATGTTGTACCATTATTCATAAAGGGAGAGGCCAAATAACTATAGAGCCATCCGTCTGATCTCGTTGTTGGATACATTCAATGCTATAAGATAAGATAACTATTACTTGGAGATGCACAGATTAATTGGTGATAGTGAGGTTTTGTTCAGGGAAAGCCGTGTCTTACCAATCTAATTTAGCTCCTCTATAGCGTCCCTACACTGTGGAAAAAGGCCATTTGGCCCAACAAGTCAACATCAACTCTCTAAACAGCATCTCACCCAGACTCCCATCTCCCTGTTCTATCCCTGCAATCCTGCATTTCCCACAGCTAGTCCACCGAATTCACACATCCCTGGACACTATGGACAATTTAGCATGGTCAATCCACCTCATGTGCCCACTTTTGGACTGTGGAAGGAAACCCATGGCAGACACGGGGAGTATGTGCAAACTCCAAACAGACAGTCACCCGAGGCTAGAATCGAACCCAAGTCCCTGACGCTAACCACCGAGCCGTCATGCTGCTATGAGGCAATAACAAGGAGGTTCAATGAGGGTAGTGCAGTGGATGTTGACTGCACGGATTTCAGTATTTCATAAGGTTCCGCATGGCAGACTGGTTAGAAAAATGAAAGGCCAGTGGGATACAGGAGAACATTAGTGAGTTGGATCCAAAATTGACTTAGTGACAGCAAATAAAAGGAATTAGCCAATGGATGTTTTTGTGAATGGAAAAATGGTGCTCCACAGGTCAGTATTGGGTTCCTTGCTGTTTGTGATATATATCAATGCTTCAGACTGAATGTCGGAGATACAATTTGAGAAATGTAGCTGAAAAGTTGATAGTGAAGAGAATGGCTGTCAAACACGGAATGATATCAGTCATTTGGTTGAGTGGGTGGAAACGCAATAAATTATATTCAAACTGGAGAAGTGTGGTGTAAATTTATTTTGGAAGGGCAAATAAAGCAAGGGAGTATACAGAAACAAAAGACAGAAGTTACTGGAAAAGCTTAGCAGATGTGGCAGCATCTGTGATGAGAAATCAGAGTTAACATTTCGGGTCCAGTAATGCTTCCTCAGAATACAGTAAATTGGAAGGATATTAAGAGGGTTAGGGGAAATTAGAGACATTGGAGTGTCAGTCCACTGGTCCCTAAAGGTAGCTGGACAGATAGACAAATTGGTAAAGAAGGCGTATGTAATGCTGTTTTTTATTGGCCGAGGTATTGCAGGGATGCAATGCTGGAACTCTCGCAGATACTGGTTAGGTCACTGCTGGAGTTTGCTGCACAGTTCTGGTCACAACAATAAAGGAAATAAATAATTGCTCGAGACAGTGTATATAGGGTATTTCAAGAAGGCTGTAGTTATTGAGTAAGATTGGACAAGCTGGGATCATTTTCCTGAGAACAGAGGAGCTATTTAGTTGAGCTGCACAAAATAATCAGGAGCTTGGATAGAGTGGGTAGGGAAGAGCAGTTTCTCTGGTGGACAGGTCAATGTCCAGGGAACACAGTTTTACGCTGATTGGTGGAAGAAAATTATTTTAACCTTTTGAGGCGGGGAGAGAGTAAGTGGCTATCTGTGGGCATCTGGTTTGATTTTTAGATTAGATTGCTTACAGTGTGGAAACAGGCCCTTTGGCCCAACATGTCCACACCGACCCGCCACCCACACATTTAACACTACGGGCAATTTAGCATGGCCAAGTCACCTGACCTGCACATCTTTGGACTGTGGAAGGAGCACACCCATGGGGAGAATGTGTAAACTCCACACAGTCAGTCACCTGAGGCGGGAATTGAACCCAGGTCTCTGGCACTGTGAGGCAGCAGTGCTAACCTTTGTGCCACCGTGCCACCCTCAAGCTTGCTGCTCGAGATGGAAATCTCCAACTCATTTCAAAGGAACCTCGATCTGGCCCTGAACTGCTGGAACCTGCAAGGCTACAGACCAGGTTCTAGAAAGTTGGATTCCAGTTTATTCAGCTGGTTCAGGCTTGATGAGTTGAATGGCCTCCTGTGCTGTGTCATTTCTATGGTTCTGAGTCAGAGAAGTGAGAAATGCATTATTCTTGTAATACCTTCACCTGACTCCCATTAGCAAGAGTATTTTCAAATTCTTCATCCAAAGACCATTCTGAAGACTTGGTGCCAAAGCAACTTTTCTCCACTACTGTGAATTTGTTTCCTTGCTGCTTTATCTCCATTTCCAGGTTATCATCCATTGCCAACTTTCTCTGATTTGCAGGTATACCTGTTCACACAAAACCAGGAGGAAGATTGTTATTCACAAGAGGCAGCCTAACCCACAACCTGACGGGCCCATGATGTTTCGTCTGCAATGATACAAACCTCACCTCTGCAATGTGATTGCAGTGTCTGTTCTCATCAGTTAGTAAACCAAGAAATAAGAATACAAGAACAACTTGCATTGTGTAGCACCTTTTGTTGTGTGTGGTTTCCTTCAAGCCCAAAGTGGTTCAATATGCGGGTGGGTAGCACCTCGCTGGTCTAACTTGTTAAATGAACAATGTGGAGTTAATTGCAGTACTGCAGCATGGTTCATGATTATGACCTGCAATATTACAGACTGTGAGGAACATACTAACCACAGATACGTCCCCTGCCAGCTCTTTCTTTATTCTGACCAAGTCCCCATGACATTATCACAGTGGGTCATGCTTATCACATGCAAATATTAACCCTTTCAGGCCGCTATACAGCAGCGTTGACATTTTAAAACATGCTAGCCTCTTGTTATGCAACATTAAAATTACAGCAGTCATCATCAGATGATTCCAAAACAGATGATCAAATGCTTGGTCCAAGAGCTAATCGAAGGAGCATTTCTGGAGTTTCAGAATGTGGAGCCTGGGCAACTGAAGGAATGGCCACCAACGGTGGAGCAATTAAAAAGAAAATTAAAAAACACACACCAGGTTTATTTGGAAGCACTAGGTTTTGGTGCTCCTTCATCAGGTGGTTGTGGAGGTTAAGATCATGCTCACAGAATTTATAGCCAAAGGAGTCCAGTGTCATGGAGATGTGATACAGTAACAATCTTAGATTTAAAACTTTCATCTTTTATAATGGGCTATACTGGTTTCTGTTCTTTGATATATAAACCCCAGAAATTCTTTCAAGTTACACTCTCAAAGTTGCTCAGCTTTTCAAACATTAGGTGTGAAGTCTTGTCTGTGTCCCAATGCTATGTCAGACTGACAAATCCTCTGTCTAGCTTTCTAGATTCATGTGGAGTTATGCAGTTTTTGAGCAAAATAAAATGTAAATCTGCATAAGCAAATTCACCCATTAAGTTACATGTGTGCGCATGTAGGAGCGACAGATTGAGTGTGCTTGTGGGTGTGAGTGCAGGTGACTGTGTGTGTGTGTGTGTGCGCGTGGGGCGCTTGGTTAAAGTGAGTGTGATGGGGTATGTGTGGGAGGATGCGTGTGTCGGTGAGAGGTGGAAGCGTGCGGAAGATCTTGGCAAGGTGCTCATCCTCATCGATAAGGTGTTGCAGGCTGCAAAGTGCCACAATGAGAAACCGTTATAACCTCCTCAGGAGACACACAGGCTGCAACAGACGGGGTACCCTTTGTTGTCCGGTACTTCCTGGGAGCAGAATGATTACGCCATGTTCTTTGCTGCCTGCAGTACATTAATGATGAGGATGAGCACCTCCCTAGGACGTTCCCTTTGCTCCCACGTTTCGCCTTGAATCAACCACCAAACCTTAAACAGATCATGATTCGTAGCAAATTGCCCTGCCTTCAGGACAACAACACTATGCAACCCTGCCACAGCAGCCACTGCAAGGTGAGTCAGAGTATCGACACGGATGGCACCATTACACGTGGGGATATCTTCCACCAAGTATGCTGCAACTACTAAACAGGCCAATGAATTCCAGCCACCCACCACCCTCTGAGTGAAGCCTTTGTCCACATGTGCCCTCTCATCATTCTTCTAATCATCTTAAATCTCTACCCACAGTGACTGACCTCTCTATGAGGAAAAAGAAATCTTTTTGCTCATCCCTGTTTGCTCTATCTTAGCCCCTCATCACTTTGTGTCCCTAATTTTTACATCTCAATGAAGAGACCCCTCAGCCTCTTCTGTTGAAAGAAAAACAACCCTAGCCAGTCCACCTTCCAAAAACCTGCATTTTCCAAGCCTTGACAACACTGTTGTAAATTTTCTTTGTGCTCCCTCCAGAACAATTACACCGTTTCCTTAATGTGGTCACCAGAACTGTACACAGACTGCAGCTGGTCATAGAATCATAGAAGCCCTTCAAGTGTGGAAGCAGGCCATTTGGCCCATCAAATCCCTCAAAAGAGCCTTCCACTCAGGCCCAAACCCCTACCCTATCCCTGTAACCTCGCATTTCTCCACACGTGCTAATCCATCTTGACACTATGGGGGATGCAGACATGAGGAGAATGTGCAACTTCACATAGACAGTTGCCCCAGGTTGGAGTCAAATCCAGGTTCCTGATACTGTGAAGCAGCACTGCTAGGCAATGAGTCACTATGCCTCCCTTGGCCTGATCAGTGTCTGCACACTTCTAGCATTACATCCCTGTTTTTGTGTTCAATACCTCATTTGATGAAGAAAGACATCCCGTATATCATAATTAACACTTTCTCTACTTGGTGTGTCACCATCTCAAATCTGTGGACATTCACTCCAAAGCTTCTCATATTGTCTATACCTTTTAATAACCTCCCATTTAATTTATTGTATATTCCCTTGCTTTGATTGCCCTGCCCAAGGGAATACCTCACACTTCTTGGGATTGAATTACATTTGCCACTCCTCTACCCACTCAACCAAACCATTTACGTCATCCTATTGTCTACAGCCATGCTCTTCGCCATCAACAACACAGCTAATTTTTGTAATCTCTGCAATTTCCTAGTCATGCTGTCCACAATAAAGTTTAACTCATTAATACATACCCCAAACAGCAAGAGATCCAACATCAAGCCCTATTGACTCCTATTGGAAACTGCTGCCCATTTCGAAGAATATTTGTCAATCATCGCCCTTTGTTTCCTGTCACTGAGCCAACTCACCATATTCCCTTTGAAACCCACAGGCTTTGACTTTTTTGACCTGTCTGCTATGTTGGACCTTGACAAAGGTCTTACTAAAATCCATGGAGGCAGCGTCCACTGCAGCACCCTCATCAATCCTGCTCGCTACTTCCTCAGAAAATTCAACTGAGTTAGCCAGACATGATCTTCCCAGAACAAAACCATGCTGACTATCCCTGATTAAATTGTGCATCTCCAAGTAACAGTTAATCTTCTCTCTCAGTATCAGTTCCAGGAATTTGCCGAGCACCTAGGTCAGACTGACGAGCCTATAATTATTTAGCCTATTCCTCACACATCTTCTGAAACTCCCCCAGCTGTCATGGTGGGAGTTGAACCATGCCCCTAAATCATTAAGCTAGACCTTTGCACTACTCATCCAGTGACATCATTGCGGCATCATTGATATACCACCATGAGAACATGCATGGTTTTGATTCATTGATCGCTGGGTAATGAGTGCTTCTTAATCCAGAGAAGACAGAGAGATGCTTCTGGTTGTGATATGTGAAACTCATTGGAGGCACCATTGATTAGGGAGCGTGGATGGAGTGGGGAAGCGGGGGAATGATTGAGTACATTATCGAACAGGCAGCCAGTAAGACTGCAGTGTGCGAGATGCTGTGCAGCTCCGAATCAAGGTGGGGAAGATCTGTAACTCCCCACAAATTAACCTTGGGTTAACATTAACTCATTAGCATTTAATTGAACACTTCTTTAAGCTCAACAATGGCTGACTTACCCAAGACAATGAGGAATGCTTCAAAGTTATGATTTTCAGACACTTGCCAAACTCCATCGAAAGCCATTGCTAAATCGTTTGTGTTACTTCCTACTAGTGACCTGGTGAAAGAAGTTACAGATGAGATGTGTTTATGATAAAGTTCAGGTAGAGATAGAGTTTCAAAATTTTACAGCACTGAAGATAGCCATTCAGTCGGTCTTGCCTCTACTGGTTCTTTGAAAGAGCAATTGCACTTCATCCCTGATCACTGCCTCTTGTTCATCATTTGGTAAATGTCAGGTGCTGCATTTTGGGAAAGCAAATCTTAGCAGGACTTATACACTTAATGGTAAAGTCCTCGAGAGTGTTGCTGAACAAAGACACCTTAGAGTGCAGGTTCATAGCTCCTTGAAAGTGGAGTTGCAGGTAGATAGGATAGTGAAGAAGACGATTGGTATGCTTTCTTTTATTGATCAGAGTATTGAGTACAGGAGTTGGGAGGTCATGTTGTGGCTGTACGGGATATTGGTTAGGCCAGTATTGGAATATTGCATGCAATTCTGGTCTCCTTCCTATTGGAAAGATGTTGTGAAACTTGAAAGGGTTCAGAAAAGATTTACAAGAATGTTGCCAGGGTTGGAGGATTTGAGCTATAGGGAGAGGCTGAACAGGCTGGGACTGTTTTCCCTGGAGCGTTGGAGGCTGAGGGGTGACCTTATAGAAGTTTACAAATAATGAGGGACATGGATAGGATAAATAGACCAAGTCTTTTTCCTGAGGTGGGGGAATCTAGAACTAGAGGGCATAGGTTTAGGGTGAGAGGGGAAAGATATAAAAGAGACCTAAGGGGCAACATTTTCATGCAGAGGGTGGTATGTGTACGGAATGAGCTTTTGGAGGAAGTGATAGAGGCTGGTATAATTGCAACATTTAAGAGGTATTTGGATGGGTATATGAATAGGAAGGGTTTAGAGGGATATGGGCCAGGTGCTGGCAGGTGGGACTAGATTGGGTTGGAATATCTGGTTGGCATGGACGAGTTGGACTGAAGGGTCTGTTTACCTGCTGTACATCTCTATGACTCTATTTAGTAAGTTCCTTATCATCAAGTTTGTATGCAATTCCCTTTCAAAATCATTTGTGGAATCAGTTTCCATCATATTTCGAAGTTCTAACAAGTCACAGATCGAAAAAACAATTCACCTCATCTCTCCTCTGGAACTCAATAGTTTTAAATCCACTGGCTATTGATCCATTCAACTGAGGGAAGAGATTTCTATCACTAACTGATCAGAAACTCTCATTATTTTGAACCCTCTACTACCCCACCCTTCAAGCTTCTCACTGTTCCAAGGAGAACCATTTTAACCTTTTCAATGTCTCTTCATACTTAAGCCTCCATCCCTGGTTGGAAAAAGACACAGCGTTAGAGAATCTCTTCCCAGGTCGGGTTCAGTCAGGCACATTGTGACATTTAAGATATCGGATCCAGTTTGTAGCCTGACACAAAATGGCTTCCTTTGATGTCGTTAACTCACTCCTTGGAGTTTTAATTGGATTTTAATTCTCAGCCAATTGTAATGTCCACTGGATGTCACAATGCGATTTCATTTATTCTCATTGACGATAATGATGGCTTTTATATCATTTAAATCACTGATTCTACTGATGTACTTCAGGACAAGACTTTGGTCTCACAATGTTCAGTTAGTTCAGTGGGATAAACTGTTCAGGCACTTCACTTGATGGAAGAGCAGTACTTTGAAAGCTTATGACTTCAAATAAACCTGTTGGACTATAACCTGGTAGTGGGTGACTCCTGAATTTAATTTGATTAGATGCACTACAGCAACTCACTGAAAAATATCACCCAGTTACTCTTCAAGCTGTCTCAATCAATAAAACTTTAAAGTTACAAGTGAGCTTTAAACACCTTTTATATTTGAACATTTCTAAAATGATATCATAGGATGAAAATATTCTAGGGGCAGCATAACGCTTAGCACTGCTGCCTGACTACACCAGGTCCTGGGTTTGATTCCACTCTTGAAAGTAGAGTTTGTACATTCTCCCCATATCTGTATGAGTTTCCTCCAGGTGCTCTAGTTTCCTCCCACAATCCAAAGGTTAAGATGGATTGGCCACGGTAATTTGCCCAAGTGTCCTGGGATGTGCAGACTAGGTGTGTTAGTCATGGTCAATGCAGGGTTACAGGGATAAGGTACAGGGTGAATCTGGGAGGGATGCTCTTCAGAGGGTCCGTGTAGACTTGATGGGCTAAATGGCCTGCTTCCACACTGTAAAGATTCGATGATGCTCTTACTAAGGAATCCTGGAGGCCTTTGAGGGATGTGAAAATCAAAGCTCAAACTTGGGTTTTCTATTTGCTTGTTGAAGGTGGGTCAGAATTTGTGGTCCATGGTTAGTTACCCTGGAGAAGGTAGTGGTGAGCTGCCTTCTTGAACAATTGCAGTGCACTTACAATTCCATTAAGGAAGTTGTTCCAAGATTTTGACCTGGCAACAATGAAGAAATTGTGATACATTTCCAAGCGAAGATGGTGAGTGGCTTGAATGGTGCTAGTCTTCCCAAGTGTCTGCTACCCTTGGCCTTTTAGGTGGTAGTTGTCATGGGTTTGGATGGTGCTGTTGAAGGTATCCGAGTGAGTTGCTGTAGTGCATCTAATCAAATTAAATTCAGGAGTCACCCACCACCAGGTTATAGTCCAACAGGTTTATTTGAAGTCATAAGCTTTCAAAGCTCTTCCATCAAGTGAAGTGCCTGAACAGTTTATCCCACTCAAAACAATGGAAGCATCTACAACTGAATTGGTTCAAATTGCAACACACACAGTGAACAGAGTCATGATAAATTAAGAGGACACACTTTCAATAATTGCTGCAAGTTTCTCTATTACCAACATTACCATATGCTAACTCTGGGTGTTAGAGTATGAGGAGAAAGTGACGACTGCAGATGCTGGAGATCAGAGCTGAAAATGTGTTGCTGGAAAAGCGCAGCAGGTCAGGCAGCATCCGAGGAGCAGGAGAATCGACGTTTCGGGCATAAGCCCTTCTTCAGGAATGAGGAAAGTGTGTCCAGCAGGCTAAGATAAAAGGTAGGGAGGAGGGACTTGGGGGAGGGGCGTTGGAAATGTGATAGGTGGAAGGAGGTCAAGGTGAGTTGGGGGAGGGGCTTTGGAAATGCGATAGGTGGAAGGAGGTCAAGGTGAGTTGGGGGAGGGGCGTTGGAAATGCAATAGGTGGACCTCCTTCCACCTATCGCATTTCCAACGCCCCTCCCTCAAGTCCCTCCTCCCTATCTTTTATCTTAGCCTGCTGGACACACTTTCCTCATTCCTGAAGACGGGCTTATGCCCGAAACGTTGATTCTCCTGTTCCTTGGATGCTGCCTGACATGTTAGAGTAAGAGTTGTATGTGGTCTATAGATTGTATTATTATTGTAATGTTATATAGTGAAGCTTATTATTCTTTGTTCAAAACCATGGGACCTTTATTCTCTTAGCAAGTTCACTGGATTTCACACTTTCTCTGCTGGAAGGAAATGTTACTGGCCCCTCGCCAGATTTATAACAAGCTGCCTGTCTGGCCCGGGATCAGAACCGCTTGATCTCATCTCTTTGGAGTCACCTCGTATCCAATGTGTGATTTAATTTGTCATGACTCTTTGCTCACTATGCTTTGTTACAATTTGAACTAATTAAGTTGCAGATACTTCAGTTGTTTCAAGTGGGATAAACTGTTCTCTTGCTTCCTCTTGACTCGCATTTTGCCTCAAAGCTGTTGTCATTTGCAATTTGAACTCTCTTCAATACAGGTAACAATGATAAACATTTCCTCTGGTATAGCTAGTGGCAGCTTTCCACCTCATTGATAGCATGAAATAAGTTTCTTGTTCCAATTCAGGAAGTTTAAGTCCTGTTCTAGGCTTTGCCTTGGATTTATGGAATCCTGTAAAATCTTCTAGCAGCTGTTCCTTGACCTTTCGCAGTTAAACCTCTTTCACCTTTTGAATGAGACTGAGGTTCAAACATACTTTCCTACTCTGGAATGAAAATTCCTGGCTGTGACATATCTATCGCAAAAAAAAACCTGGCCCAGTCCTCTCTTGGCGAGCAGTAACATCATCTACAGTCCTCTCAATTGTTTACTGAAGTGTACTTGTCCAGCTTCTGATTTAGTGTGTGATTTAGAAGCTATTCCATACCTCAAGGATAGTTTTCTTCCAGAAAGTTAAATTTTATTTTCTATTTATCCCCTCTCTGAAATTAAATTATCCTAGCAAAACTAATTCTGATCTCAAGGCTTATTCAGCAATTCATTTAAAACAGTGCATTAACTAGCCAAGTGTAGACTTCACTGCTTTTAATATTGAGTGTGCTTTCTGTTTTGACCTCATTGTGACACAGGAAATTATATTCAATGCAGAATGACAAAATATAATACTTGAGTTTAATTCATTCATTCATTCATTCATTCATTCATTCGTTTAATTCACATCAACTGTCGGACAGGGCAGGGCTTTCTACTGCATCTGTAAATCGCAATGACTAAGCGGAAACGCCTGACTGAATTATATCAATGTTGCCAAGTGAGGATTTGAGTCAATTGACTGGATTCTCTCTGCTCAATAGAACAGAGTGTCTTTTTCTGGTAAATACTATTCGTGATCAGAGCATGGTACTCAGTACAATCAAAATGCCTCAGGACTTGGTGAAAGATTGAAGTCTTTTTAAAATGCGTCTGGGTAGCTTGGACCAATATCAGCAAAGTATTGCCTGTGAAGCAATATCTAATAAACTTACAATTTATTACACAATCGTGGCTACATTGTGTGTGTGTGCACGTGTCTGTGTGTGTCTACATGTGTGTGTGTCTGTGTGTGCACGTCTGTGTGTGTGTGTGTGTGTCTGTGTGTGTGCGTGTCTGTGTGCGTGTGTGTGTGTATGCGTGTCTGTCTATGTGTGTGTGCGTGTGTGTGCATGTCTGTGTGTGTGTGTCTGTGTGTGTGCGTGTCTGTGTGTGTGCGTGTGCATGTGTGTGAATGTCTGTGTGTGTGTCTATGTGTGTGTGTGTGTGTATGTGTGTGTGTGCGTGTGCATGTGTGTGCATGTCTGTGTGTGTGTGTATGTGTGTGTGTGCGTGTGCATGTGTGTGCATGTCTGTGTGTGTGTCTATATGCGTGTGTGTGTGTATATGCGTGTATGTGTGTATATGCGTGTATGTGTGTGTGCGTGTGCATGTGCATGTATGTCTGTGTGTGTGTGTCTGTGTGTATGTGTGTCTGTGTGTGTGCGTGTGCATGTGTGTGCATGTGTGTCTGTGTGTGTGTGTATGCGTGTCTGTGTGTGTGCGTGTGCATGTGTGTGTATGTCTGTGTGTCTGTGTCTGTGTGTATGTGTGTGTGTGTGTGCATGTGCATGTGTGTGCATGTCTGTCTGTGTGTGTCTGTGTGTGTGCGTGTGCATGTGTGTGCATGTGTGTCTGTGTGTGTGTGTATGCGTGTCTGTGTGTGTGTATGTGTGTCTGTGTGTGTGTGTGCATGTGTGTGCATGTCTGTGTGTGTGTGTCTATGTGTGTGTGTGTGTATGCGTGTATGTGTGTGTGCGTGTGCATGTGTGTGCATGTCTGTGTGTGTGTGTGTGTGTGTGTGTATGTGTGTGTGTGCGCTTGTGTGCCAGAGCTCTGATTTCCTTGGTTTGAATCCTCATTGTGCTCAGCCCCTGAGCTGTCCCATACCAAGTTGTGAGGGAATTAGGTCAGCCATACCATCTCAGTGGGAAGGGGAATATTGGCACCAAAAGCATCAACCAAAAAAGAGGAGCCTCGGAGTAGGTCACCACTGAATTTGGAAAAATGTGGCAACGGTAATGTGAGAAAATCCCTTCTCGCATGAATTGTTTGGTTCTGGAATGCACTTCCGTGGTAAAAGCCAAGTCATTTGAGGCAGTGAAGAAAGCATTGAATAATTATTGAATAGGAACAAAAGACCGGGTAAAAGACTCTGGAGTGAGCACTTAATCATAGTGCTCACTTCAGAGCTGGGACAGAATGGACTGAGTGACCTCCTTCTCCAATGTACTACAACTGTGTGAGTTCGTGATAAAGGAATTCTGCAGGGACAATTGCTCAGGTTGCAGAAATGTGGCATGTTCTTTAACTGCCCATTATCAACCTTGGCTGTTCTGTTTAAGATGTACAGCTGCAGCTAATCACATTGCTCAACTGTCTGGAGTTACTGGCTATAATCTGGAAAATAGAGGTACCGATTGAATACTTCTCTTGTTACCTTTTGAGAACTTCATGCTCAACGCTTTCCACAAGACCAGTCGGCTAGTATTTCAGAAAACCAACTGCAATCTTACGAACAATGAGAGCTTTGCTTTGTCTGCCTGGTATGACTGGCAAATGGCTCTTACAGGCTGGATTGATCCCAATGAAACATGACCTTTTTCTAAAGATGGACAACGCTTGAGGACCGAACATCTGAGCGAGAATTAATTCTAAAACAGAGAGCACTCACCTCAGTTGCTGCTGTTTCTTCTGCAGGGAGCTATGAGATGATGTGAATCTTCTGGCACATCTGATCTCTGTATGCAAATTGTCACATCTGACTCGATTTATCCATGGCTCCCTTGTGCCTTTGGGCATTTACAATGTGCAAATGTGATGACTAAATCAGAAAAGGTAGCTCCACCAGTTCTGGCTTGTTCCTTTCAATGAAACAATATCTGTTGTATGAAAGGTATGAGAGGGCTTTGTTAAGAGGTGGAGCTGTCGAGACTTGAATCCATCAATCCCTGCCCAAAACTATTCACCAGCATGTTGAAGTAAGAAATGAAAAGTTGAGATTAACTGATTTCATTAACCCAGACTTTGCCAGATCCCCCACTGATAGCAGAAACATTGACAATATGCAGCAAAGCCCAGCTCTCCATGACAAGAGGGAATGGCTGCAATCAGTATGATGTATTGTGGTTGTTGTTTGACTTCAGTGTAAAACTTCTGCTACCTGTCTCCCATTCCCAACAATGTCACTGAAGAAGGGCTAATGCCCGAAACGTCGATTCTCCTGCTCCTTGGATGCTGCCTGACCTGCTGTGCTTTTCCAGCAACACATTTTCAGCTCTGATCTCCAGCATCTGAAGTCCTCACTTTCTCCTCCCATTCCCAACAAGCAAGAGTGGACGTGTACAATCTGTGTCGGGCCAGACCAGTCCCAGTTCCTCCGGACACCCCAAAGTCAGCATGTTACTTTGAAACTTCAACGATGTGGGTAAACAGTGACAATCAACATGCAGACTGCAAGGTCCTATAAAGAGCAAACAGCAGTCCTTGACCTGAACGAATAACTAACCAGAAAACAAAAATATGGTCAGCTCTCTAAATCATCATTTATCCTAAGGATCAAGCAGTTCTTCTGTGAGAGACTGTGAGACTGAACTTCACTGCTAAAGGCAGGTAAGGAGGAAGCAGTTACTGGGGTGTGGCTGACTGGATTGAGTAGCACTGCCAAGTGTGAGATGTGTCTCACTAAATAGTGTGCTAGACCTTTGAACCAGACACTGTGGTTTAAAATCCCACTCCACAGACTTCAGTTCAAACCCCAGCCTGATGTTTGACTATACTGTCAAAGTATTGCTTTCTGTCAAACAAAATATTAAATCAAAGCCTGGGTGAATATTAAAAAGAACCATGGTACTGTTCTGAGGACTTGGAGAGAGTGTAACAGGTTGATACTCGAACATATTAGAACATGGTCTGCGGTACAGGAACAGACCAACCATGGAGACTACAGAAAGTCAGAGTTGGTGAAGTGTGGAGCTGGATAAAGCAGCATCAGCGGCTTTGGGAAGTCAATGTGTCAGGTTGGAAGCTCATGGCAGCTTCCAGGGTTCCTGATGCAGACTCTATGATGTGATACTAGTGATTAAAGATCACTTGTACATTGATGAAATGGAATGCTTTCTGTTTATTAAGTCAAACACTTTAGGATATGGCACTCTGAAAGTGATGTGCATTCTATCTGTCATACCCTACCCCCTGGGGATCCTAGCAATGTTGAGGCAAAGCTTACTACTAAGGCTGCAGTGAATTCGTCATGGGGAAACAAGATGAAGTGCTCTGCTCTGACACAAATTGCATTGGTAACAGCATCGAAACATTGGTGTTTGAATGATTGAGAGATCGTACACAGGACCCCAGTGGGTCCTTGGAAAGAACAGATTAAATGAAGGTTCAACTCAGTTGTCACCTTGACAACCCACCAGGATGGGATGGCCACCCATTCTTTGGGGTCTCAGGCCCTTCACCAGCAGTTGGCATAGTTCAGTGACAGTGTCCCAGGTCATCCTCAGTATGTGGTGATGCTGCATCTTACTCACCTTAGGAATGATGAGGGGGTGCCGATGTTGGACTGGTGCGGACAAGGTCATAGGTCAGGTGGCACCAGGTCGGAGTCTAACAGGTTTGTATAAAATCACAGGCTTTCGGAGCATTGCCCTTCATCAGGTTTGGCAGTCACTGAAAGGCTGATGGTCCTAAGCTTGTGGTGCATTTGATCCTCCTCAATTCCTCCTTCTGAGCAGCATGGCCACAGTGACAATGACCTCTGCTGTTGCTGGATCCATTGGGCACGATTGCACCGACTGTGTGAGGGGAATGTTAGAACCTGAACAGGTCCTCAGTAATATGAGAATTCATACTAGGGTGGACAGTGAGAGTCTTTTTCCTCCGATGGTGACACATAGCATGAGGGGACACAGCCTTAAATTGAGAAGTGCTAGATATAGGACAGATGTCAGAGATGGGTTCTTTACTTAGAGAGTAGTAGGGGCATGGAATGCCCCACCTGAAACAGTAGTTGACTCGGCAACTTTAGGGGTATTTAAATGGTCATTGGATAGACATATGGATGATAATGGAACAGTGTAGGATAGGTAGGCTTCAGGACCTATACTGCGCTGTAATGTTTATGTTCTATAACTGATGGTCTAGAACCTTCCATATAGTAGGGCATGAAGCACTCTGACAAGGAATGCCTCTTCATACGCCCTTGACGTAGGGTCAATAACAAAACATCGTTCTGATGAATGCCGCATGAGCATCATTGCCCAAATGGAGCAGGACAGTGAGTACTGTAGGATTGCTGCTGCCTGGTCTCCCTACCTTCCATAGCCAATGCCCCATATCCTCACACTCGCATCTCCCTCCACCCACTCCAATCCACTGCCCTTGATTGATGACTGCTGACAACTTATGACAAATTGCTTGGATTTGTATCTGCATCACAATATAAGGTGGGACAAAATAATCCGAGCCTGAATGAGGTAGCAATGTCAAACAGGCAAGGCAAGACAGAACTACTGTGAATATCTAAGTGGACACAAAATAGTGAGAGCTAAGAGAGCAGATGAGGAGCTCCAAGATGCTTCTTGTCCAATCCATGGGTGTCTCTGCATGCAATGTGTCCTTGAAGCAGCATTACAAAATGTAGCATTGAAGTGCAGCACTGTATTGTAAATGAGATATACCATATGGTGAGGCTGGTACTATGGATAGCGACTGTTGGCAGTCATTATCCATAGAGTATACCCTGAGAATGTTAAAGACTGCTGTTGAAGATGGAGCAAGATGTGAGAGGACCAAGCAGTGAGCTCGAGCCAGCAGGTACCACTCTCGACTTGGTTGCAGGTTGAAGAATCTTATTTCTTGCAATCTTGCCATTTGTCATTTTCTAAATGACTTGTCATTGCCTACATTATTCAATGGTTTTGGAAGATTCGGCGCAATGATCATCCAACACAACACTTTATCTCAATTGTAAGGGGAGGGGAAATAATGATTTATTTGTATATTCTATCAGGAAACACTTTCAAAACTTAGTTCTTTAAATGATTAGTGAAGCTTATGTAGAAAAATGTTCAAAACATCACAAACATCTGCCAGAAATATCAGCTCAGATAGTTGCTAAGTCTTGGGCAGGCTCAGCTCACTCTACAATGAACTATGTAGCAACATCTTCTACATCGACCTCAATAAATTGAAAGGAGATTGACAAAGTAGATGTAGAGAGGGTGGTCCCACGCCCCCCCGAATCAGGTCACGATCCTGTGGCAACCATCACCTCAGAGTGCGGTGGATGCCAGAACACTGAATAAATTTCAGGAGGAGATAGACAGATTTTGAAATGGTAATGGGTCAAAGAGTTGAGGAGAACAGGCCAGAAAAGTGGAGTTGAGGCTGAGATTGTATGGAATAGCCGAGCAGGCTCGAGGGGCTGAATAGCCTACTCGTGCTCCTGGTTCTTATGTTCTAATTCAATGGAAAGATTGGCCTTTAGGTTAAAATGTCAGTGATAAAAGAGCACAGCACCTCAGACAATGCATTACTTGTATGACAATGGAGAATGAGCACTTGTCTGAGACCAGCATTTAAACACACAAGTCTCCGTGATAGATGTAGGGGTACTTTTAGCTCAAGCTGACACAATGTCGAACTAACTCAACAGAGAGTAAGAGCAAACTCCAGAGTTTTTCAGTTCTGTATGGATCTGACAGATTGCACAGTACGCTTCCCATTTGAGCAAGTCTGTAACACATGTTACAGCCATGAAATGTGAACTTTGTCCTTTGCTTTGTGCAACATTTGTCAGCTCATCACAGTAAGATGGAGAAATCCTAAACAAATACAGAAAATGTTGGGAACACTCAGCAAGTCTGACAGCATCAATGGAGAAGAATAATCAAAGTTTGAAATAATTCCACAGAGGCTGGTAGCCTGTCACCAAGTCACCTTTTATTCAACTTTAGTACTGCCTCTTCAGATTCAACTCCCCCTTTTTTTTCCTTATTTTTGTTTTTTCTTTTTGTTAGCCCCCCACACTACCACCTAACTGCGGTAGTGCTTATTTTTTCCCAGCACCCATGTTGTGTGTGTTCAGGTGTGAGACACAGGGAAAGACACAAGATGCACAAATCTTTATTCAGTTTCCACCACCAGGAAGATAGGGAAAACACCCGAGTGGCCTGTGACAAGCAGTGCCCTTGATACTCCCCTTTTTGTCTGTCAGCCAGGGCTCCATGATTGGAGCAGGTCAATACCCCAATGAAGGAACTCAGGTTCTATCAGGTCCAGCTGACTGACCTTGTTATAATCACTACAGAGTTGACCTTTTCAGATTGACGATCTTTCATCAAGGCTGGAACAGGTTAGAGATGTCACTGGTTTTGATCACAAATGAACATTCATACAAGGAGCAGGAGGGCCTTTTGAAGCCTCCTGGTCGCTAAAATATTAATAGATGACTTGGCCAAACAGCAAGGGATGATGGGTACATGGATTAAATAAAACTCTGAAATCAAAAAACCCTGAAATCATAAAACCCACACACCAGACACAGTCCAAGCATAGCAGCCAGGTGCTAATGACATTAGCATCATATAAAAGGCAACAGCTATCCTGGATAGATATACCACCAACAATTTATCCACCAAACAAAGGGAAGGCCTAAACAGACAGGCCTTGGGTCCTGCTACACAAACAGCAGCATGTAATCCGAATGATTGACACTGTTTCAAACCATTAAGTGAGTCTCCCTGATTGGCCAGATCTATAAAAAGTTCCAGAAAACCATCTAAAAGGTATTTTAAAAAGGGATTCGCCCGCAGATTGCTCTCTTGGATCCTCTTGGACCTTCTGAGGAGACCAGCACGCCAAGAGGCAGAGGCCAGCTGACCATCTGGAGAGAGAGAGGAAGAAATCAGCTTCGAACTCTCACAGACAGAGACAGAGATATGTAAATCTACAAGAGACTCAGGCAGAATTGTAACCTTAAGGGGCTAAAGAGGGTTAGAGAGAGTGTGTTTAGTATAAAGGTAATTGTAACTTTGTTCCCTATAAAGTTGGGACTGTTGTGCATTCATACTGGCTTGTGTGCATATTGATTTGACTACTTTGGTATTGTGGGACACCGGGCAAATTCATTCATAACATTATGGAAGGAGTTGTCTTATTTGGAGGTACTGAACAACATACTTCTGTTAAATCTTCATCCCCTTACTTAGCAAAAATCTATCCACTGCCATTTTCCCTGGAACGTTCGAGAATGAAGAGTGACATTTATGATAGTTTATAAAATCATGAGGGCAATGGATAGGATAAATAAACAAAGTCCAACCTAGAGGGTTTAAGGTGAGAGCAGAAAGATTTAAAAGGGACCTAAGGGGCAACTTTTTCACACAGAGGGTGGTGTGTGTATGGAATGAGCTGTCAGAGGGGCAAGATGCTGCCTGACCTGCTGTGCTTTTCCAGCACCACTCTAATCTTGACTCTGGCCTCCAGCATCTGCAATCCTCACATTCGCCTGCCAGAGGAAGTGGTGGAGCCTGGTACAATTACAGCATTTAAAAGGCATCTGGATGGGTAAATGATCAGGAGGGGTTTAGAGGGATGGGGGCCAAATGCTGGCAAATGGGATGAGATGAATTTAGGATATCTGGTCGGCATGAACGAGTTGGACAGAAGGGTCTGTTTCCGTGCTGTATGTCTCCATGACTCTTCCTTAAAAATATTCAAGGATTCTGCTTCCACTGCCTCCTCAGGAAGTGCGTTCCGGACAGTCTCAACCCTTTGAGAGGATAACGTTCACTCTACCTCCATTTTAAATGGACGACCCCCAATTTCCAACAGTGACTCCTATTTCACAACTTTCCCAAAAGGGGAAACACCCTCTCCACATCCACCCTGTCAGGATCCCTTGGGATCTTATCTGTTTCAAACAAGTCATCTTTTACTTTTCTGATATCCGGTTTTCTGCCTTATCCATCCAATCCTTCCTCATAAGATAATCCAAAATTCTCTGAATTGTTTGTCCTTCTCTCCTTTCCTTGCCTTGGTACTTGTTTAAACTCTGTTATGTCACACTTTCCCAATCTTTTTTCCAGTGCAGAAAAAGACTGAAATGTAGGCCAGAATACCTGGGTGGCTTCACAGGACAGCGGCCTGTTAAAATTCTGCAGCAGCCTTTCCAGCTGCCTGCCCTTAATATAAGGTAAAAACAATGACTGTAGATGCTGAAAACCAAATACTGGATTAGTGGTGCTGGAAGAGCACAGCAGTTCAGGCAGCATCCAACGAGCAGCGAAATCGACGTTTCGGGCAAAAGCCCTTCATCAGGAATAAAGGCAGTGAGCCTGAAGCGTGGAGAGATAAGCTAGAGGAGGGTGGGGGTGGGGAGAAAGTAGCATAGAGTACAATGGGTGAGTGGGGGAGGAGATGAAGGTGATAGGTCAAGGAGGAGAGGGTGGAGTGGATAGGTGGAAAAGAAGATAGGCAGGTCGGACAAGTCTGGACAAGTCAAGGAGACAGTGCTGAGCTGGAAGTTTGAAACTAGGATGAGGCGGGGGAAGGGGAAATGAGGAAGCTGTTGAAGTCCACATTGATGCCCTGGGGTTGAAGTGTTCCGAGGCGGAAGATGAGGCGTTCTTCCTCCAGGCGTCTGGTGGTGAGGGAGCGGCAGTGAAGGAGGCCCAGGACCTCCATGTCCTCGGCAGAGTGGGAGGGGGAGTTGAAATGTTGGGCCACGGGGCGGTTTGGTTGATTGGTGCGGGTGTCTCGGAGATGTTCCCTAAAGTGCTCTGCTAGGAGGCGCCCAGTTTCCCCAATGTAGAGGAGACCACATCGGGAGCAACGGATACAATAAATGATATTAGTGGATGTGCAGGTGAAACTTTGATGGATGTGGAAGGCTCCTTTAGGGCCTTGGATAGAGGTGAGGGAGGAGGTGTGGGCACAGGTTTTACAGTTCCTGCGGTGGCAGGGGAAAGTGCCAGAATGGGAGAGTGGGTCGTAGGGGGGTGTGGACCTGACCAGGTAGTCACGGACCACAACTTAACAAGCAAGACCTTGGACAACCCATCTACCCTCATGCTAATGGATGCCCATATCTGGTCAATTGAGGGGCACTTCCTTTCTCTAATTTTTCAGCTGGTGGGTGGAGTTTGGAGATGTGCCAGAGGAATGTGAAAGGCATTTCAGGAAATAGGTGCTTTTTCTGACTTGAGGTTTGCCAACTAAAGTCTGTCTGCTCCCCCTCACCCAGACCTAATTCTAAATGTTGGGTATGCAGTGTGGGCCATCAGCAGCGTCCCCTCCTTGCCAACCTTTGTCCATCCTCCTGGATCTTGCTGACATGACCCCATTTGTGACATGCGACCCCTATTTGTTGATTAGTGGCTGGGTTTCCTTCTTGAGGACCATTTGCAGTTCCAGCAGTGGCCACTGCTCATGGTGGCACTGCTAGGGGCAGAGAGGGATGTTGGCTCAATCTGACTATCCAGTAGCTCCTGTCATTCTTTCACACAGACAGACAGAGCACCAGGGCTGCCAAAAGTGCCCAGGGGTTAGTCTAAAAAACATGCCCACTGCAGACAGCATCCATTAAAGATTTTAAAGATATTGAAACATGCAAGATTCTTAGGGTGCTTAGAAAGTAAATGCGGTGTTACTCAGAATGGTAAATGGTTGTGGGTAAGCCTACTAATTAAGATGAGTTTTTAAGGTGAAATTTTCAGCACTGGGCAGCAATAAAATTCTGTCTATTAACTCTGTTTCCCTCACAGATCTCTTACGTATTTGCAGCATTTTTCTGTTTTAATTTCAGGTTTCCAGCATCTCAGAGTTTTTGCCTATGCACGGAGAAAGTTTTGTTCAGATATTTGCCACGTTGCATTCATGGCTTTGATTTAAATTGAGAGGTGGGTGGTGATGCATTTTGAGTCAGGAGCCAGCTACCCACAGAGACCGCAGAATGAGAGCTGGTCTTTATGAACTGCTTATTGCAAAGATTCAACCTCTGTTGCTGAGTACTCTCGGCAAATTCTCATCTCACCTCGGCACACTGTTCTGACAGGGCCAGGAAATTGAAACTGCAGCCTTTATCATTGACAAAGTTGCTGATGATCACTGGCCAAATTTCAATTCATAGGGTTGAGACCATAAGACAGAGGTTGTAGAAATAGACCATTCAGCTCACCATGTCTGTTCTCTAGTCATAGAGTCATGCAGCACAGAAACAGATCATTCGGTCCAACCAGTCCATGCCAACCATAATCCCAAAATAAACTAGCCCCACCTGCCTACGCTTGGCCCTCGTTCCTCTGAATATCTCTTATTCATGAACTTATCCAACTGTCTTTCAAACTGTACCCGCATCCACCACTTCCTCTGGAAGTTCATTCCACACACAAAATGGGTGGCACAGTGGTTGGCACTGCTGCCTCACAGCGCCAGAGACCCGGGTTCAATTCTAGCCTCAGGCGACTGACTGTGTGGAGTTTGCACATTCTCCCCGTGTCTGCGTGTTTCCTCCCACAGTCCAAAGATGTGCAGGTCAGGTGAATTGGCCATGCTAAATTGCCTGTAATATTAGGTAAAGGGTAAATGTAGGGGAATGGGTGGGTGGCAGATTGGTGTGGACTTGTTGGGCTGAAGAGCCTGTTTCCACACTGTAAGTGATCTAACCTAATCTAAAACAAAACACTCTCTGTGTGAAAACATTGCTGAGATTGTGGGTGATCTGAGAACACTCAACTCAACTCACTTTTCCCCCTTATTGTCTCAGCCTTGAACATACTTGCTGACCCAACTTTGCAGCCCTCTGTGGTAAGGAATTCCAAAGATTCACTACCCTCAGAGGAAAGATTCTTCCAGAGCTCTATTTTAAATGGGTGATCCCTTATTCTAAAATCATACCCTCTGGTCCTAGACTCTACCACAAGAGGAAACAAACTTTCCACATACACTTTGTAAGCACCCTAAGAATCTTGCATGTTTCAATATCTTTAAAATCTTTAATGGATGCTGTCTGCAGTGGGCATATGTTTTTTTTAGACTAACTCCTAGGCCCTTTTGGCAGCCCTGGTGCTCTGTCTGTCTGTGTGAAAGAATGACAGGAGTAAACAAGCCAGAAGCAGTGGCTCATCCATTTACTGTTCCCAGAGTCTTGTTTTCCAGCCACTAACATTGTCCACATAATAACGTAAGATCATTTTGATTCTTTGTTGAAGACAGGCTAACATAACTTAGATGGGGTGGATATAAAGATTGAGCTCATAACCAAAAGGATTGTACTGTCTCAGGTCCAGTAACTCTTCTTCAGAATTCCGTTCTGATGAAGGATCACCAGAATCATTCTCTCCACAGGTACTGTCAGACCTGCTGAGTTGATCTAGCAATTTTTTTTTGCTTCAGATTTCCAGTATCCTCAGTTCTCTGTTGCATTTATTCCCACGTTATTTCAGTTAATTGAATGATGTCTTGCAGATGATTTTAAGAATATGAACAACAATTTCAATGATACATTTAGAGTCATAAAAACACAGAGTTTTCACAGCATGGAAGCAGATCTTTGGCTCTTGTGCCTGCACCAGTCATGAAACACCTATCCAGGTGGTGTACAGAGGTAAGTCAATGGATGTTGTTTATGTGGACTTCCAGAAGGCTTTTGATAAAGACCCACACAGGAGACTATTAGATAAGCTGAAAACCCATGGAGTTGTCGGCACGTTACTGACATGGATAGGAAATTGGATGAGTGGCAGGAATAATGACTACGTACTCAAATTAGCAGGCTGTGACTCATGGTGTCCTGGAGGGATCTGTGTTGGGCCTCAGTTATTTACAATATTCATTAGGATTTGAATAATGGAAAACAAAATCGAATATCCAACTGGGCAGCATTGTAGACAGTGTTGACAACAGCATAAAATTACAGTAGGATATTGATACAAGTAAATGGGCACGGCTTTGTCAGTTGGATTTTGATGTAAGCAAGGGGGAGGTTATCTATTTCGGACTGAAATATTATAGATCAGGGCTTTTTTTAAAAAGGCACCAAGTTAAATACAGTGGATGTCCAATGGGATTTGAGATTTCAGGTGCATAGCTCTTTCAAATGCCACAAACAAGTACAGAAAATGGTCAAGAAGGCTAATGGAATACTGGCCTTCATATCAGAAGGGCCTAACATTATGCTGCAGTTATATAAAACTGTAGTTAGACCCCACGTAGAGTACTGTGAACAAATCTGGGCAGCATACCTTAGGAAGCTTGTTTGGGCCCTGGAGGGAAGTCAACACAGGTTTACAGATGATATCTGGACTTAAGGGGTGATCTAATTGATGTCTTCAGAACAATAACAGGGAAAGACATGGTAGATAAAGATAAAATATTTCCACTGGATGAAGATTCCAGAGCCGGCGAGCATGGTCTACAAATTAGGTCCAGGCCATTCAGGAGAGATGTTAGAAAGTGTTTCTACAGGCAAAGAGTAATGGAGGTTTCAAACTCTTTTCCTCAAATGGTAGTCAATTCAATTGTTAAATTTAAATCTGAGTTAGATTAGTTTTTATTGATTGAGGGTATCAAGGGATATAGGTCTAAGGCAGACATATAGATCATGGCCTCAGATCAGCCAAGATCTTATTGAATAGCAGAGCAGGCTTGAGGGGCTGAATGGCCTCCTCCTGTTCATATGTCCCTATTTTCTTATGTACTCTAAACCGATTTTCCAGCAACCGATCCAGAGTCTTGTATGCTATGTGCCTTCAAGTGATCCTCTAAATATTTCTTAAATGTTGTGGATTCCAGATTCCCACCACACTGCTTTTTAATTAAAATTTTCTTATTACAGGGAAAAGAAATCTTCATTTAATGTCTTCTAAATCTCCTGTTCCTTACCCTCAATCTAAGGCCACTGGTTATTGATCCCTCTACAGAGGGGAATGTTTCTTCCTATCTACCCTTTATATCCCTGCATTTTAAATGACAGCTGACTTCAAGCCCTGAGTGTGTATGAAATGCAGACTGAGATGACATTGCAGAAGTGGGGGTGTGCAGCATTGTCAGAGATAGTCTCTCTTTGATGAGACACTAAACTGAGGTGCAGACTGCCTCTTCATATGGATATCAAAGATCTCTAGGTGCTACTTGAAGCCAGCAAAGAAAGCCAATATTCACCCACAAACTAGCTTCATCACAGTGGACAGATTAAACTGTTCATTTAGCTCATTTATGGGTTGTGGTATCTTACTGTTTGCAAATGAAGAACGAGATTCCCAGTAACTGCACTTTGAAACGTAATTGCAAGGTGTAAGGTGCTTTACCAATCGATGTTTTCCCTTTGTGTCAATAATAACATTTTTGTTCTTGTATCTTTCAAGTCATAGCATGTTTAACACATTTTTCTTGATTTGCAGGTTGTGAGCTGAGTAAAACTTTGTTCTGCTGTTTGACGCTGATCTCTGAATTCACACGAATCACATCGTCATAACATCATAACCTCAAAGATCTTATCAACAGGAGTTTTACAATATTATACCATTACAATGCAGTTTGTCATGGTGGTTGACGTCATCACCATTTGTAGTTGAGGATCTGCCAATTTAATGCCCTGCAAGACTTGAAGCTACATCATTAGAGAAGTAGAAACCAATTCTCAGAAAAGCTCATTGTCCCGAAACATTGACTCCACAGACGCTGTCCATCCTGCTGAGGTTTTTATTTACTCCATAAGACCCAGGAGCAGAAAATAGGCCATTCAGCCCATCAGATCTGCCCCACCATTCAATCATGGCTGATAAGTTAATCAACCCCATTCTCCTGCTTTCTCTCCATAACCCTTGATACTCAAGAACCTATCTATCTCTGTCTTAAATATGACCTGGCTTCCACAGCCTTCTGTGCCAATGAATTCCATAGATTCACTACTCTGGCTGAAGACATTTCTCCTTATCTCTGTTCTAAAAGTTCTTCCCTTTCCTCTAAGACTGTGCCCTGTGGTTCTAGACTCTCCTACCAATGGAAACATTTTCCTGACATCTGCTCTATCCAGGCCATTCAGTATTCTGTATGTTTCAATTAGATCTCCCCCCCCCCCCACCACCAATCCTTCTAAACTCCATCGGGTATACACCCAGAGTCCTCAAACGTTCCTCATATGTTAAGCTTTTCATTCCTGGGACCATTCTTGTGAACCGCTTCTGAACATGCTCCAGGGCCAGTATATCCTTCCTGAGGTATGGGACCCAAAACTGCGCACAATTCTCCAAATATGGTCTGACCAGAGCCTTATCGAGCCTCAGAAGTACATCCCTACTTTATATTCAAAATAAATGCCAACTTTGCATTTGCCTTCCTAACTACTGACTCAACCAGCAAGTTTATCTTGAGACAACATTGGACTAGGACTCCAAAGTCTCCTAGCACTCATATTTCTGGATTTTCTCCCCATTTAGAAAATAGTCCATGCCTCTATTTTTCCTACAGAACTGCAAGACCTCACACTTTCCTACATTGTACACCATCTGCCACTTCTTTGCCAATCTCCTAACCTGTCCAAGTTCTTCTGCAGCCTCCCTGCCTCCTCAATGCTACCTGTCCTTCCATTTATCTTTGTATCATCCGCAAATGCAGCCAGAAGGCCCTCAGTTCCATCATCGAGATCGTTAATGTATAAAGTGAGAATTCTGGTCCCAACACTGAGCCTTGCAGAACACCACTTGTCACCGGCTACCAAACTGAGAAGGACCTTTTATCCCCACTCTCTGTTTTTCACCAAGCCTCTATCCATGCTAGCATCTTGCCTCTAACACCATGGGCCCTTATCTTACTCAGCAGCCTCCTGTGCAGTACCTGGTCAAAAGCATTCTTGAAGTCCAGGTCGATAACGTCCATTGGCTCTCCTTGGTCTAACCTGCTCATTACCTCCTCAAAGGATTCAAGCTGATTTGTCAGGCATGACCTCCCCTTGATGAAACCATGCTGACTTTGCCCTGTTTTACCATACGCTTCCAAATATTCAGAAATCTCATCTTTCACGATGGATTCCAGGATATTACCCACAACCAACGTTAGGCTAATTGGTCTGTAATTTTCCATCTTTTGCCTTGCTCCCTTTTTAAATGGGGATGTTAGGTTAGCAATTTTCCAGTCCTCTGGGACCCTCTCTGATCCAAGTGATTCCTGAAGGATCACCACGAAAGCCTCCACTATCTCTTCAGCTATCTCCCTTAGAACTTTTTTTTAGATTAGATTACTTACAGTGTGGAAACAGGCCCTTTGGCCCAACAAGTCCACACCGACCCTCCGAAAAGCAACCTACCCAGACCCATTCCCAATGGCCAATTCACCTAACCTGCACATTTTTTTGGACTGTGGGAGGAAACCGGAGCACCCGGAGGAAACCCACGCAAACACTGGGAGAATGTGCAAACTCCACACAGTTGCCTGAGGTGTGAATTGATCCCGGGTCTCTGGCACTGTGAGGCAGCAGTGCTAACTAATGTGCCACCATGCCACCCACTCTGTGGAGTATTCTATCTGGTCGAGGTGATACATCCACCTTCAGGTCATTCAGTTTTTCTAGCACCTTCTCCTTGATGATGGTCACCACACTCAGCATTGTCCCCTCACTCTCTTGAATTTTTGGGATATTATTCATGTCTTCCACTGTGAAGACTGATGTGAAGTAATTATTCAGTTCCTCAGTCATTTCCTTGTTCCCCACTACTATCTCTCCAAAGTCATTTTCCAATGGCCCAGTGTCCACTTTTGCCTCGCCTTTGCCCTTTACATATCTAAAGAAACACTTACAGTCTTCCATTGTATTACTGGCTAGCCTGTCTAGCATATTTATCTAGCATGGCTAGCAGATTTAATCTTCTCCCTTCTTATTTCTTTTTATTGCCATCTGCTGATCTTTGTAACATACCCAATCCCTGGTTTCCCACTGCCCTTTGCCACATTACATGTTTTCTCTTTTGCTTTTATGCTATCCCTGATTTCCCCGGTCAGCCATGGTTGCCTCATCCTCCCTGTACCATGCTTCTTTATCCTCGGGATGGATCTCTGCTATGTCTCCTGAATTACTCCCAGAAACCCCTGCCATTGCTGTTCCACTGTCTTTCCTGCTAGGCTCCTCTCCCGGTCAATTCTACCCAGGCCTCTGTAGTTGCCTTTTGTCAGCTGTGATACTATTACCTCTGATTCTACCTTCTCCCCCTCAAATTGAGGAGTAAATTGAATCCTATTATGATCGCTGCCTCCTAAAATTTCCTTCACCTTATGTTTCCTTATCAAGTCTGCCTTATATCACAACATTAAATCCAGTATTGTCTGTTTCCTGGTGCGATCTACCACAAGCTGCTTCAAAAAGCCATCTCACGGCCATTCCACAAATTTGTTTTCTAGCAGTCCGCTGCCAACCTGATTTTCCCAGTCCACCTGTATATTGAAATACCCCATGACCACTTATAACTTTGCCATTCCTACACATCTTTTCTATCTCCTGGTGAATCTTGTGCCCCAGCTCCTGACTACTGTTTAAAGGCCTGTACATAACTCAGTCTGTGGTTCTTTGACCTTTGCGGTTCCTCAATTCTACCCACATGGATTCTACACAATCTGACCCTACTTGGTTTCTTTCTATAGATTTAATTTCATTTCTTACCACCCCCTCTGCCCACCTACGTATCTTTTAAATGGGACATACATCCTTGAATATTCAGATCCCAATCCTGATCCCCTTACAGCCACGTCTCTGTGATGCCCACCACATCATACCTGCCTATTTCAATCTGCACCACAAGCACATTTACCTTATTCCTTACACTGTGTGCATTCAAATATAACACATGCAGCCCTGTATTAACCACCCCTCTTCGCATTGTCATTCATTTATCCAGTGTGCTTGAAGTTTGATTGCTAACCTGTTCCACTTACCTCCTCCTTTAATTCAGAATTTCAAATTTCCCCTCTAACTGTTTCCCCCGCACACTCATCCCATACCCCCATTTAGTTTAAAGCCCTGCCTACAGCCCTAGTTACATGATTCGCTAGGAGTCTGATCCCAGCACAGTTCAGATGAAGACCATCCCATCGGAATAGGTCCCTTCTTCCTCATTACTGGTGCAGATAGCTCATGAATTCAAACCCATTTCTCTCACACCAATCTTTAAGCCACACACTTACCTTCTTAATCTTATTGACCCTGCGTCAATTAGCTCGTGACTGAGGTAGTAATCTAGAGATTATTACCTTTCTGGTTCTGCTTTCGAATTGAGCTCCTACCTGTTCATACGCCCTTAGAAGGACCTCTGCCCTTATTTTATCCATGTCATTGGTACCTACGTGGACCGTGACCACTGGATCTTTACCGTCCCACTCCAAGTTCCTCTGCAGCCCTAGATGAGATTTCCCGAACCTAAGCAACAGGCAGGCAACACAATCTCCGGGACTCTTGATCCTGCTCACAGAGAACAGTGTCTATACCTCTAACCATACTATCCCCAATTACAACAACATTTCTCTTCTCTCCCCTCACTTGAATGGCTTCCGGCACCATGGTGTGGGAGAAATGGGTCTGAATTCATGGGACATTTGTACCACTACTGGGGAAGAAGGGACCTGTTCCAATGATATGATCTTCATCTGAATCATGCTGGGACCAGAGTCCTAGTGAATCGCGTAACTAGGCTTAGATAGGGCTCTAAAAGAAAAGGGGGTGTGGGATGAGAGTGCGGGCAAATGAGTTACACAGGAAATTAGAAATTCTGAATTGAAGGAGTAGGTAAGAGTGTAGAACTCAGGAGAGGCTATTAAAATCTCTGGCACAGACACAAATAGAACAGAGTGTATGGAAAGGGTGAGCAATCAAACTTCAAGCACACTGGACAAATGAATGACAATGAGAAGAGGGATGGTTAATACAGGGCTAAGGGTGTTCCATCTGAATGCACGCAGTATAAGGAATAAGGTAAATGAGCTTGTGGCACAGATTGAAATTGGAGGTACGACTTGGTGGGCATCACAGAGACGTGGCTGTAAAGGGATCAGAATTGGGAGCTGAATATTCAAGGATATACATACTATCGAAAAGATAGGGGGGTGGGCAGAGGGGGTGGGATTGTCTTATTAGTAGGAAATGAAATTAAATCAATAGGAAGAAACCAAATAGGGTCAGATGGTGTGGAATCCGTGTGGGTAGAATTGAAGAAACACAAAGGTTAAAGAACCATAGATTGAGTTATGAACAGGCCTCCAAACAGTAATCAGGAGCTGGGG
This sequence comes from Chiloscyllium punctatum, assembly GCF_047496795.1. Lineage (NCBI taxonomy): Eukaryota > Metazoa > Chordata > Chondrichthyes > Orectolobiformes > Hemiscylliidae > Chiloscyllium > Chiloscyllium punctatum. The sequence goes on from NC_092751.1 coordinate 80,196,570, forward strand.
CACAAGATACACCAGGAGATAGAAAAGATGTGGAGGAAAGGCAAAGTTACAGAGATCATTGGGGATTTTAACATGCAGGTGGACTGGGAAAATCACGTCGGTAGGGGATTGCAAGAAAAGGAATTTCTGGGATGGCAGCATCCAAGAAGCAGGACAGTCGACATTTTGGGCATAAGACCTTCATCAGGAATGACCGAAACGTTAACTCTCCTGCTGCTAGGATGCTGCCTGACCGGCTGTGCTTTTCCAACGACACATTTTTCAACTCGGATCTTCAGCATCGGCAGTCCTCACTTTCTCCCACGAGAGAACAGGAAATACTTAGATTTAGTGTTGTGCAATGAGGCAGATTTGATAAGGGAGCTTCAGGTGAAGGAAACCTCAGGTGGCAGTGACCATAACATGACAGAATTTACTCTTCAATTTGCGAGGGAGAAGGTGGTCTCAGAGGTCATGATATCACAGCTGAATAAAGGCAAATACAGAGGCATGAGGGAGGAGCTGGGTAGAATTGACTGGGAGAGGACCCTAGCAGGGAAGACAGTGGAACAGCAAAGGCAGGAGTTTCTGACTTAATTCAGGAGACACAGCAGAGATCCATCCTGAGGAAAAAGAAGCATGATACAGGGAGGATGAGACAACCATTGCTGATTAGGGAAGTCAGGGACAGCATAAAAGCAAAAGAGAAAACATATAATGTAGCAAAGGGCAGTGAGAAACCATAGGATTGGGAAGTTTACAAAGACAAAAAGAGGACAACAACAAAAAAAAGAAATAAGGAAGGCGAAGATTAATTATGAGGGTAAGCTAGCCAGTAATATAATGGAAGACCATAAGAGTTTCTTTGGGTATATAAAGAGCAAAGGAGAGGCAAAGGTAGACATTGGGCCACTGGAAAATAACACTGAAGAGATAGTAGTGGGGAACAAGGAAATGGCTGAGGAACTGAATAAATACTTCATGTTGGTCATCATGATAGAAGACACATGTAATATCCCAAAGGTTCAAGAGAGTGAGGGGGCATGGTGGCCATCACCATGGAGAAGGTGCTAGAAGAACTGAACAGCCTGAAGATGGATAAATCACCTGGACCAGATGGATTATTCCACAGAGTTCGAAGGGAGATAAGCATGGAAACAGGCCCTTCAGCCCTTCACTCCTACCCTAACACTACGGGCAATTTAACATGGCCAATTCACCTGACCTGCATATCTTTGGACTGTGGAAGGAAATCAGAGCACCCGGAGAGAGTGTGCAAACTCCACACAGTCAGTCACCTGAGGCGGGAATTGAACCCGGGTCTCCGGCGTTGTGAGGCAATAGTGCTAACCAATGTGCCACTGTGCCGCCCACAAATAATGTAGGTGTTAGTGGTGATCTTTTGGGAATCATTCGAGTCAGGGGCTACATCCTTGCAATGGTCATTAAATCATTACCATTCATCTCAATTAAATTCATCAACCATTTTATGAATGCTACATGCATTCTGTTAGAGTGCCTTTAATTCAGTCTTTTTAATATTATTCTTTATTTTGATTCTATGCGATGCTTGACAATATTTAGTCTGTCTTTTACCTTTGCATACTACATTTCAACTTCTTTTTAATCATTTTGTTTTTCTTGAAACTGAACTCCTTTGAAGTTCCTATTTTGATTGTCCATGACAATTAAAAAGTCAACCCATTATTGAGTTGTACAAAGTAGAAAATCACACAACACCAGGTTCTCGTCCAACAGGTTTAATTGGAAGCACACTAACTTTCGGAGCAACGCTCTTTCATCAGGTGATTGTCACCTGATGACAATCACCTGATGAAGGAGCGTTGCTCCAAAAGTTAGTGTGCTTCCAATTAAACCTGTTGGATGAGAACCTGGTGTTTTGTGATTTTCTACTTTGTACACCCCAGTCCAACACTGGCATCGCCAAATCATTATTGAGTTGAGTATTGAGTACAGGAGTTGGTCATGTTGCGGCTGTACAGGACATTAGTTAGGCCAGTTTTGGAATATTGCATGCAATTCTGGTCTCCCTCCTATCAGAAGGATGTTGTGAAACTTGAAAGGGTTACGAAAAGATTTACAAGGATGTTAGCAGGGTTGGAGGATTTGAGCTATAGGGAGAGGATGAGCGGGCTGGACTGTTTACCCTGGAGCTTTGGAGGATGAGGGGCGACCTTATAGAGGTTTCTAAAACCCGTAAGGAGCATCGATAGTAAAAATAAACAAGCTATTTGGGGGTGAGTGGGGCTGGAGGTTAGGGTTTGGAGGTGAGTGGATCTGGGGATGGGGATTTGGGGATCTGGGGTGAGTGGGGCAGGAGGGTTTGGAGGTTGGGATGAATGAGGCAGGAGGGTTTGGAGTTTGGGGAGGGAGTGGGGTTGGGTGGGGTGGGGTGGGGTGGGGTTTGGGGGTGAGTGAGGCTGGATGGGGTGGGGGTTTGGTGAGGGAGTAGGGCTGGAGGGTGGCTTTTGGAGATTTAAAGAATGGAGAGTCACCAAGATGTGGTCTTGCTGCTGATGAGTGAATTTGGAAAACTTGAGTTGATGGAACGTTACTGGAAGTTTCGACCTGGTGTGTGAAGGAGAAATGAGCCTGCTGGCATGCTGGGAGTGAATTTGGGATGGTTCCTATAAAATTATATATCTGTTAGAAGCCCAGCGCACAATTTAAGGGTTTTGTAAGCCCACTTTCTGTGGCATTAATTAGTTCACATGAAAGTATGCTTCCTTTGATTCAGAGTATTGGTGATGCACTAAATAGTGTTTGATGTATGTTGATTTTAGTTTTTTGTTACAGTAAAACCCTTAAAATATTCAATTCCCTTCCTCGGATTCTTTCTGTTGGTCACGAGGAAATTAATCTGTAACATTGCAGAAGTGAAACTGACAAAAGGATATGAAAATAAATGGAAATAAGAGGAGGGAGAACTGATAGGCTCATTGTCACCCGAACTACACCATGGCAAAAAACCAACATTAATCTCTAAGATAAATGGAACAGAATTCCAGAAGAAATTGTTCAGGTTACGTCAGTCAGGACAATGAGTTTCATATGATTAAAAGGATTCACAAACTAAACTTATCTTCATTTAAGAAAAATGGAAAAATCACCGAAAGTAACGTGAAAACAGTTAATCCATACAGTGGGGACAGTTTATCCAAATTCATGCTGTTTATTTATCTGCAACTGTGTTTTGGTTCTCAATGTTGAGTTGCAGAATTGAGTAGTGTCAGGTAAACATAAGATCTGAAAATACCCAACCAAGTGTAAACTAAAAAAAAGGTGAATATTAAATTGGAAACAGATGTTCTGACTCAGTCTTCCCCATTTATGCTACCACTGTTTTAATCAGTGTTTACAATTTCATTGGGATCAAAACAAAAGGACACACATGAGCTTAAAAGCTGCATCTTTAAGTCTTTTTAATTAATTAATTTTAAAAGAAACTAGTTTGTAAGTTTAGAGACTGAGAGGTCAACAGCAAAAAGGCCCTTAGGGTCATAGAGTCATATAACATGGAAACAGACCCTTTGGTCCAACTAGTCCCTGCCGACCATGTTCCTAATTTAAACTAGTCCCACCTGCTTGCATTTGGCCTATATCCCTCCAAACCTTTCCTATTCATGTACTTATCCAAGTGTCTTCTAAATGCTGCAACTGTACTTGCATCCACCACTTCTTTCAACAGTTCATCCCATGTACAAACCGCTGTGTGTGAAACAAGTTGCCCCTCATGTCCTTTTTAAATCTTTCTCCTCTCATCTTAAAAATATGTTCCTCACCCTGGGGAAAAGACCCTTGCTCTTCACCTTATCTATGACCCGATTATTTTATAAACCTCTGTGAGGTCACCCCTCAACCTCCGAGGCTCCAGTGAGAAAAGTCTGAGCCTATCCAGCTCAGCTTTATAACTCAAAGCTTCCAAACAAGGACAGAACATAAAAACAGGGAGGAAAAGTTTTTATAAATATATAAAGTGGACGTAGGTCCCTTGCAGGATGAGAAAAGGGAATTGATATTGGGTCATGCTAAAATGGCCGAGGCTTTGAATAACTATTTTGTGTCAGTCTTCACAGTGTTGAATATGCCAAAGAACGATGTGAAGGAAACGATGGGAGGTGAGGACGTCCATTCAACTGCTATCACTGAAGGGGTAATGTTGAGCAAACTTGAGGGTCTAAAGGTAGGTAAGTCTCTTGATCCTGATGGAATGCATCCCTGGGTGCTGAAAGAAATGGCAGAAGTGATAGCAGGTGCGTTAGTGGTAATTTACCAAAATACACTGGAATCCAGGTAGGTCCCGGCAGTTTGGAAGACAGTCACGCTGCTGTTTATAAAAGACTGTAGGCAAAAGGCAGGTTACTATAGGCCAGTTACGTTAACATCTGTAGTCGGGGAAATGCTGGAGGCTATCATTTAAAGAAAAAATAGTGAGACATCTGGATGGAAGGGGTTCCATCAGGCAGACACAGCAGAGATTCAAGAAGAGTGCTTTGAGGATGTAACAAACACTGTGGATGAAGGGATGTTGTATACTTGGTTTTCCAGAAGGCGTTTAATAAGGTGCCACATAAAAGACTCATCCATAAGGTAAGAGTGGATGGAGTTGCGGGGAATGTACTAGCATGGATACAGGACTGGTTAACCAATAGAAAGCTGAGTGTTGGGATAAAGGGGTGTTCCTCCGGTTGGAGTTCAGTGGTGAGCAGGGTGCCACGGGGTTCGGTGTTCAGCCCGCAATTGTTCATGATTTATATAAATGATTTGGAAGAGGAGACTGAGTGTAACATATCCAAGTTTGGTGTTGACACTAAACTGAGAGGAAAGACAAACTGCAGAGGATGCGGAGGGTCTGCACAGACATTTAGATCGGTTGAGTGACTGGGCAAGGATCTGGCAGATGGAGTACAATGTTGGTAAATGTGAGGTTATCCACTTTGGAAGTTAAAATAGTAGTTCAGCATATTGTTTAAATAATGAAAGATTGCAGCATGCTACTGCAGAGAGGGACTTAGGAGTGCTCGAACATTAATCACTAAAAGTTGATTTGCTGGGGCAATGGGTAATCAGGAAGGTAATGGAATATTGACTTTCATTGCTAGAGGGATTGAATTTAAGAGCAGGGAGGTTCTGCTACAATTGTACAAGGTGTTGGTGAAGCTGCACCTGGAGTATTACACTCAGTTCTGGTCTCCTTACTTGAGGAAGGACGTACTGGCTTTCGAGGTGGTGCAGAGGAGGTTCACCAGGTTGATTCCAGTGATAAGGGGGTTACCCTGTGAGGAGAGGTTGAGCCACCTGGGACTGTACTTGCTAGAATTTAGAAGAATGAGAGGGGATCTTATTGGAACACATACAATTATGGAAGGAACAGATAAGATAGAGGCAGGCAAGTTGTTTCCACTGGTGGGCGCGACTAAGGCGAGGGGACATGGCCTCAAGATTAGGGGGAGTAGATTTAAGACAGAGATGAGGAGGAACTGTTTTTTCCAGAGGGTAGTGAATCTATGGACATCTCTTACAAGGAAGCAGTACAGGCAGCTTCATTAAATATATTCAAGTCACAGTTGGATAGGTTTTTGCATGGTAGGGGAATTAAGGGTTATAGGGTGAATGCAGGTAGGAGGAGCTGAAACAGTGGATAGATCAACCATGATCTTAATGAAAAATTGGAGCAGGCTTGATGGGTCAAATGGCCTACTCCTGCTTCTATTACTATGAAACTATTCCCAAGAACCCCGTCAGCCCATTGAATTCACACTGGTCAAAAGCAAGCACCTAACTATTCTAGAAAATACTCATAATGGAGTTTAACAATAAACTAGAAATATATATTTATTTTCTTGTGGTCAGATCTTGTGTTCAGAAGTAGTTAAAATTCAAATCCTTGTTAAAAATCCAGCAACCTCTATTTTTTTAGATTACTTACAGTGTGGAAACAGGCCCTTCGGCCCAACAAGTCCACACCAACCCTCCAAACAGCAACCCACCCAGATCCATTCCCCGGCATTTACCTCTTCACCTAACACTATGGGACAATTTAGCCTGGCCAATTCACCTGACCTGCACATCTTTGGATCGTGGGAGGAAACCCACGCAGACACGGGGAGAACGTGCAAACTCCACACAGTCAGTTGCCTGAGGTGGGAATTGAACCCGGGTCTCTGGCGCTGTGAGGCAGCAGTGCTAACCACTGTGCCACCGTGCCGCCCACTCTTCTGGAACAAGGCCGAGCATTTTACAGTGGCTCAGCAGTGGAAAGAGAGCAGGCAAGTGGAAGTTTTTATCACATCAGTTGATTTCATGATTGTGGGTTCTGACGAAGGTGGAGGCCGTGGTTTGAGTGGGGTGGGAGAGTCATGGAGCAGCACGTTACACAACAGTGAACGCCAACTCCAGATTTCTACCATAACCTGAAGAGGCCACCAGATTCCGAGGTATAAAGACAGTGAGTGTTGACAGTTCCCCAACAAACCAGAGCACATTCTGGACTGATAGTCAGATGTGCCTCTACAGAGACGGGGTAAAGAGAAAATGCCCGGTGTACAGAAAACAAAAAAGGGAGCATCCAACTGAAAAGGTTTCTGCCAAACCTACTGTGAACAAAGTGGTTTATCACATCCCTCTCACTCTCCTGGGCACGAGACATACTGCTCAGCAGAAATGGAAAGTGGTTTCTCCTCTGCATCTGTTTTGTATATTAGCGCTGTGTAATATTCCCCTACTCTGAGGATTTCTTTTCTCTGGATAAACCACAGAAAACAGATTTGAGAGACACCTTACAGGAACTCAGTATCCAATGCGTCACGTCCAGCTCGAAATCGATTGAGAGTTGTGTGGCTAGCCCTGTTTGAGCGACATCTGAAGGGTGTGAATGTGAGTGTGTTCTTCCAATGAAATGTGAACCTCGATGGGTCAGACCCCAGAGACAATCAGGCAGAAACGTGTCTGGGCCTGAGGAGGTGAAGGAAGGGGGGGTGGGGGGGGAGAGTACACAAAGAGGGAAGCAAGTGAGAGGGAGCTTCAGGAATGGGCAGGAGGCTGAGTGGGGTTAGAGGAGATGGAAGGGGTAAAGGAGGGAAAGGGTGAGAGGAATGAGAGAATCTGGGGAGAAGGAGGCAGAAGAAAGGAGGAGAATGGGTTACAAATAGAAGGGAGGGGGAAATGAAAGGGAGAGAGAGTGATGAACGGGGAGAGAAGTGGTTGGGATAATGAGCAAGGAGGACCCCCCCCCCCCCCCCCCATGAAGATGCTGGCTGCTGAGAGGACGGTAGAATTGTGAGGAACAGGCAAGGTTAAAGAGAATGTTTGAAAAACCTGCCTTTTGTTGGCAGTTGCTGGTGAAGCTGCAGTAACTATGTGATAACGATGGCTCCCAAACCATGGGCAACTAACTTGGGAAGGAAGGAGACTGATTCAGTATTGTGTTACATCAGGGAATTATTCTTATCTGGGTTGGTATTTGGAATTGAGAAGTAACTTCTCAGATGGTTGGTTTACTTGTTCACGAGCTTTACTTAATGCCCATCTCTACTTCGTTGAGGTGCATTAAGGGGGCCCACATAACGCAGCACAGAATGAGGTCACAAACGGATTCAGGAAGATTTTAGTACAACTTCTATTCAGGGAATAATCTTGTGCTGCTGACACGGTTTCCTGTGAAGACGTGATGAATCTTCCAACTACAAACCCTGAGATTCTCCACTCTAACTGAGCAGTTGGTAATGAACACAATCTGCTACCGAGCAGGCCAGGCACTATCCGAGGAGCAGGTGAATCAACATTTCGGGCATGAGCCCTTCATCAGTCATTCCTGACCTGCTGTAACTTTTCCAGTATCACAATCCCGACTCTGATCTCCAGCATCTGCAGTCCTCACTTACTCCACAATCTATTTCCTGATTAAAACAAAACATGCAGGTGCAGGACAGCATCTTCACCTTTAACAATTCAGGCCGCAGGCCCTCCTGGAGGTTTGACCATATGCTATTGATTATACACCATCAAATCATTTCACTTCTACAAATACTATTGCATTGACCCAACAAACATTCACACAAGAAGCAACAATACACCATTCAGTCCCCTGCATCTCCTTCATTACTCAGTAAAATCATGACTGCGCTGACCATAATCTCAAATCCATGTTCCTGCCCACCCCTAATAACCAGTACACTACTCGAAATCACACGCAGTGCTCGGTTGTATTGGATGCTTCTACTTATATGGATCTAAGTTAAGGCACTTGCCCAGTCCTGGTCCTGAAAAATACAGTTTCGGCAGTTTCCTTTCACTAACTTCAGCAGTGTTAAATAGCCGCACAATCTTATTTAAGCCGAGAATGTGATGTAGAATTTAAACAGTAAATTAGAGTCAGATATTAATTGTTAAAAATCACACAACACCAGGTTATAGTCCAACAGGTTTAATTGGAAGCACTGCTCCTTCATCAGGTGGACGTGTACAGGTTCACAACCTTCATCAGGTCCACACCCATCAGTTAAAGGAGCAGTACTCCGAAAACTAGTGCTTCCAAATAAACCTATTGGACTATGGCCTGGTGTTGTGTGGTTTTTAACTTTGTACACCCCGGTCCAACACCGGCATCTCCAAATATTAATTGTGAAATGCAAATAAAATTCAATTTTTACAAAGATATTAACAGCTTCCTTACTCACCAAATTTGCACGTTGTACTCCATTTTTATGTTCTAACCAAAAGTATTGCTCAGCTCAGAAACATGGATTTTAATTTTCTAAGATTGTGCCTCTTGTTATGTGATTCAACACACAGCCAAACATTGAATGTTTATAATCATTTAATATTGGTGTACAGAACAATGACAAAGCACAATACCTTCTACTTAAACATTAAGTGTCAAAATTCTTCAGACCACACATAAAGATGATTAATAAAGGTTAAAGTGCACATTGATGGGCCTCAGCTTCAAGATTAGTTTGATCATTGCAGCAGACAGCTGATCTATATCATCAATCAGCAAATCATCTTGTAAAAATGTCAAAACTACTTTGCATGATGGTAAGAATTCATTGGATTGGAAGCAAGGCTAAAGTTCATTCACCAGACCAGCTTCAGAGTTCACCACTGAAATCACGTGCCAAATGTCCTCTTTGGATCCTGTTTATCATCTGATCATCCAACTGTGAGGAATACCCTTTTCCAGTCTGTTCACAGCTACCTCCTTTCTGTCTCATGTCTTTTTCCTTCCTCACTCGAAGATTCTGAATGAGGCAAGCTCAGTCTGAGAGGTCACACAACGTCTGCAGCAAGTTGACGTGAGGACAATATTCTTCGAGGGTTCGGGTGACACACTTTGTTTTGCAAAGTGGAGAGGAAGCCTTATGCTATGACCAAAATTCTTCATCTCACCAAGCACCCAAATTCACAGATAAAACTTTCAACCTCCAGAGAGGCTAAAGTTTCACAACTTCATTTTGCATTTTCCAAACACAGTTGGATTTAAACAGAAAAAGGTTATTCTGATTTACAGTTTTAAAAAACGCAGTGGATCAGAATGTGTATTATTGCAGCTGATCAAAGTGTGAGTTTATACTTTGACATGGATTCAAAACAATTACCAAACAATCCAGCTCCTGCTGTTAGACATTGATTAGATTTTTTTAGATTAGATTCCATTCAGTGTGGAAACAGGCCCTTGGGCCCAGCAAGTCCACACCAACCCTCCAAAGAGTAACCCGCCCTCCCTCTGACTAATGTACCTAACACCATGGGCAATTTAGCATGGCCAATTCACCTGACCTGCACATCTTTGGATTGTGGGAGGAAACCGGAGCACCCAGAGAAAACCCCACAGACACGAGGAGAATGTGCAAACTCCACACAGACAGTTGCCTGAGGCTAGAATCGAACCTGGGACCCTGGTGCTGCGAGGCAGCAGAGTTTAAATTTACCATTTCTTTCTCAGTTTCCTTTATCACCCACTTTGTTTAGACTGCACAAAGGTGGCAAGTTACTTCCAAGCGTGACCAGTTATTAACCCAGGAACAATGTCACTGCCTCAGTGAAGAAGGGCTGATACCCGAAACATCGATTCTCCTGCTCCTTGGATGCTGCCTGACCTGCTGTGCTTTTCCAGCAACACATTTTCAGCTCTGATCTCCAGCATCTGCAGTCCTCACTTTCTCCTCAGGTGAAACTGAGACTCACAATCACACTAACTTACTGACACACTCATTCATACTGACCTTGGTACACTCACTCACTGTCCTCACAACTTGCGCATTGATCTGATCCATGGTCTTCCCATATGAGTTTTTTTTGTACCCCATCCATTACCTTCAAGATTCACTCCCTATAGAAGCCCACTCCCTATAGAAGCCCACTCCCTATAGAAGCCCACTCCCTATAGAAGCCCACTCCCTATAGAAGATGCACTGCAGCAACTCACCAAAGATCTTCCGGCAGCATCTTCCAAACTTCTACAACCTAATAGGTTAAGGGAAGCACAGGATTGGACACAATAACTTGCAAATCCACTTTCAACTCACGTTCATCCTGACTTGCTTTTTATTCAGTGTCACTGCGTCAAAGTTCTGAAACGCTCTTCCTAATGGCACTGTGAGTCTACTTACACCCCAAACACTGCAGCAGTTCAACAAGCAGCTCACCACCACTTTTCCCAGGGTCGTTAGAAATGGGCAAAAAGGCTGGTGCAGCACTACATCCTGTTGTTCCCTGCTGAATTTATGAACTGAGGACTTAATTGTTCCATATGTTAAACTGAAATTTAAATTGGTGAAGCATTGAACGTGATCCTTAAACAGTCTGAAGTGCATTCTGACCCCACATCAAGGGAATAATAAAAACTTCACACAATCTTGATGCTCACACACACAATGGTACACTCACACTGACATACCCAGACAGTCACACTCCCCACACTGACACTCATATACACACTGACTCACACTATGCACACATTATCCATATACTCTCCACATATCCTGACATACCCTCACTTACACCAACTGACACAACCTATTCACACTCTCATTCACAAGCCCTCACACATGTTCTCCTCACACATGGAACAGTTTGGCCCAGAGCTGGATATGAATCCTATAACAACAGAAATTCTAAATCGTTCACCGGGGTCCACTTCTACCATTCAAACCCCTAAAACAGGAAGAGAGGGGTCATAGTCACATGGGGATGTGGAGGCCCCTGGTACTGATGTATTGTGAGAATCCCTTTGACAGTGTCCCAACCCTGGGATGGGGGCAGAAGATGTAAATGGTATCACGCAAATGCTCTCTCTTGTCATTTTGTTCCCCTCTGTCAAAACCTCTTGACTGAGGATTTTAGATGTCAGGGCCTCCCTTTGTTCCCAGTCAGACCGAGAATCTTTGGCTGTGATTCCTTTAGGCTCAATAGCACTACATCCTGTTGTTCCCTGCTGAATTTATGGGATTGAGGACTAAATTGTTCTGTATGTTAAAGAGAGGCAGGCAGAAATCCTGATCAACTGCATCCTGCAAAATCATTCAGATAATGTTCAGCTGTACTTTAAACTGGCGAAGCATTGAACACAGTTCTTAAACACTCTGAAGTGCATTCTTTGAGAAATTCTGTTCTTAAAAATAACACAGAGCATAGAACAGTACAGGTCCTTTGGCCCATGATGTTGTGCCGAGCATTTATCTTAATGTAAGATCAACCTAACCTCCACACCCCTCAATTTACTGCCGTCCATGTGCTTGTTCAGCTGTCACTTAAATGTCCTTAATGTCTCTGACTCTACTGGCAGTGCATTCCACACATCCACCACTCTCTGCATAAAGAACCTACCTCGGCCATTCCCCCTTATCCTTTCTCCAATCACCTTAAAATTATGACCCCTTCTAACAGCCATTTCTGCCTGGGGGAGAAGTCTCTGGCTATCTACTCTATCGATGCCTCTCAACACCTTGTACACCTCTATCAAGTCACCTCTCTTCCTTCTTCTCTCCAGACTGAAAAACTCAAGCTCATTCTACCTCTCTTCACAAGACACGCCCTCCAATCCAGGCAGCATTCTGGTAAATCTCCTCTGTACCCTCCCTAAAGCATCAACATCCTTCCTATAATGAGGCAACCAGAACTGAACACAATATTCCAAGTGTGGTCTGACCAGGGTTTTATAGACCCTCAGCGAAACCTTGCAGCTCCTAAACTCAATCCCCCTGTAAGTAAAAGCCAAAACACCATACGCCTTCTTAGCAGCCCTATCAACTGGTTGGCAGCTTTGAGGGATCTATGTACATGGACTCCAAGATCCTGCCGTTCCTTCACATTGCCAAGAATCCTGTCCTTAACCCTGTATGCAGCATTCAAATTCAACCTTCCAAAATGAATCATTTCGTATTTATCCAGGTTGAACTCCATCTGCCACTTCTCAGCCCAGCTCTGCATTCTGTCAACGTCATGTTGGATTCTGCAACAGCCTTCAACACTATCTACAACACCACTAACCTTTGTGTCACAGTCATAGAGATGTACACCATGGAAACAGACCCTTCGGTCCAACCCGTCCACACCGACCAAATATCCCAACCCAATCTAGTCCCACCTGCCAGCACCCGGCCCATATCCCTCCAAACCCTTCCTATTCATATACCAATCCAAATGCTTTTTAAATGTTGCAATTTTACCAGCTTCCACCACTTCCTCTAGCATCTCATTCCATACCCGTACCACCCTCTGTGTGAAAAAGTTGCCCCTTACGTCTCTTTTATATCTTTCCCCTCTCACCCTAAACCTATGCCCTCTAGTTCTGGACTCCCTGACCCCAGGGGAAGACTTTGTCTATTTATCCTATCCATGCCCCCTCATAATTTTGTGAGCCTCAGCCTCCGACACTCCAGGGAAAACAGCCACAGCCTGTTCAGCCTCTCCTTATAGCTCAAATCCTCCAACCCTGGCAACATCCTTGTAAATCTTTTCTGAACCCCTTACCATGGCAAACTTACCAACCCACTCTGATGATCTTCCCAGAAACGGATTTATTTAAGTGGTCATCCATTTAAGGTATGGATGAGTTTAGCTCCTGCCATTATTTCTCATTAAGTTTCTGGATTGCTGCAGGCTTGGAGGGCTGAAGGGCCTGTTCATATGCTTTGTACTTTGTTCTAATTCACAGGTCTTGGGCATCACTGGCTGGGCAAACAATTATTGCCCACTCTTAATTAACTGCCCAGAGGGCAGTTAAGAGTCAACCACATTGCTGTGGGTCTGGGGTCACAATATAGATCAGACCAGGCATGGACAGCAGTTTCTTTCCTTAAAGGACATCAACAATTGGCAAAGGTTTCATGGTCATCACTCAACTCTTAATTCCGATTTTTTATTGAATTCAAATTCCACCATCTGCCATTACCTGGGTCTCGGAATTAACAGTCTAGCAATAATACCAATCATGTCTGTTCCACATCAAAACATACAGCTACCATTTCAGGATTAGCATCTCAAAGGTATTCACCATTTACAAAATCAAATAAATAGATTGGTGGGCTAATTAATAGCAAACCCACACTCGAATGTACCATAAAAAAGAAACAAAAAAAAAACTGCAGCAGACATTGAGCTTAAAAGCTGTACTTGGAATTTAACAGTGTCTCTGGTCTCCAAACAGTTGAAAGGTTCTGTTAAAATGGTGCATTATTGAAAGAGGAGCAGCTTTTCCCCAGAGCCTGAAATGTGACTATCGACCTCTAGGTGGCACAGGTGGAGCAGGAGTGAGTTTCGCTGAAGGCTGGGGTGGGTTTCTGAAAAGCAATAATTACAATAATACTGACAATAGTCACGTTGTCACACTCTGCCCAGCAACAATAGTGTCCCTCCTGTTCAAAGATTCCCCACCACCCTCCGTTGTCACTCAGCTACACTGGCTCTCCATCCTCGTGTATCTCCGTGCTTCTGATTAGTTTTTTTATTCAATTATATCACCGGCAAGGCCAGCACTTACTACCCATCCCTTTTGTCAGGGTCATTTCAGAGGGCAATTGGGTCTGGAATCACAGGTAGGCCAGACCAGGTAAGGACTACAAATTTTCTTCCCCGAAGGGTAATTTTTATATCAATGTCAGCTTTTAGTTGCAGTTATTTTCTCCCCCAAGTTTCACCATCTCTCCACGATGGGATATGGGCCTACATCCCAGGTTATGTAGTCTGGGTTAATAATCCAGTAATATTACCACGACACCACACCACCACCCCTTCCCTGGCCTTCCAGTTGTGCAACGGTGACTTGCGGGCCCAGTGAGAGCTCGGGAACCCTCAGGCTTCGGAAGAACTGCAAAGAGAATGGTTGGGAATTGAAGGGCACAACATTACTGTTTTCACAGGCTGTTAAAGGTGACGTACCTGGCGGGTATGCGGGGTGGGATTCGAGGAGGTGGTAAACTGGGTGGGCGGTGTCGGCTCAAAGGCCTGCTCACAGGCCCACAGTCCACTGCCTCATTGTCCTGAAAGACATGGAAATGGGAGAAGACAGGAAGAAGAATACCAGGTCAGAATTTACATTGAGAACAGGTGAAACCAGGTGTGCTACATTATGAACATTTTCAGCCTAACTTCGGAACACGGTAGGATTCTCCCAGTCTCCTAGATTGTGGAAGTTCCATTCCAGCACATTTGCACACCCTTAGCCTCCTTGTGTGACTGAATTTTTAGAAAATTCAATCATGGGATGTGGCAGTCACTGGCTGGGCAGCATTTAAGCGACTCAAGAAGGCAGCTCCCTACCACTTCCAAAATGGCACCTAGAGATGGGCAATAAATGCTGGCCCAGCCATTGACGCCGACAAGTGAATATAAAAATAATCAGACTGAGAGGCTTGCTAAGCTATCTCCGACAGAAGTTAAGAATCAACCATGCTGCAGTGGGTATAGAGTCATACGTAGGCCAGACCAGGAAAGGATGGCAGATTTTCCCTTCCCTAATGCACACTGGTAACCTAGTTGGGTTTTTACAAGAATTAAAATCATGTTTCCGCTGATGGGTGAGTGCCGAACCAGAGGACACAGCTTAAAAATACGGGGTAGACCATTTAGGACAGAGATGAGGAGAAAATTCTTCACTCAGAGAGTGGTGGCTGTGTGGAATGCTCTGCCCCAGAGGGCAGTGGAGGCCCAGTCTCTGGATTCATTTAAGAAAGAGTTGGATAGAGCTCTCAAGGATTGTGGAATCAAGGGTTATGGAGATAAGGCAGGAAAAAGATACTGATTAAGGATGATCAGCCATGATCATATTGAATGGTGGTGTAGGCTCAAAGGGCAGAATGGCCTACTCCTGCACCTATTGTCGATTGTCTAAATGTGGCCACCAATTGACTTTTTAATTCCAGACCTTTTAAAATGAAAATTTTACCATGAGCCATGGTGGGATTTGAACCCAGAGCATTAGTCTGGTGCTCTGGATTAATAGTTTGATGTACTTCGTCACCACATCCCCACATTGACTTACCTCATTATCCCCCTCTGCTCCACTGCTTAAACTCAGAACGCTCCGTGTACTTGACCGACTGCTGAGGCTACCTGAGGAGACAGAAGACAGATTTATTTAGGGACAGAAGCAGCTTCTGAATGCAGGTTTAGTTAAAACAAAACCAACGATACATCAAGTCCCAACTCTGTCAAAGCACCTTGCGGCTGTGACAACTGCTGGTAACTCCAACTATGAATTTATATCAGTGAAGTGAAGGGAGAAGATTGGTTTCTGCATGTTGTACAGAGTTGAATGAACTTCACCCTCTATATCAGATCATTGTACATTAGAATCCTGGAAAGGAGGACTGATTTTTGACAAGTTGCCTTTTTTGATCAAGTCTGATGAGTGGAAGAGGTTAGAAACTCAAATCAGGATTTTTCCCAAAGGACAGAGCATTACAGAAAAAACATGGATGAAGAGGTAACCTAATTGGTTCTTGCTCTTTTCTGGCCTGCTCAAGTTGTTGTTGGTTGCGCCCTTTTCAGATCCTTCTCGATATCGTTGCCTTCCCGTTTTTAACTTCTGTCTGCACTGTCCGCTATGACTTTTGTTCAGTTTTCATTCCCTGTTTACAAAGCAGGTGGTGATAAAATAATACTTCAGTCTGCAAGATTCTTTCTCTCTCTGTGTAAGAAGGGAGTTTGGGTATAAATTTGTAAAGGGGAGAAAAATAGCCAGGCTGGAGAGTAAGAGCAGGCATTGGGGTTAATTGGATTTACATTTGAAAGAGCTTCCCACTGTGTTTTGTGATTCTATGGTTAAAGTCGTAACTAAGAACAAGGAAAAGAAAATGAAAGAGGGTGTATAAGAAGAGCTGGCACAATGCATGATGGGCTAAGTAATTTCTTGTGTTGTGACCCTCTGTCATGAGCTCAACATTTCTTTCTGAAAGGATGATCATATGAATTTGGAGCCATTAATAAATTAGTATTTAATTTATTTAAATAACTAATACTAAATTAATACTTAATTCTTTATGTTATGAATACATTAACAAAGTGGGCCAGTCAGTCCCTCAAACCTGTACTGACATTCAATAAGATTATAATGGATCTGAATACTCCATGTTTTTTGGAAGTCTTGACCCCATAGGGCAATGAAAGCTCAATCATTGAGCAGGTACAAGGCAGAAATCGATGAGTTTCTGGAGACTAACAGCAGTTGGAGCAAAGCCACACTGAGATGATCCTGTCATGATCTGGAATGGAAGGGCTTGCTCAATAGGCTGAATGGCCTATGTTTGATCCTGTGTTCCTAGCCACCAATAACCTTTCACCCTCTTGCTTATCCAGATTTCATCTACCACTGTCTTAAAACTATGTGATCAAATCTGATATATGTTATGCCACAAATGTGGACATACTTGCTGTGCTAGATGTGCTTCCTGTTTTCCACATCCCCCGCTGTATCCCTTCTCGTGATGGGCAAGGCGGAATGAATCTGCAATTCTCTTCATAAACTCCACACTCTGCATTCTCTGGAATTTGGTCATTTGATCGAGCAGGAAGTGTGATCTCCAACTCTGAGCAGCAATTACAACAGGTACATTTTAAAACACTGATATCATGGTGATCCTCTGTGGCATTGCTCCTGAATAAAGACACTTTATTTAATAATAAAATCAAGCAGATATTGACTAAGTAAATATTAAGCCTTCACTGGCAGATACAGGAAAATGTGTCCTTGATCTTTAACAGTTATAAATATCTGTCCATATGTGATTACACATTTAAATAGGCAAGTCACCCCTCATTGAGAGTTAAAGAAATAGGAAATTGGCGTGCCTGATGTTTTGTAATAGACCAAAAACCAGGAATATTCTTTGATGGAAATGTGAAACTGATTTTCCTGTTTTTAATGAAGCTTTTCTTGAAATGTTGCTTTCAGGCATTTATTGTGCAGCTTTAGTTGCCCTTGAGAAGGTGACGGTGAGCTGCCTTCTTGAACTGCTTCAGTCCATTGAGGGAGGGTATTCCAGGAGTTTAACCCAGCGACAATAGCGATATATATTTCCAAGTCAGGATGGTGAGTGGCTTGGAGAAGAACTTGCAGGTGGTGATGGTTTTCCCATGCGTCTGCTGTCCTTGTCCTTCAAGATGGCAGCAGTCGTGGTTTTGTAAGGTGCTTTCACAGGTGCCTTGGTGAATTTCTGGAGTGCATCTTGTAGATGGTACACACTGCTGCTGCTGAGCATCGATGGTGGGGGGAATGGATATGTGTGAATGTGATGCCCAATCAAGCTAGCTGCTTTATCCTGGCTGGTGCAAAGCTTCTTGAGTGTTGCTGGATTTGCGATTTATAGTAGGATCCTACGGATTTGGAGCAGAAGTAAGACAATCTGCCCTTCCTGAGCTGCTCTGTCATTTAATACGAGAATTCCACAAATCAGGATTCTCTGAAAGACTTCCTCCACATTTCAGCCTTATTTCTGAACTGTGTCCTTCAGCTCTAGTCTTCCACAGGAGAGGAATATCAGCATCCACCCTATCAAATCCCCCTTTTTGTTTCAAAAAGACCACCTCTCATCCTTCAAAACAGTGGAGCAGAGGTTCACTAGACTGATCCTAGAGATGGGCTTAGGAGAGATTGAGTACAATCAGCCCATATCTTTGGGAATTTTGAAAATGAGAGGAGAGCAGCACCAGCCAGACCTACATATAAGATGACAACCTGGGGAAGCTCTTGTGGTCATCAGCTACAAAACAAGATGACTTGCATGTCAAACCTTTTGAAACATATAAAATTCTTAAAGGCCTTGCATAAAGTTGATTCTGGGAGGAGAGTCTCAGAATAGGCGGTTAGCCGTTTCGGGCTGAGATGAGGGACAAGTTCCTTTATTCAAAGAGTTAAGGATCTTTGGAATTATCCAAGCCAGAGAGAGGTAGATGCTCAATAATAGTATATTCAGGATAGAAGTTAATTGTGTTTGGACACTAAGGCAATTAAAAAATATGACAACATATAACCTTAATACAAGAGAATATGTTATATCTGTAATTTATGGGGAGGTGGAGTTGACAAAGATGATTAGCCTTCATTGTACTGAATGCTGGAACAGGCTGAAGAGGATCTGCTGTGCTCTTCCAGCACCACTAATCCAGTATTTGCTTTCCAGCATCTGCAGTCATTGTTTTTACCTGAAGAGAATGCATGGTTTACTCCAATTTCTACTGAAGTTCTTATGAGATGTAGCTTCCTTCTTGTACTTTCAATTTTGTGTGGCAACTCATGGCATCCATCATTCACTAGATGTTCATTAGACGTTTAGGTTTCTCTTGTTTTTTAGTCTGTATGTTTGTTGGCAATGTGATTTGATAGCAGCCCAGTAAGAACAACAGGACATTCGGACCTTGGTGAAGAATTGGATGAATACCTAACTATGTGGATTTGACGAATTGTGAAATAAGCAGCAGAAGGGTTGAGGAGGGTACACAGAGGTGGTGAACTACCTATTTAATTTGGGTGCAGCAAGAAAATTAAAATGAGGTAAAGAAAGAGGGGATTAGGAAAAAGAACAAAAAGGAGTGTGAACAAACACTTTTGAATTTTTCAATTTTCAAATCTTCAACATCAATCCATAGGATGAAGGAACGAAAGGCCACATTAAGAATCGTCACTTCAGAGGCTGATAGGCAGTCAATTATCACACCATTAAATGGGTACTTTAGCTGTTAGTTTCTACATTTCACTTGCTGTGGTCTGTTTATTATAATATTAATGCACAAATGCAGCAATTTCATAACACTCAAGGGGCTTGCAAAGCAAATGGTGAACTGGGTAATTTCAGCCAGAAACCTGTGGCTATTGATGTTTTACAAGGTTCGTGCTGCCACTGCTGCATCACTCACACGGTTAGAATGATTGTGTGTGGCTCATAGCCTTTTCTTTTATTGGATTAAATTAGATTCTCTACCGTGTGGGAACAGGCCCTTCGGTCCAATTAGTCCACACCGACCCTTCGAAGAGTAACCCATCCAGACCCATTTCCCTCTGAGGAGAAAGTGAGGACTGCAGATGCTGGAGATCAGAGCTGAAAATGTGTTGCTGGAAAAGCGCAGCAGGTCAGGCAGCATCCAAGGAGCAGGAGAATCGATGTTTCGGGCATGAGCCCTTCTTCAGGAAGGCCATTCCTGAAGAAGGGCTCATGCCCGAAACGTCGATTCTCCTGCTCCTTGGATGCTGCCTGACCTGCTGCGCTTTTCCAGCAACACATTTTCAGCCCATTTCCCTCTGACTAATGCATCTAGCACCATGGGCAATTTAGCATGGCCAATTCACCTGACCTGCACATCTTGGTGACTGTGGGATGAAACTGGAGCGCCCGGGGTAAACCCACGCAGACACGGGGAGAATGTACAAACTCCACACAGCCCAAGGCTGGAATCGAACCTGGGATCCTGGTGCTGTGAGCCACTAAGCCACCGTACCACCCTTAAACCTTGTTTTTAAACAACATCTTGAAACATGAACAAGTTTCCCTTAGTCACCGCACATTGCTGACGTTTTGTTCCCCAGTCACAAAGCACAGGATACAATCTGGTGTAGGAGACACCTCATCCTATCATGATCAAATTCAAACCTCCAACATGGGCATGGTTTTAAACAAGGTTTAAGCTGTATCTGTTATAAACCAGCTCAGAGAATTAACATATAGTAGATTTGCTTTGTTGTCTGAGACAATTGTTCAATAAGCTGTAAAAAAGATACTCTAGTTGGTAGTGAGGACCTGGTCTCAACGAAAGCATGTTTTAGGTTGGTGATGCGAAACTAGGTTCCATGTCTAATTGCGAGATAAAATTGAATGTGCCTGTGTAGTCAAAGATGACAAAATGTTTCTGGTTACAGAGCTCATAATGCCCATATTGGAGGTCTGAATTTGATCATGATAGGATGAGGTGATCCTACACCAGATTATATCGTGTGCTTTGTGACTGGAGAACAAAACTTCCCCAGTGTGCGGTGGCTAAGGGAAACCTGTTCATGTTTCAACATGTTGTTTCGAAACCCAGTAAAATTCTTTCAATGACAAATAGTGTCCTCTCCCGTCCCCCACGCTCCAGCAGTACAACGGCTGACCTCTTTGTTTTATTAAGAGTGTTGTGTCCAACACATCACATGTGCGCATGGACTGCTACACTTTTCTGAGTAACTTAATTATCTGGCACTTTTCAAGTGCTTTGTCATTCACTGTACCTTCCTTTACAATATAAACCAGAACTAACTACAGACAATGTTCAAGAACTCTGTAAACCATCAAACACCCCAAAACCCTTTTGCCTGAGGCGATGTTTGGAAAATGCATTTGCTTTTAATGTTGTGGCTGTCTTGCTATAGTCATGTGGTCTCTGTTGTAAAAGGGATTTTGTGAGCAGTCAGTGGCAGTCAGTCATTCAACTCATCACTGTAACACCACAGACGTACACATTCTTTCATTCATTGTCCTTTCATACCTCAACAGCATTGTTTCTGACCCTCTGTTCTGTTCCAAGGATTCCTCCTTTAATTTTCCTAACTAATTGAGGTCTGACCATGCAGTATGTTCTATCCACATCAAATGAGAGGATTTAATATCTCTCTGACCTCAAGCAATGAGGTGACCAGCCAGTACACATTGACAGTAAAACTGGCCATTTCAGACCTGAGTAGCTCACATTCCCATCTCAGAGATGGCAGGGAGCGAGTTGAAGTAGAAGAACGTGAGGACTGCAGATGCTGGAGTACCAGAGTTGAAAAAATGTGGCGCTGGAAAAACACAGCAGGCCAGGCAGCATTCTCCTGCTCCTCGGATGCTGCCTGGCCTGCTGTGTTTTTCCAGCACCACATTTTTCAACTCAGGGGGCGAGTTTAAGCCTATTTCAAGAGATTAAGCCCATACACGGGACTAGATATACCAAAGGGGGTGCTAACTTGCTAGAGGAGCTGTGTTTTGACTGAGATATTAATCCTAAACTCCATCTGCTTGCTCCGGGGCTGGGACCTTTCCCAGTGACTTCACAGCATTCTTCCTTTAACTGAGAGCACCAGAAACATGTTAAAAAGCATTTGCAGGTTAACCAGCCATTGACTTTATTACAGTGTGTTGCATCTTGTTCCATGTAAAATTATTGCTATGCTTTTCAACGTAGCAAACCCCTGTTGCAATGTGTGAAGAACCTGAAGATGTTTTGGGTACTTGTGATAAACTGCGATACAATCAATCCTCAGAAGGTATTTCTCTCAAATTATTAAATAGAAATCTCCAATGACAGAGTTAACAGATGTTCTAAATAAAGCTATCGGTCACAGATACAACTGGAGAGCTTGTGGAGCAATGGTAATGCTCTAACCTCTGAGCCAGGAGACTGGGGTTCAAAGCCCACCTAATCCAAAAATGAGTAACGATATCTCTTGATTAGAATTAGAAGATAGAATTTGACACATCAACCAGCTCTCTGAACGCAGCAGCTCCTAAATTCCAATTCCCTTTCCTCTCCCCAGACTCTTTCATTCTTTTTTTAAAAAATTTATCAACTCGCTGTTTAAAAGTATTATTCATTCTGATTCCACGACTGTTTCCAGTCAGTTTTAAAAATTCTCCCATGGGATATGGGGACCAGTGATAAGGTTGCGCTGGTTCACTGTCCCTAATTGCCCTAGGTTTGAGTGTGTACCAAGGCCATTTCAGAGGGCAGTTTAGAGTAACCCACATTACTGCGGTCTGGACTCACATGAAGGCCAGACCAAGTAAAGATGCCAGATTTCCTTCCGAAAGGGCATTAAGGAAACCAGGTGGGATTTTCCGACCATCAGTGATAGTTTCATGGTTGCCATTACTGATACTGGGTTTCAATTTGAGATTTTAATTAAATGAGTTTCAATGCCACCAGCTGCCAGGGCTGTGGGGGAGTTTTGAACTTGTGTCCCCAGAGCATTAACCTATCCTCTAGGTTACTCATCTAGTCATTTTATTGCTATACCACTTTTAACTGACAGTCCATAATTCTCCCAGCATCTCCCTCCATTTTCTGGCTGTGCTCTTAAATTTAAGCCCACCCGCCTCTATTACCAGCCCTCTGACTAACGGAAATTGGCTTCTGCATATAGAATCATAGAATCCCTAAAGTGCAGATAAAGGCCATTCAGCCCACCAACCCTCTGAAGGGGACCCCAACCAGGCAAACATGCCCGTATCCATTCCCCGAAACCCTGCATTTCCCATGGCTAATCCACCTAGCCTGCACATCCCTGGACACCACACTCAATTTAGCACGGCCAGTCCACCTAACTTGCACATCTCTGAACTGTGCAAGGAAACCAGACCATCTGGAGGAAATTCATGCAGACACATGGGGAGAGAGTGTGCAAACTCCACATTGTCACCCAAGGCTGGAATCAAACCCAGGTCCCTGATGCTTCGAGGCAGCAGTGCTAACCACTGAGACACGATGGTGCTCCATTTCTTTCTCAC
Source organism: Chiloscyllium punctatum (assembly GCF_047496795.1). Lineage (NCBI taxonomy): Eukaryota > Metazoa > Chordata > Chondrichthyes > Orectolobiformes > Hemiscylliidae > Chiloscyllium > Chiloscyllium punctatum. The sequence continues at coordinate 80,219,525 of NC_092751.1, forward strand.
AAATTCACAAAGTCTCATGGCTCAGAATGTGTGAGGACATTGGCCAGACCACTTTACTCACACTCAGTGCCCAAGATTTCAGAGTCCCTCATTTTTGGGATCATTGCTGTGAAAAGACAAGAGGGGTTCTGACAGAAGCCATTGTAAAAATTATTGAGCCGTATAAGATTCTTAGAGGGCTGGATAGACTGGATGCAGTGTGGCTGTTTCCCCGGGGTGGGGAGTCGACCACCAGTCTATCTCAGGATACAGGGTAATCCATTTCAGATTGAGATAAGGAAATGTTTCTTGACTCAAGAGGGTGGTCACTGAGTATAGATTAGATTACTTACAGTGTGGAAACAGGCCCTTCGGCCCAACAAGTCCACACCGCCCCGCCGAAGCGCAACCCACCCATTCCCCTACATCTACCCCTTACCTAACACTACGGGCAATTTAGCATGGCCAATTCAACTGACCTGCACATCGTTGGACTGTGGGAGGAAACCGGAGCACCCGGAGGAAACCCACGCAGACATGGGGAGAATGTGCAAACTCCACACAGAGAGTTGCCTGAGGCGGGAATTGAACCCAGGTCTCTGGTGCTGTGAGGCAGATGTGCTAACCACTGTGCCACCGTGCCGCCCACAAGAAATAGTATATTCAAGAAATAGAATTTCTTTTGGATATTAAAGGCATCAAGAGGTAGGGGAAAATATTTGGGATTATTGTATTGATCATATTAAATGGCAGAGAGGGTTGGAGTGATGCATGACCTATCCCTGCTCCTAGCTTCTACCTTTCTGTATTTTTCTACATTTCTCTCAATTGTGGTTACAGTTTCAAGCATCTGATTTATCCCACCTCTCTAGCTAGGAAATACAGCCAGGCTTACTGACCTCAGATGAAACTCAGTATTTCTATGCTGTGGACGGGTGGACTGAGAGTTCTATCATGATGAATACCTAGCCGTTCTCTGTATTTCCAGCCTGTGCTTTACTGTATGAGGGAGAGGAACATTTACTTTAAATGGTTTGCAGATTCTCACATTAATCGACAGGAATGGCTGGCACTCACCTTGACGCTTGCTGGATTTCCCTTTGATGTTCTGTCTCCGTGTGATACTGTCCCGCAGTTTCTTCAGGTTTTCCTGACAAATAAAAAACATTAGATTTCTCTGGCTCTGTCACCTGGTGACCCTTCAGAGAACAAGCAATGAAAGACAGAAGTCTGTGTTGACGTGGAGATAGTGGGATAGTATTTATTATCAGCAATATGATGAGTGGTCAGACATAACTGTTATACCTTTCACAGCATTTCTGTTTTTGCCATGTTTTTTCTTCTTGTATTCAGTCATGGGATGATTATTGCCCAACCCTGAATGCCTCTTGTGAAGGTAATGTGGAACCATCTTTTGTCATACACGGTGGCTAACACTGCTGCCTCACAGCACCAGGTTCAATTCCCGCCTCGGGCAACTGTCTGTGTGGAGTTTGCACATCCTCCCTGTGTCTGTCTGGGTTTGCTCCAGTTTCCTCCCACAGTGGGAGAAAGTGAGGTCTTATGCCCCAAACGTCGATTCTCCTGCTCCTCGGATGCTGCCTAGCCTGTTGTGTTTTTCCAGCACCACATTTTTCAACTCTTCCTCCCACAGTCCAAAGACGTGCAGCTTAGGTGAATTGGCCGTGCTAAATTGCCCATAGTGTTAGGTGGATTAGTCAGGAATAAATATGGGGGCGGTGGGGGGGGGGGGGGGGGGGGGGGTTGGTTTCTCTTTGGAGGGTTGGTGTGGCCTTGTTGGCCCGAAGGGCCTGTTTCCACACTGTAGGTAATCTAAAATCTAAATATCTAAAGATCATCAATCTGTAATACACACAATTGTAGATTGTGAGATCATTTCACATGACGTTTATGAGTCAACCACATTGCTGTGGGCCTGGAGTCCCATGCAGAAATGACTGGGTAAGGATGGCAGATTTCCTTCCCGAAAGGGCATGAGTGTGAACTAGATGGATTTTTAAGAGTATCATGTGTACATATTGATTGTGTTTTTTAGGAACCAGTAACGACACTGGCAAAGAAATTGGCTATGAAAGGGCTCTGTAATACCCTGAGGATGTGCAAGACACTATTACAATACAAGTCTGTTTACTCTGAGTCAATCCAATAGACTTTCACTATAAATTCAACTAGCACTTGGCTACCCAGGATTCAAAGCCCATTTGCCATGGCTGGGCCAGGCTAGTCTTCATGAGGCTGATATGGACTGGTTGGAGCTCGGTCAGGGTGAGGCAGCCAGGCTGGGCACGTGAAATGTGGATAGGTTCAGTTGGTCCGAAGAACATTACATATTAAGCATGTTCTTGAGAGAAATCATTTTAGAGATCCAAGTTATGTAAAAGATTCTAATTGGTGTTCAATCCACAAGCATGATCCTGAGTTTCTTGTAACCTGTCATTTTAATTCTCTGTCAATTTTTCACATTGATCTTATTGTTCCTGCCTTCCTGCAATGTTCAAATAAATCTCAATAGAATCTGGAAGAGCACTTTACAGCTCTCTGGACTCAAGCGTATTCCCCAATTCTTTCCTTTTCCTTTGAATGTTTTGGTTCCAATCATTTTCCTATGTTTGCTTTTTGGACGACAGATTTTCCTCTGTCTGCCAGCTGCATCTCCTCTGCACATCTAATTTGTTACTTTACTTCAGTTCTTTGTACTCTCCCACATCACCCACCCTATCACAGACTGCTTTGTTGCTCAGTTGGGGTCTAACTCTGTTTAATCTCCCAATGTAATGCTGCTGGGATCCATGGAACTTTCTTCAAAGTCTCCTTAGTTAAAGCTCAATCTATACGGTCATTCTCTTTACACGAGGTTTGACCTTCTGTTTCATTCTCCACTGAATCATGTGACTGTTACAATCTTCATTATTATTATTGTCATCATGTAGCTTTCCGATGTCCCCCCTTTTAATTCACAGAGTTTTGCACTTTCATTCTGTTCCTCATTCTCTACCTCTCATCTGCTTTAAACCCATTACATTTCTAACTATTCTCAGCTCTGATAATGACCATCAATTTGAACCATTAACTATTTCTCTCATCACAGGAACTCTCTGACCTCCTGACACTTCCAGCATTTTTTGACTGATTTTGGATGTCAGCATCCACAGCATTTTCCTTTGTACTTCATGACAGAGATTCACCTTGATGGCACGGTTACCTTTGCTACTGAAAGTAGGTGGATGTAATGTTTTGTTCCTGTTTGTAAAACAATACATCTCAGAGATTAATTAACACATTTGCCAGAGGAAGTGGTGGAGGCTGGTACAATTGCAACATTTAAGAGGCATTTGGATGGGTACATGAATAGGAAGGGTTTGGAGAGATATGGGCCGGGTGCTGGCAGGTGGGACTAGACTGGGTTGGGATATCTGGTCGGCATGGACGGGTTGGACCGAAGAATCTGTTTCCGTGCTGTACATGTCTATGACTATGACTCTATGACATTTCAATGTGCTACACAGCTAGGACATGAACCAAGATAGAACTGGTTAGAATTTGGAGAAGGTACACTCTGGATTATGGAATATTTTTAAAGGATTTATGACTTTTTTTTTAGAATATTGTTGTTTAGTTGAGAACATTGACTGTTTTAGAATATAATGGATTGCCTCAGCTACGGTGGTGGAATGTTGTCATAGCTGCCAAACTTTGAGCAGAGTTTTCCAAACAGGTTAATGTGTAATGGATTGGTCTGAAGTCTACTCAGAGAGATGAAAGCTTGTAATATAATTATTTCTTTTCTTGGTTTTATTAGGCACAGACCAGTATCCTATTGGGAAATAAAAATCATGAAAGAGCTGTGTAATCATAAGAATATTGAGGACAGCAGGGAGGCTCAGTGATGAGCACTGCTACCTTACAGCGCGATAGACCCAAGTTCGACTCCACCCTCAGGTGACTGTGTGGAGTTTGCACATTCTTTCCGTGACTCCATGAGTTTCCTCTGGGTGTTCCGGTTTAATCCCACAGTCCAAAGATGTGCAAGTTAGATGGCTTGGCCATGGGAAATTGCCCATAGTGTCCAGGGATGTTCAGGCTAGGTGGATTATCCACGGGAAATGGAGGGTTACATGGATAGAGTGGGAGAGTTGGGTCTGGCAGGATGGATGGTGTGGACTCGATCAGCCAAATGATCTGATTCCACACTGTAGGGATTCTGCGATGGTGGAGGCATGCACTCAACTGTGCACCATTTGGATTTGTCTGCGTTATTTCACGAGAACAAAACAAATGGATGGTTGTCCACAAATACTTTGCCTCTCTGTTTGGCTTGCTGGATCTGGTGAAATCAAAGAGAGAAAGATAAATAGAGCAGGACATAGGGTAAATTTGGTCAATTCACGTTTCACCAGAGGAAGAAACTGCACAGAACTGATCTTCATAGAGGGATAGAAGAGATAGGTCAGGTGGGTTGTAAACAATCTGGGCAGTGATAGGCCGAGGAATTGCTCTGCAATCAAACCTTTCATTTCCTCGGACTGAGGTATCTGATTGCAGTTCGAGTGAATGAATGCAAGGGAGGAATTCAAGTGTATTAGCCCTAACCTCAGCATCAGGTACAATCTGACAGGTGTACTGGGGGAGGAGTGTTTGAACAGAGAGCGAGATACCTGCTGGAACCGGAACGACTCAGATCTGCGTTTCTGGTTCAGTTGCCACTCCTTAAACTGCAAGAGAGCCTCATCCACATTGATCATGCCCAACTTCACTTGTTCCTGCAAGGTGATGAGCTGGCGCTGCCCAGGCGTCTTCATCCCCGCAAATGGGTCATAGTCGCTGGATGGAACTCTAGACAGTGGCTGCTTGGTGCGTGGCGGAATTGCTGGAAAACAAATATCAGCTGACTTCAATAAATACAAAGTTATATGTCATCTGATCTCCCCTATGGTGCACTCGCCCGCACCACTGTCCCAATTCTCACAACCTCATCACTACTTGACCCTGCCAATGATCAATGCCACAACGGAGCCTTCCCACTATCTGCTGAGTTGTAAACTAACCATCCTGTTGCTCCTGAAAATGCCAGTGGAGACCCAATGATTCCCTGAGGTTGGAGTTTTGAACCCCAATTCTCATCTGAACATTCCATTTTCTCCCCAGTTACTGAGAACAAGGAGTGAATTGCAGGAGAGGGGAGCATTGATCTTCCATTTCAACAACGCTGGTTTGGCTATGGCTTGAGGTTTGCGCCACGCTCCTTTGGATGATGGATATGAGGACTCATTCACCCATTCTTCACCCTTCCCTCACCCTTCCCTCAGAGCCACACCACTGGGTGAGGTTGTCAAGACCGGCCAAGACCTGCAAATAAATCCATTCTCAGTGGGACCGTTGGAGGAAGGGTAACCCTCTGGAGTTCACCAGGGAAGAGGTGTTTGCTGCTGTCCCCTCATAGCTACAGCCTGCACATCTGTAAGACCCTAGTAACAGACCTAACCACTGCCCTCCCCCAAGCCTGGAGATATCATGGTGCCCAGGAAGGACCTCCAGGCTGGGGAATTCAGAACAGGGAGGCGCAGCATCAGGAGAAGGGGACAATCATCTTGGACTGAGATGAGGAGAAATGTTTTCACTGAGAGGATAGGGAACCTGTGGAACCCATCCCCCCACCCCCCACCTGGGGATGGTGGATCATTGATTATACGTAACATTAGGATAGACACAGCTTGATCTCTCCAGGAATCAGAAATATGGGAATGGATGGGAAAGTAGAGTTTAAACCCACAATCAGCCATACTGAATGCCAGAATAGGCTTGACAGTCCTGCTCCTATTTCTTATGCTCTTATTTTGGCTTCTCTGCTGAAAATGGGTGACCAGCTGATCAGCAAATCATTGGGCCTGTGAAGAATCATAGAATCCTTACAGTGTGGAAACAGGCTATTTGGCCCAACAAGTCCACACTGACTCCCTGAAGAGTTTCCCACCCAGACCTATTCCCCTACCCTGTTACTTTACACTTACCCCTGATTAATGCACCTTAACCTACACATTCCTGAACACTATGGGCAATTTAGCATGGCCAATTCACCGAATGCGTACATCTTTAGACTGTGGGAGGAAACCGGAGCATCCAGAAGAAGCCCACCAACATGGAGGGAAAGTGCAAACTCTACACAAACAGTGGTCTGAGGCTGGATTCGAACCCGGGTCTGTGGCTGTGAGGCTGCAGCGCTAACCAAAGATTCTGGATTTCTCTAATTGTTGCCTGCTTTCACTCAAGATTCACAACTCTGGTTGGACTTCACTCCAGAAAGTGTCCATCATCCTCCCTCTCACTCCCCGCCACCAGCCGCCCCCACCCCCCAAAACCCCCCACATACTCTCACCATTGGCCACATGACTAACACATCCATCCTGGTGGAGTCCTGTCTTTCCAGGGATAACCGGAAAACAAACAAGTTCATTAGAATCCACTGCATCATGACTGTCATTCAAACACCCTTTCTAATCCCATCTCACATCTTAACAAGCCAATAACAAATAATTTTTCAAAGAAAATGACAAAGATCATGCACAACTTGATTGGTGTCCCTAAGATTTTTCGCTTTGTTTGCCCGAAGCTCCTTTGGATGATGGACATGAGGACTCTGAGTTCACATTCACCCCTGTGGAGATTAGTTTATAAAAATGCAGAAAACCCCAGGTCAATCTTGAGGTATTGGTAACCAGCAAGAAGCAAACATGGCCCTGGACTTCTCAGAATCTCCCACTGTTGCTCCATAAACTATTTATTTCAATGCAAGAGGCCTAACAGGGAAGGCAGATAAATTCAGGGCTTTGTGTGAGGGAAATCATGTCTCATAAAATTGATTGAGTTTTTTTGAAGAAGTAACGAAGAAGATTTGATGAGGGCAGAGCAGTGGACGCGATTAATATGGACTTCAGTAAGGCGTTTGACAAGGTTCCTCGTGGTGGACTGGTTAGCAAAGTTAGATCTCATGGAATACAGGGAGAACTGGCCATTTGGATACAGAACTGACTCAAAGGTAGAAGACAGAGGGTGGTGGTGGAGGGTTGCTTTTCAGACTGGAGACCTGTGACCAGTGGAGTGCCACAAAGATCGACGCTGGGTCCACTACTTTTCATCATTTATATAAATGATTTGGATGTGAGGTATAGGAGGTTTGCAAGTTTGCAGATGACACAAAAATTGGAGGTGTAGTGAACAGCGAAGAAGGTTACCTCAGATTACAATGGGATCTTGATCAGATGGGCCAATGGGCTGAGGAGTGGTAGATGAAGTTGGAGACCTTGGAGTGGAATCCTTGAAAGTGGAATCTCAAGTAGATAGGATAGTAAAGAAGGTGTTTGGTATGCTTTCCTTTATTGGTCAGAGCATTGAGTTGCGAGGTCACTTTGTGTCTGTACAGGACATTGGTTAGACCACTTTTGGAATATTGTGTACAATTCTGGTCTCCCTCCTATTGGAAGGATGTTGTGAAACTTGAAAGAGTTACAAGGATGTTGCCATGGTTGGAGGATTTGAGCTATAGGGAGAAGCTGAATAGGCTGAGGCTGTTTTCCCTGGAGCGTCGAAGGCTGAGGGGTGACCTTACAGAGGTTTATAAAATCATGAGTCTCATGGATAGGATAAATAGACAAATCTTTCCCTGGGGTGGAGGAGTCCAGGGTGAGAGGGGAAACATTTAAAAGGGACCTAAGGGGCAACATTTTCACACAGAGGATGGTGCGTGTCTGGAATGAGCTGCCAGAAGAAATAGTGGAGGCTGGTACAATTACAACATTTAAAAGGCTTCTGGATGGGTATATGAATAGGAAGGGTTTAAAAGGATATGGGCTAATTGCTGGCAAATAGGACTGGATGAGGTTAGGATATCTGGTTGGTTGGAAGAGTTGGACCAAAGGGTCTGTTTCTGTGCTGCACTTCTCTATGACTCTATGTCTAACAAGGCCTCAAACTGTGCATAATGTTGCCATTTCCTGCTTTCTCTCTTTTGTACAATCCAAGCATTTTAACCATAGGATTTCCATCACTACTCCTGCCTTTCTTTCTACTCTCTGCAATGTTCACTCTTCGTTGAAGCTTCTCAATTAACTAAACGAAAACCCATCCGGGTGTGAGATGGGAGGAATTATTGGTTTAAATACCTGGGCCAGAGGATCCATCTGCAGTACTATGCAATGCTGTAACGTAAAGGTTCTCTGGTCTCTTCTCCTCTTTTTTGCAGAACACTGAGTCAAATAGAAATACAGACATCAATATTCTTTTCAAATGTGCAACTCTTCCTTGTGCTACTCTTGAATGAGCAAATTGACTATGATCCAGTGCAGGACTATCTTCCACCTTCACAGCAGGCTTTTTAATCTAGCGGGCTACCTTGTCCTGGATGGTGTCAGGCTTCTTGAGTGTTGTTGGAGCTGCCCATCAAGTCACACTCCTGACTTGTCCCTTCTAGATAGTGCACAGGCTTTGGGGAGTCAGGAGGTGAGTTACTTACTGCAGTATTCCTAGTATTTGACCCACTCTTGTTGTCACTATATTTGTACGGTGAGTCTAGTTCAATGTCTAGTCAATGGTAACCTTCTGGTTATTAACACCATTGCCAACCTCAACTTTGTCCCAACATCTCTGATGTTGTTTACTCCTTGTGCCTAATTGTTATACAAATGTTACACAAATGCTCCATTAAACAAGTGCGTGTTGGTTACTATTTCATGTCAAGTGAAACGGCAACAAGTTTCCAGTTAAACAGTGAGACGTCTGTACAAATGTACGAACACTTAACATGTTTGTGACTTGTTAGCTAATGACAGCCATCAAACATCCATAGTAAATACACTGCAGCCCTCACAATAGTTTTGTTTATTGACATAAAGTCTGTTTTAAGTGATCATGTTTGTTTTTAGTTTATTTTCAGGTTTCTGTGTGCAAACTACTTGAAGTTAAACATTGATAGTTGCAGCCTCTAACAGTAGGCAGGTCTTGGGTGGGATACCCAGTCCCCTCACGGGATGGTGCAGCCAATCCTACCCAACATTTTAGCTTTAGAAGAGTGGGGATGGGAGGGGTTGCCGAGAATTCGGATCTTTGTATAATTCAGTCTTGAGAGTGACTGGAGCACAGAAGGACCCTTCAAGTCCATGATGGATCTCTATCCAATCTGTCACATGCCATTGTCAGCCCTATTTTTCCACTCCAGCCCTGTACCCCTACTTTAGATTTAGATTCTATTGTCATGTGTACTCACATACAAGGGTACAGTGAAAAGTGTATAATGTTAGGTACAAAAGTGCCTTAGTATGAAAAATGTAGCTACAAAGTAGTAATAGAAACAAAGGTAAAATTTAAGCCTTACCTTCATAGAATTAGTAGAAAAATAAAGTATGCCTTAATATAAGCTAGGAAATTAAAGGAATAAAGTTAAAAGTTAAAAGATACAAGTTAAAAATACTTTAATTTTATCGATAGAGCAAATTGTGGAGAGTGCAACCTTGCCCTTGATTATATAGAAGGTCAGGCTGATAATATTAGATGAAGAGAGGTTGGAAGGTGAGTTGACAGATACATAAATACCATGAAGATCTGTTGAGTTGCAGGTAGCTCTGCATTTCACTGTGTCATACACAGATCCAAGACTCGAAGCTTATGATTGAAGTATTTTGTCCTTATGTTCGTCAGCACTGGGTGGTGTACTTGGGATTGGAGTGGGAGGGGGCATTAACTTGTTGATCAATTATGGAGTATTTGTCCCAAATAGAGCTGGTCATTAACTAAATTTAAGACATTTAGATCAGCTAGTGAAATTGTGGGGAGAATATATGGAGTATAACTTCTCAAATATAGTATTAGGGATAAGAACAAGACATTGGTTAGGTCACTTTTGGAATATCACATGCAATTCTGCTTACAGGACTGATGTGAAACTAGAAAGGGTTCAGAAGGATGTTGCCAGGATTGGAGGGTTTGAGCTATAAAGAGAAACTGAATAGGCTGGTGCTGTTTTCCTCAGTGTGTTGAAGGTTGAGTAAAAGATTCTGAAATCATGAGGGGCATGGATAGGGTGACTAGCAAAGGTCTTTTCCCTAGGGTAGCAGAGTCCAAAGCTAGGAGGCCTAGGTTTAAGGTGGGAGGGGCAAGATTTAAAAGGGACCTAAGGGGCAACATTTTCATGCAGATGGTGGTGCGTGCATGGAATGAGCTGCCAGAGGAAGTGGTGGAGGCTGGTACATATCTGGATGGATATACGAATAGGAAAGGTTTAGAGGGATATGGGCCGGGTGGTGGCAAATGGGACTAGATTAGCTTAGAATATCTGGTCATCATGGATGAGTTGAACTGAAGGGTCTGTTTCCATCTCTATGACTGTATGACCGGGCCATTGAGCTGCTCTGTCATTCAATTAGATCCTAGCTGACCATTTCCTTCAATGCCACTATCTTGGTGCCTCTCAATGCTTTTTGTTTCCAGAAACCAATCATTTTCTGTCTTGAATCTGCTCAATGACTGAGCTTCCATGGCTCTCCTGATGAGAGAATTCCAAAGATTCTTTACCCTCTGAGTGCAGGAATTTCTCCTTACCTCAATCTTCAATGGCCTGCTTATTTGTCCTGAGCTTACATCTCCTAGTTCTAGAGTCATCAGCTTAGGGGGAAATACCCAAAACAACAAATGCTTCTCTTGCCAATGAAGCCTACTTCCCACAAACAAATGCTATTTTTAAAAAAAACTTACTCGAGTGGGTGGGAGAAGCAGATTTAATGATAACTTTCAAAAGGGAAGTGGATTAATGCTTGGAAGGAGAAATTCACAGAGCTATGGGGGAAGAGGACAGAAGTGGGACTGATCATGTAGCTCCTTCAGAGAGCTAGCACAGGAATGAATGGACTTTGGTGCTCACTTCTCTGTCCAAATGTCTCGGCATTAAAAATGTCAACTTCTTTTGAAGTATGATGCAATAAGAAAAAAAAAAGCAACCTAAAAATAGTCACTGCTAAAATAAACCAACTTTGTTGCTGTACTGTACCCCTGGCCAAGGGTCATTGAGCTTGTTCTTGAACACCTACACACACCCTGGTGTGGTCAAAACAAACCAAACATCTTTCGGAAACAGGAAATTGTAACGATGTGTGATATTTCACTGAAATAAACCTCTCGCTCATAAATGAAGGCGGAAGCATTACAAAAATCCCTTCAGAATGAGAAAGGGAAGTAGCTGGTCCTGTCAGGTGGTCATGTTGCCACACAGATGTTGATGTACAATTTTCCATTCAGGTTCTTAGAAGTCGAAATATGAAGGTGGAACTGGTTTTACTGGTAGACTGGTCAGTAACTGGAAGGACATGACTTTAGAAATAATTGGCAAATGAACCAGAATGACAATGAGGTTTTTACATTGCGAGTTGTGAGCTAGAATACACTTCCCATCAGGGTAGTGGAAATAGATTCATCAGTAATTTTCTAAAGGAATTGGATAAATACTTGAAAGGGGACAATCCTGCAGGGCAACAGGGAAAGAAAGGGAATTGGAATTGGAACTCTCAAGGGAGCTAGCACTTGGGTGATGGGCTGAATAGCCTCTGAGTGATAAATCTAACAAACAGTTCACCCAAAAGATCAAATAATTTAATGAGGGCATTTAGATTGGAGCAGAGTGAAGCATTGACACACATATACGTCGACAAGTTTGGAAAGCATAAAGTGAACTCATACCAATCAAACGCTGGGAACTTGTGAGAACATATTGGCTGTAGTAAGGACAGGTTGAATGATACCTTGTGGCACTGAATCCATTTGGCTTTGTGAATAGTGACTGTTGCTGCTGAAAAACCCTAAAAGGAGAGTGAGGAATGAACCAAAGTCAAAGTGAGTCACATGGACAAAGGTTCGGGAAAAGGGGAGATTTCACTGTGATCCAGTGGAAGTCTTTTACGGCAGGAAGGCAAAGGTCACTGTAAAATGGTGAGAGGTTGAAGTTGGAAGGTGAAGGAATCGGAGAATAACTAAACTAAAATGGACAGTGCACATAAGGTGAGGAGGCAGTTGGTGAACATTGTGAGATTTTTGGCAGGGAAAATGGAACAATTTTACAAAGTGAGAGACTACACAATAATGAGGTAAAGGAAGATTGTGGGGCCCTTGTACATGAATCACAGAAAGTTAGCATGTAGGTTTAGGAAGTGATGAACAAATGGAATATTAGCCTTTAATTTGAAGGAGATGAAGTGTTAAAGTTGGGTGCTGCAAATGTGTAGGGCATTAGTGAGACCACATCAAGAATAGTACCCACTGATTCAGACTCCTTATTAAAAGAGGGATACACATGTATTCAAGGCAGTTCAAACAAGGTCCACTTCGAGTCATAGAGTCATAGAGATGTACAGGAAGGAAACAGACCCTTCCGTCCAGCGTGTCCAAACTGACCAGATTCCTAAATAAATCTCTCTATATCCCAAATCCCTCTAAACTCTTCCTGTTTATATACCCATCCAGATGCTTGACCACTTCCTCTGGCAGCTCATTCCATACACACAGCACCCTCAGCATGAAACGTTGCCTCTTAGGTCCCTTATCTTTCCCCTCTCACCTTAAACCTATGCCCTCTTCACCCCAAGGAAAAGACCTTGCCTACTCACCCTCTTCCACGCTCCTCATGATTTTATAAACCTCTCTAAGGTCAGATCTCTGTCTCCAATGCTCCAGGGAAACAGCCACAACCTATTTTGCCTTTTCCTGTAACTCAAACCCTCCAACCCTGGAAACATTCTGGTGAATCTTTTCTGAACCTTTTCAAGTTTCACAACATTACTTTGCTGATTCCTAAGCAAAATGGTTTGTCTAATGAGGCAAGCTTGATTAGAGTTTAGAAGATTGAGAAGGGACCTTATTGAAAGAGAAGATTTTGAGGATGGTTGACACACTGGATGCTGAGAAGACACAGTTTCCTTTGGGGGGAGTCTAGAACAAAGGGCACAATTCAAGAAATAGATGAAGAAGACTTACTTTTAGCAGAGATTCATGAATCTTTGGAATTCTTGTCCCTAGAGAGCATGGAGGGTGAGTCACTGAATATACTCAGGGCTGAGTTAGATTTTTGATTGGAAAAGGAGTCAAAGATTATTGGGGAGTGGGTGGGGAGAGTCAGGAAAGTGGAACATAGCAGCAGGGATAGACCATTTGGCCCTTTGAACCCGTTTTCACCGTTCAATAAGGTTGAGGATGGTCTGGCTTTGGCTCAACACATTTTATCTGTCCGCCACATCACCCTCGACTCACTTGTTTGTCAACATTATATATCTATCTTCACCTTAAATAAACTCAATAATTGAGGAAAAAGCAAGGAGCTGTGGATGCTGGAAATCTGGGACGAAAACAGAAGTTGCCAGAAAAATTCAGTGGGTCAGGCAGAGACTGTGGGGAGAAAGTGGAGTTCATGCTTCCAAAACATAGACTCTGCTTTCTCTCCCCGGATGCTGCCAGACCTGCTAAGTTTCTCCAGCAATTTCTAATTTGTTTCAATAACTGAGCCTCCTCCACTGATTTCTGCATAAGAGAATTCCACACTTTAACAACTTCAGAGAGAAAATAAAATCTCATCTCTTTCTTAAAAGAGCACATCTTTTTCTTAATATCCTTATCCTTAACATCCTAATTTAATTCACATTCTCCCAGTATCGACTCTGTCTAGTTCCCCTTAGGTTCTTTCAGTTTTAATGAGATCTTTCACTCTTCTGAACTCCAATGGGTGAAAGGACAACTTTCCCACCCATACTTCACATGAAAAGGCCTTCATCCCAGGAATGAGTTGTATGAATCTTCTCTGATTTGTTTCTTAAATAAGTATATATTTTGTTTCAAATAAGGAGTCCAGAACAGTATTCCAAATATGGTCTCATAAAGGCTTGTACAGCTGCATTAAAACTTCCCATTTTTATGTTCCATTCCCCTTGCAATAAATAACATGTTCCATTCTCTACTTATATTCTGTCATTACAGTAAAAACTTCACAAAAGTGCTAGGGAAGCAGAGTCTTTTAGGAAGGTTGAATAGTAGGAAATTGGTATGAGCAAAAATATATTACTGGTGCAATTAGTGACACTGGATGTCGATAAATCCCCAGGGTCTGACCAGAATATTAAAGGAGAGGCCATGCTGTCATCTTCTAATATGTTGTAGATTCTGGAGCAGTGCTGACAGATTAGGTTGTTACAGATGTAGCCCTATTATTTAAAAAAGGTGGGCAGGAGAGAACTGGGAATTACTGACCAAAATCTGTACTAGTCTAGCCATATGTGGCTACAAGAGCAGGTCAGAAGCTTGGAGTCCTGTGGTAAGTAACTCACCTCCTGACACCACAAAGTCTATCCACCGTCTACAAGGCACAAGTCAGGAGTATGATGGAATACTCCCAAATTGCCCTGGATGGGTCCAGCTCCAACAACACTCAAGAAGCTCAATACCATTCAGGACAAAGCAGCCTATTTGATTGGCACCACATCCGCAAACATTCACTCCCTCCCTTAATAATGCTCAGTAGCAGCAGTGTGCACTATTCACATGATACACTGCAGAAATTTACCAAGGCTTCTTAGACAGCACCTTCCCTTTGTGGGCGGCTCAGTGGCACAGTGGTTAGCACTGCTGCCTCACAGCGCCAGAGACCCGGGTTCAATTCCCGCCTCAGGCGACTGACTGTGTGGAGTTTGCACGTTCTCCCCATGTCTGCGTGGGTTTCCTCCGGTTTCCTCCCACAGTCCAAAGATGTGCAGGTCAGGTGAATTGGCCATGCTAAATTGCCCATAGTGTTAGGTAAGGGGTAAATGTAGGGGTATGGGTGGGTTGCGCTTCAGCGGGTTGGTGTGGACTTGTTGGGCCAAAGGGCCTGTTTCCACACTGTAATGTGATCCAATCTAATCTAAAACCAAGGCCATTTTTATCTAAAAGGTCAAAGGCAGCTGATACATGGGAACACCGGTACCTGCAAGGTCCCCTCCAAGCCATTCATCATCCTGACTTGCAAATATATCACTGTCCCTTCACTGGTTCTGGGTCAAAAACTTGGGTCTAACGTATTTCACATGAACTGTAGCTGTTCAATGGGCACCACCACCTTCTCAAGGACAACTTGGGATGACAATAAATGTTACCAGAGTCAGCAAAACTTACACCTCATGAATGAGTAAAAAAAGTCAGGAAAGTGCTAGAATCCATCTTAAAAGATGTGATAAATACATGTATAATGATGATAACAATCTGATTAGACACAGTCAGCATTGTATTGTGAATGGGAAATCATGTCTGATGAACCTTATGAAATTTTTAAAAAAAAATATTACTCACAGAAGTGATAAAAGAAGTGTTGATGGCCATAGTATACTTAGATTTTCAGAAGGCTTTAGATAAAGCTGCCTCCTGGAGGCTGATTAGAAACATTTAAAGTTCATGGAACAGGTGATGATGTGCAGAGATTGTGTAATGATTGGCTAACAGACAGAAAACAAAATAAATGTGTCTTTTTCACATTGGTGAGCCGTGACTGGTGGAGCACTCTAGGATTGGAAGGGAAACTAACATTTTGTCATTGACTTAGTTTAGTTATAACCACACAATTAAAGTAAAAATGTAGGATTTTATTGTTCTCAACAGTAGCCAATATAGTTTGTATTACTTTAGCAACATGCTTAGCCTCACCTGAAGGAAATGCATCATGGGATTGTGAACAGAGTGAAGACAGTAACCGAAAATAAATCAAAGAGCTGCAGATGCTAGAAATCTGAAGCAAAATCAGAAATTGCTGGAGAAATTCAGCAGGTCTAGCAGCATGTGCAGATCAGAAAACAGTGTTAATATTTTGGGGGACAGTGACCCTTCTTTAGAACAGGGCTTTCAGACGGGTCACTGGACCTAGAACCTAAACTCTGCTTTTCTCTGCATAGATGCTGCCAGACCTGCCGAGTTTCTCTAGCAATTTGTGGAAGACAGTACTCTAATGTATTCAAGTTACGACTGCAAGGCCTGCTTACCTCATTCCCATTTCATGACTGTGAGAACATGCAATCTTCAAGGCCAAAGAAAGCGAAGTTAATATACTCCCAAACCATTCGCCCTGACTGAGAAATTGTAACCATGACTGTGTTTCTCAACTGGTGAGTTCTAATTTGCTTTAGAAGTGAGACAATTCTAGGTGGCCAAAGCCAATCTTTGGACTAGATGTACCCTTTGTATCAGTTACTGAACTTTGTAAAGTTTGTAACGGTACAGTTATTGAGACTACATATTGAAGAATATTTCACATCCTGCACAATTCATTATTGTATTTTGTGACCTTCAGCACTAGTTCTTTTTATATAGTTTTGAAATTATAAGGAAGCATTTTAGACAATACGTTTTGTTTTTAAATAAAGGTTATTCAAGAGAGATTAAGGAGTTTTGACTCATACTTGCAAGGGTTTAGAAGGATGAGAGGAGATCGGATTGAAGTATATAAGATGCTAAAGGGATTGACAAAGAAGACGTAGAAAGGGTGTCCTTCAAGGGAAAACTATCCAAGAAGAGTGGTCATAGTTTTAGGATAAGGGGTGGCAGATTAAAATCAGAAATGAGGAGGAATTACTTCTCTCAAAGGGCCATAAATCTGTGCAATTCATTACCCCAGATCAACACTGGGACACTGAATAAATTTAAGGAGGAGACAGTCAGATTTTGAACTAGTAATGGGTTGAAGTCAAGATGAGATCAGCCATGATCAGACTAAATGGTGGAACAAGCTCTAGGGGCTACTCCTGTTTCTAGTTCTTGTGTTCCAAACTAACATAAGCTCTTTCCAAGCACTAAAACACAGCAGAAACAAGAACACAAATCAGCTAACAGAACAAAGTCTGATTTAGCAAGAACTTTGCCAATGAAGTGAGAATTGAGACATGAGTGTTCCTCGCTGGATTCTGTTTGTATGCTCCTCCCTTTTCCCCAACAAAGCACATTTCAATCTGTCCAAAAGTCACAAGGAGATAACCTAACCTAGGCTAATCAGCATGTAATGCTGTATTTGATTACACTGTGGGTTGCGGCTTGGCAAGAGTTAATAAGTAACAGCCTCTGTGACCGGGTGAGCAAGATGGTTGGCAATGAAATTACCCTGCTATCCAAGCTAGAAGGTCCTTGAGACTTTGCAGAAAGACTAGAGACCGAGTGTCCTAAGTTGAATCAGAAGGTAAAGGTGTTACCCTGCTTTAAAATATACTATTTGTAACCAAGGGACAGAGGTTGAGGAGTTTTAGTGAATTCCACGCTCAATATCTCCAATGGCTGCAGAAAAAATACATCAGACATCTTGACCAACTACACTGGTACTGGCTAGGCCCACACTCAAGAGTTAAGACAGACCAAATGAACTTCCTCATCTGTCTGTGACTCCCACTATCCTATCTTTCAAAAACAGGTTCCTCCTCACCTTTACAAATGTAGGGCTTCATGTCATCGACATCGGGAACAGTGTGTAGACGAGGGACAGGGAGTGGAGGTCTGCTCATAATCTCTTGACGATTGTCATCATCTGGCATGGTATCGTACACACCTGCCTCTTCCATTTCACCAGGGCCATCACAGTCCACAGACTTGTCATTATTCCCTGCAATAACCATTGTTTAAACACAAATTAAATTGCGCCTCAGAATCTGGGGCCAAACTCCATTGAACAATGGAACATTGTATTGGGTGGCGTAACTCTGAGACTAGGAAAATCCCACATCTGTATTGGATGATTGGTCCCATTCCATCCAGCGTGTCAGCTGCACATAGGTTTGGTGCTGCTGGGCACCAGCCAGAGCTCCCCCAGTCTCCTCATGGCTGGATGAAGACAAGGCTGTATGGATCAGTGACATCTTTCTCGGCAGAACTGCCACATTCTCAAGCCTCAATGGAGATGAACCAGTCAGGTTGGTGTCAGCTGCCATGGAAGGAACTGAAGCAAAAAAAAAACATGGCCCACCTTGCAGGAATTTCCTCAGTATGCAATCAGTCGTGGAGCCAAAAGTATCTGGAACTCGAGTAGATACATGGGCTGCTCCCATCAGGTTTGACATTGGCTCATCTGCAAGCAAATTTTATTGAAATGTCATCCTCCAAAATCAAATTGAAATCCCTTAAGGGCACAATATAATCTCCTACCACTGACAGGTTAATCCATCAATTTAGATATTTAATATAGATTTTCCTACACAAAGCACAAGTATGAAAATTACCTCTTTGTGCATGTGCACTGCTAGAATTACAGAGAAGAAAAACAAATTATTTTTATAATTATCTGCGGCAGCCAGTGTGCTACACTGAAATTGTTACTGCTTTATATAATGGCATTTATTTTGCTCATCTATCGCTTTGCATTTTAAGGTTCAGTTGGAATGGGCCAGTGATTAATCCTGAAAGCTCTGGGACACCAGGTGCCCAGTGTTATCGTGGACAGTGACTTGCTCAATGTGTGTTTTCACTGTGACTCACAGGTGCTGTCCATAACCCCTGTCGGAGGCAGTATTTCCATCATTGATTCGTAGATGTCCTCATCGCAGCCAGGGTTTAAGGTGCATTTCATCAGGATGTCTTTGGACACAGTTGCCATGGACTCATACAGGTCTTCGTCCCCTTCCCCTTCAATGTCACCACACAGCTCCTCTTTGAGGTGAGTCTTCAACATGTCAGCTGTCTCCTGAAAAGAGCAATTGAGACAATCAGCATGAATCCCCAAAGAGAAGGGGGACTCCAAAGCAACGCTGGCCGCTGAACTGAGAGATGGCATGTGGGACGGCCAGGAACGTTTAGGGGGCAGTGGTTCTGGAAACAGCCCTCAAAGCATTCCCACACTCAGGGACCACTCTCAGAGACTGCAGCTACTTAGGGCCACTAAGGACCCACTTACAGGGCAAATCAGGTTGGCATCAAAATTTAAAAACAGAAACAAAAACTGTGGATGATGGGAATCAGAAACAAAAACAGAAATTGCTGGAAAAGCTCAGCAAGTCTGGCAGCATCTGTGGAGAGAAATCAGAGTTAACGTTTTGGAGTCCAGTGACCCTTCCTCAAAACTGATGGTAACTAGGAAAAAAGTTGTTCTTTTTATGGGGAGAGAGGGTAATGAAGAGATGATAGGTGGAGATTTTGAAGTAGAAGTTCAGCCATTAGATCGTAGAGCACGGCATCCAACGTCACTGAGCTGCTCAGGATGAACTTCAGTAATAAAACCACTGCATCTTCCTCCCGACTTCCTTTGCAAAGGCACATTTCAGAAGGAGATGTGTAAGTTTCTACCCGCTTCCCCCCTTCTCCCTGCCAAACAGCTGCTTCGAGGGGAGCGTGCGGTGGTGCAGACAGTCTGGGTGTACTTGAAGCATCTCATAGGTAGTGCCCTTCTCACCACCAGCCGAGCGATGTCTTGGTGCTTGTTGGAAAGTTATGAAGGAGAGGTGATGGGGAATAATCTGACTACTGGAAGCATCGCACGGCACTGAGATCAGTCTCATCCTTCGCAACACCTGGGACAGGGAGAACCTCAATGTGTAGTGACATGTGGTGTTTTTATACCTAGGGTCTACACACAGCTTGATGCAGCTGCAAACAAAGGAGGCCATCAGGATGAGGGCAACATTGGGTATGTTCTTACCCCCCCCCCCAAACGTATCCAGAGCTTTGTACGTGGAGTCCCTGCAGATACAGTCCATCTCAGACCTCCAGATGAAGTAGAAGATGTCTTCAGGGAATTAGCCAGATCTGCACAATGTACAACAACACTGAGAGTTCCTGACACCTGATGATTGGGTTTTTATCTGCACTGGAGAGGGAGTGGTGCTCCCAAAACCCAATTTCTGCCTCACCTTGGCAATATACCCCTCTCAAGTTTTTGCACATATCCTGGCCCCATGAACCATGTTCCCAGCACCTCCAGTTAATCTGTCCTCTCGGCCATGTTCCCAAAGAACTTGGCTGTGCTTTTGTTTCGATTTTCTTTGGCCTCCGAGACCAGTCTGAAGTGGTTGTGATGCTCACAAGTCTGCGCTCTGACAGTGGATCCGAACAGAAAACGGTGACATCATCCATGGACAGGGAGGCTTTGACCTGCTGACCTCTGCTGCCTGGAATAGTCCCTTCTCTCAGGCTCACATCCTTCCTGATGGGCTCAGCAAATGGCTCTATACAACACACAAACAAAGCAACAGAGAGAGTGGGTAGCCCTGCCTGACTCTGGATCTGATCGAGAAGCTTTCAGATTCCCACCCATTGATTGAGATTGTGCTAACCATGTTGATGTAGAGCAGTTGGATCCAACTGCAGGTTCCCACCCTAAAGCCTCTTTTGGAGAATATGTCCCACATGTAGGTGTGCGATATCCTGTCAAAGGCCTTCTCCTGGTCCAGGCTGATGAGGCAGGCCTCCATCCCCCTGTCCTGCAGGTCGGCGATCGTATCCCTGAGGAGCATGAGGCTCTCAGAGATCATCCTGCATGGTACAGCACAGGTTTGGTTGGGTTGAATCACTGATCCCTGAGCAGACCTTATCCGGTTGGCGATGACCTTTGGACAGGATTTTGTAACCTGCATTCAGCAATGATATTGACCACTAATTTCTAATTTCCTCCCTCTTCCCCTTCTGCTTGCAGATGAGGGTGATGATATCCTTCCTTATGGATTCGCTCGTGGTCCCTGACAGGAACATACTATCATACACCTCCAGCAGGTCCTGGCCAATCAAGTCCCCCAGAGCTGAATACAACTCAGCTGGTAAGCCATCACTTCCAGGAGTTTTATTCTTTTCTCAGGACTCGAGGTCCTTGGTCACCAGCCTGTCCTGTGTACTGTTGTCTAAGACCTCCATGATACAGGACAGGAATGACTGGGAGGCTGCACTGTCTGGGGGTGGGCTTCGTGTCATACAATCTGGCAGCAAAGGATTTACTGATCCTCAGGGTGATTCATCAGAGATTTATTATAGAATCCCTACAGTGTGGAAACAGGTCACTGGGCCCAACAAATCCATACTGACCCTCTGAAAAGTATCCCACCCAGACCCAATCCCCCTACCCTATTACTCTACATTTCCCCTGACTAATGCACCTAAGCTACACATCCCTGAACACTGTGGGCAATTTAGCACAACCAATTCACCTAACCTGCATATCTTTGGACTGTGGTAAGAAACTGGAGTACCTGGAGGAAACTCATGCAGTCACAGGGAGAATGTGCAAACTCTAGAGGGAGCAGCGCTCCAAAAGCTTCTGAATAAATCTGTTGGACTATAACCTGTTGTGTGATTTTTAACTCTGAGATCTACTTTGTCCCCTGGCAGGTGAGTACTCCCTCAACTTTGTGAATCACCTGCCAGAAATCTGTGCTAAAATCTCTGGAATCTGGCTTGAACCCACAGCCTTCTGACTCAGAATGAGTATTACCACAACACGGCCACAACTAACATAGCGTGGGCAGTGAGGGAGCTGACTGTGCAGAGATGAATCAATATTTTGAGTTTTATAATCAGTATAAAGCTGAGGATTAGTAAATGATCGTCATGATACCTGGTATGTAGGAGTTCGGGTGAATGCGTTCAACTTCTACAGCTATGCCCATATTTCAAGGTGGCATGTGTGGCTCAGTGGTTAGCACCGGGTTTGATTCCACTTTTGGGTGACTATCTGTATGAAGTCTGCACATTCTTCTGGGCATGAGTTTCCTCCCACAGTGCACTGTTAGGTGGATTGGCTATGCTCAATCCAAATAGCCCAATGGGCTCCTCGACACGCTGTTCCAAAATTCGGTTTTGTACACAATCCTGGAATTCCTCCTCTACAGCTGATTACTGCAGCTTTCAAGAACCCAGTCAGTATGAATGGAGGTTGCCAGTTATTATTGTAATATCTATGTCACATGCACTTCTAATTTCATAATCTTTATCATAACCAACTATTGTAGCATCAATGTGGACTTTAATGGTTTCCTCATTTCCCCTTCCCCCACCTCACCCCAGTTCCAAACTTCCAGCTCAGCACTGTCCCCATGACTTGTCCTACCTGCCTATCTTCTTTTCCACCTATCCACTCCACCCTCCTTTCTGACCTATCACCTTCATTCCCTCCCCCACTCACCTATTGTACTGTGTTACTTTCTCTCCACCCCCACCCTCCTCTCATTTATCTCTCCACCCTTCAAGCTCTCTGCCTGTATTCCTGATGAAGGGCTTTTGCCTGAAACGTCAATTTTACTGCTCCTCAGATGCTGCCTGAACTGCTGTGCTCTTCCAGCACCACTAATCCAGAATCTGGTTTCCAGCATCTGCAGTCATTGTTTTTACTGTCACAGTTTGGTAGCCTATGAATTCCTGTCTGCTGTTTCTTAGCTCTAACCAAACTGATTCTACAACTTGATCCTTCGATTGAAGATTTGATCTTGCTAATCTACTGATGTCATCCCTTGTTAGAAGCATGACCCCACTTCTTTCTCCTTTATGTCTATTCCACATTGAGGCTTCAAGTCAGATTCCAGAGAGTTGAGCGCAGAATTCAGGCAGGTGATTCACAAAGTGCTGAGTGAGTGCCACCTACTCACCTGGCAGGGGACAAACTAGGTCACAGAGGCACTGGAGAGACCATGATCAGGAAGGTGGTTCTCCCAGGATGAGTCTGAGCTGAGAACCATCATCATCATCAGATGTCGAGATCATCGACAGGTTGTGATTGCAAGTGGAACATGGATGATTGTTGGTTGAGCTGAGCTGAGCTGAATGGTCTTGGAGATTCAGTTCTTAATCTTGGTCACCCTGTAACCTCGTCCTTGCAATGGCAATTAAATCATACCATTTAACTGGCATATTTGCTCAGTGGTTAGCACTGCTGCCTCACAGCACCAAGGACCCGGGTTTGATTCCTGCCTCGGGCAACTATCCATGTGGAGTTTGCACATTCTCCCAGTGTCTGCGTGGGTTTCCTCCAGGATCTCCGGTTTCCTCCCACAATCCAAAGATGTGGGGGCCAGGTGAATTGGCCGTAATAAATTGCCCATAGTGTTACATACATTAGACAGGGGTAATTATAGGATTGGGGAATGGGTCTGGGTGGGTTGGTGTGAACTTGCTGGGCCAAAGGGCCTGTTTCCATACTGTAGGGAATCTAATCAAACCCAGTGTGTATTAAAATTAACATTTTGTGAAAGTGGATGCACCAAGGGGAAGATTACTGTCAGGAACACCCAGGAATGGACCACTTAGGTTATAAATCACAATCTGATTGACTGGCAGCACAGGTTTGAAGTATCAAGTGACCTACTCTTTTTCTTTGTTTGTATGGTTGTATGAATACAGTGCGCTTTCTGATGGAGTGCCTTTAATTCTACTTTTTTGAATGTCAAGGGGTTATAGTTAGATTATCGCCTTTTGAAAATGATCCTTGCATTTATGTGGCATGAATGTTAGTTGCGGCCTTTCAGCCCAAGCTTGGATATTACCCAGATCTTGCTGCATATGGACAAGGACTACTACAGTATCTAAGAGGTTACAAATAGTGCTGAACATTGGGCAATCATCGGTGAACAACCCCCACTTCTGACCTTATGATGGACAGAAGAAAATAGATGGGCCTGGGACACTACCCTGAGGAACTGCTGCGGAGATAACCTGGAGCTGAGATGACTGACCTCCAATAATCACAATCATCTGCATTCGTGCCAGGTATCGTTCTCCCCTGATTCCAATTGATGCCAGTTTTGTGAGAGCTCCTTAATGCCTTGCAAGTCAAATATGTCTTTGGGGTCAAGGGCTGTTACTGTCACCTTACCTCTGGAATTAAGCTCTTTGGTCTACATTTGAACCAGGCTGTAATGAGGTCAGGAGCAGTGTGGCCCTGAGGAGGTTATTGCTGAGCAGGTGGTGCTTGAAAACACTGCTAATGATACCGATACCTTCCACCATTTTATTGATGGTCAACAATAGACTGATCGCACAGTAATTGGCTGAGTTGGATTTGTTCTGCATTTTGTGTACAGGATATACCTCAGCAATTATCCACATTGTCGGGTAGATGCCAGTATTGTAACTGTACTGGAACAGCCTGGTTAGGTGGATGACTAATTCTGCAGAACCCGTCTTCAGTACTGTCATCGGAATGTTGTCAGGACCTGTAGCTTTTGCAATATCCAATGGCTCTGACCATTTCTTGATATCGAAGGGAGTGAATCAAATTGGTTGAGACTGGCATTCTATCTGTATTACAACAGGGTTTTCAGGATAAATATTCTGTCCACTCACCCAGTTTTGGTTTGAAAGCATCTAAGCTATTTTCCTGAATCATCACTTGTAGAGTTCCACATCCTTAAAAACACTGAGTAAAAACACTCAAGAGTTGGAATATGTTAGTAATCATCCTGTATTTAATTTTGAATCCTGTCACTGCTTATAGAATTCTATGATGACTACATCATGAAAGCAGGCTATTCAGCCCATCGCATCTCTGCCAGGTCCCTGCAAGAGCAACTGACATTCTCCCTGTTTTTTTCATTGTTCTCCACCTTCTCTTTGCCCTTTAGATCAGTATTGTGTTGCATTATGTCACTGCTAGCTATATTCCCCAGCTTTGTGTCTTTGGCAAATTACTTCAATAGAGTTACTTGTTCAAGTACTTGTTCACTCCATGTGTGTCAATGGTGACTAACAGTGGATCCCAGGACTGACCTCAGTGAAAAATGAGTTTCTACATTCCACCAAGCTGAATGATTACCCCTGTACTGGCATGAGCTATCAGTTTAGTTTTCATGAGTGACCACTAATTATTGGTTAGACCAAAGGACTATCCTTATAAATACAGTGTCTCTAAAAGTAGGTCAGATACTAGAAATACTGCAGGGATTAACTCACCTCCTGACTCCCCATAACATGTCCTTCATCTACAAGAAACAAGTCATGAGTGTGATGAAATACTCCCTATTTATCTGGATGTGTGCAGGTCCAACAATACTCAAGAAGTTTGACACCATTCAGGACAAAACATTCCACTTGATTGGCACAAACATCCATTCCTTCCACCACTTTTACACTTTTACACTGCAAAACTTCACCAAGGCTCCTTAGACAGCACCTCCCAAACCCATGTCTTCATCACCTGGAATGACACAGGCATCAGATACATGTGAACACCACCACCTTCAAGTTATCCTCTAAGCCGCTTGCCAACTTGAAAATATATTACCATTTCCTTCATTGTCACCAGGTTAAACTCCTGAACACCCTTCGTAATGCTATTGAGGGTCTATCAACGCCAAATGGACTGTAGCAGCAGTTCAAGTAGGCAGTTACCACCAGTTTCTCAAGGACAACTGGGAATGGCAACTGGGATGACGAGATACTTGATTGGAGTTGTTAACCTGGGCGAATCAGGAAAGCCCTGGCTGACCAATATAACCAGGATACACTTGGGTGTTTTCTTTCTTCCTGGTGGTGAGAATTGAATAAAGATTCGTGCACCTTGTACCTTTCCCTGTGTCTCACACCTGCACACACACAACATGGGTGCTGGGGAATAAATAAGCACTACCGCAGTTAGGCAGTAGTTTGAGATTTTTTGGAAAAAAAATATAACTAGGAGACAAGGTAGTATTTGGGATTTGTCTGCATTTCCTTGAAAACTGGTTGCATGGAAGGGTTTGGGGTTTGGCCTAACCACCCCTTTCCCCTGTAAATTGTTGTTTCTTGCAAAGTGCTGCGTATTGTTCATTGTTGTGTTTTGTACAGTTTGATATAACTGCTCTTTCACTCAGATGAAGAGTCACTGGACACAAAACATTAACTCCGCTTTCTTCCCAGAACTGCTGAGTTTCTCCAACAATTTCTGTTGTTGTTGCTCTTTCACATGTCCCAGCACATCAGGCTGAACAATCTCTTTCTTTGCTGTTAGGGTCTTTTCAAAAATACGGTGGTGCCCGGGGTGGGTGGGTGGTATTAACGGTTCAAAATAAAGTTGTTGGTCGTGAGGTGGGTTTGGGGCTGATGTACTCTGACAGCATGTTTGTGGTAGAAAGCCTTGACCCCCACCAAAACGGCAGTGTTTGAGGAACACAGCAGGCCTTACCACATACTCATCCATGAATTGCCGAAGGTCTCTGAATCCATTCTTCTCTGCCATGTTGTTTGGATAATCCCCATGTCTGTTGGCCACACTGTAAGCCTGCAACGCCCCTGGACACTGCAGAAGTAGGGCAGTCAGGTTCTTCAAACCATACATGGCTGCAAAGTGAAGCAGGGTCGGGAGCTCTTCATCTCGCTGAGCTGTGTGAATAATAAAGGCTTCATCAGCACACCGACACTCACTAGACCTCACGCCATTTTAGAAGCAGATCTACAGCCTGTCTTTCAGTTTCATTCTTTCACTGAATGTGTGTGTGTGTGTGTGTGTGTTGCTAGAAAGGCCAGCGTAATATAGCCCATCCTGAATTCGCAATCCTGGATCTCTCTCCCCCCCCCCACAAGGACATTGTTGGCCTATCTACTGCAGTGGTTCAAGAAGCAACTAGGGATGGGCAATAAATTTTGGCCCTATCAGAGAGGCTCACCTCCAATGAGCAAACTTTAAAAAAAATGGACTGAGGGGCTTGCTAGGCTATTTCAGAGGGCAGTTAAAAGTCAGTTGCATTGCTGTAAGCCTGGAGTTGGCCAGACCAGGTAATGATGGCAGATTTCCTTCCCTCAAGGACAGCAGCAAACCCAATGGCTTTTGTGACAACTGAAAATAGCTTCTTGGAACTTCATATTAGTGAGGCTGCTGTCCAATTCCAGACATATTGATTAATCTTAAATTCTACCTGCTGTTGTTGTAGGATTTGAACCTATCTCCCAAGGACATTAGCCTAAGTCCCTGGATAATTAATCCAGTGACATTAGAACAATATCATCGCCGCCTTCCACAATTAATCCAATGCATATTGCCCAATTGTGTTTTTGTAATGTCCTTAACAGTGGTGTTCTGCGGCGTTCCATACTGGGACCTCTGCTGTTTGTGATATTTAAATGACTTAGATGAAAATGTAGATGGGTGGGTTAGTAAGTTTGCAGACGATACAAAGATTGGTGGAGTTGTGGGTAGTGTAGAAGGTTGTCAAAGGATATAATTGGATATAGATCAGTTGTAGATATGAGCTAAGAAATGGCAGATGGAGTTTAATCCAGGTAAGTGTGAGGTGTTGCACTTTGGGAGATCACATGTTGGGGAAAAATATACAGTTAATGGTAGGACTTTAAACAGCATTGATGTACAGAAGGATTTGATTAGATTACATTATAGTGTGGAAACAGGCCCTTCGGCCCAACAAGTCCACACTGACCCAATGAAGCGCAACCCACCCATACATTTACCCCTTACCTAACACTACGGGCAATTTAGCATGGCCAATTCACCTGACCTGCACATCTTTGGACTGTGGGAGGAAACCGGAGCACCCGGAGGAAACCCACGCAGACACGGGAAGAACGTGCAAACTCCACACGGTCAGTCACCTGAGGCGGGAATTGAACCCGGGTCTCCGGCACTGTGAGGCAGCAGTGCTAATCGGGGTTCAAGTCCATAGCTTCCTGAAAATGGATAGTGTGGTAAAGAAGGTGTATGGTATGCTTGCTTTTATTGGTCGGGGAATTGAGTACAAGAGTCATGTTGCAACTTTCTAAGACTTTGGTTAGGCCACACTGAGAGTATTGCGTTCAGTTCTGGTGGCCACATTGCAGGAAGGGTGTGGAGGCATTGGAGAGGGTGCAGAAGAGATTTACCAGATGCTGCCTGGATTAGAGGATATGAACTATAAGGAGAGGCTAGAAAAACTCGGGATATTTTCTCTTAAGCGGTTGAGGGAAGACTTGATAGAAGTCTATAAAAGTTTGATAGGCACAGATAGGGTTGACATTCAGAATATTTTCCCAGAGTTGGAATGTCTAATACTAGGGGGACATGCATTTAAGTAGAGAGGGGGGAAAGTTCAAAGGAGATGTGAAAGGCAAGTTTTCTACACAGAGAGTGGTAGGAGTCTGGAACATACTGCCAAGGGTGGTGGTGGTGACAGTTATGACAGAGATATTGAAGGGACTTTTAGATAAGTACATGAATATGCAAGGAATGGAGGGATATGGACCAAGAGCATAGGTAGAAGGGCTTAGTTTCATTTGGCATCATGATCGGCACAAAATCATGGGCCAAAGGGCCCGTTCTTGTGCTGTACAGCTCTATATTCTATGTTGAATTGACCCACATGCTCAACAGTCTTTTGGGGAAGCGAAAGAGAATTCTATATTTCCACCACCCTGTGTATGAAGATCATCCATGAACAGCCTGACTCCAATATCAACATTATGCCCCCTCATTGTTGATTCCCTCACCAGAGGTAATAATTTCTGGATGTACCCTGTGCCATCAACTTAACAGTTTAATGACAGAATGAAATGAATGAGCTTTATTGCCACATCCACTCACATGAGTACAGTGAAAAGTTTACAGGTCACCACTTAAGGCGCCATGTTAGGTCCGAGGCTACCTGGGTACAGGTTCTTGAGTACCAATCTTTAGGGATAAATAAAGAAATAAAAAATCCAGCATTACAGGCCGTCAAAGGTACAAAATCAAAACAATAAATCCAAAAAATAAAGAAATAAAATGTTCAGAATAACAGTCCTTCCAAGGTAATAAAATAGAGAACTTAAGACATTTCACAATTTAAATCAGACCACACCTTGATTTGAGGGAGTTTTGTGAGCTATTTAGATGGGAGTAGCTCATACTTGGACTTAGCTGGTCTCCAATGAAAATGTTCCCTCCACCTCCCTCGTTTCACTGGTTTGGCATCTGTCGGGTCTGACAATGCTGAATGTTGAAACTGCAACTACAGCCAATTTAAAAGGGAGCCATTTGACGGAACTATCCAGTCCTTTCAGATATTCAGGTCTGGACTTGCTCCTTCAAGGTGATCCCATCTCTTGTCTGGCGGTGCCCGGCCATGTACTATCAGAGTGAGGTCATTATGGAGGAGGTGCTTGGAGTCAGGACCACTGCTTCCTGAAGCAGGGCACAGGTGGAAATGGAAGGGGGCCAACACAAAGGTGGCAAGTTGGAAAGATCACTTTCAAGGCCAAGGACATCAGCCCAGCTCTGCACATGAGTTTTGGGCAGACTATCTCTCACCTCCACCACCCACATGCACCCTTCTATTCCTCAGTGCCCCTGAGCTCCAAGAAAAGATGTCTAATGGCTGCAGTAAATTACACCAATCACTTGTAATGTTCTTTACACCCATTCCCCCAGTCAATAGATAGAATATTGGGGCGCTTTGAAATGCTCATGGAACTGTCAAATGAAACAAATGGAATGAAGTTTAAATTTCATTTGAAAAAAAATATAATCCAGACCAGACAACTGTGAAAATAAAACAAAACAGCCATTCAAAAACCTCCTCAGAAAATAATTCTATCAGGAACTTATAAAGCAGCCACTCAAAACGGAGCTCACAGCCCTTTTAACAGTTCTACCAACAGTCTCTATTCAAATGAATCCATTTGTGGATCTGATGCTCAGTGAATTATTGATAATTAAACTGTATTGCTCATAACACAGGTTCCAGGCCTGAATACAGTAGAAGCTTTGAAGTAATGGAGCAGATGTCCATCTGTTGCAATGCTTCAAAGGTTTAAAGGATAGCTGACCTGTCAATCAACGAAAAGATCAAAGTACAAAATGCAATTGGTACCCCTGTTCATTACGGAAGGGAACTTTATTTATTGGATAATGTACTGTAATGCATCTGAAAACTCATACAAGTTCAAAATGTTGGTCAATTTAATGATAACTTACCTCTTCTAAATAAATCAAAAATCACAGTATTAAGAATATTTTTAACTTGGCACACACCATTACACTACAATATTGTGAAGACAGCAAATTCATTTCCAGCTTCCACAATGTTCTCGACTCCAGAACAGAGGTCCCCTATGGCTCACGGTGCTTGAGATGCCGTCAGTATGTCACTTTACCAAAACAGATTTGATTCCATAAAACTGTTGAGGGGTGGGTCTAAAACGCAATGGAGCCAGCCAGGCCAGGACTTCTGTGTGTGGGTTTAACTACGCAAACCCTCGTCCTGTGTTACTAACAATAATCGGTGGTAGAAATCTGGGAGGAGGACAGGAATCCTAGAATTGGGTCCAGCCACTGTCTTTAAAGCCCACTCAATTCCATTCTAACATGGACAGAGTCATCAGAATCCAGCTTCCAGACTCGAACTGATCACGAGCCATGGGTGTGTTTAATATTCTATCCCCTCAGGAGTCTGGAAGTAACTTCAAATACTCACTCGTTGATAGATCATCCTCTTCTAACTGGTTAATTCCAAATATATGCAGTCCATTAGATGGCATGTTTCTCCTCAGTGACTCTGTCAGTAGTTTGTCCAGTGTTTCTCTGTTATACGGTACAATATGGAAAGCCTGTGGACAGGAAACACAAAGGGATTTATACTTCAGAGGTGCATCAGTGATAAGTGTTAATCACTTACAGTTGGTTTTTTTTCTTAGTTCTTTTATGGGGGGGGGGGGGGGGAGAGGAGGATTTCAGCATTTGTTGCTCATCCCTAATTGCTGTTGGAATCCTCATTTCACAGGATAGTGAAAGAGTCCATCACATTACTGTGGATCTGGAGTCATGCGTAGGCCAGACCAGGTAATGATGGCAGTTTCCTTCCCTGAAGGAAGTTTGTGAACCAGATGGGTGTTTACATCAATCAACAACAGTTTTATGGTCATCGTTCAACTCTTAATTCCATATTTTTATTGAATTCAAATTCTACCATCTGTCATGACAGGATTTGAATCCAGGTTTCCAGAGCATTACCAGGGTTGCAGGATTAATACTCCAGCGATAACATCACCCGCTTAAATGTTTTGGATTTAAGGAATATAACACCTGACATCCAAACTGGCATGTTGAATGGTGTAATGCTGGTGTAGATCAGAATGTAGAACTAAATTTAAATATTTAATATCCATGGGTTGAATTTTCCTTGTAGTAAATATGGGACTAGACATTCATCCCTTCACATTTGAGCTAGGCTTTGTCTCCATTTGAGTAAACTAATTTAATATCCTGTTCCCTCATCTTCATTAAACAATTCTGTCAAATAAGCATCACAATTGTCTGCACAAAAACTGTTCAGATTTCAAACTGAAACAGCTTAAAAATGTGTTCCGTTATCAGGAAGGAGATTTTGGGGTAGTGGTAACCAATGTTTCCTCAAGTAGGAGGTTCTGCGCACACCGACTGGAAACTAACTCTGTGGAAAAACAATTAGAAGGAACATGGTGGTAACATTACTAGGTGAACACACCAGAGTCAAATGTTGTGGAGAGAAATTAGTTCAAATCCTATCAAAGCAACTGATGACATTTCGGTTCTGAAATCTGGACATTTATATCAACAATGGCAACCACAAGAATTGTCAAAACCCAAGGAATCATTTCAAAATTAAACTTGCTGCGACCAACTGAGGGGATTTGGTTGAATAACCAAGGGCAGCCTGTCATTCCTAAACAATGGGAACCGCTGATTTGAGGAATCACTTCTGGGATCACACTAGATAGGAGAATGTTGCCCAGGGACTGGTCGTAATAAGTAATACCCAGAGTTACCACCATCTGCAATACATCCGCACCACAGCGAAAAAAATTAACATAGAATAGAACATTAGAAGTCATTAAGAAAAGAATTAAACCTGGTGAAATGGTCAAATGGTATTGAGGAATAAAAGAAGGAGGAGGCCATTCAGCCCCCAGACCTGTTCAGTTAGATCATGGCTGACGTGCATCTTAACTCCATCTCCCCGTCTCTGCTCTTCATCACTTAACACATTTTATAACAAAAAATCCATTCATCTCAGTTTTGAAATTTTCTATTGATTTAGTCTCAATAGCTTCTGGGTGAGGGAGTTCCAGATTCTCACTCCCTTTGCATCACACAGTGCTTCCTGACATTAATCTGAACAGTTGAACTTCACATCGTAGATTAAGTCTCATGGTTTTGGACTCCCCCAACAAAGGCTCTCTCTACCTCCCCTATGAAATCATTTCATTATCATTAGGAATGCAATTGGATCATCCCTTAATCTTCTCTACTCCCAAAAATGTATTTTATTCATACATTCAAATCTAACCAAGTTAGATTTATGTTGTTAATTCTATCAAGTGCAAATGATTTGTCAAGTATTTATTATGCAAGCTTTATGTATTTTATTCATAAAGCTTACATAATAAATACTTGACAAATCATTTGCATTTGATAGAATTAACAACTAAATCTAACTTGATTTTATACAATGTGTTTCTCACTTTTGTTATTCAATACAACTGTAATAACCTTAATATTTACGACATACATTCCATGTCAGACACACAGCCGAAGGGCAAACCATTTTAAATTGAAAATTACAGGAAGTGTGATAGAAATAAGCTTTTTCTCCCTGCAGCATGTTCCACTCTGAAATGTCTCAGCATTCATGATCTTCATAGTGTATGTTCAAGCAGCCCAAAGGGTTCTACAGTTTCTTGTCCCTCAGTGTGTGATGGTTGAAGATCCAAGTCAGCAACCTTTTCATATTGCACCTTTGTGACACCCGTCCCAAGCTTTACTACTTTCTTCAACACATAGTCCTGCATTTTACAATCTGCTGCAAGCCTCATTTATCTCGCCCTGTAATTTAGCTATTTTAGGGTAGTACCATTCTGGTGAATGTGTGCTGTCTCTTTCCAAGGTCACTATATCCTTCCTATGGTATGATGCCCAGAACTGACTGCAGTAATCCAGATGCTGTCTGACCAGAGATGCATACTCTCAGACCAAAACTTCCACCTCATGCCATTTTTGTTCTCGGCTAACATTCCACTAAACTTTTCAATTATTGTTTACCAATACTCGCACTTGAATCCCTAACTCTCTCACTATTCCTCCTCCTCACTATTTAGAAACACTTTCTTCTCTACATGTCTGAGGTCCAAAGTGAATGACTTCACACTTGCCCACACTGAAGCATTGAGGAAGTTCTGACCAGGTGCCCATCCTTGTTCTAAAAGATCAGAAACAATACAGAGAGGATCATAGAATCCCTACAGTGTAGAAGCAGGCCATTTGGCCCATTAAGTCCACAACAACCTCTTAAGAGCATCTCACCCAGACCCAACCCCCTACCCTATCCCCTGTAACCCTGCATTTCCCATGGCTGATCCACATAGCCTGCACATCCCTGGACACTATGACCGTTTA
Source organism: Chiloscyllium punctatum (assembly GCF_047496795.1). Classification (NCBI taxonomy): domain Eukaryota; kingdom Metazoa; phylum Chordata; class Chondrichthyes; order Orectolobiformes; family Hemiscylliidae; genus Chiloscyllium; species Chiloscyllium punctatum. The sequence goes on from NC_092751.1 coordinate 80,252,835, forward strand.
GGATGGCCAATCTACCTAACCTGCACATCTTTGGACTGTGGGAGGAAACCGGAGCATCCCCACACAGACACGGGGAGAATATGCAAACTCCACACATACAGTTGTCTGGGAGTGGAACCACACCCAGGTCCCGAGTGCTGTGAGGCAGCAGTGTTAACCACTGAGTCTCCGCGGTGCCCAAGGATGGAGGGACATCCACTGTCAAATTGAAATTAATGGAGCAAGAAATTCTGAAAGCCTGAAAATACAAGTAATATAAGCAGGAAAAAACTATTCAGCCTGCTGTGTCATTCTGTAAAATCATAGCTGACTTTGAACATCCAGTCCACTTTCCCACCCACTCCCTATGTACCTTGATTCCCCGAAAATCCAAAAATTGGAATACTCCAGCCTTAAAAATATTCAATAATGGTATCTTCTCAACACTCTGGGATAGACAATTCCAAAGATTCACAATCCTCTGAGCTGTTTATTTCTTCCCTTCTGGTGCCAAACCCTGACACTGTGCCCCTTGGTAGGGGAACCATCTCTCAGAGTATACTGTGGCTTCAGAACCTTTTAAATAGAACAAAAAGCTGCAGATGCTGGAAATCTGCAAAAAAAAAACCCAGAAATCACTGGAGAAACTCTGCCAGGACTGGCAGCATCAGTGGAGAGAAAGCAGAGTTAATGTTATACATATTATATAATCTGTATAATTGGTAATAATACCACCCTTTTAAAACTTTAATGCAAACTTGATTGTGACCCTTTTGGAGGAGTGGGATAAGGAAATTCAGATCACTCCTCCTAATTAGATTTTAACACAATACCAAAGACACCAACAGTGGTTCATATATATATAACTCTAAGGGTTAATCTCCTTGGCTGTCTCAGTAATCGCTCAGATTAGATACTTCCTCCATCTGCTTCCTTGCCTGGTACTTCTCCCTCTCGAAGGCTGCTCTCCCATTTCCATTTCTTATCTTCCTTTATTCTAACTTCAATAGCATGCTCCTGTAACCACAGACTCCTACACAGAGCTTCATCATTAGAACCATAGAAACCCAACTGCAAATTTATTCTTTTGCCTTTCTTGTGAATTTTATATTCAAGGTTAATTTCTGACATCCAGTGCTTTTGTCTGCTCCCAGATCTAACTCAGCCACAGGGTTAGATACAAAGTAAAGCTCTCTGTCCCCAGCTAACACTCCCAGTACAGGGATAGCACAAGATTAGCTCCAAAGTAAAGCTCTTCTTACACTTTAGATGTAAAGCTCCATCTATACTGTTGGTCATCAAACATTCCCAGGACAGGGACAGCACCAGGTTAGCTTTAGAATGAAGTTCCCTCTACTCTTTAAACTGAAATTAAACTGTCCCCATTAAACCTTCCCAGGACAGGTACAGAGTGAGTTTAAATACAGAGAAAAGCTCCCTCTACATTGTCACCGAGGAAGGTACAGCACAGAGTTAGAAACAGAGAAAAACTCCCTCTACATTGTCATCTAGGACAGATGCAGCACAGGGTTAGATACAGAGAAAAGCCATCTCTACATTGTCACCTAGGACAGCTACAGCACAGGGTTAGATACAGAGAAAAGCTCCCTCTACATTGTCACCTAGGAAGGTACAGCACAGGGTTAGATACAGAGAAAAGCCATCTCTACATTGTTGCCTAGGACAAGTACAGCACAGGGTTAGATACAGAGAAAAGCTCTCTCTGCATTGTCTCATTTAACACTTGGGTGAAGTTGCAGCTCAGGTTAACTGGAAAGTTTCTTTGACAATGTCACAACCTCACGTGACCCGTCTGAATCAATGTTATATTTCTTCCATTCCCCTCATCAAGTTCCCCACTCTCATTAAATTTATGGCAAAGCTGAGATTGCCAACAGGAAATTTTTTTTCACATTTTAGACCCTTACAGCCACCAGGTCTTGAGAATTTGTTCTGAAACTCTAAACTCGAAACAATAGATTTGAACCTAAAATCAAGGAAAGCAGATATATTTACATATCAGAAAGCCAATGTCATTGGGTCAAAGTACAATTACTTAGTTACTACCTTCCTCCATTCTAGATACAAAATTGTAGATGCCAAAATATAAATTCAACCAATTGTAGTCATTGTCCTGTCTAACAACATGTTCTATCCAATCACAGCCAGTTAAACAACAGACTCCATCTAAACAAATCTCACTGCATTTCACTTTTACTTTTATAATACTCTAATGACAGTACCTATTTCAATTCCTCATAAATGAGTTAATCTTTGGACTATAGACTGATATATAATATAAAACTATTTGACAGGGCTTTCTAATTAGCCCTGTTCTCCTGCTCTTTCCCTGTTTCCTGCAAATAATTAATTATTTATCTGATTTCCTTTCCAAGTCAGTGTTCAATTTGCTTCTAACAATCTTTCAAGCAGTGCATTTCGCCACGTAAAAATAATTCACATCCCAGCTTTTAGTCCTTTAACTATATATTTTTTTGATTCTTCTGCCGATCAGGAATAATTTCACTTTACATATCCTGGATATTTTCCAATTCAACCTGTTCAGAGATGTTACTATACACCTCTGAAGCAGACGGGACTTGAACGCAGGCCTCCTGGTCGAGAGGTAGGGACATTACCATGCAGCGCCAGTGCCCCTCTTATCTACTTCATCAACCTGCTCAGCATTTGAACCTGTCCTAAATCACCCCTCAACTTCCTCTGCTCATGAAAATTGACACCTCCTTTGCTAGTCATTCAACTTAAACCCTGTATTTTACAGTAAGTCTTCACTGCACCCTCTCTTCCTGGGATGGGGTTGATTTTGGAACTCAGTGTAACCAGTTTACAGGTGCTGCAAACGACTTACCTGGCACATAAATTCCACAGGATTGACAGCATTCCTCAGAAGGTTTTCAATTTCTTCCATGTCAGTGTAATAAACTAGAGTTGCTGAGCTTACTTTCAAATCCCCTGAGTATATAGTGAGTGTAATCAATCCTGAAGGCATGTCTGTGAAATACAAGGCAAAGGTGTTAGATATTCCATCATCGAAGATAACGTCACACCATCCCTAATATCTGTATTATTAAATCTGATAACACAATGTCATCTCTACCTGCATTAACACTCAGATCTCCCACTCCACCAAGGACATGCAGGTCCTTGGACTCCTCCATCGCCAGACCATAGCAACACAACGGTTGGAGGAAGAGCGCCTCATCTTCTGCCTAGGAACCCTCCAACCACAAGGGATGAACTCCGATTTCTCCAGTTTCCCCATTTCCCCTCCCCCCCACCTTGTCTCAGTCAAATCCCTTGAACTCAGCATCGCCTTCCTAACCTGCAATCTTCTTCCTGACCTCTCCGCCCCCACCCCCACTCCGGCCTATCACCCTCACCTTGACCTCCTTCCGCCTATCGCATTCCCAACGCCCCTCCCCCAAGTCCCTCCTCCCTACCTTTTTATCTTAGCCTGCTGGACACACTTCCCTCACTCCTGAAGAAGGGCTGATGCCCGAAACGTCGATTCTCCTGCTCCTCGGATGCTGCCTGGCCTGCTGCGCTTTTCCAGCAACACGTTTTCAACTCAGATCAGATCAGCCATGATGTTAACGGCAAAAAAGCAGAAGAGGCTCAAGGAGCGAAATGTCCTTTTCCTGTCCCTAACTCGGGTGATCACATATTCGATAGATCTTTCATTACCATTCTGAGATTTGAGTGTTTGCTAATTTTGGATGCAGTCCTCTGAACTTGAATGTACTTGATTAACAGCAGAGCCTCTTACATTTGCCAAGTAGGTTTGTTTGCATCAAAAACAGGGGATTTTATAAAGGGATTGGTCAGATACGAGCAGGAATTTGGGGAGGGTGGTTAGTGTCAGTATACAGGGAGGCACGGGAAGAATGTTCGGAGGAGGTGGAATTATCATGAAGATGGTAATTGTAGAGCTGCACCCCCCCCCCCCCATGGCTGCGGGCAGAGACTGGACTGGTGTAAGTCCAACAGTGAGTTGGCAGAGAAATTGGCGAATGGAGCCAGTGGTTGCAAAGTCCAATGTAAACAATAACACAGGGAAGTTGCTGCCTGACGATGTTATAGAGTCATAGAGATCGACGGCAAAGAAAAAGGGCTTATCGAGTCTACGTCAGTCAAAAACAACCATCGAGCTATTCTAATCCCACTTTCCAAAATTTGGCCTGTAGCCTTGGTATCCAAGTACACATCTAAATACCTCTTAAATGTTATGACCTTAAATGTTATGAGGGTTTCGGCCTCGACCATCCTTCAGACAGTGAGTTCCAGATTCCCACCACCCTCTGGGTTTTTCCACACATTCCCTCTAAACCTTCTGCCCCTTACCTTAATCTACCTCCCCTCCTCTTATCACCGATCCCTCCATCCAGGTGAAGTGTTTCTTCCGATCTACCCTCATAATTAATACACCTTAAAAACGTCCCCCCCCCCCTTAATTTCCTCTGCTCTGAGGAAATCAACCCAGTCTGTACGATCTCTCTTTCTAACTGAAACACTTGCCATAAGGAATGAGCTGTAGTTCAGAGCTGGTTGACAGTCCCATTCCTTCTCAGTTTGTCTACGTAAATCCCAGCTTGATAAAGAGCAGGTTGCAAATGGCTGGGCTAGTGCATGAGAGATGTTTTGGAAATGGATCCGTGGCACATGCTGATGAGTGAATGAAAAGTTTGAAAAAAATTGAGACATTTGTTTACTTGACGTAATGTCAGTTACTCATTCCTCATTGGTGTTTTTGATTCATTCCTTCTTCTGATGTGATTATCAATCCTTCCAAAGGAGTTACACACAAAAATGCTACCTCACACATCACACTGGAAAAATGTGCAATTAAAAGTCTAATGATGATTAGGAATCCATTGTCGATTGTTCAGAAAAACCCACCTGGTTCACAAATGTCCTTTAGGGAAGGAACCTGCCATCCTTACCTGGTCTGGGCTGACATGTGACTCCAGACCCACAGCAATGTGACTGACTCATAACTGCTCTCTGGGCAATTAGAGATGGGTAATAAATGCTGCCTAACCAGTGATAGTGATTGGTAGAAATTGGGTCTTAAATTATCAAAAATAAACCAACAAATAAACATCTCCCGAAGGGAATAAAATGACACTCCAACTAAGAGAATGTTTCCACCATGGCAACTGGTGAAATTTTAAGTTAAATTAAAATGTTTGGAAGTGAAAGTTGATCTCAGTGTTGGTGAGTATAAAATAATTGTCAATTGTTGTAACGTCCTATCCAGTTACTGATGTCCTTTAGGGAAGGAAATCTGCCGTCCTTACTTGGTCTGGGCTGCGTATGACTCCAGACCTACAACAATGTGACTGATTCTTAATTATCCTTTGAACTGACCTCGTGAGCCACTCAGCTAAAGGGCAATTAAGGATGGGCAGTAAAATGTAGCAAGCCCAGCCAGTGACGTCCCACCTCCTATGAATGATTTTAAAATATGCATTATGAATGTGGCAGCTACAAGTGCATAATCCAAATATCTGTAACAGGTAAACAATGACAAGTGACAGACTGCTGAGTAAAGAAACAAACATTGTAAGTTTGGGAGAGGGAATTGCAGGTGAACAATGTCTGTCACTTCCCTTTGAGGACAGAGCTGAAAACGTGTTGCTGGAAAAGCGCAGCAGGTCAGGCAGCATCCAAGGAACAGGAGAATCGACTGCCTGAAACGTCGATTCTCCTGCTCCTTGGATGCTGCCTGACCTGCTGCGCTTTTCCAGCAACACATTTTCAGCTCTGATCTCCAGCATCTGCAGTCCTCACTTTCCCTTTGAGGACAGTAGACTGTGGAACTCTTGTCTATAGAGTTTAACCAGGGTCTCGTAAACAGGCCAAGTTTCTCATGGAACTTCATTCAACAAAATCATCAGACATTGATTGTAGAATGGGAAGCAGAAAGCCCAAGATTGGTTTATGATCCATCAAGGGGCCTTAGCTGAGAAGAGGTAAATGTTGGATATGAAATGAAGGGAGAGAAAGTTCTTTTGCTGGAGGGGAACCTAAAAACTATTTACTGGTATTTCCCAGCACCTGTCTTCATCCACTCTGTGACTAACCTAGTCTGACAGGCAGAAGGGAACTCCCTCTCCAAGAGTAGTTTAGACAGCAGTTTAAGAAGGCAGATCAACATCACCTTCTCAAGGACAACTAAGGATGGGCAATAAAATGTAGCAAGCCAGCAATGTCCATATCCTATGAGTGAATGAAATTTAAAAAATAAATCCACTGTGAACATGGACTCATTGCCATCTAGGTGCTGTAGGCATGGGAGGAGAAACTGGTCACCTTCCTGGCATCAATCCTGGAGAAAGAAACAAGGGCCAGGTGGGTAAGGCTGGGTTAGGCCTCACCGTCCATATTTTCTGCCCAGCTCCAGAAGACCCACATTTGATTTTGGACAAGACCACAGAGGAGAATCCTGACCTAAATCTGCTGTGATTCTGAGCAAAGAGCAATAAACAAAAACTGCAGATACCAAAAATCTGAAATGAAAGCTGGGCATGGCAGAAAGCTGTGAGTTCAATTCACAGCCTGGGTGTGGGGGTTGGTTAGCTCAGTTGGATGGATGGCTGGCTGGCTTGCAGTGCAGAGCAATGCCAACAGCGTGGGTTCCATTCCTGCACTGGCTAAAATGACAATGAAGGATTCTCCTTCTCAACCTCTCCCCTCACCTCAGGTTAAACAACTACTTGCTACCTCTGTCCAATGAAAGAACAGCCCTCTGGTCAGGTAAGGATGTGGCAAATTTCCCTTTATGATTCTGTTCCCCTTTTGTTCCACTCAAAAACAACCTTGTCAGCCAAATGCTCCCAGACTTGCTGAGTCCAGAGGACAGTGGGTCAGATTGGAGTCACATGTAGTCTTCACCAGGTAACAGATTACAGTTTCTCTTCACTGAACAGTATTTGCAAAGAGATAAGTTGCGTTATCTTTCTAACAGCAAACCTACTGCTATGATGAATTATTTATTGAATCCAATGTAATGCAATGCTAGGATGCGATTGCAAACCCACATCTTGCTCATGTACATCAAAAACGTTTCAACTGTCTTCCCAGATGAATCATGAGAAAGCAATTGATGGATGTAACTCCTGCCACTCAGGAGGGCATTGATTAATTGGTGGACAATATATGAAATCTCTGGGGTATTCGAAAACTGCACATTTGACAGGTTAGGATTTCTGATCAGGGAAATGGGCAGAGTCATCCCTGAGTGGCATCTCTCAACAAAGGGTTGTTCCTGTCCTAAAGTGGAAACTCTCCCCTATATACTCATACTATTTAGAAATTAAAACTGCTGAGTCTCAATCTGCTGATTCCGTTTATATAATTGACATTCTGGACATGTTCAAGTAAAGATGCCAGAACACCAACAAAAAACAAGACACTTGAAACGAAAACTGCTCTCAAGCTTGTACAGGCATGATAGGCTGAATGGCCTCCTTCTGTGATTTTATCTACATAAAGGCTGAGGCATTTTATCGAAAGAGTTTAATGATGCAGTTATTTGGGATGTACATTTTTTTTTGAGACAGTTTTTACAAGTTTCCAGTCAGGAATTGGACAACAGGAGAAGTGAACGAGGGTGACAGCAGGGCAGAGTGTGAATGTAATCTCTGCCCACTCAAGACAAGTTTCCTGCTCACAGAGCTGACTCCTACCTGGCGCTTGAGCAGATAACGTGTACTCATTGACAAACATGGCTGGAACACGAACAGCAGCCTTCACACCGAACGTAAAGTCAATTTCACATTTGACTTTGGTGTCCAGTTTGACCTTCAGAATAACAAAAATCTGCTGCGGGGTCTGAAATTAAACGCAGAAGGATATCGAACATTTAGCATATTGTAGCAACACTAGTGAACCTTCCAACAGCAATGGAGCTATGTGCAACATTCTATCCAGCCACATGAATTATATTTTTAAAAAGCTATACAATTACAATAATGAAAATAATAAAAGTAAAATGCTGTGGATTCTGGAAGTCTAAAATAATATTGCCAGCTCCAATAATTTGTTCTCTTGGAATAAGAAAATAGACTATAGAAAGAGAGAAACCTATTTCCATCTTTCCTTCTTTCTCTCTCATTCTTCCTGTGTGCCTACCTCTGTGGTATTTGTCCTGATTACTGGTATCTCATGGTAGCTGCCACCACTGATGGTATATGGCACAGGGTAAGGGTTATTGGAGGTAGATTGCTATCTCCAATCATCCTTTTCAGTACCGAGTCTAAGGCCTGTCTGATGATCAGTGGTAGAGGATACAACCATGGTGAGCCTGAACAGAAGAGGCACTTGTCTTGGTTACTAGCATGACTTATTGCATGACAGCACTAAGTACAACAACACTATCAGTCCAGGTAATGACTCAGCTCTTTGTTATAAATCAACCTCCTTCAGGAATGTTATTAGAGACTACTGGAGTAGGTGGGACTTGAACCCAGGCCTTTTGGCTCACAGGTATGGACACTATCATTATTCCACAAGACTTCAGGGTAATTGCTAGCATTCTGGGGAGCTGTACAGAGTATGTCTGCTCCCTATAATGACTCATGTCAAATCTCTCATCCCTGGCCAAAGATTGCATGGCATCATCAAATTCGATGGAGCAAGTACAATTTCAACATTAACTCTTTCAGAACCAGTATCTTACACAATGCTCTATCTTCCCCACTTTCCTATCTGACTTACACACACTTCACTCAATTTCATACAGCTATTTCTCTTTTGGATGTAGGTTTGCTAGCTGAGTTTGGAGGTTCATTTCCAAACGTTTCATTACCTTACGAGGTAACATCTTCAGTGGGCTTCAGGCAAAGCAATGCTGAAAATTCCTGCTTTCTATTTACATGTTTGGGTTTCTTTGGGTTGGTGATGTCATTTCCTGTGGTGAAGTCACTTCCTGTTCCTTTTCTCAGGGGGTGGTAGATGGGGTCTAACTCGATGTGTTTGTTGATAGAGTTCCGGTTGGAATGTCGTGGGTTAGACCCCATCTACCACTGCTACCTCAGAGCCAGGGACCCAGGTTCGACTCCAAGCCTCAGGTTTCCATCTGTGTGAAGTTTGCACGTGCGTGTGTGTATGTTTTCTCCAGGTGCTCCAGTTTCCTCCCATAGTCCAAAGATGTACAGGCTAGGTGGATTAGCCATGGGTAATGCAGGGTTACAGGGATAGGATTGTCTGGGTGGGATGCTCTTCGGACGGTTGGTGTGGATCGATGGGCCAAATGGCCTGCTTCTGCACTGTAGGGGTTCTATGATAACAGGCTGAATAATCTACTCCTGCTCTTATTTTCCTGTGTTTCTATGTATACATTGATCATTATATTATTTGCATTAATCAATTCTTTTTAACTGAGAGTTGCTGTGCACAATCGAGGCATGGAATCATCACCAGATTAATGTTTCAAGCAACTCATCTTTGGTGAGACATAAAAGTACTGTATGGTAATTGAGCAAGGTCCATGCAACAGTCAATACCTACCCCGCATGGGATCCTATCCGGTAGAACTTTCACTGTGTTTTCTTGGGGGTCTCTGAAAGTTTGGGAACACAGTTCCACAGTGGATTTTGCTACATTACTCCGCACTTTGGCTTGAGGTTCAGCTTGCAATTCAGATTCTGTTGTGTCGCAGCCCGAGTCTCTGCCGTAACCTGAAGAGGTACAAATTTCAGATGTTTGATTATAAAGAGGTATAGGAGCTTTGCTCAGGGTTTGCCTAACTCCTGAGACATGTTTTGGCTTCTGCACATCACTTTCAACTGATACAGCAATGGCAATCATCTGTCATAGAGAGACGCTCAAAAATGTAAACAATTCGAGTGTAAACAGATGCTTGATCCTTTTGGGGCAGGTATGCGTGACTGTAGGGAGCCTGTAGGCCACAATATGTCCTGTAAAGAAGGGTGACTGGGACAGTTAGCCAGGTCAGTGGGAGAGGAGGTTGCTGGGTAAGTTGGTGGCGATTGAGTCAGTCACACTCTAACCCTTCCCCTCCTCCCCTTCACTCCTCTCCCAACTCTGAAACAAGCTGCCCACAAAGTAGGCCGAGAGAGGAGGAAAACAGGCTGAAAGACAGCCCACTTCCACCTTCCAATTTCAGGTGAGGCCTGCTGGGAGAGGTGGACCACCGTCTGTGTTACTTAAACTCCTTTCTCCTCCCTCCCTGGAGACCAGGAAGTGAGGCCTTGTCTGTACCTTTGCAGCTCTGCTACTTAATAGAAATGGCAAAAGACATTTTATTCATTAGCTCTACTGCTTGACAGGTTTTAATGGTCAATTTTATTGATGACTGATTTGAATTATTAACTTTCTGTTTTGGAATTATCTTTTTTGTTTCTGATTTTGTTGTTTACTCTTGTGACAGATCTTATCCTTCTGAAATGTGCTCACTGTGTTCCTCTGTTCGTGAGAGATAACTTACAAAGTGTCTCCCTCACTCACCCCGTATGCAATTTCTGAGTAAAATTAAGTATTATAAGAAAGAGTTGGATAGAGCTCTCAAAGATAGTGGAATCAAGGGTTATGGAGATAAGACAGGAAGAGGATACTGATTAGGAATGATCAGCCATGATCATATTGAATGGTGGTGCAGGCTAGAAGGGCTGAATGGCCTACTCCTGCACCTATTGTCTATTGAACTACAGCAGGCAACATGGTTTATGTCCAGTCTGTGTGTCAACAGCAAGATTAGCCTTTGTTGGAGATGCATTAATTCTGATTTATACTAAGAACGAGTCATTAATCCATGCCTGAGTATTGCATGAAGGAGGTAATTAAATTCTAACTGGAAGCGACCATCCGTTAAACTTGTTGATCTCAATGGGTCACTGCTCAAGAAGAATGTTTCCACCTTCTTGTGGTTGAATATCCAGGGGTAATAGCTGTGATAGCCCAGATGGTGGGGCAGTCAGGAAGCTAAGGTAGACAGAGAACCTGTGGTCTCTCAGAAGGTTGTTCAGAATCACACAACTGTTACAGCACAGAAGAAGGCCATTCATCCCATCATGCCTGTACTGGTTCTATCATCTAGTGCCGATTTCCTGCCTTTTCCTCATCCCTCTGCCTATCATTTCTATCCAAATAACTATCCAGTGCTCCTCTTGCTTGCCTTAATTGAATCTGCCTCCACAACACTTCCAGTAACTGCACTCTAGACCCTACCTACTTGCTGAGTGAAGACGATTCTTCTTCCATCACCCTCATTTTGTTTGTACATCCATGTCCCACATCTTTAAATCTACACACTTCTCGTTCTTTCTTCTTTTACAAGGGCAACAGATTATCCCAATCTACATTACCCAGCCTGCTCATCATTCGGAAACCCTCTGTCAGATCTCGTCTCAACCTTCTTCTTTCAAGGGAGGACCGTCCCAGTTCTTCAAATGATGCGCCTCATTCCTGGAACCATTCTAGTTAACCATTTCTGTACTCTCTCTCCAATGCATTCACATCTTTTCAGTAATAGGATGTCCACAATGGTACACAACACGACAGATGAGATCTAACAAGACAGTAACATGGATAATGCTGAAAACGAAATCTTTCTGGTCTGGGGCTGTACGGACTGCATTCTCTGTCCATAGCCCTCTATGTTACCAGCTGACGTAACAACAGCCTGGCTTGGACTGTGCCTGTATTGAACTGGCTGGATTGGATGCCTGCAGTGAGTGCTGCGCTGTGAAGGTCAAAATGACTATAAGGTTTAACATCTCTCTCCCACAGCTGCATCCCCCCGCCCCTACCTCCAGGCCTGTCACAGGGTAGCCAACCCCATGGGTGGGAAGACCGATTCACCATTGTAGAGATGCCAACAGCAATGTATCTTGATAGACCCATGAACATGAGGCAAACAGATGGATAGGTACCGTGCATGGGCCGTAAGTAGTGGATCGAAATAAGGATTAGGAATCGGTGCAGGTTTGGTGGGCTGAAGCGCCTGTTCCTGTGCTGTATTGTATTGTATTGTATTGTTGTAGGGTCCTGTAGGGTCTTTATATCTGTAAATTGACTGTTCACTCCTTGAGGTGGGTATTCTGCTGGTTGGTGGCAGTCACACTATCAGTAAAATGGCAGGGATACTAATATCCCACAGCTCTCCTCTGTGTTACTGACCCAGTCTCCAGAACGGGACAGTCTCGTTTGTGAATCAGAGAAAGGAGGTAGAAACCAAATGCTTTGGGTTGAAGCACCATAACCAGTGCACCCTGTGACTTTGTTCTGGAGGGATTGGGCCATTTATTTAATAGCACTGTAAATTACTTTGCACAACTACGCACATTGGAACCCAGAGGGGCTGACCTCTGGATGGCTGTGCAGTGACCTACCACTGAGGGAACACTAGTTATGAGATTATAGACCACAGAGGATCAAGCTTCACAGAGTCAGTAACAATCTTAGAAACTATTGCCCAATGTTCGGTGGTGGGGGCATGGTCTGCAATGTGGGTGGGAGCACGGTATGGAGCAGAAACTATCAAAGAGTTCAGCCGCCACTAGCTTGAGGTCAACAAATAACCTCCAACAGTGTCAGCAGGTTTGATGTGAATTTTTGGGAATGAACTTGAGAGATGACAGTGTTATAAGCTCTGAGTAACATAAGTTGGAGCATGAGAAGGAAATGGAGAAATTAAGAATGTTTTAATGCAATCAGTTCTTGGAGAATAGACCTGAAGAGAGTGGCTGCATTCCACAAATGGAACTAAAAGAAAGCAAAACACAACATATTATCATTGATACTGAACACTGTAAATAGACATTGTTTGAACTGGGTGAAGTTCTACGGAAATGAGAATAATGCTTTCAGAATCTATTTGCTTTGGCAGTTCCTCATTTTTATAATTCGTACATGTATAAAGCAACTATTTCCATGTTTCACTTTCCCAGCATTACAAACTGTTCCACCGTGACACAGAAAGTGAGGACTGGACATCAGGATCGAGAGTGTGTTGGTGGGAAAACACAGCAGGTTAGGCAGCAGCCGAGGAGCACGAAAATCGATGTTTCGTGCATAAGCCCTTTTGTCAGTAATGAGGACTGTGAGCGAGGGGCTGAGAGATAAATGGGAGGGGGGTGGGGTTGGGGGGGGAAGGTAGCTGAGAAAGCAAGAGGTGGATGAAGGTGAGGGAGAAGGTGATAGGTCAGAGGGGAGAGTGTTGGACAAGTCAGGAGGGCGGTGTCGATTTGGAGGCTTGGGACTGGGATAATGTGGAGGGAGGGGAAATGAGGGAGCTGTTGAAATCCACATTTATCCCGTGTGGTTGCAGGGTTCCAAGGTGGAATATGAGGCATTCTTCCTCCAGGTGTCGCGTGGTAACGGTTTGGCAGTGGAGGAAGCCCCAGGACCTGCATGTCTTTGACGGAGTGGGTAGGGGAATTGAAGTGTTCAGCCATGGAGCGGTGGGGTTGGTGGGTGCAGGTGTCCCAGGGATGTTCTCTGAAACGATCCGCAAGAAGGTGTCCTGCCTCCCCAATGTGTAGGAGACTTGGGTGAGGGGGGGGGGGGGGGGGGGAGCGGTACAATGAGAGATGGACTCACTTGAGATCTTTATAGAGAGAGGAGGCGGCTTTTTATTTGACTCTGAGCTCACCTCATGTCCGTTGCACCCGATGTGGTCTGCTCTACATCAGGGAGATAGCACTCCTTCTTGCAGATTGTTTCAGAGAACATCTCTGGGACACCACCACCAATCCCACCGCCCCATGGCTGAACACCTCAACTTCCCCTCCCACTCCATCAAGGACATGGAGATCCTGGGCCTCCTCCACCACCAAAACCGTTATCACCCAATGCCTGGAGGAAGAACGCCTCATATTTCGCAACCCTGTAACTACGTGGCAGAAATGTGGATTTCAACAGCTTCCTCATTTCCCTCCCATTATCCCAGTCCCAAGCCTCCAAATCGCACCTCCCTCCTGACTTGTCTATCACACCCCCACCTCCACCCCCACCCCCCCCCCCGGCTTATCACCTTCTCCCTCACCTTCATTCACCTATTATTTTCTCAGTTACCTTCCCCCAATCCCCACTCCCCCTGCCATTTATCTCTCAGATGCCCCCCCACCCCACCGTCCACCATCCTCATTCCTGATGAAGTGCTTATGCCCGAAACATTGATTCTCCTGCTGCTCGGATGCTGCCTGACCTGCTGTGTTTTCACAACAACACACTCGCGATTGTTCCACGATGGCAAAGGTTTCCACACAGTGGCCGTGTAAGGAGTGAGAATAGTGTGCAAAAGTCAGGAATTTGGAGAGTGTGGGAATTCTGTGCTGTGGGCAATAAGATTACAGCTTCTATTCACATCCTGCACCTGCATTGATTCATGCTAGTTTGAGGCAATAGGTATCTGGAGAGTTTGCTCCGGACTTCCAATACATCTCATCCAGATGTACAGTGGGGTTGGTGTGACTCACTGCGAAAGGGGAAGAATCCAGGCGAAATAGACAATGGGAAACCACAGAAATGGATCCAATCCAGTAAGTACAATGTGCATGTTCTCTGAGAGGGTAACAACTATTGGAATGACAAGCAGCACCTGGACAAGGAGTGGGGGGGCTACAAGAATAGGAGGAGGACGGGCAGAATGATATGGAGGGGATTCCGAGATTATGGGACAGGTAGCACCATTTGTCAGGAGGACTGAGAATCTCACATGGCTTCTGCCCTCTTAGTGCTCAGACGAGTAACATTTTAAAACCAGTTTGAAGGGATCTTGGCGGAAGGGGGATGATTCATAATGGAACCCATGTAGGGAAGAGTATGTTTGTAGCATATCAGGAACGAAGAAAATTAAAAACAGAACCCCAAGCTTTACAAGTGTTAACGTGTCGTATCCAATGACTCTTGTTTGGATCTCAGTTACGAAGAAGTCACATCAGACTCAAACCATAACCTCTGTTTTGCTCTCCACAGATGCTATCAGACCTGCTGAGTTTCTCCGGAAATCTCTGTTTTTATTTCAGATCTCCGGCTTCTGCAGTATTTGGCTTTTATTAAATTTACTGCATCTGATTCACATCTCTGTTACCATTGGGATAAACGGAGTAAGAAGGTGAACTTGGGACTGAAAGAGGGGTTTGTTGAAGAGTTGCTCCATTGCATAGGACATGGGTGCTGGGACAAACACATAGCATGTAGGAACAAATTGAATGAAAGCTGGTGGGAGGGTGAGCTGTGAGACAATGCAGAGATCATAGAAACGGGTCATACGGTCTAACAAGTCCACACTGACCCTCTAAACAAAGAGTATTCCACCTAGGTGCTCTCCCCACCCGATTACTCTACACTTCCCCTGACGAATGCACCTAACCTCTACACATTCCTGAACACTATGGGCAATTTGGCGTGGCCAATTCACATAACCTGCACATCTATGGACTGTGGGAGGAAACCCATGCAAACACAGGGAGAATGAGCAAACTCCACACAGACAGTCACTGGAGGCTGGAATCAGACCCAGGTCCCTGGCGCTGTGAGAAAGCAGTGCTAACCACCGAGCTACTGTGCCACTGAGCCACTTTTGCTTCTTTGTGATTTGGATGAGCTGAGCGGAAGGATAAATGTGAGGTTACCCACTTTGGTAGCAAAAGCAGGAAGGCAGACTACTATTTGAATGGTGATAGATTTGGAAAGGTGCAAAGAGATCTGGCTGTCCTTTTACACCGGTTTCTGAAAGTAAGCATGCCGGTGTAGCAGGCGGTGAAGAAGGCAAATAATATGTTTGCCTCCATAGAGGATTGAAGTACAGGAGCAGGGGTATATTGCTACAATTGTACAGGGGGTTGGTGAGACCACAAGTAGAATATAGTGTTCTGTTTTGGTCTCTTTATCTGAGGAAGAATGTTCTAGTTATGGAGAGAGAGCAACAAAGGTTTATCGGACTGATTTCTGGGATGACAGGATTGATGTATGAAGAGAGACTGATCAATTAGGATTATATTCACTGGAGTTTAGAAGAATGAGGGAGGAGGTTTGCAAAGAAACCTACACAATTCCAACAGAACTACACAGGGTAAATGTAGGCAGGATGTTTCTGATAAGCAGGGATTCCAGAACCGGGGTCACAGTCTAAGGATATGGGGTAGGTCATTTAGGACTGAGATGAGGAGAAATTTCCTTCATCCAGAAAGTGGTGAGCCTGTGGAAAAGTGGTTAAGGCCAGTATATTTAAGGTTTTCAAAAAGGTATTAGATAAAGTTCTTAGAGTTAAAAGGATCAAAGGGAATGGGGAGAAAGCGAGAAGAGACTATTGAGTTGGGTGATAAACCTAATCATATTGAATACAGCAGGTTTGAAGGGCTGAATGGCCACTGCTGTGCCTAATTTCTATGTTTTTAATGTTTAAGGCAGATGCACATGGTTGTGGAGACCTGGCAAAAGGACAGTTAGCACCAGAAAACTAATATACTTGGTTATACTGTCTCCAGGAAAGGGCACAAAAATGTTAAGGATAGCTGGTTGAATGAGATTCATGTAAATTATCATGATGTAACTGATAACATGATTCTGACATCATTAAGAGAGGTGAGGCCAATCTGGAGTGAGGCTGTGAAGGGAGAAAAGTCTTGGACACTGCATGAGGGAGGGATACAGGGTATTTGAGAATTTATTGTGTCCAATTGTAAATAAAGGAGTATTACAGCACATAGGGGGTTATGCAACCTTACATGTGATAAGAAGCAAGCAGTGTTTGGAGCACCAACGTACAGAGACTCAACAGCAGAGAGCTAGCCCAGTTCAGATCCCACCAACACCTCAGCCACCCAACCTCCCAGTCTCTGTGTGACCCCGAAATGCAGGTAGAATGTTTCTGATGACGAGGGAGACCAGAATCAGGGTTACAGGCTAAGAATACTGGGTAAGAGAAAAAGTAAACTGCAGATGCTGGAATTCAAGTCAGAAGGAGACAAGCAGGAGGGTGGAAGAACACAGCATCAGGAGGTGGAGAAGTTGACATTTCGGAAGTCAGTCTGATAAATCTTTGTTACTCTCTCTCCATAACTAGAACCAGGTAAAGAGACCAAAAGAGCACACTATATTCTACATGTGGTCTCACCAACCCCCTGTACAAGTGCAGCAAGACATCCCTGTTCCTATACTTGAATGCTCTATGGAGG
Source organism: Chiloscyllium punctatum (assembly GCF_047496795.1). NCBI lineage: Eukaryota > Metazoa > Chordata > Chondrichthyes > Orectolobiformes > Hemiscylliidae > Chiloscyllium > Chiloscyllium punctatum. The sequence continues at coordinate 80,269,979 of NC_092751.1, forward strand.
CAAACATACCATTTGCCTTCTTCACCACCTGCTACATTAGCATGCTTACTGAAGAAGGGTTAGACCTGAAACATTGACTTCTCCACTTCCTGATGCTGCCTGGCTTGCTGTGTTCTTCCAGCCTCCTGTTTGTCTACCTAAACAGACAGCGTAAGCCATTTCGGACTAAGGTGAGGAGAAATGTCTTCACCCAGAGAGTGGCGAGCCTGTGGAAAAGTGATCAAGGCTTTCAAGGTTTTCAAGGTTAAGGTTTAAGGTTTTTAAGAAGGTATTAGATAAAGTTCTTAGAGTTAAAAGGGATCAAAAGGGATGGGGAGAAAGTGAGAAGAAAGTACTGAGTTGGTTGATAAGCTATCATAATATTGAATACAGCAGGCTCAAAGGGCTGAATGGCCTCCTACTGAGCCCAATTTCTACCAAGTCAGACACTTGTAGACAGTGTCTGTACCGACATGGGGCAAAATACATCTTAGGGTGGGCTGACCCAGGACAAAAGGCTACATTACAGGAGAACACCGGGAAATCTGAGATTGTTAATCACCCTGAATAAGGGATGGGGACATGGTCTTAGCAACCAAGGATGAAATCGCACTGAAGATAAGAGAGGATGTAACAAGATGTAATTGAACTGTAGAGACTTCATCAGCAGAATTAGAAAAGGATTTACTTAGAAAAAGATTTAATTCTGTAATGGTTTCCAGTTGCAGCTGTGAAATTGTACACTGTAGACATAACAGTAGACAAATGTGTAGCAACTAGACGAAAGTGAGGACTGCAGATGCTGGATTTCAGAGTTAAAATTAGAGTGGTGCTGGAAAAGCACAGCAGATCAGGCAGCATCCGAGGAGCAGGAAAATCGACGTTTCGGGCAAAAGCCCTTCATCGGGAATCAGGAATGTGTAGCGACAGCAGAGGGGTTTTAATGGGGATTTTAACTATTGGAATAAGCAACTGCCCACAAGTCAGAAAGAGAATGAACTTTTTGAGAGTCTCTGAACTGATATTTCCTAAAACAACAAGGGGCTGTCCCATATTCGATGCTGCATTAATCAATGAGTTAGAATTACGTAACATTTAGATGAGGCTGACTTCGAAGGGGTGAGATAGAGACTGTCCACAGTGACCAGAGTGAAACTGTTAATAGATAAAACAGCTCTGCAGGTGGTGTTCCAGAAAGAATTTACAATGATCCAGAACCAATCTATACCCCAAAAGCGGTATAATCTCCTCTTGCTGAAAAGGACAGCCAATGTTAGATAATGAAAGGTGTAAGACAAATCATTGAATTATGGAAGAAAACTCAAATAGAATTGCAAAATAATCACACATCCTAGTAGAGGAGAAAGAGTTAAAGAGCAGCCAATAGCTACAAAGAAGAGCTGTAAATGGACAGTACGCAAAAAGACGTATCAACGTTCATGCACATTCTTTTACGATGAGATGAAAAAGGGATGTGATCAAGGAGAATGTGTTTTTGTCAGTGATCAGACAGAAATAGTGGACACCGAATCATTCTTTTGTCTCAGTGTTTACAGTTGAAAGATCAGGATGAGATATTCCGGGAAAACTGATGAATCAGGGTGAGTGACTCAGCAAGTGTCATGTAAACATTGATGGAGAGATTAATGAGTGACAAACACCCAGTACCAAGCAGTTTCTGTCCCAGGGTTTTAAAGCTGAGCATGTTGCAGATGGTCAAACTACAACTCCCCCAAATTTCACTTCATTCTCTGGAATCACCCTGTTTTTTTAAAACAAACATGTGTCAGAGGGAATCATCCAGTGAATGATGGACTTGTTAGTTTAGTGTCTGTTCTTGGGAGGCTTCCTCAGAGTATCATTAAGGATAGAGCGACTAAACACCCAGGGAAGGACCAAATTTGTACCAGTCGTGCCTGGAAGGTTTGAAGGTGGGTGGTGCTGAGCGGGGTAGGAAATCTCATAAAAAGTAGTGTGTGCCTGCCCAGTGGTCCCCAGATTGGCTCAGACATGCCAGACATTTTTTTGAGGAAGATGTTAGGGGACCCTCAGCTTGTGAGGCCTCCCCCCTCCCCGTGTACATTTCCAAGGTATTAACCCACTTGAACACCCTGACCTCTCAACGGCATTCAAGAACTTCAGTTCTCTCAATGGGACCTGCCTTGGTGGTACCCCAGACCCACCTTCAGATGGAGAGATGCCAGCCTGCCAAGTGTCCCTCTGAGGCTGGTCCTCCTCCCCAAATAGGGGTGAAAGTCTTCCTCTCCTTGAGACAAGTAACACCCTCCTGAATAGATGCTGGCTTGATGGTATCAGGGCAGGAAATCCTGCCATCTGAACAGTTGTGTCCTTGAAGTTATTCAACTGATCAGAGAGAGAGAGGGGGGGAGAGAGTCAAAATGGATTTGTAAAGGACAGGTCTTCCCTGATGAATCTGACTGCCTTTTTGAAGTGGTGATTAAAATAGTGAATGGGGAATGCCAAGGAAAGTTACTGATATGGACTTCCACAAAACATTTGATAACGTTCTTCATGAGAGTCTGTTAGCTAAATCTGAAGCTCAGGGAAGATCTGGCTACAGGCTGATTGACATACAGGGAAATACAGATTAGGGATATTGAGAATTGGCAGGATGTGATGGTGTCCCTCAAAGGTCTGTGAGGGCTTCAACTATTCAACTTATTTATCATTGACTTAGATAATGGTATTGAAAGCAATGTGCCAGTAGCAAAACACTAGGTGTCATTCAGAAGAATCAGAGAAGAAGGATGCAGCACCAGAGTCCATTTGGCCCATCATGTCCCTGCAGGCTCTCTCAGCTGCACCCACTATCCCAACATTTCCCCATAGCCCTGTAAATTCTTTTATTTTCAAATAATTAGCCAATTCCCTCTTGAAAGTCATGATTCAACCTCCCACCACTGCAAAGTGGTGTGGTGTTCCTTCCCTGGTCTAGCAATCTAGAACCTTGTGTGTTTGAATCCCACTGTGGTACACAGTGAAAAAGTTAAAAATCACACAACACCAGGTTATAGTCCAACAGGTTTATTTGGAAGCCCTAACTTTCGAAGTGCTGCTCCTTCATTAGGTGGTTGTGGAGAATAAGATCGTAAGACACAGAATTTATCGCAAAAGTTTACAGTGTGATGTAACTGAACTTATATATTGAAAACAACCTGTATATTAAAATATTTAATTTCAGTTACATCGCAATGTGAACTTTTGCCATAAATTCTGTGTCTTACAATCTTATTCTCCACAACCACCTGATGAAGGAGCAGCGCTCCGAAAGCTAGTGCTTCCAAATAAACCTGTTGGACTATAACCTAGTGTTGTGTGATTTTTAACTCTGTACATCCCAGTCCAAAACCGGCATCTCCAAATAGTGAAAAATTTGAATTCTTCATAATCTGAAATCATGACAAATGTTTAAAAATCCATCTGGTTCATAATATCCTTTCGGGAAGGAAATCTGCCATCCTTACTTGGTCTAGTTTAGATGTGACTCCAGACCCACTATGGTGTGTTTGATTCTGAAATGGTTGAGCAAGCTGCTCAGTTTCCCCGTGTCTGCGTGGGTTTCCTCCGGGTGCTCCGGTTTCCTCCCACAGTCCAAAGATGTGCAGGTCAGGTGAATTAGCCATGCTAAATTGCCCATCGTGTTAGGTGCATTAGTCAGAGGGAAATGGGTCTCGGTGGATTACTCTTCGGAGGGTCAGTGTGGACTGGTTGGGCCAAAGGGCCTGTTTCCACACTGTAGGGAATTTAATCAATGCTGACCTTAGCTGCGATGCCCACATCTCAAAGAACAGGAAAAACACTCATGCCATATATCCTGGATAGTAACTGCTCACTGCATAAAACTGTTTTTCCCTCATGCTCTATATTTTACCAATCACCTTAAATTAGTGTTCTCTAATTCTCCATTCTTCAGGGTAAAAACAATGACTGCAGATGCTGGAAACCAGATTCTGGATTGGTGGTGCTGGAAAAGCACAGCAGTTCAGGTAGCATCCGAGGAGCAGTAAAATCGATGTTTTGGGCAAAAGTCCTTCATCAGGAATACAGGTATTGCTGATGAAGGGCTTTTGCCCGAAACGCCGATTTTACTGCTCCTCGGATGCTGCCTGGACTGCTGTGCTTTTCCAGCACCACCAATCCAGATTCTCCATTCTTCAGCTGATTCTTATTATTCACTCTTCCTAAACTCTTTGAACACCTCAATTAAATTTCCTCAATTCTCTGGGGAAGACTGCCTCAAGCTTCACCAATCTATGCGTGAAACCGGCTGTCATTCCCCAAAAAAAACTCTTGTAAATCTAACCTACACTTTCCCCAGTGCCTTCTTATCCTTCCTAAATTGTGATGCCCGGATGTGGGCACAGTACTCCAGTTCAGGCTGAATTGGTGGTTTGTAAAGATTCACGGTGACTCAGTGGTTAGCACTGCTGCCTCACAGCATCAGGATCCCAGGTTCGATTCTAGCCTCAGGCGACTGTCTGTGTGGAGTTTGCACATTCTCCCCATGTCTGCGTGCAGGTGCTCCGGTTTCCTCCCACAGTCCAAAGATGTGCAGGTCAGGTGAATTGGCCATGCTAAATTGTCCATAGTGTTAGCTGCGATAGTCAGATGGAAATGGGTCTGGGTGGGTTACGCTTTGGAGGGTCGGTGTGGACTTGTTGGGCCGAAGGGCCTGTTTCCACACTGTAGGGAATCTAATCTAATCTCTTTGCCATTGTCCTGAAGCCTCTATTTCTAAAGCCATGTTTCTGACACCTTAAATGATGTGTGTACCTATATCTCCAAGTCCCTATGCCTCTGCATCCCTTTTAGAAACATATTCTTTCTTTTTATGTTTTTTCTTTCCCACCTTGATCTTTCTACAACATGAATTATAGTATTTCACAATTCTCTACATTACGCTGGCCACTTGTCCACTCGTTCCATCAGCATATCTGTGACATCTCGAAGTCTTTGACTATCTTCCTCTCATTTCGGAATACTTCCATTATTTCATATTTATTATGTTTTATCCCCACATTTTGAAATTCCAGGTCAATAGTGTTAAATAAGAAAAACAATGGATCTCTTAACAACTCCTGAGGGACCTTCTTCCAGTCTGGAAAACACCACTCACCTTTTTAATCCATTTGGTTCGACACTGCCTAGCCTCGTGTACAGCCTATTGAAAGTTCACGTACACTCCAATCAAAGACCTTATCAAAAAACTCAAATCAAATTAATTTAAATACAATTTCCCATTTACAAATCCCTGCTGGCTTTCCTTGTTTGCTCAAATGACTGTTATTTTTGTCCAATCATTATTTTTAAAAGCTTTCCTATTACCAAGATTAAATTGTCTCGCCTTCAGTTACTCTCTTTATCCTCATACCCATTTTTGAACATGTGCAATTCTCCAGTCTCCGGTAACATTGCCAGGTTGAGGAAAATAAGAAGATTATGAACAGCCCCTCTGCAATATCCACCACTACGTCCCTCATTATCCTTAACTGTATTTGTTTCAGCCTTGGTGACTTACATAAGTGCAACCTCCCCTTTCTGATACTGCTCTTTATCAATGCTCAGTTAATCCAGTGCCTCAACAATCTCCTCTTTCACTATGACTTTCGCACCACCTGCTTCCTTGGTAAAGACAGATGTAATGTAGTCATTTAACCCCTCAATCATGCCCTCTGCCTCCATGTGTAAATCCCCTTCTTGGTTAATGCAAACAGTGGAAATGAAAGAAGATTATGTATTGATAAATGAATGAAGGAATAAGAATGTGGCAAATAGATTTCAATGCAGACAAGTGTAAAGTACACCCACAGTCTTAAACAACTTTGAAGTCCATGTACAAAGATCATGAAAATGTCACAAGTAGGAGCAGACAGTAGTAGGAAAAGCTGATTAAAAGCTGTTATTTATGGATAGAATACAGGGATTACAAGGATGAAAGGCAGGTTTCAGAAAACTCTGGTTAAACTAAAGGGGGAGCGGGGGAGGAAGTCCCCGAGGAGTTCTGCTCTTTAGAACAGAGCAAGGGTATAATGGTCTTTGGGAGAGTACGGCATGGGCTTATCAAACTGATACATTTGGATCAGGAATTGGCTAGCTGAAAGAAGACAGAGGGTGGTGGTTGAAGGGAAATATTAATCCTGGAGTTCAGATACTAGTGGTGTACCGCAAGGATCTGTTTTGGGGCCACTGCTTGTCTGTCATTTTTATAAATTACCTAGACGAGAGCTTAGAAGGATGGGTTAGTAAATCTGCGGATGACACTAAGGTCGGTGGAGTTGTGGACACTGCTGAAGGGTGTTGCAGGTTACAGAGGGACATAGATAAGCTGCAGAGCTGGGCTGAGACGTGGCAAATGGAGTTTCATGCGGAAAAGTGTGAGGTGATTCACTTTGGAAGGAGCAACAGGAATGCAGAGTACTGGGCTAATGATAAGATTCTTGGCAGTGTAGATGAGCAGAGAGATCTTAGTGTCCATGTACATAGATTCTAGAAAGTTGGCACCCAGCTTGATAGGGTTGTTTAGAAGGCATACGGTGTGTTAGCTTTTATTGGTAGAGGGATTGAGTTTCGGAGCCACAAGGTCATGTTGCAGGTGTACAAAATTCTGGTGCAGCCGCACTTGGAATATTGGGTACTATTCTGGTCATCGCATTAATAGGAAGGATGTGGAAGCTTTGGAAAGGATTCTGAGGAGATTTACTAGGATGTTGCCTGGTATGGAGGGAAGGTCTTATGAGGAAAGGCTGAGGCGCTTGAGGCTGTTTTCATTAGAGGAAAGAAAATTGAGAGGTGACTTAAATTGAGACATACAAGATCATCAGAGAGTTAGATAGGGTGGACAGTGAGAGCCTTTTTCCTCGGATGGTGATGGCTAGCACAAGGGGACATTGATTTAAATTGAGAGTGATAGATAGAAATAAGACAGATGTTAGAGGTAGTTCCTTTACTCAGAGTAGTAGGGGTATGGAACGCACTGCCTGCAACAGTAGTAGACTCGCCAACTTTAAGGGTATTTAAATGGTCACTGGATAGGCATTTGGATGAAAATGGAACAGTGTAAGATAGATAGGTTTCAGATTAGTTCCAGAGGTCGGCACAACATCGAGGGTCAAAGGGCCTGTATTGCGCTGTAGTGTTCTATGATACCTGTAATCACAAGATTAAGTTCCAATGGGAGATTACAATTAGGGTTGGAAATCAAAATTTCCAAAATTGATCAAATTATTGAGGTATTAAAGGAGAATAAATGGGATAAGAGAAATTATTTCCACTGTTTGAGGCATCTTAAAAGGAATAATGTCGGGAAACCATTTTACACAAAGAGGTTTGGAACTGTCTTCTGTAAATGGAAATTGATGAGGGATCAATTATAATTAGTATAATGAGTATGACAGGTTTTTGCTTTTTTCATTCTTGGGATGTGGGCTTCAGTAACTGGGCAAAAAATATGGGGCGAAGGTGAGTAGATCGTGTTAGATCACACATCAGTGATGATTACACTGAGCGGGGGAGGTAGCTCCAGGGTTTAATGACCTCCTCCTGTCCCCATATTTCCATCATTACAAAGTTGCCCATTGCAATAAGGAAGATAGTGTTGTACTGGGTTCACTAAATGACAGTCCTTATTTAAACAGAGTCCAAATGCACACTTTTATGTGAGAACTTTGTTTCAGTTAGCCATACTAAATAAAAGTCACTGCACTGCACTCCGCCGCACCTTCTATCACTACCCCACCCTCCACCACTGATTACGAGTCCCCAAATTTTTACAACCAATTTGTACCCTTCCTTCATATATCCATCACAGTTCCTCATTACACTAGATCTTGAAACACATTAGATGATCAGAGTAACATTAACCAGAGGGCCAGGTTAATGTTCCAAGGACAGAGATTCAAATCCCACCAAATTATCTGGGGGGATTTGAATCTAGTTAATAAAATCTGTGTTTGAACACTGGCTTCTGTATTGGCAACCATGACACGATCATCAATTATCATTAAACCACATCTGGCTCATTATTGTCCTTTGGGGAAAGAAAGCTGACATTCTTTGCATCAAAGCTGACTGCTAAACCTCCTTCTCTGTCTGGGGGGCATAAGGTCTGGGAAGCGTATGCTATTAGACATTTCTCTCCATTGGGCCATCTGTGAGCAAACACTACCCCGACAGTGTACAGGAAGGCATCACATGTTAGCACCACACTATAGTGTGCCAACACCTTAGACAATGATAGCTGCTTCTTCACTTCCCTGAAGGCTGCATCTTGGCTATGAGACCATTTCCAAAGTCGACTCTTTTTAATAGCAAATTAAGGGTGCCAGGATAGAAGCCAGGTTACATATGAATTTCCATTAATAATTCACCAATTCAAGGAAAGAACTAAACTGTAGTTCAGATGTGGGAGCCAGCACACCTTTGATCATCCTCACTTTATCTTCCAACGGGTGTAACCTGGTCTTGTCGACTCTGTAGTCCAAATCGGTCACTAGGGATGCCTGGAACACACATTTTTCCCTCCTAAGACACACCCCTGCCTTGAAGGAACATCTAAGTGCTATGTCCAAGTTCTCTAAATGCTCTTTATATGTTTTCCCAGTTATTATTACATTATCCAGATAAATGGCGACCTGGGACAAACCTTGTAAAATGTTCTCCATCATCCACTAGAAATTGGCACAGGCTGATGTTACCCCAAAAGGCAGGCTTGTAAATTGTTATGTCTGTGTAATTGGCCAACATTTTCTTTGAAATAACATATTAATGATGCATGGTTTTTAAATGAATTATTAATCACATCATGTTGTTAGACAATTTATATTGCTTCACAATCATCCAACTACAAATGATTGTAGTTGATCCAGTCACTCTTGTGGCTGGGCTACCATCCACAGGTAAAACTCATTCTATGTTCCAGTAATCGTATTTGAAGCCAAACGTTCCAAGGATTCTTATGATATTTGTTTGGCATGGACCAGTTTTGGCCGAAGGGCCTGTCTCCTCGCCATAGGACTCTATGATTCCTCTTGAAGGAGGAATACGTCTTTCCTTTAAGCAATCCATGTGTCCCCCTGTGTGTAGTGCAATGATTGCGTTACACGAATATATTGTGCAAACACACATGGACACAGAGACAAACACATGCACTGTGCTTTAAATCTCCTGGACGGATTTGACCTTATCCATGATGCAAGAGTGTAAGTGTGTGCCTTTTGTTCTGTCTCCTGAGAAAAGGAGAGGGGAATTTGTGAGAGAGGGAAGGAGAAATCAGAAAGACACACTATGAAAATAAAACTATTTAATTTAAACATCAAACTTTGTTTTAACTCTTCAGCAAAAAAAAACAAAATTTAAAGTGATGAGACCTCACATTTTTAATGCTTACTTTCTGAGCCAGAGCAGTTAATTAATGACCATATTAATAAAAGAGCTGTTACTGACTGGTCATTATATTTACAATAGGTTCCACTTGCCCTGGAACTGTGTTATAAAATGTCCAAACTGGCTAGTTAAAATCACCACAGTTAAGTGTACTAATTTCAGGAAACACACTGAATGGTTATTGGCAAAGTGCCACTTCTATGCAATTGTTAGTAAAGCAGTATAAATTGTCCAACATGATGTGATTCATAATTCATTTGAAACACCATGCGTCATTAATATATTATTTTGAAAGAAAATGTTGCCTAATTACACACACATACACATGCCTCATTCCTTGGTTTGCTCCATTTCTAGAAGCTACTGCTGCGCTGACCTCAGAGTCCAACGTAGCAAGAAGAAAAACCAAAAGGACTGTGGATGTTGTAAATCAGAAACAGGAGTCATCTCTGGACCCGAAACGTTAACTCTGATTTCTCTCCACAGATGCTGCCAGGCGTCCTGAGCTTTTCCAGAATTTCAGTCAAAGCAGGAAGAAACATTGGGAATACCGGGAAACTGTTTCACCAGGCTAATGGGAAGGACCGGAAAGTTTCCCTTGCGAGTACAATAAGGAAGATCCAGTTGTATGTTTCAATAAGACATTAGATAAAAGCCCAAAAGCAAAATAAAAATATGCAGGGCCCTAGGAAAGGACACGTAGTAGGATTATCTGAATCACTCTTGCTTCTTTGCTGTAACTATTCTGTAATTAATATACAAAAAAGGAGTAGGATTAGTCTATTTGGCCCCTTGACCCTGCTCTACCATTTAACAAGATCATGGCTGATCTGACTGTAACCTTCAACCACATACTTGCTAACTCCTGATGACTTTTCATTCTCTTTTATTCACCACTGCCTTAAAAATATTCAAACACGCTGCTTCTACCTTTTCAGGGAGAGAATTCCAAGCTCTCATGATTCTCTATGTGAACTCGAATGACAGAATCCCGACTGCGTGGGATTCAAGGATTTTAAACATTCATGCCCCAAAGTGCCATTTTTTGAACTGCTTACCCAAGTACTGCAGGACTCATCCTGAGTGATACAGGCAGTACAAATGGTGCTTTGTTGCATTCGGTGTGGAGGAAAATTCTATGCATGTGGTGTATGACTGCACAATTGTGAATTGGAGCTGTGAGCCATGCTGTCAGTGAATAGGCCACATGCATCCTTTGGTTTGCTGCAACGCCTGCAATGGAGCTGCTTGTTGGCATCACTGCTGCTGCACATCACGCCATCTGCTTGCCTCAGTGCCAGATATAAACCAAGATCGGGAAAGGCATTATGTTTCCCATAGGGATTGCTCCAACATTATGGAAAACCTCTCTCACAGTAAGCAGGGAATGTTGTCTTCACTCGTATGCCGTCGCTCCCTCCTTGAAATCTTCCGTTGTACCTCTCTCCAGAAGAAACCCCTGACGCTTGTATCCTTGGAAACTACCATCTCATTTTCAGGCTCCGTTTCCTCTCCAAGGGGCGTATGGTGGAGGCATGTTCAATCGAGGCCTTCATGAGGTAATTGGATTAGTATTTGTAAAAAAAAAAGTTGACGGGTAGCACTAGGTGAACTTTTCATTCAAGCAGCTGGTTACAATATGGTGAGCTAAATTACCTCCGTTTATGAAGCAACCATTCTATGATTCTGTTAGAAACAACTAAGGCCATAGGGAGGATACAGTATAGTCTCACCAGATGCTAGGAATGGAAAACTCTAGTTATGATGAGAAACAGGAGCTGCAAGGATTAGTTCCACTGAAGAAGACCAGGGTACATCCCAAATCCATTCCCAACTTTCCTGGAATTTTATGTTTGATTCCCTCCAGTCAGGTTAATGCTCTTGCAACAGCACCAAAATGGTTCTGACTGGAAAACTTCAAAAATACATTTATTGCAAATGTTTCAAAGGTGAACTATCCCTCCCTGTCCTTATCCATCTGTCTGAATGGTGAGCACACATACCATCCTCCTCCATTGTTGACCAGTTGGGCAAGACTGCCTTCATGTTTTTTATCTATCTCATTATAGCCAGACTATTGCTTGCCATGGCTTCTCTTCCTACTCCTGTACTTGGTGTTCTCAAAGATCTTTCCAAACTCATCCTAGTTCTCATCCACATGCCCCTTGGCAACATTATCTTAGAACCCAGTGACCACACCCAGCTCGACCTTAATACACCTCGCTGATCCATCTACTGTTGCTAAATTGTCAGACTGCTTGTCCAACATCCAGTACTGAATAAGCAATGGGCACTGAACATATCAAAGCTATTTCCTTTAGTCTGCTTCTGTCATTTCCACCTTCCCTCAATAAACTTCATGACATCGCCATTCACCCCTATCTCTCTCACTCTGCCTGCTCACAGTTTGAGGATGAACCTCCTCTCACAATCTTGGTGTCATGTTTGATCCCATGATGGCTTTACAACCACATCTCTGTGCCATTAATAAGATCACCTCTTCTCTCTTCTGTAACATCACTTACCTCTGCCCCTGCCTCAGGTCATCTGTTACTCAAATATGTTACCTCTAGAGTTGACTATTCAATTGCACTCCTGACTGGCCTCCTCACACCCAGTATCTAGAACATAAAGTCTGCTTCCTATAACACCAAGAACCATTCACCTCTCACCCCATCCCACATTAATTCCCAGTTAAACAATGTCTTTAGTTGTAAATTTCCATCCTTGTTTTGAAATACCTCCATGATCTTTCTCCTCCCCATCTCTGGAATCTTCTTCAGCCTCACACCTCTCGGAGAGCTCTGTGCTCCTCCAATTCTGGTCTTTTGCACAGCCCTGATTAGAATCACTTCACCATCAGTGGCTGTGCCATCAGCTGGCTAGGCCCCAGTCTCTAGAATCTGCTCCCTAAACCTCTCACCTTCTGCGCCTCACTATCCTTTATTAAGAAGCTCCTTAAAACCTACCTCTCTGATCAAGCTTTGGCCATCAACCCAAATGTCCCTCTGTTATCTGGTGTTGAAAAGGAAGCATTTTGGGACCACTTGCTAGCTCAGAAAGGTTCTATTTGAATACAAGTTGGTGTTATTGTTGATTAGGCTGATTATAAGTGGAATTTACCATGAGCCTGAGTAAGTCAACAGCCTGTTGTACACCTCACCCATTTTTCTTTTCCAGTTCAGAATTTATATAGTTCTCATTCAAATAGTGTTTTATACAACCATTCAAAGCACCTTACGGCCAATGAAGAAATCAAAAAGATTCATTAATCCATTAACAATTTAAGGAAATGGAAGGTTACAGTAGGAGCAGCATCTGAGCGAAAGGACCAATAATTGACAGAATTCCTGAACCTTTACCAGGTGAGGAAATAGGAGTATTTAGGGTTGAACTCGCTTATATTTACACATGAAAGCTTTAAAAAAATGCATTTCCACAGTGGCTTCAGGATATTTCACAGCAGATTAAAGCCAATGATTTTTGTTTTGTTCCCTGTGGAAACTTTAGAAACAGTCGGCCATTTTGAACACTGTCAACTTCCCATTAACAGCAATGTCAATGTGACCAGAGAATCTGTATTTAGGTGCTGATTTGGATAAATAGTGGCAATGACCCTGGGAACACTTAGAGTCATACAGTCATAGAGATGTACAGCATTGAAGCAGACCCTTCGGTCCAACCCGTCCATGCCGACCAGATATCCCAACCCAATCTAGTCCCACCTGCCAGCACCCGGCCCATATCCCTCCAAATCCTTCCCATCCAAATGCCTCTTAAATATTGCAATTGTACCAACCTCCACCACATCCTCTGGCAGCTCATTCTATACACGTACCACCCTCTGCGTGAAAAGGTTGCCCTTTAGGTCTCTTTTATATCTTTCCCCTCTCACCCTAAACCTATGCCCTCTAGTTCTGGACTCCTCAACCCCAGGGAAAAGACTTTGTCCATTTATCCTATTCATGCCCCTCATAATTTTGTAAACCTCTAGAAGGTCACCCCTCAGCCTCCGAAGCTCCAGGGAAAACAGCCCCAGCCTGTTCAGCCTCTCCTTGTAGCTCAGATCCTCGAACCCTGGCAACATTCTTGTAAATCTTTTCTGAACCTTTTCAAGTTTCACAACATCTTTCCAATAGGAAGGAGACCAGAATTGCACGCAATATTCCAACAGTGGCCTAACTAATGTCCTGTATAGCCACAACATGACCTCCCAACTCCTGTACTCAGTACTCTGACCAATAAAGGAAAGCATACTAAACGCCTTCTTCACTATCCTATCTACCTGCGACACTACTTTCAAGGAGCTATGAACCTGCACTCCAAGGTCTCTTTGTTCAGCAACACTCCCTAGGACCTGCTAAGATTTGCTTTCCCAAAATGCAGCACCTCACATTTATCTGAATTAAACTCCATCTGCCACTTCTCAGCCCATTGGCCCATCTGGTCCAGATCCTATTGTAATCTGAGGTAACCCTCTTCGCTGTCCACTACACCTCCAATTTTGGTGTCATCTGCAAACTTACTAACTGTACCTCTTATGCTCGTATCCAAATCACTTATGTAAATGACAAAAGGTAGAGGGCCCAGCACCGATCCTTGTGGTACTTCACTGGTCACAGGCCTCCTCTTTGCTCAACCTCTCATAGTGTATTGGCATCTTTCCCGTCCAACTGAGAGGGCAGACAGGGCCCTAGTTTAAAGTGTGACCCAAACCTCTAAGACTGCTGCAGTAAGAAGGTCAACCTGGCTTAGGTGCTGTAGCCTTTGCAGCAAAGCTAGGATCTAGAACCTTCTGATGCAGAAACGAAACTGAAAGCTGCTGAGACAAGGCAAAGTGTTGGTGAGTGAAAACGCTTAGATAAGGTGTGGGAAGCAAGTGCTCAACTGAACATCTCAGTTCTGTCTACAAGCGAGACCATGAGCTCACTGTGGCTGACCACTTATACCTTGTCCTTTCGATCTCAGTCCGACCGTTCCACATTTAGATTTGTACACGGTTCAATAAAGCTCAATAAAAGTTTCCAAAAAAGGAGGGCGAGAGGTCCACTGTTGGCTAAGCACGACAGCGAGATTGGGCATCTCTTACCTAGACCTCTGGGCTGATATGAATCAATAACTTTACACGTTTCTTGTAGATAATGTGAATCAACCTATTCAGAGATGCTGCGACACACCTCTGCGATTTTCATCCAGACTTCCTGGTCCAGAGGCAGTGGCCTAGTGGTATGATCATGAGAGTATTAATCCAGAGACCCAGGTAATGTCCCAGCAGATGGTAGAAGTTGAATTCAATAAAAATCTGGGATTAAGAGTCGAACGATGACCACAAATCCATTGCCAATTATCGGAAAAACCCACCTAGTTCCCCAATGTCCTTTGGTAAAGAAACTGCCATCCTCACCTGGTCTGGCCTACATATGACTCAAAACCAGAGCAATGTGATTGGTTCTTGACTGCCCTCTGGGCAGTTAGGGATAGACAATAAGTACTGGCCTAGCCAGCATTGTCCATGTCCTGTAAAAGAATACAAAAAAAAAGAGGTAGGGACACCACCACTGGACCACAAGAACATCACTTTTGTGGGTATTGATCCCATTACCTTGCACATATGAAGCGAGTGCTTTGTCATTTGAACTAATTGTCCCACACATTACTCTAGATTACTAGTCCAGTGACAGTACCACTCTCCTTCCTACCCTCTCTTGTATACACAGCACATGGTGCTGTAGATTCTGATTCTCCAGACTTCTACCATCCTCTGGGTGAAAATATTTCTGCCTAACCTCCCTCTTAATCTTCTACATCTTATCTCAAACCAGTGCCTCCTAGTACTGACTAATGTAAAAAGTGCTATCCACTCAGTCCATGCCCCTCATATTCTTATACACCTCTATCAGATCCTCTGTCAACCTTCACTACTCTAAGGAAGATAACTCCAGCCTATCCAATCGTTCCTCATAGCTCAGACCCTCCAGCCCAGACAACATTCTAATAAATCTCCTTTGCACTCTCTCCATAATAAATAGGAACAGGAGTAGGCTATTTAGACCATTGGGCATGCTCATCCATTCAACAGAATCATGGCTGATCTGAAATTCCTCACATCCACTTTGCTAGTCTTTCCCCATAACCTTGAATTCCCTGTCTGATCAAGAGCCAAATTGATCTGAGCCTTCAATGTACACAAGAGCCCTGCCCCCAAAGCTCTCTCTGACAAATCCAAAGACTCTCAACCCTCAAAGAAAGAATTCCTCCTCATCTCAGTCTTAAATTGATGCCCCTTTATTCTGAGACGATGCGTCATGGTTCTAGACTCTCCCAACAGAGGAAACATCACCTTAGCATTTACTCTGTCAAGCTCCTTCAGAATCCTACATGTTTCAGTGCAATCACCTCTCCTTCTTCTTGACTCCAGTGAGCAGAGTTCCAACCTGTTTAACCTTTGTTCATAACCTCCAAACCCGCGAACCTTCTCTGAACTGTCTCCAATGAAATAGTATCTTTCCTTAAATAAAGGGACCAAAACTGCTCACTGCACTCCCGATATGGTCTCACCAGCATCTTGTACAGACGCAGTGTTCCCAAATGCAATCCTTCCCATAATGAGATGGCCAGGAAACGAACGCAGTGTTCTATAGGTGGCCTAACCAAAAATGCATACATTTTAAAGCGATGTTAGGGGTTCTGGTAATCATTGTAAGGATGAGGTATTTGGGGTGTGGATGTTCAGTGAGTACACAGTCTTGGCAGTTGCTGGGTGTGGACCTTGAAGGCAATTTTCATTTCTTGTTGAACATGGATCCTCTATGCCTGGCCTACACTTCCTGTTTTCAGTTTAAAATGGGGATGTAATGTATAGCAGCTTCTATTTTCTATTTTTGCCTTGTACCATTTTACTGACAATAGAGGAATAAGTGGGGGCATGGAGAGCGGTGGTGGAGTGCAGTGGTGGAATCAAGATCATATGAATGTAACAAGGCCTGAGAGAGGGAGAGCAGAAGAAGTTCACCAACATGGCATCTGAAAAGACAGCAGCAGCATATTCAATGTTAAATGTGAATAGGGAATAAAATAAATAATTCAGAAAGAGAAATTTATAGGGCTGTGGAGAAAGAGCAAGGGAATGAGACTAATTGGTTAGCTCTTTCAAAGAGTTGGCAGGCACAATGGGCCAAGTGGCCTCCTCTGCTGTATGATTGTCTGATACAAATGAAGAGACGTGTAGAGAGACAGATAAAATTGTTGGAAAAGGTACAGACTGGCAGATTGCTCTGGATCTGTGACTGGATGAGTAATAGCTCCGACAGGGACATGTTGTGTATTGACTTTGTGCTTCAGTGGTTTGGGTGTGGTAAGAAATAGGAGGGACTCCAGACCTTTTTGGTGCTCAAGGCTTAATCCAGCTCTTTTTTTAAATTTTGGTGCCCAGAATGAAGTTTTCCAATAATAGAGAGCCTTCCCGTTCATTCACAAACACCCGTTTGAAAATTTGCCTGTTGCTCAATGCATACTTCTCCAAAAATATTGCAGAGTTGATCTTTTTTCAGGGGCAAGCTCGGAGCCGACGGAATTGCTTACTTGTGACTTTTATGAGGAAACTTTCATTTCAATGACTCAGCTCTGATTCTATAGTGAGGGTCATCCCACTCTGTGTCACTGTCTAAGTAAAGTTGACCTGGGGATTCCTCAGTTTTCTCCCCATCTTGCGGATGGGAAATTTCACTGGGGATAGTCCCTCACAAATTTGGTCACAAATGTGGTCTCATTGTGAGTGCTGAAAACAGTTACATCTTTATCATGCATTTCACTAACTTAGAACATTCTAAAATATAGAATGTAGAACTCTGATATCTCAGGACAAACAGAGCAGAGGTTATAGGACCTCCAGTTTAACATCTCACACTAAGAATGGCACCTTTGATAGTGTGGCACTTCTTTAATACTGAACTGAAGCATTTGTGGTGATAACATGCTCACCATCCTGGCATGGGACTTTGAACCCAGAACCCAGAACCCTTGGACTCAAAATGAGAGTTCTCCCACTATGCCAAGGTTAATAATGTAAGCTATTATTTCACAACCACTTTACCCAACTTTGACACGGTCTACTGTTGGGTTGGGTCACCAGATAGCAGGCAGAGTCTCTGCTTCCCCCCTGCCCAAAGCCAAGTGTCTCATTTCAATCACTTCCTTTACTGGAAGCAACAATCTTAGCACAGGCTGGAGAATAAATCAGGGACTTGCCAGCATGTTACCTGTGTATTTTACTTATCAGATCCAGTTGCTTCAAAACAAACAAAGGATCTGAACAGATACAAAACTATGAAGGAGATCCCTATTCCTGAATTAATACATGTTATGTTATGTGTTATATATTCATTTTAGACACTCCCATTTCTGGCATATAAACTACTCTGCCTCTCTCTTGTTCTTTGAAAACCTATCTTTTTAAACATGCTTTAGGTTAGCGTGATATCCAATTTTGTCTTATGGTTCTGTAATGCACAATGGTATGGCTTTCTGTGCTAAAGGTCCTTTTTAAAAGTAAGTTTTTAGTTTATTTATTCATGGGACTTGGGTACAACTGGCTAGACAAGGATCTATTTCCCAGTCCTAACCATCCTTGCAGTGGTGAACTGCTTTCTTGAACTCGTCCATTTGATGTGGGTTAGACCCACAGTGCTCTTAGGAGTATCAGTACTTTGATCCGACAACTTTGAAAGAACGATGAAATATTTCCAAGTCATTATGGTGGAAGGCTTAGAGGGGGACTTGAAGGTGGTGGTATTCCCATGTATCTGCTGCTTTTGTCCTTCTAAATGAAAGCGGTCACAGGATTGGAAGGTACAGTTT
Organism: Chiloscyllium punctatum; assembly: GCF_047496795.1. Lineage (NCBI taxonomy): Eukaryota > Metazoa > Chordata > Chondrichthyes > Orectolobiformes > Hemiscylliidae > Chiloscyllium > Chiloscyllium punctatum. The sequence goes on from NC_092751.1 coordinate 80,288,216, forward strand.
AAGGAGCCACGGTGTGTTGTGCATTTTGTAGGTGGTACACACTGCTGCTACAGAGTGTCAGTAGTGGAGACAGTTAATGTTTGTGGATGTGGTTCCAATCAAACAGGATACTTTGAACTTTTGGAGTGTTGCTGCAGCTGTACTCATGAAGGCAAGCAAGGAGTTTTCCACACATTTTTGACTTTTGCCTTGTAGATGATGGACAGACTGTGGAGAGTTAGGAGGTTAGTTACTCACTGCTGACTTGCTTTTGTTACCATAGTACTTATACAGCTAGTCAAGTTCAGTTTCAGGTCAATGGCAACTTACAAGAATTTGATAGTAGGGTTCAGTGATGGTAAAACTTTGAATATCCAGGAGCAATGATTTGATTGTCTCTTGTTGGAACTGGTCATTGCCTGACATTTGTGTGACATGAATGTTATTTTCAGCCCAAAGCTGGAGTTGTCCAAATCCTGATGCAGATAAACATAGTTTGTTTCAGTGTGTGAGGAGTTACGAATGGTGTTGAACATCATGCAATCATTGGCAAAAACCAAACTTCCGCATTAATGATGGAGGGAACATGTCGATGAAACAGCTGAAGATGATTGGGCTGAGGAATTACCCTGAGGAACTCCTGCAGAGATGTCCTGGAGCTGAGGTGACTGACCCTCAACAGCCACACTGTCGTCCTATGTGCTACCAGATTTCCCCATTCCTTTTGCCAATTTTCTTTTGACTCGTTTTGACTTGATGCAAAACTTGGTAAAATGTGGCCTTGATGTCAAAAGTTGCACTTTTACCTCACCTCTAGAATTCAACTCTTTCATCCTTGTTTGAGAAAAGCATGTAATAAGTGAAGAAGCTGAGAGACCCTGGTGGAATCCAAGCTGAGTATCAGTGAGTGAACAGATTATTACTGAAGAAGGGTCTCTTGATAGCACTGTTGATGATTGGCTCCCTCATTCCCATCGTGGTAATGTGCATATTTCTGAATGCATGATAAGGTGGCACCACTTTTCCAACTCTGACTGAGCATATTCTGGAATGTTTTATCACATTTAGATACTTCTATCATTGTCTATTCTTCCCACAGTCAATTGGTAAGTGAATTGTGTGGCACAGTGGTTAGCACTGCTGTCTCACAGCGCCAGAGACCCGGGTTCAATTCCCACCTCAGACAACTGTCTCTGTGGAGTTTGCACATTCTCCCTGTGTCTGTGTGGGATTCTTCCAGGTGCTCCGGTTTCATTCCCACAGTCCAAAATGTGCAGGTTAGGTGGATTAGCCATGCTAAATTGCTCATAATGTTAGGTGAAGGGGTAAATGTAGGGGAATGGGTCTGGGTGGGTTACTCTTCGGAGGGTCGGTGTGAACTTGTTGGGCCGAAGGGCCTGTTTCCACACTGTAAGTATTCTAATCTAATCATTATTCATCTCCCCTAACCCTAACCCTATTTCCCATCTCCTGTAATTTTATAACTAACAAAGGAAAGCAGAGCAAGAAAATGGTGAAAAAAAGAAGAAAAAAATTCATGCTCCTTGTTCTTTTCCATCATAGTTGCTTGCTGCTGAGAGGCAGAGATTAATTATTAATTCCTGGAGATTTCAGGAGTGCTGCCAACCGTATCATCACTTCAAAGTGACAAAGGCTTTCGACATTTTATAAATTCAGAATGTACTAAAGAGTTACAGCACTGCTTATATACAGTGGTGGAAGAAAACTTCCCCAAATATAACTGCCACAAACCTTGAAGCAGTTTGAAAACAGAACCAGACCTATAGCTCATTCACAGAATGCCCCCCTCTCTTTTTCGTATGAGTATAAATTTGCATTTAAGATGCAGATGTGCTTGACAAAGATCTGGGTATTTTTGGCCACAGTTAGCACTTGTGTATCTTTTTGTGATGTTATTTTAGTGTGTGTCTGTAACATCAGTTAAGAGTCAGCAGCTCAACATATCCTGTGTAACATAGGCTTCCTCTTTCAAAAGCTGTCCAATTTATATCTCACTAACTGAAATTGTGGTCGGCTTAGAGAGAAGTGTGTTCTGCACAGACAAAATGCCTCGCATTTCTGGTGAGCTCTGCACTACTTAATTTCAAAACCCACAAAAACTTTCCATATTTGCCAAATTTCACATCCTTGCCTGTCCACCACTGTTCTCTGCTTTCGCTCGGTTGTAGCTCTTAGATTGGCCTCACCCCCTTGGCTAAGTGGTCACTCTAGTTGTGGGAACCTTCACTCCATGTTATGTGATTCAGAGGAAAATATGACGCTCATCAGCCTGAAATCTTCAGATACATGGTGAGGGTACAGTGGCTTAATGGTTACCACTGCTGCTGCGCAACACCAAGGATTTGGGTGACTGTGTGGAGTTTGCACGTTCTCCCCATATCTACATTGGTTTCCTCCCACCAGCTAAAGATGTGTAGGTTCGGTGAGTTGGCCGTGCTAAGTTGTCTGTACTGTCCAGCCATATGCAGGCTAGATGGATTAGTCACAGTACTAATGGGTTATGGGAATGGGGTTGGGTCTGGGTGGGATGCTTTTCAAAGGGTTAGTGCAGATTTAATGGGCCAAATGGCCTCTTTCTGCATTGCAGGAATTCTACAATTCATGGCTGTCACAGCAACGGAACCTGCAGCACAGACTGCCTCTGTCCTCTGAAAGATGAAAGCTATCAATTGTGTAGTTTGTTGAATCTTAAGTCTACTCTGGTGTGAGTTTAATGGGTCTTTCTGCTGTGTTAAATTCAACGAAATATTTGCACATTCCTCATATTTACAGCTATCCATAAGCTTTTTCTGACTCTAGTTCCTAATTTATCTCTCTGCTTTGCTCACAACCTTTCTGTTCTGTATTTTGTTGACAGTATCATTAAGTCTGTTCTGAATAAGACACACCTTTCTGTTTTTTACACCTCACTTGATACAGAGTTTTGATAAGCTATCAAAGACAGACTTTGGTTCTATCCAGTTAATTCTCCTGTAAGCTTCAGTTTTTGAAGGGGGATATGAGTCTAAATGAATACTCATTTAGTACATTGTGGTTTTGATCCATGATGGTTTTGGGAAGTGAATCCCATTGTAACTTCTAGTATTATCTTTTCAAGATAACTTTCCTAATCACACAACAGACCTTAAATCTCAGATCTTTAGGGGCTGATCAGCAACCCCTGATTAATTTAACCCAGAGTCCTCAAAATGAACTCTAAAAATTCTATTTGGTAACTTCACTGTGAAGACTAAGATTCAGAGAGTGAGATATGGTGAATTTAAGTTAACTTTTGCAGTTGATTAACCAGCTAAGCCTCCTTTCTCTATCTCAAAAAAAAATCAAAATACTTTGGATGCTGGAGATCTGAAATCAAACAGAAAGTGCTGGAGAAATTCAGCATGTCTGACAGTATCCATGGAGACAGAGAAACAGAGTTAATGTTTTGAGTTCAATTGGATTTGAAATGTTCGCTCTTTCTCTTTCTCCACAGATGCTGCCAGACCAGTTGAGTTTCTGCAGTGAGTTTTCTGTTTTTACTGTCATTTCCCTATTCTCCTACCAATCCCCCTGGTTCATAGAGGGATTCCTTTTTCTCTTCATCCATCCACTTGGAGAAAGAGAAGCTTTATAGACTGTGACCCCCATAACCAACTAACAGAGGGGTTACAAACCAGAGATGATTGTACTGTCCCCTCCTTCCCCATTGACAACTGGCAATCTGGGCTGGGCAGAAACATGGAGGAATCAGATCAGCACATGCACAGGATGAGGACGTCGCAGGTGGGAGCAGAATTTATTATCTTTCCCTAGCTACCTGAGGGCAATTAAGAATCAACCACCTTGTTGTGGGTCTAGACTCTCACGCAGGCCAGACCAGGTAAGGATGACAATTCCTTCCCTATAAGACGATAGTGAACCAGATAGGTTTTTTCTGACAATCATAGAATCCCTACAGCGTGGGAACAGGTCCACACCAACCCTCCGAAGAGTAACCCACCCAGACCCATTCCCCTCCATTTATCCATAACTAATGCACCTAACCCACGTATCCCTAAACACTATGGGCAATTTAGCATGGCCTATCCACCTAAGCTGCACATCTTTGGACTGTGGGAGGAAACCAGAGCACTCGGAAGAAACCCATGCAGACACATGGGAGAACGTGCAAACTCCACACAGACAGTCACCCGAGGCTGGAATCAAACCCGGGCACAGTGAGGCCTCACTGCTGACCACTGAGCCATCATGTTGATTCATAACTCTTAATTCCAGATTTTTATTGAATTCAAATCCACTATATGCTATGCCATGGCAGGATTCAAACCCTGATCCGCACAACATTACCTGGGTCTCTGATAATACTACTAGGTCACATTCCAGGCTTGCTGGGTTGCTCCTGCTCCTAATTTGTATGTGTTCAACACAGTCAAACTTAGCATACCCTGAACCAACATCAATCCAAATCCAGTGCCTATAAATAGTAATACCAGTTTGAGTGACTGATCCAAATGAGGCGCACTCAATCACATGCTGGTCAGGCACTGGAAACATCACTGGCAATACCCCAAGGATGAGAGACCCTCCCCCACTATCCAGTGACCAGTGGTCAGCAGTACCAGTGCAAAAGGCCATGGCTGCTGTTAGATGGTCACACAGGATTGCCATGGACCCTGGGTGATTAATGGTGGAGTCTAGCACAAGGAGGATGGAGAAGTCAAAAGCAAAGCTGAAGGGGCGGCTCCCTCTTCCACAAAGAACAAACACTCTCTCTGCCTGAGGTCTCTCATTCAGGCATTGACTGCCTCTCATCAAAGGGACCTCTGTCCTCCCTCACACCAGGTGCTTGTGCTGTTTAGTCTGTCATGTCCCCATGTAGCATTGCAGCTTGTTCAATTCCAGCAGGGGCAGGGATGCAGCAGTCAATGGTCCCCAGTCGGCGACTTAAGGGTTTCTATTGGCAGCAAGGTTGACCGTGGGCTTTCCCACTCCAATAGACATGTGATGGCATCAGGGTTCAGATACAGCACCACCCTGGACTTCCAAACTCCAGGGCAGAACTCTCCACAACTCTAACCTTCCAACTCCAACCTTCCATTCCTCACCCAAATCTCTGAATCATGTGGTCACCTCTAAAATCTGTGTTCATTATTCATGGAACTCCACGTTTGAGACCCTCCAATCCAGGCTATTGCCCCTGCCATTGTACTGAAACCACAGAAACGGTTTTTCTGTAAATATCAAATTACATCCAACATAACTGTCAAGCCTCTTTAATCAGTCTGCTGCCTTTGTCACAATGACCATGCCACTGTGCCCAACAGCTGTCCACCTTCATTCAGCTAGGGAGCATCATATTTATCTGATTCTGCTCACAAGAACCCAATGGGAGCTGAGCATCTCTTCTCATTTCTGCACTGTTATGCTAAGGAGCTAACCTTGCCCTGCCCCAGCCTCCCATTTCAATCTACAGCTGCACCTCAGTGACATCTTCAGAAAGTCCAGTGTCTACATATACGCTGGTAAAAGCCAGAGTCGAAGAGTGTGGTGCTGGAAAAGTACAGCCGGTCAGGCAGCAACCGAGCAGCAGGAAAGTCGACGTTTCAAGCATAAGCTCTCCATCAGCCAGCTAACAGCCAGCTCTATCTCATGATCATCTTTTCCAATCCATCTTCTTTCTGCTGAAGCAGTGCGCATGACTGGATGAGCAGAGATGGCCTCTTGTCTGAGTGTTGGGTCTTCACGACAAACACCTTGTCCATACACTCACTTCTTCTCATAGGCTGCTAATTGAGACTGAACTGAATCCTTGACAACATCGATGTTGTATTTGAGATTGAGGTAAGCTTCCGACCACATACATGTAACATCACAAAGACTATTTCCTCATGTCATCTGACCCTGTCCTGCCTCAGCTCATCTGCTGCTGAAACCTTTACACACTTTTTTTGGTTACCTCTAGGCTCAGCGATGTTCACACACTCCCATCTGACATCGCTCCACAAACTGAGCCATAGCTCCGCTGCCCATTTCCTAATCTCAAACCAAGTCCCATCACTACCTGTGCTCAACAACCTACGCTGACTTCTGGTTAAGCAATTTATTAGTGTTAAAATTCTCATTCTTGTTTCCAAATTCCGCCCCCTCCCCCCCCCCACACAATGGCTTCTCGACCACCAGCTTCCTCTCCATATCACTGTAATCTCTTCCAGTTCCACTATCTCCTAAAATGGCTGCCCTCCTATAACTCTGGCCTCTTCTACAATCTCAGTTATCGTCACTCCACCATGAGATTCTGTGCCTTTAGCCACAGAGGACAGAACCTCTCTAAACCTCTCTGCCTCACACTTAACACTTTAAAGACACTCCTTCAGATCTACCATTTTGACTAAGTTTTTGTTTATCTTCCCTGATATTTCCTATGTGGCTCAATGACTAGTTTTTTGTTAATGCCCCTATGGTCAACTTTGGAGCATTTATTACATTAAAGGAGTTAAATAAATGAAAGTTGCTGAATTTATTTCACTTTATGCAAATCCCTGATAATCTTGAAGACCACTATTCAATTTCCCATTAATCTTAAGGAACACAACACCAGCTTGTCCAGTCTCCCCATCTGAACACCCTTTTCCTTGATACCTCTCTGGAAGATCTCCCATGCACTCTCTCCAAGGTCCTGGAAATTTCTTTCTGAATTTATAACACCCGTCATCAGCAACTGTCTGGGATGTTGTGATAAATGTGGCTGATCCACAAACATTTTGTGTACAATCAAAATCTCAAATTATAGACCAGTCTTGGAAATGTTTGAGCATATGCCACAAAACACAGAAAGATGTTGAGGTCAAACATTGAATGTTTACAAGGAGTTAGTTGTTCTTAGGGTTAAAGGAATCAATGAGTATGGGAAGAAAATGGGAGCGGGGTTAATGAATCAGCCATGATCAGATTAAATGACAGAGCAAGCTCAAAGGGCAAAATAACTTACTCCTGCTCCTATTTTCTATATTTAACACTAGATCAAGGGACTTCATCTGGTTGTCCGAGAGTATTAAAATTCCATTAAAATTGCAATGGGAGCAGTCCATATTTGGGGAGTAGTTGGGACACTCACAGCAAGTGATCCTGGTTAAATGGGCCATGAAGTATCAGCAACACACCTTCTATTCATACTTACTTCATATACAGCTGAGGTCACAGGGTCTGGGCTTCACAAGTCTGGCAGTTTGCAAAGGTTAGCTTTCTCGTGGTTTATTCAGTATTTTGAAGAAATTCTTTCAATGAGAATGGGCAAAGCTGGCTAGTCCAACATTTATTGACCATTCCAAATTTCAACCTAGTGAAAGTGAGCTCCAATCTTTGGGTTATAGATAAATCCATAGATACACCTTCCATGTCATTATTGGGGGTGGGGGAGTTCCAGGAATTTGACCCAATGATACATGTAGGGGCCATGAACTATTTCCAAGTCAGGATGGTGGGTGGCTTGGATGGGATGTTGCAGGTCATGGTAGAGGGAGTGGATGCTTGTGGATGGTGTGCCAGTTACATAGCCTTAAGAAGGGCATATAGTGTTTGGTGTGAGTGCAAGATGGACATTACCAAATAAAACCCTGAATTTGAAAAGTTAGATTGTGAGGAGTGATTATGCAGCTGACACCATCCAAGATTTTTGAGTTTAGATGAAGAATTGATGTAACATCGATTTGCAGAAAAGATTTCTAAACATTTCCCACCCTTTTCCTGCAGAAACATTTCCTAATTTCACTTCTGAGTGGTCTAGAGGATGTACTTTTTTATTTAGAAAATAAAGCTTTGTCTTTGACTCCAAAACCAGCAGAAATATTTCTTCATATATACCTATCTATCTGCTCCCATAACAACTCACAAATTTTGAATAATTTCTTCAACATCTCAAATCAGGGAGGTAAAACCCCAGCTGTATAATCACTCCTCACAATCTAACTTTTCAAATTCAGGCTTTGATTTGGTAATGTCCATCTTGCACTCACACCAAACACTAAACCAAGCACCAAACACCCTTCTTAAGATCTGAAGACCAGAACTTAACATAGTGCACCAGCTGTAGACGAACCAGAGCTTTCTACAGTATGGCTTAACTGTAATCCCATTGTATTTTAGTCCCGGGGATATGCAGGATGGTCATGTAGTGGTAATGTCACTGGACTGCTAATACAGAGGGCAAGACTAATGTAGCTGGCAGAACTTAAATTGGATTTAAAAAGTTCAGAATAGAAAGCTATTCTCAGTGATGGTGACCATGAAACAATCATCGATTGTCACAAAACTCATCTGGTTCAGTAATGTCCTTCAGGGATAGAAACCTGCCATCCTTAGCCACACTGGCTGACATTGGAATCCAGACCCATGGCAATGTGATTGTCTCTTAACTGCCCTCTGAAATGGCTGAGCAAGCCCTTCAGTTTAAGGGCCATTAGAGATTAAGAACTAATGCTGGTTTTGCCAGTGATGCTCACATCTCAGACAGAATACATTTATTTTAAAAATTCTAAATATGTCCAAGCAAAATATAAACAAGTTAACATAGGTGTTGCTAATTCTATGCATAACGTACTCAAAGTTTATGGTGCTGTTTGTTGAAGTATCACAAAGGGTAAGGCAACTTCATTACAAATGTTGCTTTTGTAAAAAGAGACCAGTTAATTTCATTTTTGAAACTTACTCTCATTGATGGACTCTTCCACAGCAGAGATGAAAACAGTTGGCTCATCGTCACATGATACTTGTTTCCAGTTCTTCCAGTCTCTGAACAAGTTCTGTAGTTCTGTCGTTTCTGTCACTCCACAAAACAGCAGGACGACTTTGTGTCCAGGGTACAGTGCCCTCTGCAGCCCCTGCTCTACCTGGGGTAGTGCCAACAACTCCACAAGCTGCGGTGATAGTAGAACCAAGAGACACTTACATCTCCTAAACTGACTGTAATCCCGGTTTGAAAACAAAGTGTTCTTGCTTACTGTGTAGGGCAGAACATTAAAGGTTGATGCGAGCAAACTGTCCAGGTAAACACTCCACTCATTCGCATCCTCTCCAGAAAGAATTGTCACCTCAGATCTGGCCTTGTTTCCTTGAAGAGAAATTAAACATTATTAATAATTTCATGACAAAATCTTTCATTTTCAGCCTGATTCAATATTCCTAAGAAGACAATGAGGCTACATTCCTTCAAGGAGGTATATGCATAGCTTCCATGCTCCAAATGGAAACGGTGGAAATTCCCTCCATTGGAGGTAAGGAGTATCATAACAGAGCCCCATTCCATTTTGATGTGAGATCCATTGACTAGATTCAGTGCCTGTGGCAGAAGGAAACCAAATCCAGCCTCTGATATGGCTGACGATGACCCCCAACTTTAACATCTCTCAAACCAGTTAGAGAATGGGATTGTGCCAGTCCAGTTCAAGCCTTATTTTTCCAGTTATAGCCAGGGAATCACCTGTACTGGCTTCTCTTCCCAATCCAGCACTATACCCTCTGGAAACCCTATCTTGGAACCCCACCAATTTCTCATCTACAGTACCTCAATAACATCATCCAAAAAGGTCTGTTTACACCTGAACGTCAATGATACTCTTCACCACTACTTCTCACTCACCCTCTTTCAAGTCCTCACCTGCCTCAGCTCATCTGGAACTCTCACTCTCATTTGTAACTTCTAGACTATTTTAATATAGACCTGCTTTACCTTCCATATTCTATCCTCTGTAGAAACAGATTTTACACAATTGTGCCACTTATGTCATGTCTTGCTCCATGTTCTACACATCTAGCTGTCCTACATTCACTGCCTGATATTGATTTCCAGCTTAACAACAAACTTGGCTTTGAAAATCTCATCCCTGTTTCCAATGGCAGACTCTATCCTTAGACTGCTGTGAGGTGTTTGACCTCAGGCAAGGTGAAATAAGAGCACCAGATTAATCCTCAGCGTTTCTGCTTCAGAGAAGTGTAAATAAGCCAAATGTTGTGTTCAGAACCACAATCATAGAGTCATAGAGATGTACAGCACGGAAACAGTCCCTTCGGTCCAACTCATCTATGCTGACCACATATCTTAAATTAATCTAATCCCATTTGCCAACATTCAACCCATATCCCTCTAAACTCTTTCTATTCATATACCCAACCAGATGCCTTTTAAATGTTGTAATTATCCCAGCCTCCACCACTTTTTCTGGCAGCTCATTCCACATGCGCACCATCTTCTGCAAGATAAAGTTGCCCCTCAGGTAATTTTTATATCTTTCCTCTCTCACCTTAGACCTATGCCCCCTAGTTTTGGACATCCCTACCCTGGAGGAAAGACAAACACTATTCATCCTATCCATGCCCCTCATGATTTTGTAAACCTCTATAAAGATCACCCTCAGCCTCCGACACTCTAGGGAAAACAGCCAATAGTCAATTGTGGTGTCTACTGGAAGGAGCACAGAATGATAGTCTCTGTTAGAGGACCACACATAATATGAAGGTCTCTGCTGGGAAAACCACACAGTGTTATGATCTCTGCTAGGAAGACCACACAGTGTGATGGTCTTTGCTGGATTTGTTTTAGATTAGATTAGATTCCCTACAGTGTGGAAACAGGCCCTTCGGCCCAACAAGTCCACACCGACCCTCCATAGAGCAACCCACCCAGACCCATTTCCCTCTGACTAATGCACCTAACACCATGGGCAATTTAGTATGGCCAATTCACCTGACCTGCACATCTTTGGACTGTGGGAGGAAACCAGAGCACCCGAAGGAAACTCACGCAGACATGGGGAGAATGTGCAAACTCCACACAGACAATCACCTGAGGTTGGAATCGAACCTGGGATCCTGGTGCTGGAAGGTGCACAGGTGTCTATGCTGGATGAGGATGGGATCAGACTGTGCAGTTATGTGATCATCGAACTTTCTGAATCTTGACCATTTAGCCTCACATGCACCAAACAATCACGTAGCAGGATGCGCAACACCCAGCACCATCCAGCAAACAGCTCACATTGTCAAAATAGGTAAATTGAAAATTGACCTCCAAAAATTAGAGTAAAATTTGACCTCTATTTCAATTTGAATGTTGTCACTTTTTTAATTAAATTATTGACGGAATGGTTTAAATTACTTGACTCATTGAGCACTAGCCTGAAACAGCAATCAGGTAATGGGGTTTTATTCCACTATTTTCAATGACTACTGAGCATTTCAACATTAGGAAGACCAGCAGTAATGACTGCTTAACTAATGATCACAGACATAAAAGAAAGCTGCAAAACCACTCAACCTTGAGCGTCATAGCTCCTGTTACAATTAATATAATCAATTTGGTAATAATTCCATGTTAAGTACTGAAGGGTTCAAGGCGAAGATCTTATCTTTTATTCATTCATGGTTGTGGGTGTCACTGGCCAGGCCAGAATTTATTACCCATCCCTAACCACCCAAAGGTGTCTACTATATTGCTGTGGGTCTGCGGTCACATGTAGCTCAGACTAGGTAAGGATGGCAGTTCCCTTCCCTTGAGGGCATTAGTGATGGGCTTTTCCTGATAATTGACAATGGTTTCATAGTCAACATTATAGTCTTAATTCGAGATTTTTATTGGATACAAACGCCAACCATCTGAACATTTTCAAAAATGTCTGACTTAATAGTCTAGCGATAATACTACGAGGTCGTCATCTCCCATTATGCAGAGAATGCTGGGAAATGTAACCATTCTGATGGCTGCTCAGAATGCTGAATGATGGGACATTCAGCTGTATATGGGATGCATTTTGATTCAAACTGAAGTATTTTTTTTTAACATGAATTTTTCCAACAACAATTTCAACAGAACTGCTGACAGAGTTATATTAGTTAATTAGTTCCTGATTTTCAGTGTTGCATCTTGTGCTTTCATTTTTCACAGAGATGTTAATGATAAGAATAAAATGCAAAGTCCCATAGGGATTTCTAAACTTTTTGAAGTATCTCTTTTGACCCGAATGAGGGGCATGTGACTGTGGCCCTCGGGATTTAAACCCTCTGTGGGTGCCATGTGTGAGTGGGCTCAGCACCACCTCCTCATCTTCCAACCCTGCTGAGGGCTGAAGTGGGAAATAGAAACTTCTGTACAGAGTGAACTTCTGACATGAAATTGATGTTTACACAACCACACAGACGGTCTGTTTAAATGTACTGTACCCGATTTGCAACAGCCTAATGTTAACAATGTCTGCATTGTATTTACTAACAAACAGTCAGAGAATCAATAGAGAGCTACAGCACAGAAAAAGGCCATCACATCTGCACCAGTCAAAAACAACTACCTAACTTTATGAATCCTATTTTCCAACATTCGGCCCATAGCCTTGTGTACCTTGGCATCGCAAGTGTGCTTCTAAATACTTTTTAGATGTTATGAATGAATGTTTCTGCCTCTACCACTCTCACGATCCTCGCTTTGGTAAGTACAAAAGCAACACACAGCATTGTTTTGTCAAATCGTTTGTCACAGTCGCCAGTTATCCTGCAGGCTGATTAGACTAGATTCCCTACAGTGTGGAAACAGGCCCTTCGGCCCAACAAGTCCACACTGACCGTCCGAAGAGTAACCTACCCAGACCCATTTCCCTCTGACTAATGCACCTAGCACTATGGGCAATTTGGCATGGCCAATCCACCCTAACCTGCACATCTGATGTTGAGAGATAACAGATTCTCATTCAGGTTTCCCCTTGTCTGGCAGGCACCTCCCTTAACACCGATGTTAAGGTCACCATGGAACCCTGTAACCACAACAACAGGAGGGATCATGGAGAAAAAGGAATACTGAAATTCCCTGAGTGAAAATTGAGCCAGATTTGTTCCTTGGATATCAGGACTGCCCTAGAAAGGGAGACTGGGCAAACTGGGGCCTGTATTCTGCAAAAATAAGAGCTGATCTCATTGAAACCTACAAAACACTTAAAGGGATAGACAGGGTGAATACCAGTAAGACATTTCCCCTAGCTGAAGAGTCTAAAACCAGGGGGTACGCTTTACAAATAAGGACTGTGCTTTAGAACTTCAATGAGGAGATTTCTTTGTACTCCAGGCTTGGTAAATCTTTGGAATTTTCTCCCACAGAGAGCTGTGGAAGCTCAGTCACTGTATATATTTAAAGTAAATGCTGATAGATATCTGATTGTCAATAGTATAAAGGGTTTTGAGGATGGAATGGGTAAAAGGTGTTCAATTAGTTATGATCATATTAAAATTAGATTAGGTTACCTACAGTACAGAAACAGGCCCTTCGGCCCAACAAGTCCACACTGACCCTCCAAAAAGTAACCCATCCAGACCCATCCCCCACCTCTACCGTATATTTACCCCTGACTAATGCACCTAACACAATTGTCAATTTAGCACGGCTAATTCACCTGACCTGCACATCTTTGGATTGTGGGAGGAAACCCACACAGACACAGGGAGAATGTGCAAACTCCACACAGTCAGTTACCAGAGGCTGGAATCGAACCCAGGTCCCTGGTGCTGTGAGGCAGCAGTGCTAACCACTGTTCTGCCCTACAACTGATGGAGCAGGCTTGACAGGCCAAAATGGCCTTCTCCTGTCCCTATGATCCTATGCTGATTCTTTTCATCAATTGGTGTTCCATCTATTCAATGACAATAACATAAGCCTACCCTTTGCATCAAAAGGTCCTGGGTTCAAGTACCCCTCTCGCAACTGAGTTCAAATCCAGGCTGACCCTCCTAGTGCAATCTTCACTAAACAGAGGTTCCATGTGCCCTCTTATCCTGATGGATATAAAACATCCCAAGGCATTATTCTTGGATGTTCTCCCTGGTTCCCTAGCTAATGTTTATCCCTAAACCTAGACACAGTAACTGGCTACAGCCCCATCACAGTTTTTGGGATCATGTACAATCCAACAGTGACTCCACTTCAAAACTATTTCATTGGCTCCAAGGCATTTTGCGACAGCCTATGGCAACAAAAGACACAACATAAATACTCAGTCTTTCTTTAAAGTTATTTCTGCAGTATTAAAGGTCCCTATTAGCATGCTCGTAGAATTCAACACAATTCCCATACAGCCAGCCAGCACTTGCAGGCACATTAATCCAAACAGGTATTGCAAAGGCTGACAGTTCAGATCTTGTGTTATGACCAATCCTTCCACAGCACAAGGTTTGTTATCTAAATAATGTGTGGGAAAGCTTTTAGCCAGTGAAGGTTGCAACATTATTTCCAATGTAGCCATACTCTCTCTATACATCTCCCCAAAACCAGCCACAGCTGAACCATTTATAAACTGCAATTTCTCTGATATGGATACCTTCCTGACCAAGATTGTCGTTCTTTTAATAGAATGCGCAATGTTAACCTTGTTTAAAACCATTCACAAATCAATCAACCCTGTTTCAACTTTGTAAAAGTCAGTACTGGAATCCAGTTACTTAATGCATCTCTATCAGAATCATTAATTCAGTTGAGTCCCATTTATCAGGTATTCAAAGACAAAAAAAATCAGGGGAGAGTTTATTTTTATTTACTGAACTACAAGCTGCCTGCTTCCTGAGTGGATTTCAGGAAAACCACTGATTGATTCCAGAACAAACATCAATGGTCTTGTCCTGATCAGATGTGAAAATATTTCACTGGAGAGTTTTTGTGATGAATCTGCTCAAACTGACATGTTCTGTTGTATGTTATCATGCAAGCCCAACTGCTGAAATACAGATTAAGGTAAGAAAACAGTAAAAATGTACACACTGGGTAGACACCCCACATACATACAGTACTTCCTGTTTTATGATCACTTTAAATCTCCATCCCACTCCATCTTTCTTGGACATCTCTGTCCATAGTTGTCCTACAATTTTCCAGTGATGTTCATGCTGCAAGTTCAAGGAACAGCACATTCCACTCTCCAGGCTTCTGGGATTCTCACTAAGTTTAACAACTTGAGCCCTGTTTGTTGCTTCCGAAACAGCAGCTTTGGTTGATGGAGGATGGCTATCTCAGGGCTTCTGGAGGTGGTAAGGGATGGTTACTGTTGGGTGGGGGAGTCTGGCCGAGTGCTTGGTCTTTCTCTAGCAGTACCCGGCTAGGAGGATGTTGCGCACCTACTTTCTCCTGCTCTATCCCATACTCAGGTTGACTTTCTCTTTTTTGTTGGGTTTTCTCAGCTTCCTTCCCACTCTGATATTCTGTTGTTGCCATGCGTATCTCCTCTTGACCCAGTTTTTCCTTTTCTCTCTCACCCAAGTACCATCTGCTTTTACTGCAGTCATTCCTTCTATCACTTGCTCACCCCTGCCTTTTATCTCATCAGGTTTGTCCTTCGACTGTCTGCAGACCCGCTGCTTTCTGTTTGTATAAAAGCTGACAGTCAGTTCTAATGAAAGGTCGTTGACCTAAAACTGTAATTCTGCTTATCTCGCCATAGCTGTTGCCAGATCACAGAGAGACTGAATAGTTACAGCATAGGAGGAGGCCATTTGGCCCATTGTGTCTGCACCAGCCGTTCCAATGAGAATTTCATTTCGTGCCATTCTTCTCCCTATAACCCCTCATATTGCTCCTTTTCAAATAACTTGTCAAATTCCTTTATGAAAGTGTTGATTGAACCTGCTCCCACCACATTCTCTGGCAGTGCATTCCAGACCCAAAGCATGCACTGCATGATAAAATTCCTCTTCTGTCACCATTGCTTCTTGTACCAATCACCTGAATTCTCTGCTCTATTATTTCTGATCTTTTAACCAATGGGAACATATTTTCCCTACATATCCTGTCCAGGTCCTTCATGATTCTGATCTCTATTAAATCTTCGCTCTTCCCCACTAAACTATCTACTATAAAGTTGGTCATCCGTGGAACCATTCCCTTTAACCTTTTTTTGCACTCTCCCTAAGACTTTCACATCCTCCCGAACATGAGGCATCCAGAGCTGGATGCAACACTCCAGTTGAAAAGAGACCAGTGTTTCATACAAGTTCATCATACTCCCAGCTCTTGTATTCTATATTCTTCTTTTTATTATTATTTCAAGAGGTGCAGGTATCACTAACTAGGCCATCATATGCTGCCTGTCTATCCCTAAGTGGGAGATGGTGGCTTTGATCTAATATCACTGAATTAGCAATTCAGAACCTCAGGACAATGTTCTAGGCTCAAATCCCACAGTGGAATTCAATATCAACTGAAATAAACAGCTAGTATAACGATGACCACTGTCAATTGTTGCAAAAAAAAGAAAGAACTGCAGATGCTGGAAATCTGAATCAAAAACAGAAATTTCTCTCCGCAGATGCTACCAAAGCAATTGAGATTTTCCAGCAGTTTCTGTTTTTTGTTTCAATTGCTGTAAAAACCCATCTGGTCCACAAAAACCCTTCAGGGAAGGAAATCTGTCATCCTTACCTGGTCTGGCCTACATGTGATTCCAGGCCCACAGCAATGTGCTTCGCTCTAATTTGCCTTCTGGGCATTATGGGTTGGGCAATAAATTCTGGCTCAAACAATGATACCCACATCCAGTGAACAAATAAAAACAAAGTGCCCTTAATAAAGTTAGGGTGAACCACCTTCTTGCATTGTTACATACTGCATGCTTATATATATGTCTCTCTCTCAAACTATCCTGTCACTTTCAATGACTCATATACACCCTGCCCCTTTGGAATTGCACCTATTATTGGATATTGTGTGGCCAGGTTCTTCCTATCAAAATAAATCACTTGATTCTTTTTCATTTGCCACCTGTCTGCCTGTTGCATCTGCTGAGGTGTTTTTGCGGGTCGATACTATCCTGGTCATCATTAACAATCCATCTATGTGTCATATCATCTGCAAGTGCTGAAATGGTGCCTTCAATCAAAGTCTTTGTCATTTATGTATCAGGAAAAGCAACAGTGACCCCACAAAAACCTTCCGCCAGTTGGACGAACAGCCATCAATGTTACACTGATAATGTTACACCATTATCTTTGTTTCGCTTTTATCAGAGGTCTTCCTTCATTATGGAGAATCATTTGTTCATCTTTGGGAAAGATGGGGGTAGAATGGAGGGAGACACTTTATAGCTCTCAAAAAAAATCACGATGGGCCAAATAGCCTTGTTCTATGATGTTGGCTCCTGTAATCAAAACCTGCTGACAAACGGCAAGGCCAGTACAATTATCAGGAGAATTAGGCTGCAGTGGCAAGATTTGCTGGTAAAGACAAATGGCAAAAAAATGGAAGTAACAACTCATTAGAATCCATCAGCAAACAACCAACCTTCAGATGTAAGACTGAAAATTCGACATCCACTGATATGCACAAAGACAGACAAACAGACAAACTGATTTCCGTGTATTTCCATTATAGTCTTTCCAAGAATTTCCTTACATTCCTCATTCAGTTTAGATGATAGTTTCACAAATCCAAACACAATTATAAAACTATAAATCAGTTAATAACATCATGGAACCTAATTTAAACCAGCCCATTCTATCACAATAATTATTGATTGTATAAAGTGCACATTAAATCATCTAAAGCTGACAGGAACACATCGCATAACATCATTTAACGCCAATTACATGTTACAATTCGAATCTCCTTCAGGAGAAATCTTGTGAAAAATGAACAATTACAATCTACAATTATATTTGCTTTTCTCAAGCAAAATGAAGCTGCCATTACTGATGTATATTTTAAGGAAAAGTTAGTTGTAATTAACTTGCTTGGTCATGTTATGGCACAACTCTAGATCAAATGGACTTGAGCCCAGCCCCCACCCTCGGCTCAGAGGTAGGGACACTACCACTGTGCCACACAAAAGTTGTCACAAAATTGTAATTCATATTGACAAAATCAATTCGGGGACGTGGTAACGAGGGGAAGCTAATGGTGCACCAGATATTCCTGGAGGAACATATTGTAGGAATCTAATCTAATCTAGCGTATCGGAAATATGGAAAGGTATGTTTTTGACACCAATGTTCGGATCTGTCCTGTGTTTACAGCATTTTGCGTTGAATTCTCTTTTTAAAAAAAACATCAGCGATTTTCCACGTGGGGTGAAGGATTTCAGGAGTGGAAGGGGATGTTCTCCCATTCACTGTTTTTGTAAGGGGGCTGGAGAGAGAGTTCCAAATAGTGCCGGGATAGCAATTATCAAAGTCCAGCACCAGCTGAATATTCCCGGGAATGGGAATTCTAAGGCACACTCAGCACGTCCTGCCCCAAACAAAAATCCAGTGAAAGTGAGTTTAACCTTTGAAATGTACACAGCGCGATCCCATGGATGAACAGGGAGCAGGGCGAGATAAGGGGGGGGGGGCAACAGCAGTGGGAATGGGGTGAAAAATACCCCCATTCTCTGATACTCTGATCCGTTTAATGTAACAGAAATTTTAAATAAGCTGCGATGTACTGCTAGGGAAGGGATAATTCAGCAACTGCCCTCAGTCTTTCTACAGTGTCGGCCAGGTTGACCCCCACATTCCCGCTTCACGCAAACACCCCTCGGGAAGAGGGGTCTCGAATAGTCACGGCTGGTGGAGGGTATTCAAACAGGGGGCTTCAGAATAATCACCCCATACAATCCCGACCACTACATTAAAGTCAAAAGAAATCATTTTCCACTTTGCCCCATCTCCGTTCACTTGGTAAAAATTTAAACGGAATTGATTTAAACGTCAAGGGAATAATCCAGGATCTCTTTCGGCCAGTTCTGTTAAAACAAAAAAAAAGTTTGACAGGACTCTGTGGCTCGCTCGGCGGATTTGAAGGTCACGAAGAGGCCGGTTAACTTCAGAGAATGAAAAGTTATTTGGAGCGTGGTGCGGACCCGGGAGTATTACTGAGGAAGAGAAGGGTGACTGGTGTTTCTTGCTAAGTGTCCTCATGAGGGTAGAGCGGGAAGTTTGGACAGACTGTGGGATGGGAGAGGCCAAGGGGTCCGCTGTTTACCTGCTGCTGCCGCCGCGGACATGGTTTCCTGACTCAGTGCCGCCGTCCTCTCCTGGGCATCACAGCCTCGGGTACCGCCCTCACACCCACAATCCGCTCCAGACGGTTCGGATCCCGGGATTCCAACCCGGTCAGCCCCTTCAGGTCAGGCACAGCTCCGGAGTCCGGCTCCCCGCCGGAGCACGGTCAGGTTCAAGCCCCAGCTCAGCACCGCTCCCAGTTTCCTGCTGCTCTGCTCAAGCGCTGTCTCACTTCCTCATACTCCGAATATTACACTGTCCCCTCACCAGCCCAGTCCCAGTAATAACACAGCCACAAATATCCTCGTAATCACACTCCGAATATTACACTGTCCCCTCACCAGCCCAGTCCCAGTAATAACACAGCCACAAATATCCTCGTAATCACACTCCGAATATTACACTGGCCATCAGCAGCCCAGTCTCAGAAACAACACATGGTCAGATATCCTCATACTCTCACTCCGAATATTACACTGGCCCCTCACCAGCCCAGACCCAATAACAACACAGCCTCAAATATCCCCATACTCACATTCCGAATATTACACTGTCCCCTCACCAGCCCAGTCCCAGGAACAACGCAGCCTCAGATATCCTTATTCACACTTGGAATATTACACTGTCCGTCATGAGCCCAGTCCCAGAAACAACACATGCTCAGATATCCCCATACTCTCACTCCGAACATTACAATGTCCCTCACCAGCCCAGTCCCAGTAACAACACAACCTCAGACATCCTCATTCTCACACTCTGAATATCACACTGTCCCCTCACCAGTCCAGTCCCAGCCACAACACAACCTCAGTTATCCTCACAGTCACACTCCGAATATTACACTGTCCCCCCATGAGCCCAGTCGCAGCCACAACACAGCCTCAGATATCCTCATATTCACACTCCGAATATTATACTGCCCCTCACCAGTCCAGTCCCAGCCTCAGTTATCCTCACAGTCACACTCCGAATATTACACTGTCCCCTCACCAGTCCAGTCCCAGCCACAACACAACCTCAGTTATCCTCACAGTCACACTCCGAATATTACACTGTCCCCCCATGAGCCCAGTCCCAGCCACAACACAGCCTCAGATATCCTCATACTCACATTCCGAATATTACACTGTCCCCTCACCAGCCCAGTCAGAGTGACAACACAGCCACAGATATCCTCGTAATCACACTCCGAATATTACATTGTCCGGTCACCAACCCAGTCCCAGGAACAGCACATGCTCAGATACCCTCATACTCACACTCCAAATATTACACTGTCCCCTCACCAGCCCAGTCAGAGTGACAACACTGCCTCAGATATCCCCCAACAGACACTCAGAATATAACACTGTTTCACGAGGCCAGTCCAAGTAACAACACAGCCTCAGATATCCGCATACTCACACTCCAAATATTACACTGTCCCTCACCAGCCCAATCCCAGCCACAATACAGCCTCAGAATACCTCATTGTCACACTCCGAATATTACACCGTCCCCTCACCAGCCCATTCACAGCCACAACACAGCCTCAGATATCCCCATAATCACACTCTGAATATTACTCTGTCCCCTCACCTGCCCCGTCCCACTAACAACACAGCCTCAAATATCCCCATACTCACACTCCAAATATCACACTGTCCCTCACCAGCCCAATCCCAGCCACAACACAGCCTCAGATATCCTCATATTCACACTCCGAATATTATACTGCCCCTCTCCATCCCAGTCCCAGAAACAACCAAGGCTCAGATATCCTCATACTCACACTCCAAATATTACACTGTCTCATCACCAGCCCCGTCCAAGTAACAACGTAGCCTCAGATATCCCCATACTCACACTCCGAACATTACACTGTCCCTCAGCAATCCATCCCAGTAACAACATGACCTCAGATATCCTCATTGTCACACTCCAAATATTACACTGACCCCTCACCAACCCAGTCCCAGCCACAACACAGCCTCAGATATCCTCATACTCACGCTCCGAATATTACACTGTCCCCTCACCAGCCCAGTCCCAGGAACAACGAAGCCTCAGATATCTTCAGAGTCACACTTGGAATATTACACTGTCTGTCATGAGTCCAGTCCCAGAAACAACACGTGCTCAGAAATCCTCATACTCTCACTCTGAATATTACACTGTCCCCTCACCATCCCAGTCCCAGTAACAAAACAGCCTCAGATATCTCCATTCTCACAGTCCGAATATTACACTGGCCCCTCACCATCCCAGTCCCAGTAACAAAACAGCCTCAGATATCTCCATTCTCACATTCCGAATATTACACTGTCCCCTCACCAGCCCAGTCCCAGGAACAACGCAGCCTCAGATATCCTTATTCACACTTGGAATATTACACTGTCCGTCATGAGCCCAGTCCCAGAAACAACACATGCTCAGATATCCTCATACTCTCACTCCGAATATTACACTGTCCCCTCACCAGCCCAGTCCCAGGAACAACACAACTTCAGATATCCTCATTGTCACACTCTGAATATCACACTGTCCCCTCACCAGTCCAGTCCCAGTAACAACATAACCTCAGTTATCCTCACAGTCACACTCCGAATATTACACTGTCCCCTCACCAGTCCAGTCCCAGCCACAACACAACCTCAGTTATCCTCACAGTCACACTCCGAATATTACACTGTCCCCCCATGAGCCCAGTCCCAGCCACAACACAGCCTCAGATATCCTCATACTCACATTCCGAATATTACACTGTCCCCTCACCAGCCCAGTCAGAGTGACAACACAGCCACAGATATCCTCGTAATCACACTCCGAATATTACATTGTCCGGTCACCAACCCAGTCCCAGGAACAGCACATGCTCAGATACCCTCATACTCACACTCCAAATATTACACTGTCCCCTCACCAGCCCAGTCAGAGTGACAACACTGCCTCAGATATCCCCCAACAGACACTCAGAATATAACACTGTTTCACGAGGCCAGTCCAAGTAACAACACAGCCTCAGATATCCGCATACTCACACTCCAAATATTACACTGTCCCTCACCAGCCCAATCCCAGCCACAATACAGCCTCAGAATACCTCATTGTCACATTCCGAATATTACACCGTCCCCTCACCAGCCCAGTCACAGCCACAAAACACACCCTCAGATATCCCCATAATCACACTCTGAATATTACTCTGTCCCCTCACCTGCCCCGTCCCACTAACAAGTCAGCCTCAAATATCCCCATACTCACACTCCAAATATCACACTGTCCCTCACCAGCCCAATCCCAGCCACAACACAGCCTCAGATATCCTCATATTCACACTCCGAATATTATACTGCCCCTCTCCATCCCAGTCCCAGAAACAACCAAGGCTCAGATATCCTCATACTCACACTCCAAATATTACACTGTCTCATCACCAGCCCCGTCCAAGTAACAACGTAGCCTCAGATATCCCCATACTCACACTCCGAACATTACACTGTCCCTCAGCAATCCATCCCAGTAACAACATGACCTCAGATATCCTCATTGTCACACTCCAAATATTACACTGACCCCTCACCAGCCCAGTCCCAGCCACAACACAGCCTCAGATATCCTCATACTCACGCTCCGAATATTACACTGTCCCCTCACCAGCCCAGTCCCAGGAACAACGAAGCCTCAGATATCCTCAGAGTCACACTTGGAATATGACACTGTCTGTCATGAGCCCAGTCCCAGAAACAACACGTGCTCAGAAATCCTCATACTCTCACTCTGAATATTACACTGTCCCCTCACCAGCCCAGTCCCAGTAACAACACAGCCTCAGATATCCCCATACTCTCACACCGAACATTACAATGTCCCTCACCTGCCCAGTCGCAGTAACAACACAACCTCAGTTATCCTCACAGTCACACTCCGAATATTACACTGTCCCCTCACCAGCCCAGTCCCAGTCACAACACAGACTCAGTTATCCTCTCACCCACACTCTGAATATCACACTGTCCCCTCAACAGCCCAGTCCCAGCCACAACACAGCCTCAGATATCCTCACAGTCACACTCCGAATATTACACTGTCCCCTCACCAGCCCAGTCCCAGCCACAACACAGCCTCAGATATCCTCATATTCACACTCCGAATATTATACTGCCCCTCTCTACCCAGTCCCAGAAACAACATAGGCTCAGATATCCTCTTACTCACACTCAGAATATCACACTGTCCCCTCACGAGCCCAATCCCACCCACAACACGGCCTCAGATATCCTCATACTCACACTCTGAATTTTAAATTGTCCGGTCACCAATCCAGTCCCAAGAACAGCAAAACCTCAGAGATCCTCACAGTCACACTCCAAATATTACACTATCCCTCACCAGCCCAGTCAGAGTGACAACACTACCTCAGATATAAGACCATAAGACCATAAGACATAGGAGTGGAAGTAAGGCCATTCGGCCCATCGAGTCCACTCCGCCATTCAATCATGGCTGATGCGCATTTCAGCTCCACTTGCCAGCATTCTCCCCGTAGCCCTTAATTCCTCTAGACAACAAGAACCTATCAATCTCGGCCTTGAAGACATTTAGCGTCCCGGCTTCCACTGCACTCCGTGGCAATGAATTCCACAGGCCCACCACTCTCTGGCTGAAGAAATGTCTCCGCATTTCCGTTCTGAAATGACCCCCTCTAATTCTAAGGCTGTGTCCACGGGTCCTAGTCTCCTCGCCTAACAGAAACAATTTTCTAGCATCCACCTTTTCAAAGCCATGTATTATTTTGTACGTCTCTATTAGATCTCCCCTTAATCTTCTAAACTCCAACGAATACAATCCCAGTATCCTCAGCCGTTCCTCATATGCTAGACCTGTCATTCCAGGGATCATCCGTGTGAATCTCCGCTGGACACGTTCCAGTGCCAGTATGTCCTTCCTGAGGTGTGGGGACCAAAACTGGACACAGTACTCCAAATGGGGCCTAACCAGAGCTTTATAAAGTCTTAGTAGTACATCTCTGCTTTTATATTCCAACCCTCTTGAGATAAGAGACAACATTGCATTCGCTTTCTTAATCACAGACTCAACCTGCATGTTTACCTTTAGAGAATCCTCGACTAGCACTCCCAGATCCCTTTGTGCTTTGGCTTTATTAAGTTTCTCACCATTTAGAAAGTAGTCCATTCCTATATTCTTTTTGCCAAAGTGCAAGACCTCGCACTTGCTCACGTTAAATTCCATCAGCCATTTCCTGGACCACTCTCCCAACCTGTCTAGATCCTTCTGTAGCCTCCCCACTTCCTCAGTACTACCTGCCTGTCTACCTAACTTTGTATCATCGGCAAACTTCGCTAGAATGTTCCCTCATCCAAATCATTAATATATAATGCGAACAGCTGTGGCCCCAGCACCGAACCCTGCGGGACACCGCTCGTCACCGGCTGCCATTCTGAAAAAGAACCTTTTATCCCAACTCTCTGCCTTCTGTTAGATAGCCAATCCTCAATCCATCCCAGCAGCTCACCTCGAACACCATGGGCCCTCACCTTGCTCAGCAGTCTCCCGTGTGGCACCTTATCAAAGGCCTTTTGAAAGTCCAGATAGACCACATCCACTGGGTTCCCCTGGTCTAACCTACTTGTTACCTCTTCAAAAAATTCCAACAGGTTTGTCAGGCATGACCTCCCTTTACTAAATCCATGTTGACTTGTTCTAATCAGACTCTGCTCTTCCAAGAATTTAGAAACCTCATCCTTAATGATGGATTCTAGAATTTTACCAACAACTGAGGTTAAGCTGATTGGCCTATAATTTTCCATCTTTTGCCTTGATCCTTTCTTGAACAAGGGGGTTACTACAGCCATCTTCCAATCGTCCGGGACCTTTCCTGACTCCAGTGACTCTTGAAAGATCTCAACCAATGCCTCTGCTATTTCCTCAGCAACCTCTCTCAGAACTCTAGGGTGTATCCCATCGGGGCCAGGAGATTTATCAATTTTAAGACTTTTTAACTTTTCTAGCACTATCTCTTTCGTAATGGCAACCATACTCAACTCAGCCCCGTGACACCCTTTAATTTTTGGGATATTACTCCTGTCTTCCACTGTGAAAACTGACGCAAAGTACTTGTTAAGTTCTCCTGCTATTTCCTTATCTCCCATCACTAGGCTCCCTGCATCAGTTTGAAGTGGCCCAATGTCTACTTTTGCCTGTCGTTTGTTTCTTATGTACTGAAAGAAACTTTTACTATTATTTCTAATATTACTGGCTAGCCTACCTTCATATTTGATCCTCTCATTTCTTATTACACTCTTTGTTATCCTCTGTTGGCTTTTGTATCCTTCCCAATCTTCTGATTTCCCACTGTTCTTAGCCACTTTATAGGATCTCTCTTTTTCTTTAATACATTTCCTGACTTCCTTTGTCAGCCAAGGTTGTCTAATCCCTCCCCGGTTAATCTTTCTTTTCTTGGGAATGAACCTCTGTACAGTGTCCTCAATTATACCTACAAACTCCTGCCATTTTTGTTCTAGTGTCTTCCCGGTTAGCCTCTGCTTCCAGTCTATTTTAGTCAGTTCCTCTCTCATGCCCTCATAATTACCTTTATTCAACTGTAACACCATTACATCAGATTTCGCCTTCTCCCTTTCAAACTCCAGACTGAACTCTACCATATTATGGTCGCTACTTCCTAAGGGTTCCCTTACTTTAAGATCTTTTATAGAGTCTGGTTCATTGCAAAGCACTAGGTCCAGAATAGCCTGCTCTCTTGTGGGCTCCATGACTAGCTGTTCCAAAAAGCCATCCTGTAAGCATTCCATGAATTCCCTTTCTTTAGATCCACTAGCAACATTATTTACCCAGTCCACCTGCATATTGAAGTCACCCATGATCAATGTAACCTTGCCTTTCTGACATGCCTTCTCTATTTCCCGGTACATGTTGCGTCCCTGGTCCTGACCACTGTTAGGAGGTCTGTACACAACTCCAATTATGGTTTTTTTGCCTTTGTGGTTCCTCAATTCCACCCACACAGATTCCACATCATCCGACGCTATGTCATTCAATACCATAGATTTAATTTTGTTCTTAACTAACAAGGCAACTCCACCCCCTCTGCCCACCTCTCTGTCTTTTCGATAAGTCGAAAAACCATGGAGGTTTAACTGCCAGTCCTGACCCCCCTGTAACCAAGTCTCTGTGATTCCTACTACATCATAATCATTCACTATTATCTGTGCCATTAATTCATCGGCTTTGTTATGAATGCTACGAGCATTCAGGTAAAGTGCCTTAATGCTAACTTCCTTATTAGAGATGTTGTAAGTCATATGTCCTAAGTTATCCTTGCTTTTTTCTGCATTCTCAGTTTGCCTCAATTTTAAATCCGCCTGGAAACATGCTATCCTGCTGCTTATCTTTCCATTTACCTCCATACTCCCTGTTGCTTTCACTTTCCCTTCCCCCCAACTCAGAAGTTTAAAGTCCTACTGACCACCCTATTTATCCTCTTCGCCAGAACATTGGTACCTGATCGGTTCAGGTGGAGACCGTCCCAACGGTACAGATCCCCCCTGTTCCAAAACTGATGCCAGTGCCCCATGAAGTGGAATCCCTCTTTCCCACACCAATCCCTTAGCCACGTGTTTACTTGCCTAATTTTCTTGTCCCTATGCCAATTGGCACGTGGCTCGGGCAGTAATCCGGAGATTATGACCCTTGAGGACCTGTGCTTCAATTTCCTGCCTAGTGCTTCGTAATGCCCAAACAGGTCCTCCACCCTAGACTTGCCTATGTTGTTGGTACCAACGTGGACCACAACAACTGGATCCTCCCCCTCCCGCTCCAATATCCTTTCAAGCCGGTCAGATATGCCCCAACAGATACTCAGAATATAACACTGTCTGTCACGAGGCCAGTCCAAGTAACATCACAGCCTCAGATATCCTCATACTCACACTCCAAATATTAAACTGACCCCCACGAGCCCAGTCCCAGCCGCAACACAACCTCAGATATCCTCATACTCACACTAAGAATATTACATTGTCCATCACCAACCCAGTCCCAGTATCAACACAACCTCAGATATTCTCATACTCACACTCCAACCATTACACTGTCCCCTCACCATCCCAGTCCCGGTAACAAAACAGCCTCAGATATCTCCATTCTCACAGTCCAAATATTACACTGGCCCCTCACCAGCCCAGTCCCAGTAACAACACAGCCTCAGATATCCTTATTCACACTTGGAATATTACACTGTCCATCATGAGCCCAGTCCCAGAAACAACACATGCTCAGATATCCTCATACTCTCACTCTGAATATTACACTGTCCCCTCACCAGCTCTGTCCCAGCTACAACACAGCCTCAGATATCCCCATACTCTCACTCCGAACATTACAATGTCCCTCACCAGCCCAGTCCCAGCCACAACACAACCTCAGATATCCTCATCACTCACACTCTGAACATTACACTATCCCTCACCAGCCCAGTCCCAGTCACAACACAACCTCAGACATCCCCATACTCACTCCAAGAATTATACTGTCCCCTTACCAGCCCAGGCCCAGCCACAACACAACCTGAGATAGGTTCATACACACACTCCGAATATTACTCTGACCCCTCACCAGCCCAGTCCCAGTAACAACACAGCCTCAGATATCCTCATACTCACACTCTAAATATTACACTGTCCCCTCACCAGCCCAGTACCAGCCACAACACAGCCTCAGATATCATCATACTCACAGTCCGAATATTACACTGTCCCCTCACCAGCTCTGTCCCAGCTACAACACAGCCTCAGATATCCCCATACTCTCACTCCGAACATTACAATGTCCCTCACCAGCCCAGTCCCAGAAACAACACAACCTCAGATATCCTCATATTCACACTCCAAATATTATACTGTCCCTCTCCAGTCCAGTCCCAGAAACAACACATGCTCAGATATCCCCATACTCTCACTCCGAACATTACAATGTCCCTCACCAGCCCAGTCCCAGAAACAACACAACCTCAGACATCCTCATTGTCACACTCTGAATATTACACTGTCCCCTCACCAGCCCAATCCCAGCCACAACACAGCCTCAGATATCCTCATACTCACACTCCGAATATTACACTGTCCCCTCACCAGCCCAGTCCCAGCCACAACACAACCTCAGATATCCCCATACTCACACTACGAATATTACACTGTCCGTCAACAGCCCAGTCCCAGTAACAACACAACCTCTGATATCCTCATATTCACACTCCAAATATTATACTGTCCCTCATGAGCCCCATCCCAGAAACAACACATGCTCAGATATCCTCATCACTCACACTCCGAACATTACACTGTCCCTCACCAGCCCAGTCACAGCCACAACACAGCCTCAGATATCCTCATACTCACACTCCGAATATTACGCTGTCCCTCACCAGCCCAGTCCCAGCTACAACACAGCCTCAGATATCCTGTTACTCACACTCCGAATATCATATTGTCCCTCACCAGCTCTGTCCCAGCAACAACACAGCCTCAGATATCCTCCTACTCACACTCTATATATTACACTGTCCCCTCACCAGCCCAGACCCAGTAACAACACAGCCTCAGATATCTTCATTCTCACACTCCGAATATTACAATGTCCCTCACCAGCCCAGTCCCAGCCACAACAAACCTCAGATATCCTCATCACTCACACTCCGAACATTACACTATCCCTCACCAGCCCAGTCCCAGTCACAACACAACCTCAGACATCCCCATACTCACACTCCGAGAATTATACTGTCCCCTTACCAGCCCAGGCCCAGCCACAACACAACCTGAGATAGGTTCATACACACACTCCGAATATTACTCTGACCCCTCACCAGCCCAGTCCCAGTAACAACACAGCCTCAGATATCCTCATACTCACACTCTAAATATTACACTGTCCCCTCACCAGCCCAGTACCAGCCACAACACAGCCTCAAATATCATCATACTCACAGTCCGAATATTACACTGTCCCCTCACCAGCTCTGTCCCAGCTACAACACAGCCTCAGATATCCCCATACTCTCACTCCGAATATTACACTGTCCCCTCAACAGCCCAGTCCCAGAAACAACACAACCTCAGATATCCTCATACTCACACTCCGAATATTATAATGTCCCCTCACCAGCCCAGTCCCAGCCACAACACAACCTCAGATATCCTCATATTCACACTCCAAATATTATACTGTCCCTCTCCAGCCCAGTCCCAGAAATAACACATGCTCAGATATCCTCATAGTCACACTCCAACTATTACACTGTCTCCTCACCAGCCCAGTCCCAGTCACAACACAACCTCAGATATCCTCATAAGTCACACTTCAAATATTACACTGTCCCTCATGAGCCCCGTCCCAGAAACAACACATGCTCAGATATCCTCATAGTCACACTCCGAACATTACACTGTCCCTCACCAGCCCAGTCCCAGCCACAACACAACCTCAGATATCCTGTTACTCACACTCCGAATATCATATTGTCCCTCACCAGCTCTGTCCCAGCAACAACACAGCCTCAGATATCCTCCTACTCACACTCTATATATTACACTGTCCCCTCACCAGCCCAGACCCAGTAACAACACAGCCTCAGATATCTTCATTCTCACACTCTGAATATTACACTGCCCCCTCACCAGCCCAGTCGCAGTTTCAACAAAGCCTCAGATATTCCCATACTCACACTAGCCTAATCCCAGCCATAACAGAGACTCAGACATCATATAGTCAGAGACACACACTACTGTCAGAGTCAGAGACACATGCCTATCAGGGACAAAGACATGCACACATATATCAGAGACAGAGATACACTCACCTGTCAGTCAGAGACACACACCTGTCAGAGACAGAGAACACATGCTCAGATATCATATCGTCACAGACACACATCTGTCAGAGTCAGAGACACACACACATATATCAGAGACAGAGACACACATGTCAGACACGGAGACACACATGCCAGAGACACACACACACATATGTCAGAGACAGAGACACACATGGCAGGCACATACTCATACACATATCAGAGGCAGACAGACACACACACGTCAGAGACAGAGAGACACACATATCAGAGACAGAGACATACACACACATCAGAGACAGACACATACATGACAGGCACACACAAGACAGAAACAAATGTGAAACACAGAGACACGCATATCAAACACAGAAACACATGACAGACACACATTTGGCAGAGATATGCATGTCAGAGACACATACATAGAGACAGAAATGCATGACAAAGACAGATATACACTCCTATCAGAGTTAGACACACATCAAACATAGAGACACACATGACAAGAGACATATTTCAGAGACTGAAACACATATATGACAGAGTCAGAGACACACAAGTAGAGCCATACAGCACAGCACCAAACCCTTCAGTCCAACATGTCAAACATAATCCCAAAACAAACTCGGCCCACCTGTCTGTTCCTTGCCCATATTCCTCTAACCTTTCCTTTTCATGTACTTATCTAAGTGTCTTTTAAACATTGTAACCTTGTCCGCATCCTCCACTTCCTTGAGACATTCAATTCACACATAAACCCTTTTCTGTGTAAAAAAATTGCCTGTCATGTCTTTTTTAAACTCTCTCCTCTCACCTCAAACATATGCCCCTAGTCTTGATAAAGACACTACATCTAGTATAAAGACACTACCATTGTGTTCGAGACGAACACACACAACAGAGACAGGAGCACATATGACAGAGACACACACATCAGAGACATAAACACATGACAGACAGACACTTGTCAAAGACAGAAACACACGTGACAGACAGACACACGTCAGAAACAGAGACACACACATGACAAAGACACACATGTAAAATACAGAGAAACCCACATGATAGAAACAGAGTCACACATGACAGAAATGGAGACACACACACGTCAGAGACAGAGGCACATGTGTCAAATACAGAAAGACCCACATGACAGAAACAGAGACACCCGTGACAGCAATGGAGATGCACACATGTCAGAGACAGAGACACAGACACACATGTCAGAGACAGAGACACACATGTCAGAGCCAAATACATACATGTCAGAAGCAGACATATTCATATGTGAGATGAAGACATACACCTTACAATTTTAGGTTCCAACACATGCATGTCAGTTCCAGAGATACAGATCTCATATATTACAACCAAACACATGAATGGTAGAACCAGATGTACGTGTATTACAGTTTCGAATCAGATGTCTGTTTGTCACATGCAGACATTTGTTTAAAAACCAGAGCCACACCTGTTACAAATGCAGACATATACGATGTTACATAAGGCCTCATTACACACACAACAGAGAGCCTGTTACATACATGTTATATGTAGACTTATTTCAGATGCAGCTATAAAATATTCTATTTACACTTCAGTTTTCTGTGACTGTGATCATACAGTTCACTGCACTTCTGTTTTTAGAAACAATGCAACTGAAGTGGAACAGTGCATGAAATCACTGAGTTGAAAATGAATTGTGCATTGCACCTAAATGGCACAAACAGATTGACCCCTACCCATCAGATTCCATTTTAGGTAGTCAACTTTACCTTCAACGTCATTCTCTCCAGATAGCTTCGTGTCCACGCTTTATTTTGTTGATCCCCAGAGACCGTTGTCCCCAAAGACTCCATGGCACTCTTTGTCCCATCTCACAACATCTTTGTTCCTATTGTGTCCTTCAGATATTCTTGCCTCCGTCTTCCACCCACCTTGATAGCCCACTCCTGCATAGCTCACTCTGTCACTGCCATTGAAACGAGTTCTAAGTTCCTCAAATTGCAAGCATGTAATGCTGACAAGTATGATCCATGGCTGGAGTTATTATAGTGGCTCTTTGTGCTCGAGTGACATTATTGTTACACCACCAAAGAATTTACAAAATATTACAAATGTAGGCTTCCATTTCCAGTGAGTGTCACCTATGTTACCTTTGTGCTTTCAGTAGGTTTTCATTTGTTTCCGCCATACTATGTGCACTGTGAAGGACTGTTTGGAGCTGGCAGCACTTAACATGGTGTACAGCTGGGCTTTAAATATGGCACTGGGGTTCTGAATCTTGAAGGGGCTTGGCAGCACAGAGTACATCCATTGCTGCTGAGTAAATGATAACGTGGGCACAGTGCCTTGGGAGCGTGGTGCATAGATAATGAGGTGAGCAGCATGAGAACTGCATGAGAAAATTCACTGGAGCTCACAGAGAGAAACCCTCTATGATACTGAATGAATGCTGAGCCAATGTTTAGTAAAATTCATCCCAAAAGAGAAATCATGCTTAACCGGTTTATTGGAGTTCTTTGAAGAAATTGCGTATTGTGGATGAGGGGAGCAGGGTTATTCTTAGATTTACAGAAGGCATTTCAAAACGTCATATCAGCGGTTATTTTCATAGAATCCCCACAGTGTGGAAACAGGCCCTTTGGCCCAACAAGTCCACACAAACCCTCCGAAGAGCAACCTTCGCAGACCCATTACCCTACCTTATTATCCTATAATCACCCCTGACAGTGCACCTAACCTACACATCCCTGAACACGATGGGCTATTTAACATGGCCAATTCACCTAATCTGCACATCTTTGGACAGTGGGAAGAAACCGGAGCACCCAGGGGAAAAGCACGCAGACACGGGGAGAATGTGCAAACTCCACACAGACAGTCGCCCAAGGCTGGAATCGAACCTGGGGCCCAGGTGCTGTGAGGCAGCAGTGCTAACCATGCTGCCCATGGAGATTAAAAGCTCCTTGTGCAAGGAGCATATCAGAATGGATATAAAATGAGCTGGCTGACATAATGCAGTGCAGGCATAAATGGTTCCTTTTCAGGTCGGAGGGTGGTGCGTCATCGGGATCGATGCTCAGGCCTCAACTCTTCATCCAAATTATTTATATAAATTAGAAAACGATAGAAAGTATGGCTGCAAAATGTGCTGACAACTTAAAGAAAGGCAAGAAAATAAGTTGTAAAGAGGACATAGGGAGATTAGAAAGGCTAAAAGATTGGCAAGGATTTGCCAAATGAATCATTATCTGAGAAAATATGGAATTGTCCATTTTGACAGGAAGAATAAAAAAGAAGCATAGTCTGTAAATGGAGAAAGATCGCAGAACTCTGAGATGATCTGTCTACCGTTAGTATGCAGGAACAACAAGAAATTAGGAAAGCTATCAGAATGTTATAATTTACAAAAGTAGGAAAATTATACTCTACTCATTGGTCTCCCTATTTAATGAAGGATGTCAATGCATTGGAGGCAGTTCAGAGGAGGTTTTCCACACCAATCCTGGAATGGATGAGTTGTCTTATGAGGGAAGTTGGACAGGCTAAGCTTGTATCTACTGGAGCTTAGAAGAGTAAGGTGTGACTTGATGTAAGATCTTGAGTAGTCTTGATAGGGTGATGTGTGGATGATGTTTCTCTTTGTTGGACAATCTGGAATTCTGGGTGACTGTTTTAAAATAAGGGATTGTCCATTTAAGACTGGAGATTTTTTTTTCTCACAGTCTTGAACTTTTGGAATGGTTTTCCTTAAAAAGGTAGAAGAAGCAGATTCGTGAATATCTTTAAGGCAGGATGGATAGATTTTTGATCAGCAAGAGGATGAAAGATTATCCGAGTAGGTGAGACAGTGAAGTAGTTAAATCATCCATTAACATATTCGATGGTGGAGCAGATTCAAAGTGCTGAGTGGCTGACTCCTATCTCTAATTTGGCTGTTTGTTTAGTCATATGGTGGCTGAAAAAGAAGGTTGAGAGTTCCGTATTGTTTAAGAAATCAGCTCACACCAGGACAATTAGGGATGTGCAATAAATGCTGACCCAGCCAGACACACCACATCCTGGAAACAAATAAAACCACTGTCTGAAATCTTTGACACAGCTAGTTGTGAGGATCAAAAATGGCATCTGAGGACTATGGCAAAGTTGCACTGTCCAGTAACATTTATCATTATGGGATGGTGATTGCATGATGACAGATTGGCTCATATCCAGGACAATGTGGAGCTTTCAAAGACTTTTCCCATTCCAAAATGGCATGAAACAGGGCTGTCGAGTGTTTTCAGAGAGATGTTATCCACCAAGCTTTCTCAAACATTGCACTTTAAAAAGGTATGTCCACTTCTCCTGGGGTTCATCATAAATGAGACATCAGAACTCCAGTGATACTGACACCAGTGAGAGAGTAACAGTTAAGATACTGCTGGAAATCCCAAACCATACCAAGAATGCTGGAGAAACTTAACAGGTTTCAATGTTTCAAAATTGAAGCAGAGTCTTTGGACTCAAATGTTAAATCTGTTTCTCTCTCTACAGCGGCTGTGAGACCTGCTAAGTTTCTCCAGCATTCTGTGTTGTACTTTGAAATGTTTGTAATCTGTAAATTTGCAATTTCTCAACAAGAACAACATGAAAGATATTATTCATTGATGATAACACATTTCATTATATCAAATTTCTTTGACTGAGTAGAAGCTTTATTATCTGTACCTATATCTGTAGCTGAGTAGACATGTAGGCAAGCTGTTTTAGAAATTATTCTAAAATCCAAAGGGAAGCTAAAGACCTTGGGTCCAACCAATCACCAGTGAACTAAATATTGATCTCATTGTACAGAAAACATCAAGATATCTTCAAAGAATCAAAAGGGCTGTGAAACCAAACCGCCCAGTTTTGTGATTTTTATTGGTCATAGAGTCATAAAGTCATACAGCATGGAAATATGCCCCTCGGTTCAACCAGTCCATGCCGAACGTAATCCCAAATTAAACTAGTCCCAACTGTCTGTTCCTGGCCCATATCCCTCCAAACCCTTCATGTATCTATCCAAATGCCTTTTAAACATTGTAATTGTACCCGGATCCACCACTTACCTCAGGAAGTTCATTCCACATGCTGACTGTCCTCTGTGTAAAAACATTGTCTCTCATGTCTTTTTCAAATCTCTCTCCTCTTAAAAATGTGCCTCCCGCCCCAAGTCTTGAAATCCCCTAACCTAGGGAAAAGACAACTACCATTCGCTCTATCTATACCTTTCATTATTTTATAAACTTCTTTCAAATCATCTCTCAATCTCTTATGCTCCAACGAAAGATGTCCCAGCCAATCCAAACTTCCTTTATAACTCAAACCTTCCATACCCAACACCATCCTGGTAAATCTCTTCTGAACCCTCTTCAGTTTGATGATATCCTTCCTATAACTGGGAGACCAGAAGTGGACATAAGTATTCCAGAAGAGGCCTCACCAATGTCTTATATAACCCCAACATTACTTCCCAAATCCTATACTCAAAGGACTCAGCAATGAAGGCAAGTATGCCAAACGCCTGTCTATATGTGACGCAAACTTCAAAGAATTATGTATCTGCACCTGTAGATCCCTCTGTTCTACAATACTACCCAAGACCCTACCATTAACTGTATAAGCCCTATCCTTCTTTGTTATACCAAAATGCAATACCTTGTATTTTTCCAGATTGAACTCGATCAGCCATTTTTCAGCCTGTTGACTCATTTGATCAAAATCCCTTTGTAATCTTAGAACACCATATTTACTGTGTAGAGTTTGCACATTCTCCCTGTGTCTACGTGGGGTTCCTCCTACAGTCCAAAGATGTGCAGGTTAGGTGAATTAGACATGCTAAATTGTCTATAGTGTTCAGGGATGTGTAGGTTAGATGCATTAATCAGGGGCAATGTAGATTAATAGGGGAGGGGAATGGGTCCGGGTGGGTTACTCTTTGGAGGGTCGGTGTGGACTTGTTGGGCAAATGGCCTGTTTCCACACTGTAGAGATTCTATGATGATTCAAACCTTTAACACAATGGTAATCCCAGTCAATGTTTGGAAAACTAAAATCTCCCATTATTGCAACCTTATTATGCTTACATATATCTGAGATCTCACTCCATACTTGTTTCACAGTTTCCCTTTGCTATTGGGGTGCCTATAGTACAAGCCCATCAAAGTGATCTTTCTTATTTCTAATTTCTATCCATATATTTTCACTGGACAGTTTTTCAGAAATATCTTCTTTAGTTACAGCAGTAATGTGTTCTTTAATCAAAAACACCACTCCCTCTCATTTCTTACCACCATATTATCCTTCCTGCAGCATCTAAAACACAGCACATTGAGCTGTCAGTCTTGTCCATCTCTCAGCCAAGCTATGACCTCCCAATCCCATGTTTTCAGACATGCCCTGAGTTCATCAGCCTACCTTTAAAACCCCTTGCATTGAAACAAATACTTCAAGGTATTACACACTCTGACTCTCCCATGTCTTTCTTTTCTAATTGATGTGCTCTCTTCACATTCAGAATCTTCCCCATCAAAACCCTTGATTTGTACTGCTTAGACCCCTTTCCCCATCTCTATACTTCTTCTTTTAAAAGGGTGGTATGATGGCTCAGTGGTTAGCTCAGTTCCAGGGACCTGAGTTCATTTCCCACCTTGGGTGACTGTCTGTGTGAAGTTTGTAGGTTCTCCCTGTGTCTGTGTGGGTTTCCTCCCACAATCCAAAGATATGCAGGTTAGGTGAATTGGCCATGCTAAACTGTACATAGTATTAGGTTAATTAGTCAGGGGTAAGTATAGGGTAGGGGGATGGGTTACTCTTTAGAGGGTTGGTGTGGACTTGTTGGGCCAAATCGCCTATTTCTATACTGTAGGGAATCAGTATAAAGTCTCCCTTAATGGAATGAGAAAATTCCTCTGCTTACAGCACGGGGTGGCACGGTGGCTCACTGCTTGGCACCAGGGACCCGGGTTCAATTCCCGCCTCGGGCAACTGTTTGTGTGGAGTTTGCACATTCTCCCCGTGTCTGCGTGGGTTTCCTCTGGGTGCTCTGGTTTCCTCCCACAGTCCATAGATGTGCAGGTTCGGTGAATTGGCCACGGTAAATTGGCCGTAGTGTTCGGTGCATTAGTCAGGGGTGAATGTAGGTGAACGTGTCTGGGTGGGTTGCTCTTCAGAGGGTCGGTGTGGACTTGTTGGGCTGACGGGCCTGTTTCCACACTGCAGGGAATTTAATCTAAAAAAAAATATATTGCTCCCTTTCAAGTTCAGGTTAGAGGCATTCTTTTTTGAACAGATCTTCTCTATCTGAAAAGAAATTCTAATTGTCCAAAAACCTGAATCCCTGAACTATACACCAGCTCTTCAGCCATTGATTTATCTCCCTTATCCCTTTGTTCCCTCTCCTTCATTTGAGTTTGTCATTGGGAGTAAACCAGAAATTACTATTTTTAAGGTTTTATTTTGTAATCTTCTACCTAACCTCTTAAATTCACTCTGTACAGCTTTAATATTTTCTCTAAAAATGTATTTCCTACCAAGGTGTACAATAATTTCTGGCTTCTCAATCTCACCTTTAATAACGTGCTTGAAACGGTTAAGGACGTCCTTAATTCTAGCATCAGGAAAGCAGCAACTTACACTCACTGCCATAGAATCCCCTGTCTATGCCCCTGACAGAAGAGTTCCCACAACAATAATTCTATTTCATTTTGTCAAATGCTGTTTAACAATAAGAATCATTCCAAGTGTCCAAAGACTGACTGCCCCTTCCATTTTCTCTCTCTTTTTCTAACACATAACAGACGCACACACTCACAAACAGATATGAGTGGAGTGAAAGGAAATCATCAGGAAAACATAGTTCCACATCAATTCAGTTTTTTGAAATATTGAAGTCTCTCTTAGGAAAATGGAAGAGGTAGTTGGTTTTTGGACACTTGGAGTGATTCTTATGTTAAGCAGCATTTGACAAAATGTAATACAATTATTGTTATAGGGACTCTTCTGTTTGGGGCAGAGACAGGAGATTCTGTGGCAGTGATTAAGTTGCTGCGATTGTAATGCCAGGGTTAAGGACATCCTTAAACATTTCAAGGGGTGTGTGCATGAGCCCGTGTGCCAGGGATTTTTAAAAGTGATAAATTTTAAGTTACATAAAGTAGAAATCAGTTTCTTTTACTGTCATTGTTAAAGTCAGATGTATTACAAAGAACAGAGCTACTTTTTTTTTACAGCTACTGAAGAAGCTGGTGTGGTTTGCTTTTGCCCTGGATAGCAGTCAGTCAGAGGTAAATTAGAATTTTGGTAGTTTCATTGAATTTTCACCTTTGTAGCGACTCCCGGAAAAGCAGGAGTTGATTTCCACTGCAATATTCCAGTCAGTTGTGTGACTGCAAGTGACTCTTTGTGGGACTTAGGAATCATAGAACATTTACAGTGTGGAAAGGGGGGTCATTTGGCCCATCAAGTCTACACCAACTCATGGAAGAGCACTGCACCCAGTCCCTTATCCTATTCCCATAACTCTGCATTTACCATGGTTAATCCACCTAGCCTACATGTTCCTTGGACACTATGGGCAATTTAGCAAGGCAAATTCACTAATCTGTGCATCTTTGTGGGATTGTGGGATGAAACCAGAGGAAACCCACACAGGCATGAGGAGAATGTACAAACTCCATGCAGTCAATCACCTAAAGCTGGGATTGAACCTGGGTGCCTGGTGCTGTGAGACAGTAGTGTTAACCACTGAGCCACCATGCTTCCTGTAAAGAACAGTGCCAAAGCTGATATCATGAATGGACTCCTCCACTTTCAGTGCAAGTCTCCCCACTATCTTAGAGAACTCTCTCATATCTTCATGTGCCTCCCAATACTCCTCCTCAGAAATCCATTTTATATATAACCCACATCTAGTTCCTGCCCATACCCCAGCCCTCAGTAGCTCCAGCTATGTGATTATGGCTGGATTTGTCCTAACAGACTGGAAGCATCAACTCTCTTTCTCTTGCAATAGATGCTGCCGGACCTGCTGAGTTTTTACAAGTTTGTTTTGTTTTTGTTTCAGTTTTTTAGGATCCACTGTATCTTGCTTTTATGATGGTTACTAGCCCTCCTGTCACTCAGAGTGCATAAATTAGGAAGTTACTCCGCCTTCGTGAAACAGACCCTCTTTTGGCCAATGCCAGCCTTGCCCTACTGACTGCCTGGCATTAACACCTCCTTCCTCCATTGACCTAAGACTGCCAGGTTGGCCACTCTAGCCCAAGAATGGCTCCACCTTCTGAGCATTATGTGATCTTTTCTCTTGTTAGATGAAGAATTTTACAAATTCTACATGTTATAAGATTGACTTTATCCACAAGAGCCTCAGTCATTTATTCACCGTGCAATCCTGATGCTGAAATAGAACAAATCAAAGCCAATCTGCAAGATAATAGCTACGTTGATCATTCTTGCTAAATATCTCACAAACTCATGAATGGGCCTAAAGATGTTACCTTTGGTGCTGAAAAAAACCCCATATTATCTCATATTACCTCATATGGGGGTTAAAGTGTTTCAAACATTTGAGAAACAGGTGGAGGTAGCTGTTTCACACTGGTACTAGGCAGTAGCAATACAAATGGTGTTTATCATTCATATGATTCTGTAATTAAGCTAAACAGACTAATTAATTTTGACTAATTAATGTGGTATATGAATTTTAGTGTTAGTATGATAACGGGTATACAAGTCACAAGTCCCCAAGACTAAACACCCAAGGATATGTCACCTATCAAAAAGACAGCAGGTGGGCAGAGGGGGTTGGATGACCCCCCCCCACCACCCTAGGTAAGAAATGAAATTAAATCAATAGCAAGAAACAATGTATGGTCAGATGGTATAGAATCTGTGTTGGTAGAGTTGAGGAACCATAAGGTAAAAGGAAAAACCATAATAGGAGTTATTTACAGGCTTCCACTATACAGGATGTGGGGCACAAGATATACCAGGAGATAGAAAAGGCCTGTAAGAAAGACAAGATTACAGTGACAATAGGGGATCTTGATATGCAGGTGGACTAGGAAAATCAGGTTGGTAGTGAATCACAAGAAAGGGAATTTGTGGAATGTCTATGAGATGGCTTTTTGGAGCAGTTTGTGGTGGAGCCCACTTGGGAACAGGCAATATTGGATTTAGTGTTGTGCAATGAGGCAGACTTGATAAGGAAGCTTAAGGTGAAGTGCCTTTGGAGGCAGTGACCATAACATGATAGAATTTACTCAGCAATTTGCAAGGGAGAAGGTGGAATCACATGTAACAGTATTACAGTTGGATAAAGGCAACTACAGAGGCATGAGGGAGCAGCTGGGTAGAATTGACCAGGAGAGGAGCCTAGCAGGAAAGACAGTGGAACAGCAAAGGCAGGGGTTTCTAGAAGCAATTCAGAAGACACAGCAAAAATTCATCCTTAGGCAAAAGAAGCATTGTACAAGGAGGATGAGGCAACCGTGGCTGATTAGGGAAGTTAGGGACAGCATAAAAGCAAAAGAGAAAGCATAAAATATGGTGAAGGGCAGTGGGAAATCAGAGGATTGGAAAACTTACAAAGACTGACAGAGGGCAATGGGAAAAGAAATAAGGAGGGAAAAGATTAAATATGAGGGTAAGCTAGCCCGTAATGTAAAAGATATAAAGGGCGAAAGAGTGACAAAAGTGGACATTGGGCCATTGGGAAAATGATCCTGGTGCAGTAATAATGGGGAACAATGAAATGGTGGAAGTGAACAAGTATTTTGTGTTAGTCTTCAGGATGGAAGATAGGAGTAACATCCCAAAAGTTCAAGAGAGTCATGGGGCAGAGGTGAGTATGGTGACCATCACCAAGGAGAAGGTGCCAGAAAGACTGAAAGGGCTGAAGTTGGTTAAATAACCTGGATCAGATGGGCTACACTCCAAAGTTCTGAATAAGATTGCTGAAAGAAATAGTGGAGGCTCTAGTAGTAATCTTTCAGGAATCGCTGGACTCAGGCACGGCCCCAGAGGATTGGAAAATCACTGATATAACCCCTGGTTAAAAAGGGAGTAAGGTAGATTACTGACTAATTAGCCTGACGTCAGTCGTGGGTAAGAGTTTGGAGTCCATTGTGTAGGCTGAGATTTCTGAATACTTGGAAGTGCATTGAAAAATAGGACAAAGTCAGCATGGTTTCATCAAGGGGAGGTCATGCCTGACAAATCTATTAGAATTCTTTGAGGAGATAATGTGCAGGTTAGACCAAGAAGAGCCAACGCATGTTATCTACTATATTTCGAGAAGGCCTTTGACATGATGCCGCACAGGAAGCTACTGAGTAAGATAAGAGCCCATGGTATTAGAGGCAAGATGCTAAAATGGATAGAAGATTGGCTGTTTGGCAGAATGCAGATGAAAGGGTCCTTCTCAGGATGGGAGCTAGTGGTGTTCTGCAAGGATCAGCATTGGGACCACAACTTTTCACTTAAAGAACTAGATGGTAGAACTGAGGGCATTCTGGTTAAGTTTGCAGATGATACAAAATAGATGGAAGGACATAAA
Source organism: Chiloscyllium punctatum (assembly GCF_047496795.1). NCBI lineage: Eukaryota > Metazoa > Chordata > Chondrichthyes > Orectolobiformes > Hemiscylliidae > Chiloscyllium > Chiloscyllium punctatum. The sequence continues at coordinate 80,329,648 of NC_092751.1, forward strand.
GTATTGAGGAGGTGGGGAGGCTGCAGAAGGATTTGATTAGAGTGGTGCTGGAAAAGCACAGCAGGTCAGATAGCATCCGAGGAGCAGGAAAATTGATGTTTCGGGCAAAAGTCATGATGAAGGGCTTTTGCCCGAAGCGTCGATTTTCCTGCTCCTCGGATGCTGCCTGACCTGCTGTGCTTTTCCAGCACCGCTCGAATGTTGACTCTAATCTCCAGCATCAGCAGTACCCACTTCTGCCTTGCAGAAGGATTTGGACAGGTTAGGAGAATGGGCAAAGAAGTGGCAGATAGAGTACAATGTGAGAAAGTGTGAGGTCATGCACTTTGGTCGGAAGAAGAGGGGCATGGACTATTTTCTAAATGGGGAGAAAATTCAGAAATCTGACATGCAAAGGGACTTGGGAGACCTAAACTAGGTTTCTCTTAAGGTAGACTTGCAGGTTGAGTTGGTAGTTAGGAAGGCAAATACAATATTGTCATTCATCTTGAGAGATCTAGAATATAAAAGCTTGATTTACTTCTGAGGCTACACCCCAAAGTTCTGAAGAAGATTGTTGAAGAGACAGTAGAGGCTTTAGTGGTAATTTTTCAGGAATCACTGAATTTGCTTCTGAGGCTCTACAAGGCTCTGGTCAGACCACATTTGGAATACTGTGAGCAATTTCAGGCCTCAAAGTTCAGGAAAGATGTACTGGCCCTGGAGCGAGTCCAGAGGACGTTCATGACAATGATCCCAGGAATGAAAGTCTTAACGTATGAGGAACGTTAGAAGACTCTGGGTGGATACTCAATGGAACTTAGAAGGATGCGGGGGAAATCTAATTGAAACTTACAGGATCCTGAATGGCCTAGTTGTTGGAAAGTTTAGATTTAGATTACTTACATTGTGAAAACAGGCCCTTCGGCCCAACAAATCCACACCGACTCTCTGAACAGCATCCCACCCAGACCCATTCCCCTACATTTACCCCTTCACCTAACACTACAGGCAATTTAGCCTGGCCAATTCACCTAAACTGCACATCTTTGGACTGTGGGAGGAAACCGGAGCACCCGAAGGAAACCCACACAGACACGGGGAGAATGTGCAAACTCCACACAGACAGTTGCCCGAGGCGGGAATTGAACCTGGGTCCCTGGCGCTGTGAGGCAGCAGTGCTAACCACTGTGCCACCGTGCTGCCCACAAAGCAGGAGAGACTATGACCTGAGGGCACAGCTTTTGAGTAAAAGGGAAGACCTTTTAGAAAAGAGGTGAGGAGAAACTCAGAGAGTGGTGAATCTATGGAATTCATTGACATGAAAGGCTGTGGAGGCCAGGTATTGAGTATATATAAGACTGAGATAGATAGGTTCTTGAATGTCAGGGGATTAAAGATTACAGGGAGAAAGCGGAAGAATGGGGTTAAGAAAGTTATGAGCCATGATTGAATGATGAAGCAGACTTGATGGGCCATATGACCTAATATGTTTATAGTCTTGTGGACAAAGACTGGTAGATCATAGCAAACAGCATATCCCTTCAACCACATTAATATTTGTAAAACTCAAAACAGTATCCAACGTTAAATACCATTTTGTGGTTGACATCATTTACTAAATAATCTTGAATGTGCCACTAATTAAATTGACAACTAATTTAGTATTATCAGTCGGGCTCAGAATGTGGCACAGTTGTACATACAGGAGGCTCTGTTAAGATGTGCAAAGACATAAGGCCTTGTTCTTTGCAGATAGAAAGGACCTGCCCCAGTTTCAACTCAACGAAAGAGGTAACAGTCATTCTCTGTTCATTTCTCAGGGTAATGCCTTTACCAAGCAGACTCCACTTGCCAACTAAGCAGTTTTTCCTCTCATACAGTCTAAATGTTGTGTTCCCTTTACTGTGCCATTTTTGTGAATTGTCCTGATGAGTGCAAGATGAAAAGTTTTGATAAAATGTGTCATTTTGCAGCAATACTCAACTTCTGAACTACCAACAATTAGGCTAATAAGTCAAACTGCTCATCTGGACTCCATGCGGACTTTGTGCGCGGCACAATGGCACAGTGGTTAGCACTGCTGCCTCACAGTGCCAGAGACCCGGGTTCAATTCCCAACTCAGGCGACTGACTGTGTGGAGTTTGCACGTTCTCCCTGTGTCTGCGTGGGTTTCCTCCGGGTGCTCCGGTTTCCTCCCACAGTCCAAAGATGTGCAGGTTAGGTGAATTGGCCATGCTGAATTGCCCGTAGTGTTAGGTAAAGGGGTACATGTAAAGGAATGGTGGGTTGTGCTTTGTTGGGTCGGTGTAGACTTGTTGGGCCGAAGGGCCTGTTTCCACACTGTAAATAATCTAATGCTTGCACATCCAGATGCTTTGATCTTGGCCTTGACCCTGGGTGTACCTGACAATCCTCCAAAAAGCTAGATTGAAGTGAGCCCTTTCATCAGGTAATGGGACATCCTCACTGTCTTCATCTACAAAACCTCTGTACAGAAAATCTGCTTTCTCTCTTCATTGATGCTGCCAGTCCTGTTGGGTTTCTCCAGCAATTTCTGTTTTTGTGTCAGAATCCAAGTGCTCTTGTCAAAATCCAGCCCACAGTGTCACCTAGTGGTGGAGCAGTGGCAGTTGCATGTTCTTGTTGATCATGACCATAAAGGTCAGAAAATAAACATTTATTGTGCCTCATTCAATCATAGAATAATTTCTCACAGAGGGAGACCATTCAGCCCATCAACAAAAGCAGCTAAATGAATCCAATTCCTTTCGCTAATTACTATCTAGTTTTTATGCTTCAAGCACTTATACAGTTTCACAGAATCGTAAATTCCTACTATGCAGATTGAGGCTATTCGGCCCATTGAATCTGTACCAAAACGTGAAAGAGCATCCCACTTAGACCTACCCCCTTGCAACCTCATAACTCCACATTTACCATGGCTAACCCACACTAACCTACACATTCCTGGACACCATGGTCAATCCGCCTAATCTGCACAACCTTTGGATTGTTGGAAGAAAATGGTGCATCCAGAGGAAACCCACACATGCAAGTCTCATACAGACAGTCACCCAAGATTAGAATTGAACTTGTAAGATAGCAGAGCTGACCATTAATTTCCTTTTGAAAGTTATTTTTGAATCTGCTCTCACCTCCTTTTCAGGCAGTCATGCTAATTTGCTGTGTCGAAACACCTTCTCTTCATCTTGCCATTGATTGTTTTGCATTTCATCTTAAATCTACGTCTTTCAATTCTTGACCATACTGTCGCTTGGAACAGTTTTTTATATTGTTTTGATTCACAGTCAGTGTGTTTTTAAGAAACACATTCATGACAGCATCACTGTATCATTACAGCACATGACCTGAAGGTATAAAGGTCTCGAACTCCATCTTAACTTAAGCCACTTGAAATAGGAGGCCAAAACTCACAGGACACTTGTTATAGTCCAACAAGCTTATTTGAAACCACAAGCTTTCAGACTGCTACCCCTTTGTCAGATGAAGTGGAGAAGGGCATACAAACGCAGAATTTATAGGCAGAGAGATCAAAAGATCGTACAAATTTTATGATTGGAGTGTTGAATAATAAGTCTCTGCAGGTAATCAATAATGTCGGATGGCGTGAGTAAAGTATCAACAGTGAATATCAAGTGAAGGGATGACCTATAATCCAATTACCTGAGATAGAGTGATAATGACAAAAAATTAAAACTAGGGTGGTGCTGGAGACAAACCAGATAGATGGAATTACACAAAGTATGACACACTGATGTAAGTATCCTACTGATGAAGTTGAATAGCCTAATAAGCCCTGACACTGTGTGTGAATCTCATGTTTATATATAAAACAATGAACTTAAATAAGTTCAAAGTTTGTGGGAAGATTTGTAGCTCGGGTGCTTGTTGTTGTGGTTCTGTTCACCGAGCTGGGAATTTGTGTTGCAGACGTTTCGTCCCCTGTCTAGGTGACATCCTCAGTGCTTGGGAGCCTCCTGTGAGGCGCTTCTGTGCTGTTTCCTCCAGCATTTATAGTGGTTTGTCTCTGCCGCTTCCGGTGGTCAGTTCCAGCTGTCCACTGCAGTGGCCGGTATATTGGGACCCAATATTTCCAGCTCGGCAAACAGAACCACAACAACTTAAGTAAATGTTCTGTTGAATTCTTCAAGGCCACATTTCCCACGTCTCGGTCTTTATGCTAACTAAAATCAATGATAATAATGTATCAAGTAGAGATACCTTGATGGAGGTAAAATCATGGTTAGCAGTGGTGACCATGTTTTCTTACAAGAATCCAAGTTCTTGTTGACAGATAGTTTGGAAATCTAATTGAAGATCAACTGGTCAACAACCTGGAAAATCAGAGTTTGGAGCTTTAACATTATCAGTTTCTGTGAGTGCAGAAGACAGATTTAATCCCTTCTGATCAAAATCTAACTTCTTTTAAGGCAGGAAGAAATGTTTAACAGGGTTGTGGGAAATACAATCAAGGCTGAAGGTTACAGTTGTGAGCTGAGGCAGCAAACATTTTCTTGATCCCTGTCTCTCTTTTTAAAAAATTACATACCCATTGTTTTGATTTTTTTTTAAAAAAAGGCACTTTAATGCTCCTCACAGCCGAGCTGCAAAGCCTTCCTGAAAAAAAACACAGCTAAAAAGCGACTTTCTACACTTAAACCCTCGCCTGTATCCAAAGGTCGATCAGTTCTGACAATTTTGTCTCTCCAAAATGACAGAAAAACAGTGTGAGGTTCTGTGATTCCTGATGAAGGGCTTATGCCCGAAACGTCGATTCTCCTGCTCCTTGGATGCTGCCTGACCTGCTGCGCTTTTCCAGCAACACATTTTTCAGCTCTGATCTCCAGCATCTGCAGTCCTCACTTTCTCCTCGAGGTTCTGTGATTGATTATTGACAGTGTTTGGTGACACTGAAACTTTGGGGTGACTGAAAATATGCGCTCAACACACATTTGAACATGTACAGGCCCTGTATATTGTGGTGTCATACGAGAATGGACCAGAGATAGGTGAGGGGTTTGGGAGAGAGAATGGATGGAGTTGGGAATAGGGGATGATTGGGTCCACAAGAGAAGGGAGAATGCAACCTGTCTGTTCTCTTTTTCCCTCCCCCTTCCCAACCACAGTACTATCTAATTCTCTTTTCTCCCAACTCATCTAGTGTCAAACCATTCAAATATTCTATGTTCTATTCCCTCTTTATGGTCATTTAAGTGGGCATTGGAAAAGCATATGGAGGTTATTGGGCTTCGGTCGGCGCAACATCGCGGGCCGAAGAGCCTGTACTGTGCTGTATTTTTCTATGTTCTATGTTCTATGTTCTATGTTCTATGACACGTGTACTAAGAAGTGAAGGACCCATATCACCTTGCCACCACACTGTCCACACCCGGTCTAGCAGAATGTATGGTACATAATGTCAAATCTATGATTTTCTATTGCATTGTTACATTTTTATGCAATTCTGATAGAGAAGGGATCACCACCCTCAGCATAACCAGGAGGGAAGTGCAAATGACCTTGTCCAGCAGTCTGAATGTTGAGAAATAGAAAGTTCTTCTTTAAGACAGGGGAGAGTGAAAGACAAGTGAACTACAGATCGGTGATCTTGACATCAGTGGTGGGCAGGTTGTTGGAGAGAATCCTGAGGGATAGGATGTACATGTATTTGGAATGGCAAGGACTGATTGGGGATAGTCAGCATGGCATTGAGCATGGGAAATCATGTCTCACGAAATTGATTGAGTTTTTTGGAGAAGTAACAAAAAGGATTGCTGAGGGTAGATCAGTGGATGTGATCTATATAGGCTTCAGTAAGACATTTGACAAGGTTGCCTATGGGAGATTGGTTCGCAAGGTTAGAACTCATGGAATACAGGGAGAATTAGCCATTTGGATACAGAACAGGCTTGAAGGTAGAAGACCTTTATATAAATGATTTGGATGTGAGCATATGAGTATAATTAATAATTTTGCAGATGACACAAAAATTGGAGGTGTAGTGGACAGCAAAGAAGGTTACCTCAGAGTACAACAGGATCTTGATCAGATGGGCCAATGGGCTGAGGAGTAGCAGATGGGATTTAGTTTAGATAAATGCAAGGTGCTGCATTTTGGAAAGGCAAATCAGAGCAAGACTTTTACACTTAATGGTAAGGTCCAAGGGACTGTTGCTGAACAAAGAGACCTTGGAGTACAGGTTCATATTTCCTTAGATAGGATAGTGAAGAAGAGGTTTGGTATGCTTTCCTTTATTGATTCGGAGTGTTGAGTATCGGAGTTGGGAGGTCATGTTGCAGCTGTACAGGACATTGGTTAGGCCACTGTTGGAATATTGCATGCAATTCTGGTCTCCCTGCTATAGGAAGGATGTTATGAAAGGGCTCAGAAAGGATTTACAAGAAAGTCTTCAGGGTTAGAGGATTTGAGCTATAGGGAGAGGCTAAATAGGCTAGGGCCGTTTTCCCTGCAGCATTGGAGGCTGAGGGGTGACCTCATAGGGGTCAATAAAACCATGAGGGGCAGGTTCAAGACTCACCTGCTCTAGAGGCATGCAATAGCATCTCTGAACAGGTGCAAAACACCTATAAACATGCCACAAGGCCAAGCTCTTCCCAACATTTGGGGAATACCGTGGTATAGTGCATATGTTATGAGATTAGTAATAGTGATACAACCAGGCTAATGTTGCCTGCAGATGGTGAAATGTGAATTCGATAACAGTCTGGCATTAAAAAAGGTGGCCCTGTAACTACTATTGATTCCATTCTAAAAAAATCCTGTTCACTCATGTTCTTTGACAGCTCTTGTGGTGCAGTGGTAATGCCCTTACGAGGAGGCCTGAGTTCCAGTCTCTGCCTGAATGTATGCTATAACATGTCTGAATTTTTACAATCAAAAACACTATTTAGAGGACTCTTGTGGTATTGTGGTAGTGTCCCTGTCTCTGGGCCACCTGCTCCAAAAGAGTGTAATTCCTCCAAATAGGAATATACATGCCTAGACTCTGTTGAAGCAACTGTTGGTCTCCAGGACCTATCCATAGAAGCAAAGAACGGTTAACTGTTTGCAAGCCCAAGTTAGAAAAAAAAATTACTCCAACAAAAACCGTGATTGGCAGAAAACCTCAAAGGTGGCTGAATCACGATCAAGAGTAATAGGATCCAGCCCATTTCTTGAGAGCAAATGTTCTGACCACTGGAAGCACAGAGTAACTATGAGGACCAGAGTTCTTTACTGAAAGGGAATCAAGGCTATGTCTTTGGCACTTTCCCTACCATCCCAAAGGATCTATGATGGCCAGACTGCTGCAATTGAGTTTGCTAATGAATAACTAATACCAAAAGTGGATAAGGAAGTCAACTATTTACCAGAAGAGTTTAGTGAACAGACTATTATTAGTGGAGAAGAGAAAACCACTTTGAAAAATATGACTATAAAGCTGGCTGAATGTACAGGATGAGGGCAGCAAGTTGGGCCTACAGATTAGAAACATGAAATGCAAACATGGAAGGGAGGAAAGCACAGTTTAAGCATGCACATTGGCTTTGGGGATGAATTTGCTTTTAGGAAAACCAGTGAATATACCATTGAAAGGAAGATGGGGAGGAGACAGGAGAATGGGGTTGAGAAACGTGTCCGACAGGATCGAATGGCCTAATTCTGCCCCTATATTTTATGGTCTAAGATAGTGGATCAAAATACAACAGACCAGAAAGTGATAGAAGCCAAGATAGAGGATGTGGTTTAACAAGGTCACTTAGTCTTTTTTGAGATTTCTCAAGACTGCAACTCGAGTTCATATGGAGGTTACATGACACAAGGATGGTCTCTGTCATCAGGGCCTCATCACTTTTTAGAGCAGCATTCCGAGTGTGTGTTACCATTAAAGAGGCTGAGAGTGTACCTTCACTATGGAAACACCATGAGAGAAGCCTTGATTGCCTTCAGCCTGCTCTTCCTCTGAACAATAGGGCTTCACATTTCCTCCTGTGGTTGCCTGGAGTGGCTCAGCTCCTGACGATGATGGGATACTTGAGTTAAACTATCTCATCCACCTAACTGACAGAGCATGTTCTGGGTGTCTCCTCAGAGCCCCTGCATTGACTTGGTTCTACAGTGCATGTGTCACACCATGAGACCTGGCAGTTCTTCAGTAGAAGATGACATTCATTCACATGCTCGAGATTGCAGAGCCTCTCAGGTTATGGATGGATTACACCATCATTTGTGCATTGAGAGTCCTCTCCCTTTGGAAATTCCGTACAACATTCACCTCTTTGAGACTCTGACACTTTGCTGAAGATGCCTGAACCTCTCTTTACTGGGTCTCCTCTTACCTGCTGCCACAATTGTCATTGACTCCATGATCTTCTCTTGCCAATCTGTGATTTGCTCATCAGATTGTGCCACCCATTCTACACACACATTGCAGCCATCCACGTATATCTCCCTGTCACTTGCATTTCGCCTTCACCTTAGTCTCTGGACTGTGGGCTGTCTACCTGAATCTGTGGCACTCAAAATATTGCCATCAACTATGGCAGCCTTGTCCCCAGTCAGTTAACACCCAGACTACCTGGTCCAGTATACAAGCCATATCCAATTTCTTTACAGTGAACTACTTTACTAAGTAGTCTCAGTCCTGGCATTGCCTTCCCAGTGAAATCTCTTTCTGTTCAGGCAGATCTGTCAGTCTTCACATCGCAACTTCATAAAATTAGCCTTTACCCAAAGTCAGAAGTTTTTAGTCCTGGTCTAACTTTGTCCCTTATACTAAATCAAAGTGAATAAATAATTTTGAGAGCATGTGATCACCCTATAAAGATTTACTTTGTTTCAAAATGCTTTTATAAAACAGTTGAAACAGTGAAATGTGTAATTTCCAAACCAAGGTTTGAATAACTGGTGTACAAGATAATGGATGTGACAGGGTTAATCTGAGTGGAGCTGCAGCTCCACCCAGTGTTATGTAACACTGGGGGCAGCATCAGGCAGTTCTGGGTAGTTGTGCTTGGAGACAATGCTTCTCACATTACAATCAGTACAACATAACCTTCACATAATTAATAAGATGTAATAAAAATATGAGTCTCTTTTGCTGGGATTTACCTGCGGTTTAATTCTGACCACAGACTGCGAGAGAGGACCTGGTCTGCTCCCATAAGCCACCCAGGCACCCCATCACGTCAGAGTATTTACCTGACATTAGCTTCTTGAATTTTAACATGTTTCTTCTCACCTTGATAAATCTCTATTATCCTCATCCTTTCCTTATCACCTCTCAAGCTGTCCTCCCTCACCAGTTTTGTCTTCTCAGTCACATTCCATTTCCAGCACGTAACTACCTCCCAAATATTTCATTATTTGTATTTCTTCCACTGTCAGTTACTTATGGTTAAAGCTCTTTGTTAAGACTAATTATTCAGCTGGTCTTTTTCCTCAGTAAGCTGCTGAACTGTGCTATTGTTCATTCTTGTAACTCCTACTTCCACACACTAACTCGCCAAAATAGACAATACTGGAGGAACTCAGTAGCTCTGACAGCATCTGCAGTAAGAAAAGCAGAATTAACATTTTGAGTCTATAATAAGACTCTTCTTCAGAATTTTTGAGCAGAATCCTATAGAGGGCTAAGCAATGTTGGCTCTGACGAAATTTGTGCTGGAATCAGACAAGATGTCTGCAAAGACCTATCTCAACCTCAGAAGCTTTTTGCTTTTTGATGAGTGGTCTGGTTTCTCAATAGGAAGCAGCAAGATTCCAATTCAGGGAATTGTTGCTTGTTAAACACTACATTTACATTACAACTCACCTAGCTTCCACCAGACTTCCTATTTTACATCAGACACTGAAGAATCTCAGTATGGAAATCAGCATAAATACCTGACAAATTCAACTTGCCCTGAAGTACCTCCATGTTGGATACCAGCCATCAACATCTCTGGGCATGCACCATGTACACCACGACCACATCGTCCAACATGTGCTACATCTCTGATTCACATACAAGAATCATAGAATACCTACATTTGGCACATCAAGTCTGCACTGAGCCTCCAAAGAACATTCACCCAGACCCCTATCCTAACACTCTAACTCTACATTTACCATGGTTAACCCACCAAGCCTGCATATCCCTCACACAATGGGGCAATTTAGCATGGCCAGTCCAGCTCACCTGCAAATCCTTGGACTGTTGGAGGAAATCAGAGCTGCCAGTGGAAGCTCACACATACATAGGGAAAACATGCAAACTCTACACAGACAATCATGCAAGGCTGGAATCGAACCCAGGTTCCTGGCGCTTTGAGGCAGCAGTGCTGGCCACTGAGCTATCATGCCGCAATTCAATACTGCACCTTAGGCTGCACTGGTAACTCTTGTAATGCTCCAGCAAGGCGACTGTATGCTTAGGGACACATACTCAGATACTGCATCTCCAGGCTTTTCACTTGGTCTGCCCAGTGCTCAATCACTCTGGGTTTACCTGGATGTTCACAGCACCCTTATCTTGCCTTTTACACTTTGCCCCCTCAGCCAGAGATGCTGTGTTACTGTGTTATTTAGCACTGACAGAAAGCCAGGAATCATGTCATCGTTGCTAGCTGTCCTCAGTCAAGTCAAAGATAGGTAGGATTCGGGCAGGGGGTCCCAACACAACAAGTCAAGGGCAGGGCATCCATCCATGAGCTTGAGTATGGCCAGCCAGCTGCTTGGTTCAGTGAGAGTCAGGGTGCTGTTCATGAAAGGTGTGAATAGCTGACTGTTGGACAACTTACACCCATCCTCGCCTTTTGCTCCTGGAATGCGAGACAAGTAAGTATTAAGGGAAATGAAAGTTGGTGACTCAATTGGTGCAGGTGGGAAGGTGGTCTGAGTGAGTGAGAAGGCAACAGAGGGGTTAGTGGTGTCAGACGGGGTTGGTGGAATGGGTGATGGCCAATGAAGAAGATGTTGCAAGCAATATTGAGAGTGGTAGAGCATGCACCTTAGTGGGAGATTGGTGGGGCAGCAGAGACAGAGTGAGTGTGAGGTATTGGAGAGAAGATGGTGTATTTATGCTGGTGGAGTGGAGTTGGATGTATAATTGAACATATACTGTATACCATAGTCTACAGTTACTGACAGTGCATTCACCATATCTAGCTGTTTCCTTTAATACCCTTGGAATCAAACCATCAGGTCCAGGATTTCTATTGACCTTTACCCCCATGGGTTTCCTAAATATTTTTTCTCTCGTGACAGATTAGATTCCCTACAATATGGAAACAGGCCCTTCAACCCAACAAGTCCACACTGACCCTCTGAAAAGTAACCCACACAGACCCATTCCCCTACTCTGTATTTACCCCTGACTAATGCACCTAACACTGTGGGTAATTTAGCATGCTCCTTGGATGCTGCCTGAACTGCTGTGCTTTTCCAGCACCTCTCTAATCTAGACTCTGGTTTCCAGCATCTGCAGTCATTGTTTTTACCTAGGTAATTTAGCATGGTCAATTCACCTGACGTGCACATCTTTGGATTGTGGGAGGAAACCGGAACACTCAGAGGAAACCCACACAGAACCCGGGTCACTGGAGCTGTGAGGCAATAGTGCTAAGCACCGAGCTACTGTGCCACCTCCATGGGATGGGTGATGGCTAATGGGAAAGATGTTGCAGGCAATATTGAGGGTGGTAGACCATGCACCTTAGTGGGAGATAGGTAGAGCAGCAGAGACAGAGTGAGTGTGAGGTATTGGAGAGAAGATGGCGTAGTAATGCTGGTGGAGTGGAGTTGGATGTATAATTAGACATATATACTATAGTTTACAGTTACTAACAGTACATCCACTATCTCTAGCTGTTTCCTTTAATAGCCTTGGAAATAAACCATCAGGTCCAGGGTTTCTATTAGCCTTCAGCCCCATGGGTTTCCGAAATATTTTTTCTCGAGTGATTGTTAATGTATTTATTTCCTCCTCCTTATTTGCCTCTTGAACATTTAATAATTGTGAAATACTATTACTGTCATCCGCTGTGAACATTGATGTAAAGTATTTATTGAACTCCTTGGCCATTTCCTAGTTCACCAGTATTACTTTCCCAGCCTCATTCTCTCAGAGGCTTATGTGCACTTTCCCCTCTTTCATCCTTGTTACAGACTTGGGAATACCCTTCATGCTCATTTTGATATTACTTAATTACTAGTTTACTCTCAAATTTTATGTTTTTCCTCTTTATCTTTTTTTTGGTCTTTCTATGTTGTTAAAAACTTTCCCAATCTTCTGGCTTATCACTAACTTTTGCTTTATTTTGTGTTTCTTTTCTGTCAATGTTACAATTCTGAACTTGCTTGGTTAATCGTGGTTGGTTTATCTGCCTCGTAGAGTCCTTTTTCCTCATTGGGATATACATTCATTGTCCACCATGACCTAATTTCTTAAACATCTGCCGTTATTCATCAACCGTCCTTTTTGCTAAATTTCTTTCCCGGTCTATTCCAGCCAATTCTGCCCCCATTTCTTTATAATTACCCTTATTGAGGTTTCCCGCATTGTTTCCAACCCAAGTTGCACTCTCTCAAACTGGATGCTAAATTCGACCATGTTGTGGTCACAGTTTCCGAGAGGATCTTTCATTCTGAGATCTTTTATTAAACCTGCCTCATTACACGTTACCAGATCCAAATCCACCTGATCTCTGGTTGGATCCACAACATATTGTTCAGGAAACTGTCCCAAATACTTTCTATGAATTCTTTCATCTTTGCCAATTTGATTTTCCCAATCATCTTGACGGTTAAAGTCATCCATGATTAGATTCCCTACAGTGTGTAACAGGCCCTTCGGCCCAACAAGTCCACACTGACCCTCTGAAGAGTAACCCACCCAGTCCCATTTCCCTCTGACTAACGCACCTACCACTATGGGCAATTTAACATGGCCAATTTACCTGACCAGCACATCTTTGGACTGTGGGAGGAAACCAGAACACCCGGAGGAAACTCACGCAGACACAGGGAGAATGTGCAAACCCCACACAAATAGTCACCCAAGGCTGGAATCGAACCTGGGACTCTGGTGCTGTGAGGCTGCAGTGCTAACCACTGAGCCCCATGCCGCGACAATGTACTTCCTCTTTTATATGACCTCATTACCTCCTAATTTAATCTCTGTCCTATCACACACTGTTAGACTAGACACTATTCCGCCAATGTCTTCTTCCCCTTGTTATCTTATCTCTAGTCATTTGGATTCTACATCTTCACATCCAAGGTAATTTCTTGCTATTGTACTTGATCTATTTTGTACAAAGACAGCTATTCCACTACACTTTTCTTCCTGCCTGGAGAATGTGAGGACTGCAGATGTTGGAGATCAGAGTCGAGAATGTGTGGTGCTGGAAAAGTACAGCAGGTCATGCAGCATCTGAGGAGCAGCAAAATCGACGTTTTGGACATAAACCCTTCATCCTGATGAAGGGCTCCTGCCCAAAACATCGATTCTCCTATTCCTTGATGCTGCATGACCTGCTGTGCTTTTCTAGCACCACACACTTTCCTGTACTTTTGAAAAGTTATATTCTCCTGAATATTTAATTCTCAATTTTGATCTCCTTGTAACTCATATACTTGTTTTTGTCAGATCACAGTATTTCTTCTACTCGTTCATTGAATGCTGGCTTTGCTGTCAGGCCTAGAATTTGTTGGACAAGATAGATAGTGAACTTGCTTCTTGAGCTACTGCAGTCTACTTGGTGTTAATAGACTCATAATACCACAAGGAAGGGAGGTCCAGAAGTTTGACCCAGTGACCCAGGAACGGCAATATATTTTCAAGTCAAAATGGTGAGTGGCTTGGAGAGGAACTGGCAGGTAGTGATATTCCTATGTATCTGCTGTCCTTGTCCTTCTAGATGGAAGTGGTCTTGGGTTTGGAAGGTGCTATCTAAGGAGCCATGTAAATATCTGCAGTGCATCTTGTAGATGGTACACAAATATAACCTCAACCCTTACCAGGTTGGTGGTGCAAGAAGAGAATCCTGCCACTAATGTGGATCCAAGTATTCTAGCCATTATAGCTCAATTTGAATATGCTGATCAAACAAGCATTAGTAAACAGTCACGGTGTGCTACGTGTACTTTGCGGGATGTCAAGTCTCGAGTAGGGAAATGTATAATGGAGCTTCAAACAGCAGGTGATAATGGTGAGGCAGGACACTAAGCAGGGTAAGCTCAAGCAGTTAGATGGATCCTCTCTGGAGCAAAGTTCCAGGATGCCAATGCAAGTGGAACACCTTGTGGCTGAAAGGGTTAGTCAGTTTTCCACCAAGAATATACCAAAATGTATTTGCAGACCAAAAGCTAGGGTTTTCTTGTACACTTTATCCTGTAAATCTGGAATCAAAAGATTGGAGAGAGAAAATTCTTACAGAACTGGCATAACTTGCATGGAGACTTATTAGGTGGGATGTGAAATTTCAATTTCCCAATGGCTGGCTGATATGTCGCAACAAAGATGCATTCTTTAGAGCAAGTTGACTATTAAACTGGTCTGCGGCAGATCCATACTTTGTGCTCCATTTGCTTGTCATGAAAAATCATTTGTGTAAAAGCTCTTTTTTTTTCTTTGAGTCCTTCCCTCGAGATAAAGTCAGACTTTCATGGCACACTTATAGCATGTGATTTATGATCTTTTTAAAGCAGGTACCAAGGACTCAAAACAGCAAAAGCCCGAGAGGCATACTATATGTGCAAGAAGAAAATTAGGAGAGCTAAAAAGAGACATGAAAGAACAATGGTAGGTAAACTAAAGAAAAATCCATTTGTTATTTTAGAAGTACATTAAGGACAACTAGGGAAAGAGTACAGACATTAAGGACCACATTGATAATTTGTGCGTGGAGCCAGAGGATGTAAAGAGAGTTCAAATGAACAATTAGTGCCAGTGTTCACGAGTGAGAGGGATATAGCTATAGAAATAAAGACGTATGTAAAGAAATTATCACAGAAATAGAGGAGGCTCTGAGTTGTCTGGTAGGTTTATAGATACATAAATCTTCAAAGCTGGATAAAACGTCATGGAGTCATGTAGCAATGAAAAAGTCCGGCTATATCTATGGTGACCGACAAGCACCAAACTACTAATCTTATCTACGTGCACTCTGTCCATAATATACTATGGTCTGGCATTTTAAGTGTTCATCCAGATTTTTCAAAAAATATTGTGAGAGAATCTGCCTCTACTACCCTCTCAGGCAGCACATTCCATATTTCTATCATCCTCTGGGTAAAAACATTTTTTCTTGGATCTCTTCCAAACCCACTTACTCCTCACCTTAAACCTGCATCCTCTGGTCTTAGGAATATCTGACATGGGGAAAAGACTCTCACAATGTATTCTGTCTTTGCCTCTCATAATGTATATTTCAGTCAAATCCCCCCTCAGCCTCCTCCAAGGAAAACAAACCCAGCTCATCCAGTCTCTCTTCACAACTGAGAATTTTCATCCCAGGAAACATTCTGCATTTCCTATATACCCTCTCCAGCTATATCCCAGATTGTTGAGTAAAGCGGGGGAGGAAATAGCAGGAGCACTGGCAATAATTTTCAATTTCTCTCAGCTGCAGGAGAGGTACTGCAGGACTGGACAACAGCCAATGTGCTACCATTATTTAAGACGTGAGACAAGGATAAACCAAGAAACTACAGGCTGGTAAGATCTCAGTGGTGAAGAAACTATTGGAAGCAATGCTGAGAGACAGAATTAATCTGTATTTGGAGAGGCAGGGATAATCAGCATGGCTTTGTTATGCAGAGGTCAAGTTTGACCAACTTGATTGAATTATTTTTGAAGAGGTGACTAGATGAGGGCAATGCATTCGATTGAAATGTATAAAATTATGAGGGGCACAGACGCCAATGTTTCCCTTTGGTGGAGGGATCATTGACCAGAGTGGGGGGAGGTTGTTAAGGCAGAAGGTAAAGAGGAAGTTAGAATCATAAGATCATAGAAACCTTACAGTGTGAAAAGAGGCCATTCGGTCCACTAAGCCTGCACCAATTCTCTGAAGAGCATCCCACCCAGATCCAGCCTCCCACCCTATCCCTGTAATTCCACATTTACCATGGCTAACCCATCTAGCTTGCACATCCCTGGACACTAGGAAAATTTTTTTCACCCAGACAATGGTGAGAATCTGGAACTCACTGCTTATAAAGGTGACAGAAACAGAAATCCTCATAACATTGAAGAAGTATTTAGATGTGGTATGTCAAGGCAAACAAGGTTATGGGCCAAGTGTTGGGAATTGGATTAGAATACCTGTGGTTAGGTGGATGTTTTTGACGAGTTGGGTTCAAGAGTGTTTTTTACTGCTGTCAGCTTCTACGACTAGCCCTTACACTCTCAAACCCTTCTCTCTCTCTCTCTCTCTCTCTGTGCCCCAAATCCCCTTATCCTCCTGTCTCCCTCCAATTCTCACTGCATGTTTCCTCCTCCCTATCTCCCTCTCACACACCCCTCCCTCACTAGTTACCTCCGTTTGCCTCTATTGCTCTCTCAGCTCAGTACATCCTCTACCACTTTTAAATCCTCTGTACTGCTATTATCACTGTCAATCAACATTGTCCTTGCACCTCATCCTATCATTCCTTGCAACCTTCACCACCAGATATCCTATCTCACTTTCTCCATTCCCCATAATTCTTACCCATTATTAGCCCTCTCGAGTCCAGAACCAGAGGACACAGTTTAAAAAATAAGGGGTAGGCCATTTAGAACAGAGTTGAAGGGAAACTTCTTCACCCAGAGAGTGGTGGATATATGGAATGCTCTACCCAGAAGACACTGAAGCCCAAGTATCTGGGTACTTTCAAGAAAGCACAGCAGGTCAGGCAGCATTCAAGGAGAAGGAGAATCGACGATTTGGGCATGAACCCTTCTTCAGGAATCCGAAGAAGGGCTCATGCCCGAAACGTCGATTCTCCTGCTCCTTGGATGCTGCCTGACCTGCTGCGCTTTTCCAGCAACACATTTTCAGCTCTGATCTCCAGCATCTTCAGTCCTCACTTTCTCCTACTTTCAAGAAAGAGATGGATAGAGCTCTTACAGGTAGTGGAATCAAGGATTATGGGGATAAGGCAGGAACAGGATACTGATGATCAGCCATGATCATAATGAATGGTGGTGCTGGCTCGAAGGGCCGAATGGCCTACTGCATCTATTGTCTGTTGTCTTCCCTTGATACCCCCTCTCCTGTGTTTAACAGAACTTCAATTCATTCTCCCTCCCCTTCCCACATTACCCAGATGTTCATCGTACTTTTGGTAAGAGGGCGGTAGAGTAGGTCTTCTGAGCTCAATGCTTGGCCCCCTCCATTCACTTTTCTTTTAGTTTTTCTCTCTCTTTGTTTTCTCATTTTTTTTGACTTGCCTCTTGTTGAAGAACTTGGTCATGGCAACAGCATTAGCTGCGAGTGGGCCCAGTAGCACAGACTCCAGTGGACCCAACAGCATAGACTGATGGTGGTACCGCCAGAATCAAGATTGGTTTCCTGGCATTTTCTGCATGGTCGAGGTATGCCTAGCGCCAACTTATGGCTGCTGCAGCAGAGGCAAGTTTGGGTTCCTGACGGAGTTTGTGACCGACACAGATTCATGGAGGTGAGTTTGGGCCCACTACAAGAACTGGCGGCATCAACAGAAGCTTCAATGGTGATGTAGGCTCAAAGCAGTCTCATGGCTATGGCAGTGGAGTCATGTTTGGACTAATACAGTACCTAGCAGAATCAGTGGTATTTGGATTGGTGAGGCCCATCAAGAATTCATAGTGGCAAAGGTGTTGGTGGAGAAGAATTGTAACTTTTGTTCCAGCAGTGGCAGCATGGTGAAAGGGACTTGTGGATTGCCACCATGCCCAGGGCTCATGGCAAAGCACTTAACAAACAGTTAAACACTTTTTTTCTCTATTTCTTCATTTTTCTACATTTATATTCAATATTTTGATTTACTTTTCTGTGTTTTAAGATGGTGCCAGAGAGTGGTGAACTATACTTTTCACTATATTTTGTTACAAAATACATGTGACAATAAATAAATCAAATCAAATAGCACAAAACTTGGTGGGAATGTGATTAGTGAAGGGAGTGCAGAAAAGCTTAAAGGTGACTTGCATAAAGAGGGAAAAGTATCCATTATGGAGAGATATGAAATTGTCACGTGTCAGGAAAAACTGAAGTGCCGAACATTTCTTAAAGGTGAGAGATTGGACAATCAAGCTGCGCAGAGATTTGAGTCACTAAGAGCAAGCAATGCCGGTGACCTTCAACAACATAAGTGGGTTTCAATGCAAAATTAAACATTTTCAGTACCACCAACAGAGACAACTATGTAAACTTCCGGCCCCCTCGCTTGGTCCCGCCCCTTCACTCTGACCCCGCCCCAACCTCTTACTCTGACACGGCCACTCACTCAGACACCGCCCCACACACTGACATCACTCCGTCACACTGACCCCGCCCCCTCACACTGATCCCACCTCCACAACTGACCCCGCCCCCTCACACTGATCCCACCTCCACAAATTGACCCCGCCCCCTCACTGATCCAACCTCCTCACACTGATCCCACCTCCACAAACTGACCCCGCCCCCTCACACTGATCCCATCTCCACAAACTGACCACGCCCCCTCACACTGACCCCGCCCTCTCACACTGATCCCACCTCCACAAACTGACCCCACCCCCTCACACTGATCCCACCTCCACAAACTGACCCCGCCCCCTCACACTGATCCCACCTCCACAAACTGACCCCGCCCCCTCACACTGATCCCACCTCCACAAACTAACCCCACCCCCTCACGCTGATCCCACCTCCACAAACTGACCCCGCCCTCTCACACTGATCCCACCTCCACAAACTGACCCCGCCCCTCACACTGACCCCGCCCTCTCACACTGATCCCACCTCCACAAACTGACCCCGCCCCCTCACACTGACCCCGCCCTCTCACACTGATCCCACCTCCACAAACTGACCCCACCCTCTCACACTGATCCCACCTCCACAAACGGACCCCGCCCTCTCACACTGATCCAACCTCCTCACACTGATCCCACCTCCACAAATTGTCCCCGCCCCCACCTCCTCACACTGATCCGGCCCCCTCGCTTGGCCCCGCCGCCTTCTGACCCCACCCCTTCACTCTGACCCCGCCCTAACCTCTTACTCTGACACTGCCACTCACTCAGACACCGCCCCACACACTGATATCACTCCGTCACACTGACCCCGCCCCCTCACACTAATCCCACCTCCTCACACTGACCCCCCCACCCTCACACTGCCCCCGCACGCTCAATCTGATCCCGCACCTTCAATCTGACCCCGCACCTTCAATCTGACCCCGTACCATCCCTCTAACCCCGCCCCTCACACTAACACCACCCCCACACTCTGACCCCTCTCCTCCCCAACTCTGAAACCCCCCAATTCTGAACCCCGTCACCACACCCCACACTCTGACCCCTCCCGTCACTCTATCACTGCCTCACACTGACCCAATCCCCTTACTCTGACACATACACACTCTGACTCCATGCTCCCTGCCTGACTCCACCCCCTAACTCTGCCCTGACCCCTCCTTCGCCCTGACCCCGCTTTCTCTCTGACACTGCCCTCTTAAACTGACCCCACCTCCTCACTCTGTCACCGTCCCACACTCTGTCTCGACCCACCACACTATCCCCGCACCTACTCCATCCCTACCAGTCCGACCACTTACATTAACTCCGCCCCTCACACTGACCCCGCCCCTTACACTGACCCCTCTCACACTGACCCCTGACCCACATTCTGGCCCCGACTCTCACTCTGACCCCGCCCCTCACTCTGGCCCCGCCCCTCAACGTGATACTGACTCACACTGGTGGCATCGCCTCTCACACTGAACCCGCCCCCGCCCACGTCCCCGCCCCCGACCACGCCCACACTCTGGCCCCGCCCCTCACTCCGCTCCACACCTTCACTCCACCTCTCACCCTGACCCACCCCATCATTTTGATCCCGCCCACTCACTCTGACCCCCGTACACGCTAATCCCACCCCATCACACTGACCCCGGTCTTCCCCCTAACCACTCGCCCTCACTCTGACCCGACATATTACACTGACCCCGCCTCGCACTCACTCTGACTCCGCCCCTTCAAGTTACCCCCGCCACTCACATTGTCCCTGCCCCTCACATTGGCCCCGCCCCCTCCCACTGACCCCGCCCTTCTCGCTCATCACTCTGATCGAACCTCTCATTCTGATCCCACCCTGATCTGGGCCCCGCCTCACACTAACCCCGCCCATCATGCAGACCCCGCCCCTCTCACCTACATCACGCAGACCCCGCCCCGGCCACCATAATGACGCATTCAATCTTCAATCTGACCCCGCCTCTATCTTGGCCACGCCCCCGGCCCGTCAAGTTCCGGCTTTTGCCTGAAACGTTGATGTTGCGGCTCTTGGGATGCTGCCTGACCTGCTGTGCTTTTCCAGCACCACTCTAATCTAGACTCAAGTTCTGTTCGAATGTAAAGAATAATTTGGAGGGGTCAGTGTTGGACTGGGGTGGACAAAGTTAAAAATCAACTCCCAGAAAGTGAGGACTGCATCTGCTGGAGATCAGAGTTGAGAGTGTAGTGTTGGGAAAGCACAGCAGCAGGTCAGGCAGCATCTCAGGAGCAGGAAAATCGACGTTTCGGGCATAAGCCCTTCATCAGTTAAAAATCACGCAACCCCAGGTTAGAATCCGCCAGGTTTATTTGGAAGTACGAGCTTTCAGAGTATGAGATCATAAGACGCAGAATTTATAGCAAATGCTTATAGTATAATGCAAATGAAATTATATATTGAAAAATACCTGGATTGTTTGTTATGTCTCTCATCTTTTAGAATGATTATGTTGGTTTCCGTTCTTTCATAGGTAAATCCCAGAACATTTTTTTTAAAGTTACATTCTCAAGTGAACTTTAACAATAGGTGCCATGTCAGCTTAGATAATGCATTGAAGGTGTGAGGTATATGAGGCTGTCTGTGCCCCAATGTTCAGACTGATTTAATTTTTAAAATGGTATTTACAGAATCGTACATGGATGCAATGCAGTTTTTGAGCAATATAAAATATAATTCTGCAAGTGTGTATGGTGGTGGGGAGGGGTGAGTGTCTGTGAGAGAGTGTGTGTGAGTGTAAAGGTGCATAAGTCTGTGAGAGGGTGCACTTGTGGGTGTGCGTGTGTGAGCGTATGAGAGAGGGTCTGCATTAGTGTATGCGTCTATAGGAGTGTGTGTGAATGTGTGAGAGAGAAATAGTGTTAGTGCAGTGGGGTCACCTGTAGTGTGACATGAACCTAAGGTCCCAGTTGAGACCAGACCAATGGATACCGAAATTCTGTGTGCTCACAGCGCCAGCGATCGTGGGGATGATTGTCTGTGTGGAGGTTGCACAGCTTTACTGAGTCTGGCCTCTTGCAGTTCAAAAATGTGCAGTTTAATTTGACTGGTCATGCTAAATTTCCCCTTGCACTCAGCACCACCTCACCATTCTGCCCTTCACCCCACTCAAAACTCCGCTCCCCCTCTCTTTATCTGCAGCTACCCTACCCCCCAACTCCATTTCTGAAGAAGGGTTGTACCTGAAACGTTGGACCTCTCTACCTCTTGATGCCACCTGGCTTGCTGTGTTCATCCAGGCTGCTTCTTGTCTAAATTGCCCATAGTGTCAGGGAAATGGGGGCCATGGGAAATTCAGGGCTCTTAAGGAAGTTGGTCGAGGCAGGACGTTTTTTTAAAGGGTCGGTGTTGATTCGTTGGGCTTCCATACAGTAAGGATTCTGTGATTCCTCGAGGAAGGGTTACTGGACCTGAAAGGTTAACTCTAAGTTCTCTTCACATACTTTGCCAGATCTGCTGAGTTTTTCCAGCAACTTCTCTTTTTTTTATCTATGATTGTCTCTTCCTTGCCAGGTAGCCATGGCTCTGGGCACCACCCTCACTGACGTTTTTGCCCTGTCCTTGCCATTCTTCCTTCCCACCCTCCCCTGAGCCCTACTGACACCGCCCTTTTCCCTTTGACCCCATTGGCTATGCTCCTTTCCCTTTGACCCCGACCTTTCCCGCTGGCCCCATTGACTCCGCACTCCCCATTGGCCGCGCCCCTTTCATCTGACCCCGCCTATTTCTAGTGACCTCAAATGTCCCCGCCCATCTCCCTTACACTTAACCCCCGCCCTTTGGTCCCGCCCATTACCTTTTCCCCGCCCCCCCATCTGATGTAATGCTTGGCCCCGCCCATTGGATCATGCCCCGCCCCTTCCCCGCGCTGCACTCTGGTCCCGCCGCCATGTTCTGATGCCGGAGCCGCCGCCGTTACTAGAGGCCGAGGCTGTGGAGAAAGTGAGGCCCGGGAGCAGGAGCGAACGGCACGGCAGGAAGCCTGAAACAGAGCCTCGGCCGAGCCAGGGAGCCGCCACTCCCCTCGGAGCGGTGCCATGGCAGCTCGGGATGGGAAGCTGCCGACCGCCGATCGGGTGGTGAAGTGTGAGTAACCCGGGGTTCAGGCCGCGGCCCGGTAAACGGGGCTTGGGGCCCCTGCCCATCGTCAGGGAGAGAGAGGGTCAGGCTTTCGGCTTCCCCTGCTGTAGCTCGGCATTGGGACGAAGCGTCGAGTGAATGTGCTGTCCCGGGGTGAGGGAAGGGGATCATGAGGCATGGGGGTAGAGGTAGGCGGGGTATGCTTCCCATTGTCAGAGAACCCCTTCTGGCTTTGGACCCGTGGGATCTGGGGTGGGTTCTGCCAACCAGAGCCGAATTTGAGGAGCCTCAGTGCCACCTGCTCTGAATTCATACTCCTATTCATGGGTGGCTGAGTTCATTTGACCTCAACTCTCAATATTCCTCACCGTGCTGCAAGATCGTTTTCTCCTCGTTTCCTCTCCATTGCAACAATTCTCTAATTGATAGTTAAATATTTTTGGATATTCAATCACTGAAATGCGTTGTGTTGGCGAATACCACCTCGTAGACTGCTGGCAGCCATTTGACTTGTTCGGAATACTGAAGTTTGCCTTCTTTTAAGTTCAGGTGTACCCAAGGGCGGGGTAGGTGTGCAGAGTTTAGAAGAGGACTGCAGAAGACATTTGTGACTGAGTCAGTTGAGAGGAGAGAAAAAAATGTCCACTGTATATAATGCTGTGCATTATTAAGGGAGTCTGTGTTGTCAGATATGTTTGACACTTGGCCCTTGGTACGTTCTCAATGATCTGATGGCATCCTTTGGGGACCTAGCAGTGTTCCATTGGTGCCCTAGCCAGCATTTACCCTTACAAGCACCAAAGACAGATGTTGTTAATCTTAGTGTGTGCTCACTTGGCTACTGGGCTCACCTACATTACACCAGCGAGTAACTGACTGTGAAGTATGTTGACAATAAGCTGATGTAAACACCACTATGGTGATCCAAATTAATCATTTAAAGTTCTGCTCTGCTTAATTAGTCTCTTGAATTGATGATAACACGTCTTTGTGACCAGACTCTGTTCTCAACTGTGGATGAAACCTCAATGTGAATTACGTCCTTTGCAAACATATTCCACAGAATAAGCTTCAAACGCAGAAAAGGGGAAAGCAAATATTTTAAGTTCCATAGCTGAGTTAGGTGTTTAATGATTGTGAATGGTCAATGGTAATTACTTTTTTTGTGAGACATTGAAGAGTGATGAAATGCAGCAGTTATGGTTAACAAAAAGCTTCTATTGTAGGCTCATCTGCTTTAAGAATCTGTTTATTTTTAATTCCATAATTCTGGTTTGGTAACTTTGCTTTGGTTATATAACACTTGTAGTGAATTACTCATGCTGTACATGGAAGCAGAGCTCTTGTTTATGAAACACCAAACAATTGTACTGACCCTGTGCTTGTGGGTAAAAGTTTGATTTGGGATGAATCCAGATGCTTGAAATCTCATTTGTATCTGTGTTGCCATATTCTTCACTTTGATGAGCTCTTCGTTTTGCCGAAACTAATATTCAGAGATGATTTTTTGATCTCTTTTAAAACAAGAAATTGTTAGTCGCAGTTTAGCATTTTAATTTAACCAGCTTCTCTGCTTAAATGAATTTTTAACTTTGCTTCCCAGCAAGTACTCTTCAGTCAGGTTTCTGTCTTTGCTAGCCTGAGACAAACTTGATTCAGGGCCCCACCCCCAGAGCTAAGCAGATCGTATTGCTGGGAAGATTTGTATGCCAAACATGTGGAATGGTTTTCCAGGGTTGGGCAGCGCTTGGGTTGTTTGGAATCAGTTTGCACAGCAAGTTGAAATTCTGCAGGCCCTTCCCATGAATGGTGCTTCCGGGTGAAAGCCAATTCTGATTGTTTTTGTCTTTGTCTGGCAAAAAAATTTATAACCGATGAGGCATTACTTTTATTCAATATATTAAGACAGTTTGAAACCTTTTTCATGTCCCCAACCTATCCTTGTGCTACTTTGGTTAAAAGACATTTTGATTCTGAAAATTGTGAAAACTATAGAAATGTACTTGAGCAAGGGTTTATACTTAGAGAAGAGATTAAGTGGAGAGAGAAATGAGAACTCTGAAGTTAGGTGATGGTTTCAGTCCATTTTTCTGATAAAACAATCAGTTCTCAGAAAGCAGCAGCATTGTATTCTATGGCCAGATATTTTGCATTTTTCTACATAAAACATCTCAGTATTTCTTTTCATTTTGTTTACTATGTACTGGCTTCAGTTTTTGAATATTAAAACGTGTGTTATTATGCAAACTGCTTAAATGTCAAGTGGGCAGTTTATAATTACTGTAATTTGAGGCAGATGAGCCATTGGACATTCTGTACCTTCATCAGTTTTTCTAAATTTCACTCAAACACATCATAACCTAATTTTTAAAATCACTTTGTGCTCTGAAACCAGTTTATATTCCTGTGACATTTGTTTGAAGAAGTAGTGAGACCTACTAAATTCCACTTGTTTGTTTCACTAAACTCATTAAAATTAAGCAGGCCTCAAAAACTGCTTCAGCTAGCTGGCAAAGTTCACTGCACTAAACCACAAAGGCCAGACATTCCCAAGTCTGATTCCAGCTCTGCTGAGTTAGCTATCTTGGCTGTGGCAGCAGGTGAGGCACTACTATTAGCTTCAACATCCCTGTGCCAGGAAGGGGGAGGGGAGGAGAGGCAGGGCTCCAGCTTATCTAGTGACCCTGGTGGTAAGAGTGTGTCATGACAGTTTTGCAGTGATCCAGTAGCCATTGAAGAGTATCCAAATGAGTAGGAGAACTTTCGGGGAATTTTAAGTTCTCTCATTTATTGAGAAATACCTTGACTATCATACCTGATTTCTCCTTGTTCACAACAATATTGTGTATAAATTACCTGCCAAGTTACCCACTTAACAACCAAGATTATAATTTCAAAATTATTCAATTTGCTGACAAGCACTTACTTACAAAATGTAATTTGTCTGCCTGTCAGCATTTGAATTTAAATTTATTCCACTGACTTGCTGATATATCTAATTTAAATTTATGAATTGGAATTTAGTCCCATAAATCTTCAAGTGAAAAAATTAAATTGCAAACAGGGCCTTTTTGAGGATAGGGTGGGGGCGGGTGCTTCTAAGTTGATAGAATTTTTTATGGTTTATAGACAAAAGATTTGTGACATGATAAAGACATGATAGTACACACGGACTTGTTCAACTTTATCATCAAATTGTCACTTTGCCTTCTGTGAAGGCTTTACGTGGCTTTGTTTCGATACTTACCCTCCTCAGAATTGTTGCATATTGAGTTGAAAGGGGTTGGAGCAGTAACTTGGAGGGTAAAATGGAACGAGATTCATGTTTCTTCCAATTATTTGAAAAGAAACTCCAAATTGAATTATCCAGATGTTAATTTATTGTTAATGGCCTTAGTTCAGAGTGACAGATTAAGCTAGAGATAGGAAAATGATTTGTGCTGCTTTTCAAAACATAAACTAAGCTGCAATAGAATTCTGAAAGGTAAACATTACACCATGACACAAGATAATTACAGACAACAAAGCATTCTTTGTTTATACCTCTCTGAAGTGTGTAATTAATACAGCTCTGTAGGGAAGGGTTCACAGTTTGTGGGAAAAATAGAATTGTAGAACTTTCTTGGGTTGGGTGGGAACCTTTGCTTAAGATGCATTGTGCTTGTAAGAAATCTGTGCTTTAGGAGATTAGCTTGCCCTCACAGTGAAGTGCTAACCTTGTATTGTCCACTTTATGTTCTCTGAATGTCTTGAGGCTAGCTTTGTGAGGAAAGTAATTAGACATCCTACAATCTTAGACCAGCAGTACTTAAATAACAGGTCTTAAAAACATTTTCAAAGCAATTTCATAGGTATAAAAATGGTTGCATGATTTTAAAATAGTTTCAAAGGTCAGTTCTATAATCATGTGGATGGTTCAAGTTACAAGTGCCCTTCATATTTTAATTTTTTACTCTTTTTTTTAATCATAGGGGCATTGGTGTGTATATTCACAGATCTCTGAAGATAGGATGGGTAGATATGTTTATGAAAGTATTGGGGCACTTTCATTTCTTAGCTGAGACATAGAATAGGTGTTTTGCTGGAGCTGTATACAATGATGGTTAGGTGACGACTAGAATAGTACTTGTAGTGCTGGCCACCACATTATAGGAAGGATGTAATTGCACTTGTGTCCAGAGGAGATCGACCAGGATGCTGCTTGTTCCTGGAGGGTCTGAGATATAATGAGGAAAGATTGGGTAGATGGGGGTTCCTTGGAGCAGTGAAATTTGAGAACTTGATTAAAGGTGTGTTAGGGGCATTGACAAGATGGATAAGAATGCACTTTTTCCTTCAGTAGAAGGGTTAGTAGATTTAATCCAAAGAGTAGAAGGTTGAGGATGAGGAGATTTGAGATTTTTTTTTCTTGGAGAGGTGGTGGGAGTCTGGAGCTCAGTGAAATTTCTAGCATGACTTGATTCTGCTCACGCCCACACATACACACCACACCACCCTCCCTTCCTGCAGGGCAAAATGTCACCCTCCAGCATCCACTGCATGTATGTACAAACAACTGATAAGCATTGAGCATCTCAAATGCATCTCACCCCACCAAATGCATCTTCTCCTCTCATTTACTTTCAGCTCTTGGAAAGGACTCTTATGTTCATGGCACCTTCCCACGTAATCACAGTAAGCTTAACCCTTACACATTCGCCACCTTCATTGAAGGCGTCTAATGGACCTTCCAGTAGAAGTTGTGATTCACAGGTACTTTCAATCAAGTTTGCTGCATTCACAGCTTGCATTGTTGTCTCCTTTACGTTGCCAAGTTCAGACTAGGTGACTGTTTTGTGGCTGTAGGAATGAGCCCACATCCCAGTTGCTTGTCACTACAATAAACCACTGCTCTCATGCAGAAATTGCAGCAGACCCAAGTCAGAAATGTTCCAGCAAAGCACATGCAAGCTGGAATAATACCTTTTTCCGCTTAATACGTTGCAGCCTTGAGGTCTCAACCTTGACTTGAATAACTTCAGAAACTGAACACTTTGTCTACCTTCTGTTTTTCTTAAATTCTCAACCATATCCTCCTCCTACCCCCCAAGTTAGCCATGTTTTGTTTACTTTGCACTTTGTAGCAAGGGCTAATCTCTCCCCTTACACCTTGAATTTACACCCCTGTTTTTCTTTACATCTTTTTTTCCTCAACCTCTTTGATTTTTGCATTGGGCCTCTATACCATCTGTCCTCTTGCTGCTCCTCTGCTCCTGCCAAAAGAATAAAGACTAACCACAACTTTCAATTCTGATGAAGAGGCATACCAAACTTCAAACACAAAGTCTGTTTCTCTCTCCACAGATGCTCCCTAGACCTGATGAGTTTCGCCAGTAGTCTTTTTCAGAATTTCACCAAAACTTTATCTTTATTGCGCATCTCTGTTTGATAAGCTTAACTTTCTGTGCTCCCTATCAATCACAAGTTTGAGCCAGCTGAAAATGTCATTACAAGTTGAGGAACAAGCTGGCCTTATTTTTTTTCTTGCATGACAGGAGCAGGTTGATACAGAGCGAGGATATGTTTGGAAGAGTTGTAGTTCAGTGTAGCATTGGCAAGCCTTTAAAGCTGGATGCTCACTTACCAAGTGTCAGATGATTGAAAACCTTCATCTTTAATCCTGCTTGAAAGCTTGGTTAAATAAATCTCAAAGAAACCTGTCTGCCGTCATCAAGAGGCAGGGAATTGATAGCAAACAATATTGGGGTGACTGCATTGTAAAACTTATGTTCTGTCTCTAAGAACCGCCCTGTGCTTCCAATTGCCTGCCACTTCGTTACCCCAGTGTGTCCCTATGCCAACGTTTCTTTCTCAGGCTTGCTGCAGTAATCCCGCAAAGCTGAATGCAAGCTGGAGAAACAACATCTCATCTTCCATTTAGGCACCTTTTATAGCTTTCAGGATTCAGTGTAGAATTCTACAATCTTAGAATATAAGTATCCCCTTTCTTATCTATTACCTACTTCAATACTGTAATGAAATAGGTTGCTTTCAATTTGGCTAATCCAATTTGTATTTGTTCCCATTATCTCCTATCTAGCTTCTCCTTTTCCTGTTATCAAAGATTTCTTTGTGTTCTAGATGTGAGTTTGTTCAATGAGCTGGAAGATTTGGTTTCACACGTTATGTCACCGTACTAGGTAACGCCATCGGTGAGCTTCCGGTGAAGTGTTAGTGTTATGTTTTGCTTTCTATGTGTATTTAGGTTTCTTTGGTTTGGTGATGGCGTTTCCAGTTCTTTTTCTCAGGATGGTAGATGGGGTCCAAATCGACGTGTGTGTTGATGGAGTTCCGATTGGAATGCCATGCTTCTAAGAATTCTTGAGCGTGTCTCTGTTTGAGAGAAGAGCAGAAGAAAATCACCTATACAGTGTATTCAAGAAGAATGGGTACCCAATAAACAGTCTGCCGATTTTCTCAGCAACAAACCCAAACAAAGAGACCATGCACCCAGGTACTCTAGCTACGCCAAAGATATCTCTGAAATGACTGCCACAGTACTCCAACCTCTTGGTATCATGGTAACCAACAACACACTAAAACTGCAACTAATGAACTTGAAAGACCCAATACACACAACAACCAATATAGACGTCACTTACAAAATATCTTGCATGGATTGTAAGAAACACTACATTGTTGAAACAGGCAGAAAACTAGCCATTGGATACGTCAACCAGCCACAAAAAGACATGACCCACTATCACTAGTATCCTTACAATCAGACAAAGAAGGACACCATTTTGACTGGGACAACACACCCATCCTAGGACAAACCAAACAGACACGCATGAGAATTCCTAGAAGCATAGCTTTCCAACTGGAAATGACATCACTGACCCAAAGAAACCTAAACACATAAATAGAAAGTGGGCCATAACACCAGTTCTTCACTGGAAGCTCACTGATGTTACTTAGTATGGTGATGAAACGTCTGTAACCAGACCTTCCAGCTCAGCGAGCAAACTCCCATCCAGAACCTCAACCTGAGTTAAAATCTCTTCAAAACTCACTAATTCCTTTGTGTGCCTACTCTTTTATTTTCTCTTTCTCTGGACTTCCCCTCTCATTGTCAGTTTAAATACCACTTTCCAAGTTGATTCTAGTTCTGAAAAAGGGCACTGGAATTAAAATGTTAACTCTGTTTTCCATCCACAGATGTTGCCAGCCTGTTGAGTTTCCCCTGCAATTTCAGTTTTTGCTTTTTCAGATGGCCACCATCTGCTTTCTTTTTTGTTTTATTCCACTATGGAATGATTCCTGTTTTTGTACATTGACTAGTATCTGTCTACCTACTTAACTTTCCAAATTTGACACTTCAGGTCTTTTAACTGCAAATAATATCAGTACTTTTGAGAATCTGACCCCCTTTAATTTTTGTACCTTTTGTCCTCCAGTGGAAAGCTTTAATTAACTGTATATACCACTGCTCAGAAAAGTTATGAAAGTATTTTTGTCCAGATATTTATTGATGGTGTGCAGTTTCTTTGTGGGGTCACCCCTCCGTGTTGTATGTATCCTCAAATGTTTGCTCGTGAAACCAGTTGCTGTTAAGAAAATGTGACCGGCCATTTGCAAACTTAAAGATCCCGTGAGCAAGCATGGTGAGTTATCGTTTTTTTGGTTATGTAAGTTGAGGGCTGAGTGTTGGCTCGCATGTTGGAAAAATTTCCTGCTTTTGGGGCTTGAACCCTCACTGACATAAAATCACTTGAGAACACGAAGTCAAGCAGATGCTTAAAGGGAGGCTTTTGTGCTTTTGAAAAAAAATGCCTTTGGATTTTCTGTCCTTTTGCACACTGTGGCTGATGGGTTACATTGTTTACTAGGTCCCAACAGTGTGTGACATACTACAGGTAGAATTGATTTGGTTGGTTAAGCTGTTGAGTTAATAAGAATTCTTTAAGTTCAAGATGTCAGTTTTAGTATTGTGGGATTTGAGATGTTTTAGTTTTGTATGCTTCTTACTTTTTGTATGCTTCTTCCTTTTTGTAGCCTTCTCTCTAACATTTTCTATTGTTCAGCATATAATTCACTAATATCATTTAAGCATGTATGCATTCCTAATTGCTCCTGGAGGGATTCACTCAATTGTCCCAGGTTTAGTGGGTGGGAGGTGGGTTAAATGTTGCGCAGTTAGACAATGATGTTGCTAGGATAAAGCACAGTGGTAGGCGTGTAATTTTTTTGTATTCTGTCTACTTGAAGCTGAAAAAACGCCCACTTATAGTTCTAGGTTATGCATAATGGAGATAGTGCTCCCTCCAGGCAGTTTTGAATTGTATATTATGCTTGTATGTGCAATTGCTATTAGCATTGTTACTGATAGAAACATTTGGCAGTATGAGTGAAGAATATCAACCAAGAAGCCCATCCACAACATTAATATCGCAGCCAAGCTACTCGCTTAAGATTAACTTTTATGTGGAGGACTTTTTTTTGTGCTGATGCTCCTGATCCCATTTCTGTTTTGTGTCCCTTTTACACAAGTTTGTTATCTTGAATTTGGTAGAACTGGAAGTCTCCGAAGCCAAGCTGCCTCTATGTTGCTTACTCATTGGTCAATAACTTCTAAATTCCCCACCTTTGACACAACCCTGAGAGTGGACTTTCCAAACTCAGTCCTTTTGTATTCTCAAGGGCAGCCTTTTATAGACGAGCACCATAGAATTCTATAACTTCTATAACATCTATGTACATTTCAATTCTACAGTTTTAATTTCACTGCCGTTGTAAAATATGCCTCCATTTCTATCATGGCATTTGGTTGATTGCTTTTTGTTTGTCAGTAGGAGCAGGATGGTATTCCGTAATTAAACCATGTGCTGACAACTTAAACACCATGGCAACAGTTAGTTATTCAGCTTTGTTCTGATGTGCAACCTGGCATTTCTAATGTTGATGCACATAGTTTTTGTTGTACTGATTCTGCCTTCACCTGATGTCCAATATATAGTAATTGGTAGTGGGGACTATGCCTTATTTAACCCTTCTTGGGCTGTGCACTAGATATCACGAAACAGGTACCACATTTCTTGCAATCATGGTTGATGATTTATGGTTCTAATCTGGTTAAAACAGTAATGACCCTGAGACAGAATTCTTGCTTCATGCGCTGGCAATTGTAGTTCTACGTGTCTCATGGTGGGCATTCACCTGCCTTCACTGAAGGCAGAAAAGCACTCATGTGACAAGACAACTTTAAACCATTTTAAATGAACTACTTGAATCAAACGAATAAAAGTTATTGCAGAGACCCATTCATGAAAGTCACGAAAGTGCAAATTCATCTGACCCCTGTGGGGACAATAGCACTTTTGGGCAAGCTAATCTTGAGCTTACTATTCTTAATTGACTGCCAAATAGTTCTTTATTGTAGTGCATTAACCAAACAGGGAGAAGAATCTATTAAAATAAAGCAGGGCCAGACTGTGGCGGTTTGGCCCACCAAGCTGTCAATAAAAATTATCAACTTGGTTGAAATAATTCCCTTTTGGGTGCAGGAGAAGTAAGCATCCAAATCATTAAGGTCAGCTTCTGCCAGATGCCTTGAATGAACCAATGTATCACTATTAGATGCTGTAAGGACATTACTGCCACAATGATGTATTGTTTACAAATTAACATTTCCAGATAGTTGTCAGCCATTTGGTTTCAAGACTGCTTTATTTAGGCAAAGTGTTGTTGTCTGAGAAAAAGTACTGTAAACTTAAAAGAAGCAAAATCTTTGCAGAGAACACCATAAGCATTGCTCAGAGGTTCCCTCTTTGGGCATCAAGGGAGATTTCTTCATTCTGAAGCTACAAGCATTAGTTGCTGCTTAATAATACACAGATCTCTGTGCGTTCAATAACATACAAAGTCGCAGATACAGTCACATAGGTTAGCTCTAGAAAAGGTAAGAGAGGTAGGCAAGTAGTGCAGGAATCTTCTGTGGCTCTCACTATTTCAAGCAAGTATGCTGTTTTGGAAAATGTAGGGGGTGATGGATTCTCAGGGGAATGTAGCATGAACAGCCAGGTTTCTGGTAGTGAGACTGGCTCTAATGCAATAAGGGGTATGTCGGCTTCCAAGAGATCGATGGTGTTAAGTGACTCTCTACTCCAAGGCACAGACAGATGTTTCTGTGGCCAGCAGCGAAAAATCAGTGGTGTGTTGCTTCCCTGGTGCCAGAATCAAGAGTGTCTCGGAGCGGGTGTAGAATGTTCTCAAAGGGGGGAGGGGCCAGCAGGAGGGCCACTCTGTACACATTGGAACCAATGATATAGGAAGGCAAAAGATTGAGGTTCTGAAGGGCGAACATAGAGAGCTAGGCAGAAATTTAAAAAGGAGGTCCTTGAGAGTAGTAATATCTGGATTACTCCTGGTACTATGAGCTAGTGAGGGGAGGAATAGGAGGATAAGGCCAATGAATGCAAGGCTGAGGAGCTGATGTATGGAGAGGGATTCATATTTTTGGATCATTGGAATCTCTTCTGACGTAGAAGTGACCTGTACAAGAAGGACAGATTACACCTGAATTGGAAGGGGACTAACGTACTGGCAGGGAGATTTGCTAGTGCTGCTTGCTCCTTGGGAGGATTTAAACTAGTAAGGAGAGGGGGTGGGGCCCAGGGGGATAGTGAGGAAAGAGATCAATCTGACACTGGTACAGTTGAGAACAGAAGTAATTCAAACAGTCCGGGCAGGCAGGGACAAAGCAGAGAACGAGGTAGGACTGATCATTTAAGCTGCTTTTCCAGAGCAACTCTGATTATCTGAATATCAATTATTCAAATATAGGATTATCCGAAGGAGATCTTGAGGTCCCGATAGAAACATTGCGCTGTTACAACCCTGATCGTGTCTTTTGTTTACAGGTACAATGATTAAAAACTGACTCTGCTCCCTGAAGTGCTGCCGAGAGCAGTCTGGGCACCATCTTCAAAATACTGGCCTCCTGCCCTTTTTTTTTTCCCCCTGCACTTTTTTGCCTGGAGATCTACACTGGTGTACCCTCAACCCCCCTTCACAGGATAATCTCTTCCACAATGTCCTGGACAGGGCAGAGGTGGAAAGTGTCAAAAGGCTGCAGTAAAAAGGTGTGTGTGTGCGCGCGCATGTGCACGCTATTTGGAGACTTAACTCACAAAGGCAGCAGCAGATTTACTGTTAGTGTACAGTCCGGCTGGGGGGTGGGAGGGGGAGGCTCATGCACGGTGTGCTGCTGCCTCGTTCTCTGAACGGGGAGCAGACTTCACAGTCCCAGAAGAAATCAATTAACCGAATATTCAACTACTTGAACGAAATACTGCCCATCCATCTCATTCAGATAATCGAGGCTGTTCTGTATTTCAATGCAAGAGGGCATGGTTAGGAACATGGGACTGGGATGTCATAGCAATTACAGGATGGCTCAAGGATGGATAGGACTGGCAGCTTAATGTTCCAGGGTGCAAATGTGACAGGACAGAAATGGAGGCAAGAGAGTAGGGCGAGTGGCATTTTGATGAGGGATAGCTTTGCAACTGTACTGAGAGGGGATATTTCCAGAAATATATCCAGGGAAGTTATTTGGGTGGAACTGAGAAATAAGAAAGGGGTGATCACTTTACTGGGATTGCATTGTAGACCCCCTAATAGTCAGTGGGAAATTAAAAACGCATTTGTCAGGTTATATGTAAGAATAATAAGTGGATATGGGAGGGGATGTTAACTTTCCAAACATCGACTGGGACTGCAATAGTGTTAAGGGTTTAGATGAAGTGGAATTTAAGTGTGTACAAGAAACTTTTGAGTCAGTATGTGGATGTACCTACTAGAGAAGGTGCAGAACTTGACCTAATCTTGGAAAATAAGGCAGGACAGGTGTCAGTGGGGGAACACTTTGGGGCCAGCGACTATGATTCCGTTAGTTTTAAAAGTAATGGAAAAGGATAGACCAGATCTAAAGGTTGAAGTTCTAAATTGGAGCAAGGCTAATTTTGATACTATTTGGTAAGGGTGGCATGGTGGCTCAGTGGTTAGGCACTGCTGTCTCACAGCACCAGGTTCCCAGGTTTGATTCCAGCCTCGGCGACTGTCTGTGTGGAGTTTGCACATTCTCCCTGTGTTTGCGTGGGTTTCCTCCGGTTTCTTCCCACAGTCCAACGATATGCAGGTCAGGTAAATTGGCCACGCTAAATTGTCCATAGTATTACGTGCATTAATTAGAGGGAAATGGGTCTGGATGAGTTACTGTTCAGAGGGACAATGTAGACTTGTTAGGCCAAATGGCCTGTTTCTACACTGAAGGTAATCTAATCTAATCCAATCTGATGTTATGAAATTATTTAAGGCTCCTTTTTCCTTTCTTTGACCTTGAGTAAATTTTAATCATTCAGTTGTATAAGTAAAAGAGTATGCTGGATACTGCCATCAAGGTTGAAGCAAGATAAAATGATGCCTACAGCTTGGATTAAAACCTGTTGCTCTTTAAAAAGTCAACAGGGGTAGATTGCTCTTCGGAGGGTCGGTGTGGACTGCTTTTATCCGAAGGGTCTGCTTCCACACTGTAGGGAATCTAATTTAATCTAATCTAAAAACTTTCAAAAGCTGACTGGGGTAGATGTTCACGGGTAGAGGGCTGGCTGGAAAATGGGAAGCCTTCAGAAGTGAGATAATGAGAGTTCAGAGACTGTATATTCCTGTTAGGGTGAAAGGAAAGGCTGGCAGGTGCAGGGAATGCTGGGTGACTAGAAAAATTGAGGATTTTTAAGAAAAAGAAGGAAGCATATGTCAGGTATGGATAGATCGAACGAATTTTGGAAGAGTATAAGACAATAGGAGTATACTTAGGGAAATCATGAGATAGCTTTGACAAATAGGGTTAAGCAGAATTCAAAGGGTTTTCAAAAATACATTAAGGACAAAAGGGTAACGAGGGAATGAATCGGGCCCTTCAAAGATCAGTAAGGTGGCCTTTGTGTGGAGTCATACGGGATGGGGGAAGATACTAAATGAGTATTTTGCATCAGTGTTTACTGTGGAAATGGAAGATATAGAATGTAGGGGAATAGTTGGTGACTTCTTGAAAAATCCTCATATTACAGAGGAGGTAGTGCTAGATGTCTTGAAACGTGTAAAAGTGGATAAATCCCCAGGACCTGATCAGGTGTACCCTAAAACTCTGTGGGAAGCTAGGGGCATGATTGCTGGGCCTCTTGCTGAGATATTTGTATCATTTGATAGTCACTGGTGAGGTGCCGGAAGACTTGACGTTGGGTAACGTGGTGCCACTATTTAAGAAAGGTGGTAAGGACAAGCCAGGGAACTATAGGCCAGTGAGCCTGACATTGGTGGTGGGCAAGTTGTTGGAGGGAATCCTGAGGGACAGGATGTACATGCGTTTGGAAAGGCAAGGACTGTTCAGTGATAGTCAGCATGGCTTTGTGCATGGGAAATCATGTCTCACAAACTTGACTGAGTTTTTTTTGACTAAGTAACTAAGGGATTGCTGAGGGCAGAGAGGTAAACATGATCTATACAGACTTCAGTAAGGCGTTCGACAAGGTTCCTATGGGAGACTGGTTAGCCAGGTTAATCTCATGGAATACAGGGAGAACTCACCATTTGGATACAGAACTGGTTCAAAGGTAGAAGAGACAGGACGATGGTGGAGGGTTGTTTATCAGACTGGAGGCCTGTGACCAGTGGAGTGCCACAAGGATCAGTGCTGGGTCCACTACTTTTCGTCATTTATATAAATGATTTGGATGTGAGTATTGAGGCATAGTAAGTTTGCAGATGCCACCAAAATTGGAGGTGTAGTGGTCAGTGAAGGAGGTTACCTCAGTACAATGGGATCTTGATCAGATGGGCCAATGCGCTGGGGAGTGGCAGATGGAGTATAATTTAGATAAATGTATGGTGCTGCATTTTGGAAAGGCAAATCTTAGCACGACTTGTGCATTTAATGGTAAGGTCCCAGGGAGTGTTGCTGAACAAAGAGACCTTGGAGTGCAGGTTCATAGCTCCTTGAAAGTGGAGTTGCAGGTAGATAGGATAGTGAAGAAGTCGTTTGGTAAGCTTTCCTTTATTGGTCAGAGTATCGATTACAGGAGTTGGGCGGTCATGTTGCGGCTATACAGGACACTGGTTAGGTCAATTTTGGAATATTGCATGCAATTCTGGTCTTTCTATTGGATTAATGTTGTGAAACTTGAAAGGGTTAAGAAAAGATTTACAAGGATGTTGCCAGAGTTGGAGCATTTGAGCTTTAGGGATGTTGTCCTGCTTCTTTGACCAACACGCCCCGCCCCGCCCCGCCCCGCCATGAGTTCTGTTCAGAGACGTGACTTCTGTCTCTTCTCTGGAATAGCAGTTTCTCAATGAATTGTATAGTCATTTTACAGGGAGGAACATCCACATAAGGCAACATAGATATTAATTGGGTGACTGTGGCAGTCAATGAGTATCAGTAGCAGACACCAAGCACCTTTTACTGTTATACAATGAATGTTCTTAATTTTTTTGATTGGAATTCATAAAATAGATATTTTTCCCCTTGTTAGCTGACCTTGCATTCTGAATGCTTCCAATATTGTTAAATGGCTTTACAAAATGACTGTGTTTTTCCACCTTGTTAACCCACTACCCTCACCTCCAGCACCTGATTGTTAATTGCAAGTTCTTATCTGATCTGAATCATGCTCAGCTGAACCTCTTAAGTTCTGAGTTTTGTGAAACTCTTTCCCTGCCTGCTTATACCCCTGCCTGCTTATACCCTATGCACATTCTCAGTGAGAAGTTGAATAGGCTGGGGCTGTTTTCCCTGGAGTGTCGGAGGCTGAGGGGGTGATCTTTTGAACTTTATATAATTGTGAGGAGGATGTATAGGGTAAATAGACAAGTCTTTTCCTTGGGGTGGGGCAGTCCAGAACTAGGGAGCGTAAGTTTAGGGTGAGAGAGGAAATACATAAAAGAGACCTAAGGGGGCAACCTTTTTCACGCAGAGGCTGATGCGTGTATGGAATGAGCTGCTAGAGGAAGTGGTGGAGGCTGGCATAATTGCAACATCTGGATGGGTATATGAACAGAAAGGGCTGAGAGGGATATGGGCCAGGTGCTGGCAGGCCGGACGAGATATCTGGTCGGCATGGACAAGTTGGACCAAATGATCTGTTTCCGTGCTGTACATCTGTATGACTCTATGACAAATCTGCGATTTGTTTTGATGCTGATAGTCACTGTCAATTATTTTTAAACTAAGTGTCTTAGGACTTGGAAAAAGTTGGTGCCCTTCATTTTTTTTAAGGAACAGTCTACAATTTGTGAATGTTTTCTTTGATCATAGTTTCTCCCTTTTGAAAATATGGGCTTCAGCTACAATAAGGTTCCGTAGGCATCTAAAAGGCCCTTCTTTATAGAATGTAATAACACAAGGAACCACTTTCATCAATTTCATACTCTTAAAAACAGTTGATACTTATTTCCTTTCCATATTTTCTAGTTTTTTCTTTTTTTTTTCCAAATTCTATTCCGATTTGGCTTCCACTATTCCTATTCAGTACGAAGTCCTTTAACCAACTTCATATCCATGTTCCAAACTAACATTATCTACCTTCATTTTATCAATAGGCTTTCCCTTTGGCATGTTACCAAACTCTTGTTGAAAATCCAGACACTTTATTTATTGTGTTTTGAGGAAAACGCCCAGTAATAAGGTAACTTGCCTAAATGTGTTCTGGCTATTCTTGATTGGGTTACATCTTCATACATAAGTATTAATTTTATGTTTATATTCTAGTCTATGGAAACTGACCCTTTACTGGTGTTGAGCTGTATAGTTCATAGTTTCTCAGCTTGTCCCTTCACCTTTCCACTAAAAGATTACTTTTACAGGTTTCTAATCCTTTGGTATAACTTCCACACAGCCTTGCTATTGAGTCGGCAGAAGTGGGTACTGCAGATGCTGGAGATTAGATGTTTCGGGCAAAAGCCATTCATCAGGAGGCTCCCTGGATGCTCCCTGGATGCTGCCAGACCCGCGGTGCTTTTCCAGCACCACTCTAATCTTGGCTCTTGCTCATTGGGTGTCAACTGTTCGAGAATTTGCTTTTCTTCTGTATTCTGTTCGATGCTACCAAAAACTTTGTGGTCTTATCTGTGGGCCAATTAGCTCATTACTTCACTTCATCCTTTTACATCCTTTGTATTCCCACACCCATAGATATCTGTAAAATTGGGATCCCTTATGAACGATGAGCTGGGTAATGTGGAACTTCCAAAGGATATTGATATGTTGGTAAAGCAGGCAAAGTAGTAGTCAGTGAAATTCAATGCAGAGGAATTTGAAGTGACACGTTTTGGGAGAAAGAACAGTGACAATATAGAACAAGAGATATGATTCTAAAGGGTTTGCATGAGCAGAGAGACCAGGGATACATTTGTGACAGTCAACGTGGATGATAGCACAAGTCGAGATCACAGTCAACGCATACAGTGCCCTGGGCTTTATTAATAAGCACGGAGTACAAGAACAAGGATTTTACTTAGATGAAACACTGGTTTGGCCTCAACTGGAGAATTTGCTCAATTCTACGTGCCATGCTTTAGGAAGGATTTGAAGAACAAATTCATAAGGTTTCCAAGGATAGATTTGAGAAATTGAGACTCTTTTCCTTAAAGAGTTGAGATTTTTTAGAGCTATTCAAATTCATTAATCATTTATGCAGACTAATCTGGAAAAGTGCTCTCATTGTTGAAAAGATCAAGAGCCAAAGGACACATTTAGGGCAGTTGATAAAAGAAGTAATTACAGTTTTTATAGAGTTGCAAAAAATGGTTGGTAACATGCCACATAATAGACTTGCCAACAAAGTTAAAACCAATGGATTAAAGGGGAAAGTAGTAGTATAGATGTGAAGTTGGCTGAATGACAGGCAATAGTGTTTTCTTTTTGGAGCTTGTGGAAACATAGTGGAGTCTCCAGGAGTTGATATTAATACTGTTGCTTTTGTTGATGTACGTTAATGATTTGGGTCTGCGTGACACAATTTAAATACTTGCAGATCATAGAATGGAACCATTAGGCCTGCCCTGTCTGCACCAGCATCTGAGCAATTCAGCTCATGCCCTCCTCCCTGTATCCTTGCACATTTTTACTTTTTCAGATAATGATCCCAGGTTCCTTCAGATGTGTCAAGTAAATCTGCCTTAATCACACTCCTATATGTTAACCGTGCTGTGCATGAAAACGTTTCTCCACTACTTTTGACAGTTACCTTTCAAATCTGTGTTGTCTTGTTTTTGATCCTGCTACTTAAATGAGCAGATTTTCCTTTTCTCCCGTCTGCAGCTTACTCATTCTTTTGAATAAGACTATCAAATCTCCTCTCATCTGCTTCTTCAAGGAACAGATTCCCAACTCTCCGAGCTGTCAGCTAAACTGAAGTTCTTCATCCCTGTAATGTTTCTCTGAACATTTTCTACACTGTTCACCTTGGCATATTCCGTAAAGTGTGCTACCCAAAGTAGTTGGCCAGTAGAGAGTGAGCCACTGTCCTATACAAGTTTCAGGCCCTCTGCTCCTGTACCTCCATCTACCATTCTACTAACTTACCTATGTCCTCTTCGTAGTTTACAATGTATCCGTGCTTTGTACCATCCAGAAATTTTGGAACTGTGCGCTAAGGTCAAGGCCATTAATATAATCATTAGGGCGAGTAGGCGTCCCCTGGGCATCTCTGCAACAAACCTTCAAGTCCAAAAAATTCATTAACCACTCCAGCTTCCTAATACTCAACTAATATTATTTCCATGTTGCTTCTGTTGTTTATATTCTGCACTACAGTAAGTCCCTGTTTAACATTTCCAAATATTACAATTTGTTATGAGCTGTATGGTTTTCATTGATAGATTTCAAGAAAGAAGTGGCTGGCAGATACTGATGAGACTTAGCAATGTATGACATAATGTATTTTTGTAGGAAGAATGGTGGGATAATATAAAATATACTATAATTCAATTCAGTGCAGAAACAGACTTGGGTATTTACTGTGAAAACACAAGAGGCCTGCCCACAAGAGTTTTAGATTAGGTTAGATTCCCCACAGTATGGAAACAGGCCCTTTGGCCCAACAAGTCCACACCGACCCTCTGAAGAGTAACCCACCTAGAACCATTCCCCTACCCAATATTTACCCTTTACTAATGTACCTCACACTACAGACAATTTAGCATTGTCAATTTACCTGACGTGCATGTCTTTGGGTTGTGGGCGGAAACCCATGTAGACAGTGGGAGTATCTACAGAGACAGTCACCCGAGGCTGGAATTGAACCTGGGTCTCTGGCGCTGTGAGGCAGCAGTGCTAACCACTGAGCCAACGTGCTGCTCTGTATGTGGAGTGTTGAGGTAGTGGCAAGGAGTTTGCCTACAAACATGCTGTCTGTGAAAGAAAATGAAAACTCAGTGACCAGAAACATTCACTATGGCTACTTAAAATGGACTGATCTTGCGCAATAAGCCCTCTGAGCTCCATCTCCACCTGTTGATTCATACTCCTTCCTGCCACCCCACCTTCAGCATATATACAAAGCTTTTTCTGAACTAAATCAGTTTTGAAGAGTCACTGCATCCAAAACGTTAACTGTTTTCTTTTGACAGATGCTGCCAGACCTGCTGAGCTTTTCCAGTGCTTTTTTTTTTTGGAGATATTAGAATGCTATTTTCCAATCATTTACATTCCAGTTTTCCCAGAACTATGACGCTGTGACAACCTTTCCAGTCTCCATTCTCTACATTAAGAATTAAAGCATAGTCAAATAGGCTGCATAAATAGTTGCCAATCACCAGCTATTATGACTCATTTTCAATTTGACTGACATCACCTGTTATGATCTCTGTTTCAACTTCAATCTGAACATTTAATTTGAAAATAGAGGAAAGGTTTGTTTGGTATAGGTCAAGCATGGAGCAGTGAGGATGGAAAACCTGTGATAAGCCTTGTATGAATGAGAAGTGCTAGGGGAGATTTAAATGGGATCACTTAATGTTGTACCAGTAATCTAGATTAGTTTAGATTCCTTACAATGTGGAAACAGACCCTTTGGCCCAACAAGTCCACAGTGACCCTCTGAAGAGTAACCTCCCCTCCCCTCCCCTCCCCCCACCACCCCACCACCGGCCTAACACCTATGGACAATTTAGCATGGCCAATTCTCCTGACCTGCACATCTTTGGAAAGTGGGAGGAAACCGGAACACCCACATAGACACAGAGAATGTGCAAACTCCTCACAGACATTCGCCTGAGGCTGGAATCGAACCTGGGACCTAGCGCTTTGAGGTAGCAGTGCTAACCAATGAGCCAACTTGTAAGTGAGCAAATATAAAAATATTCAAATATTTGGATCCTCTTCTGTATCTTTTTACCGTAGGTTGGTTTCACTGCTCAGGATAGAGTTTTATCGTTCACTCTTATTTGAGTTGTAAAACACTAGAGCTGTGGCTTTCACACATTTCTGTATGGGCGAAGGCTTGTTGCTGCACACCATCTGTCATCCTGCTGTCCTGAATTGTGAAAGAGAAGTGTTGACTGAAGGCAATAGCATTATTAATATGACACAACTTTCAGTTGGTTTGGAGGAATAAGTAGCGTAGTGGTAATCAACAAAATGCTAAAGGTACTTGTAGAATTGACTTATTTAATGGCATTGGAAAGGTTTGCATGATTCTCTTTAAAGATCTACATCAGGAAATGTGAGATAATAAATGAATATTTCATGTCCGTTTTTACTGTGGAGAAAATAAATGGAAGCAGGAGAACTCCAATATTGATGTTTTGAAAACTGCTCATGTTACAGAAGAGGAAGTGCTGGAAATATAAAGGTGGATAAATCTCTTGGACCAAATCTCACTTATCCCAGGATGCTGTGGGAAGTTAGACAGGAAATTGTGGGGCTTCTTGCAGAAATATTTCTATACATATAGGTGAGATTCTGCATGACAGGAGAGTGGCTAATGTTGTATCTTTGTTTAAGGGATGTTAGAAGCTTGGGAACTAGAAATCTGAAAGTATGACTTTGGGTAGGCTGTTGGAAGTGACTTTGAAAGAATGGATTTATATGCATTTGGAGAGGCAAGAAATGATTAGGGATAGTTAGCATTGTTTTGTGCAAGAGAAATAGTGTCTCTCAAATTTGATCATTTTTTGAGGAAGTAACAAGAAGATTGAGGGCAGAATGGCAGACAATGTTTATTTGAACTTCTGCAAAACC
Organism: Chiloscyllium punctatum; assembly: GCF_047496795.1. Lineage (NCBI taxonomy): Eukaryota > Metazoa > Chordata > Chondrichthyes > Orectolobiformes > Hemiscylliidae > Chiloscyllium > Chiloscyllium punctatum. Next base: position 80,372,498 of record NC_092751.1, read on the forward strand.
TTTGTCAAAGTTCCACATAGTAGACTAATTAATCAAGTTGGATCATGTGGGATTCAGAGTGAGCTTGCTAATTGGTTGCAAAATTGGCTTAATAGCAGGAGACAATGATTGTGGAGGGTTGGATTTTAGACTGTGGCCAATAAGGATTGGTGCTGGGTCCACGTTTGTCATTCTCTCAATGATTTAAGTGAAAATATAGAAGACATTGTTAGTATGTTTGAGGATGACATCAAAATTGATACAGTGGACATTGAACATCATCTAAGATTACAAAGAAGTCTTGATCAATGGGCTAAAGAATGGCAGGTGGAGCTTAATTTGGATAAATACGAGATATTGTCTGTTTTTACCAAAATGCAGGGGCAACACTACAGTTAAAAGTGGGCCCTTGGGTAGTGTTGTAGAACAGAGATCTAGAGGTTCAAGTACATGACTCTTTGAAGTGTGCGTCACGCCTCGGGTGTTTAAGGAACTTGTCTTCATTACTCACTCCTTCTGAGTATAGGAGCTAGAGCGCTATGATGAGGTTGTGCAAGATATTGGTGAGGCCTCTTCTACAGTACTGTGTCCAGTTCTGGTCAGCCTATTATAGGAAGGATATTAAGCTGGGGAGGGTTCAGAAGAGATTTACCCGGATGATGCTGGATTTGTAGCATTTAGGTTATCAGGAGAGACTGGATTGGCTTGGACTTTTTACTTCCTTAGAAGGTGGGAGGTTGAGAGTTGAACTTAGAGGTTTATAAAATCATGAGGTATAAATAGAGTTGATGGTAGTTATCTTAAAAACATAAGAACTAGGAGCAGGAGTAGGCCATTGGCCCTTTGAGTCTGCTCTGCCATTCAATAAGATCATGGCTGACCTTTTCATGGTTCAGCTCTGCTTATCTGCCCTCTCACCATAACCCTTAATTCCTTTATTGTTCAAAAAAAATCTGTCTTGGTTTTAAAAACATTTACTGAAGTAGCATCAAATACTTCACTGGGCAGGGAATTCCATAGATACACAACCCTCTGGGTGAAGAAATTCCTTCTCAATTCAGTCCTAAATCTGCACTCCTAATTTTGAGGCCATGCCCTCTTGTCTTAGTTGCATTTGCCAGTGGAAACATCCTCTCTATATCTAGCTTATCTATTCCTTTTATCATTTTATGTTTCTATAAGATCCCCCTTCATTCTTTTAAATTCCAATGAATGTAATCCCAGTCTACTCACTCTTTATAAATCAAAACCCCTCCGCTCTGGAAATAATCTCCTCTGTACCCCCTCTCGTGTCAGTACCTCCTTTGTCAAGTAAGGAGACCAAAACTGCATGCAGTACCCTCAGTGTGGCCTTGTCAGCACCCTATATAGCTGCAGCATAACCTCCCTGCTTTTAACCTCGATCCCTTTAACAATGAATAGACAAAATTCTGTTTGCCTTCGTAATTACTGTTGCACGTGCAGACCAACCTTCTGTGATTCATGCGCAAGGACACTCAGGCCCTGCTGCACAGCTGCATGCTGCAATTTTTTTACCATTCAAATAATAGTTCTTTTTACTGTTATTCCTATCAGAATGGATGCCTTCACATTTAGTAACATTGCACTCTATCTCCCAGACTCACATCTGCCCATCACTTAAAGTACCTATGTTCATCTGCAAAGTTTCAGTCCTCTGCACATTTTGCTCTGCCACTCGTCTTCATTTCGTCTGCAAACTTTGACACACTGCACGTGGTCCCCAACTCCAGATCATCTATGTAAATTGAGTAATTGCAGTCGTAACGTAGATCCCTGAGGCACACCAGCAGTTACTGATTGCCAACCAAAATAGCACTCATTTATCCCCACTCTTTGCTTCCTGTTAGTTAACCAATCCTCTGTCCATGCTAATACTCTACCTGTAACACCATGCATATTTACCTTATGCAGCAGCCGCTTGTATAGCACCTTGTTGAAGGCCTTTTGGAAATCTATGTCCACCGCATCTACTGGGTCCCCATTGTCCACCATGTTCATAATATCTTTATTGAATTCCAAAAGATTAGTCCTTCATGTCCTTCATGAACCCATGATGCGTCTGCCTAACTGGATAATTTCTGTCTAGATGCATGACATTATAGGTGAAGTATTAGCACGGATAGAGGATTGGTTGACTAAGCAAAGATGGGGAAATTCAAGACCAGGGAGTACATTAAGGTGAGAGGAGAGAGAACTAAAGACATGAAAGGCAAATTTTTTAAGAGGGTGGTTTGTGTGTTGAATGAACTGCCAGAGGATGCGATGGATGAGGGTACAATTACAATATTTTAAAAGATATTTGGACAGGTGCATGAATAGGAAAGAATTGGAGGGATATTGGTCAGGCACAGGCAGGTGATTTAGTTTAGGATTTTGGTCGGCATGGACTGGTTGGACCGAAGGGTCTATTTACGTGCTGTATGACTCTTAAGATGACTGGCAGATGTCTTTTCTATTAGGCTGGGAAATTTTAAGATAAGGTGGCATAATTTTAAGGTGAGAGGAGAAAGTTTTAAAGAAGGCATGAGGGGCAGTTTTTCGAACGGTATATGTGTGGAATGAACCTCCACAGGAAATGGTGCATGCGGGTTACAGTTAGGACATTTCTTAAAAAAAAAATTAGAAGTTTAAGAATAAGAAATATTTGGTGGGATATAGACCACTCACAGGCAGGTGGGGCTAGTTTAATTTGGGATTATGGTTGGCATGGACTAGTTGGACCAGAAGATCTGTTTCTATGCTGTATGACAGTAGGATGCTCCTACCAGAGCTCCTCTGCTCCACCTGTTCGTTTTTGTTTTGTTTCTTTTTTTTCTTCTTTAGCAGTCCCGGAGCAGCACGAGGGGAAACCCGGGTCCCGGAGCAACGCAACTTGCCTTGGTGCAGCTGTGTGTCAGTGTGGAGGGGACTGGAGGCTTGGCGTGGACCAGGGCAGTTGTTGGACTGGGGCCTGGCACGGGTGATCAGACCACGTGCTGAGTTGCTGCTATTTGACTGTAAGGTCAATCTTTTGGCTGTTCTAACGACCTGATTTCTAATTTTTTTTAGACACTAATGTTACTACTTTTTCTTATTCCTCTTTTGTATCTAAGATTTGTACCTTGGTACTAGAACCTAAGATGGTGTCATTAAAATCGGCCATTGTAAAAGCTTTTCACTGTGTGCCTGTACTACAGTACATGTGACAATAAAGGATATTCTATGATCCCAGGGTGCAGAGCCCCCAGTCAGAAGTCATATAGCTCTAATTCAGTTTGCTGTCTCAATTTAATATTGCAAAGGGAAAATCAAGATGTTTCATTTCAAGCAGACGTCTAGTTATTATTTCACATCTTTGTACTTCGCTGCCTTTGTAATTACATAGTGTACAGTTTCCACAAAAGATAGTGGAGGTGTTTGGGCTTTGAAAAGTAATCGCTGGTGGATACATCAACACAAATATCAAATGTCATGTCCTGGCTATTTGTAATTTTAGAGTAATTATTTATGTCAGCAACATGTGTAAAGGTAATGAAATTAATTTTGATCTTGATCCTTCTCTATGATTTGGGATCAGTTAGGACAGGCTGCAGCGTGAAATTCAAGTTGCTGATCTGTGACCGAGATGAATACTGTGGTCAATAAAAGCGAGAGTAATTCTTTCACTGGATGTGGGTGTCTTTGGAGAAAAGTATGGCCAGCTGCAGAAGTCTTTGACCATAAGATATAGAAACAGAATTAAACCATTTGGCCCATTGAGTCTGTATCATCATTCAATCATAGATGGTTTGTTTCTCAACCCCATTCTCTTGCCTTCATTCAATACTTCTTGGTCCCCTTACAAATCAAGAATGTATCTGTCTCTGTTTTAGCTATAATCAATGGTTTGACCTGCACAGCCTGAAGCAGAGATAATCCACCATTTGAAGTGTCGCCTGCCTATGGAGCATAAGACCTCAGCAATTTTAATGCAGTGCTGTAATGTGAATAGGGACTGAAAGTTATGAGTGAGAGGAAATTTTTGCTTTGGTTAGTAGAGGCTCCTGTGTTTACAGTTTAAATTAGGATTGACTTTGTATGAGCTTGCAGCACGAAAAAAGGCCATTCAGACCAACTCGTTTATTTTGCACCTGTACCTTCTCTCATATCTGTTTTTTTCATCTTAGCATTTTTTTCCCTATTTCTCCATGCTTATTTAGTTTAGCCCTTTATGCCTCAATGCAGTTGTGCTCCACTCCTTGTGATAGAATGTTTTATGTTGTTTGGTTTATTTTGTTCCTGAGCCCCTATTGGATTTACACGTAACTTTGAATTTATTGACTGAAGGACAATAAAAAGTTAACTTTTTTCAGAAGATGTAGCACTATATAATATAAAAATCCTTTTAATAGGTATTGGCAGTCTCTGCCTTGTGTTTGGAAAGGATCTGTATGACGAATAGCAATATGACAGCATTGCTGTAGTAGCAATTCACACATGGCACTGAAATCCTTTAGAGCAAGTTGGCACCAAATCCATTCAACTTAGACAAGTCAGAGCTTGACAGTGTGCAGCAATGCATTTCCACTGTTATTTTTTTGATTTAGACAGGTGTAATGTTTAGCAGAGTCTTTAGACAAAGTGAGAGCTTGAGAACTGGTTGACAAAAAGTTAATTTGTGACCATTTTCAGAATTGATTAAGCATTGCTGCTTAAACTTGCCATCCTATAGATGCCTCTGGTAACTTAGTTCTGATTCTATTTTACTTGCACTATTAATTGTTGAGTGTGGATTGGCCATTCATGTTGGGAAGTAGCAGACAGAGCACTGGGTTTTGGCATTTGCCTGACAGTTAATGTCCTTGAGTAGAACTTGAGCAATCTCAATCCATTTGCTTCTGTGCAGCATAAAGCCGAAGTCTAAACAGTTTTATATTCCCAGTTAACATTACAAATGGAAGAGTGCTGTAATAGTACAGCAGCTGCTTGACCATATACAGTAGTTGGGTTGAGGTACATTAATGGTAAAGAGGAGGTGGTTTTACTCTACTGCACTTACTATGAGTCTGCCTAAACTGTGAAGCACTGCATTAATTGGCACAAAGCTCTTGCAATGTAATAAGTTCCAGGTGTGAAAAAATCATGTCACCAATCAAATTGTACAAATTAAATTCTGCCATCAAATAGAATAGGTTTGGAAGTGATCAAACAACTTAAGACTGAGTACGTATGAGACATATTGGGCATTAACAACTGCAGAATTGTATTCCAGCACTCGTCCTGTCCTGGTCTTTCCTCCACTACCACTAGTCGGGAGACCAACCCTGATTCAATGAAGAGCACAGGGAAGCTATGCCAGGAAAAACACCAAAAATGAGGCGTCAACATGTTGAAGCTACAATCCAAGACTAAGGCATGTGAAGTGCTTTAGTGGGCGGCACGGTGGTTAGCACTGCTGCCTCTCAGCGCCGGAGACCCAGGTTCAATTCCTGCCTCAGGCGACTGACTGTGGAGTTTGCACGTTCTCCCTGTGTCTGCATGGGTTTCCTCCCACAGTCCAAAGATGTGCAGGTCAGGTAAATTGGCCATGCTAAATTGCCCGTAGTGTTAGATAAGGGGTAAATGTAGGGGTATGGGTGGGATGCACTTCGGCGGGTCGGTGTGGACTTGTTGGGCTGAAGGGCCTGTTTCCACACTCTAATGTAATCCAAAAATCTAATCTAATCTTTAGAAGCAAGTGTTGGACAGAGCTGAGTGTTTCCGCAAGCGCTGGACCACTGGATCCTGCCCCAACCGGTCATGGACAGTGGTAGATATATAAGCAACTCCATGGAGGAGATGGCTCTGTGCATATTCTGGTCCTCAAGGTGGGCCCCACCATGTTTCACAAGGTAGAGCTGATGCATTCATTGTAATGTTCAGTGAGAAGTGTTGAGTGGAAATTGACCTCGGTCACCGCCTCTGAAGATCTCAAGCCTCACAAATGTCAGTCTTCAGTCAGTGTGATTCACTCAATATGATATAAAAGGTATCAGATGCTGCAAATGCTGTAGACCCTGGCAATTGTACAGAAATAATGTTGAAGACTTATGCTGAGGAACTTCCCATTCCCCTGACCAGCTGTACCAAGACAGCTGCAACACTGGCATTTATCAGGCAATGTGAAAAATTGTCCCAGGTGTCCCCTGTCCACAAAAGGCAGGACAAATGCAGCCAAACCACTTACCACATCAGTACTCCATTCATGATCACCAATCAAGTCATGGAAAGGGTCAGCAACAAGTCTATCAAGCAGCCCTTGGCTAGTAACAACAAACTGAGTGAGTAGTTCTCGGTTTGTGCTCCTCCAGGACTATTTAGTGCTCAGTTCAGCAATGGATAAAAAGATCTTGAGGGGTAGGCTTGCCTGCTGTTGACACCAAGATTACATTTGACAATTGTGGTATCAAAGAGCCTTTGCAAAGTTGGAATCATTTGGAAACACTCTGGCTGGTGCTAGATCTAGCACAAAGGAAAGTGATGGTTGGAGGTTAATTCTGTCCGCTCCAGAACATCTCTGCAGGAATTCCTCTGGGTATTATCTGAATCCTAGCCATCTTCATCTGCTTCACCTTTGCTCCATATTAAGATCAGAAGTGAAGGTGTTATGTTCAGCACTGTTTGCACCTCCCCTTCGTTAAGGCAGTCTTTGTCCAAATACAGCAATACCTTTACCATATCTAGCTTGGCCTGACAAATGGTTAATAACATTTGCACTTCATTGATGTCAGACAATGATTATGTCCAACAGGAAATGAAAATGATTGAGGGCAGAGCGGTGGAACTGATTGAAATGGACTTCAGTGAGCTGTTCGACAAGGTTCCTCATGGTAGACTGGTTAGCAACGTTAGATCGCATAGAATAGAGGGAGGACTGTGACCAGCAGTGTACCATAAGGATCAATGCTGGGTCCTCCGCTTTTCATCATTTATGTAAATGATTTGGATGGGAACATAGGTGTAGTTAGTTGCAGTTGACATCAAAATTGGAGGTCTTGTGGACAGTGAAGAAGGTTACCTCGGTACAATGGGATCTTGATCGGATGGGCTGAGGAATGGCAGATGAAGTTTAATTTAGACAAATGTGAGGTGCCTGCTTTTTGGAAAGGAGATGGGGAGATACCAAATGAGTATTTCGCTTCAGTGTTTACTGCGGAGGAGGACATGGAAGATATAGAATGTGGGGAAATAAATGGTGACATCTTGAAAAATGTCCATATTACAGTGGAGGAGGTGCTGGATGTTTTTAAAATGCATAAAGGTGGATAAATCCTGAGGACATAATTAGGTGTACTCTGCAAGTCTGTGGGAAGCTAGGCAAGTGATTGCAGGGCCCCTTGCTGAGATATTTGCATCATTGATGGTCACAGGTGAGGTGTCAGAAAACTGGAAGTTGGCTAACACGGTGGTAAGGAAAAGCCAGGGAACTATAGACTGGTGAGCCTGACGTTGGTGTTGGGCAAGTTATTGGAGGGACACCTGAGGGTCAGGTATTTGGTTCCAGTCTGGCTCAATGTCCTAAGGGGTGCTTTTGCTAACGCTGTTGGGGACGGTTTAAACTAAAATGGTAGGGGGGTGGGAACCAAATGAGATGGTTAGTGGACAGTAAGGAGATAGTAACTAAAACCTGGAAGGAACTTGATAATGAAGTCAGCATGTATAAAGGGAAAGTAAGCAGGGAGCAGATGATGAACGCAAAGGAACACATGGCCTGAGGTGTATTTGTTTTAATACAGACAAGTAAAGTAGGTAATGCAGATGAACTTAGGGCTTGGGTTAGTACCTGTGAGTATGATATTGCTATTACTGAGACTTGGTTGAGGGAAGGGCATGATTGGCAACTAAATATGCCAGGATATAGATGCTTAATGTGAGATAGAAAGGGAGGTAAAAGGGGTGGAGTTACATTACTGGTCAGAGGATATCATAGCAATGCTGAAGGAGGGCACTATGGAGGACTCTAGCAATATGGGCAGAGTTCAGAAATAGGAAGGGTGCAGTAACACTGTTGGGGCTATACTACAGGCCTCCCAACAGCGAGTATGAGATAGAGGTTCAAATATGTAGACAAATTATGGAAAGATGTAGGAGCAACAGGGTGATGGAGATCGGTTTTAATTTTCCCAATATTGTCTGGGATTCACATAGTATTAGAGGTCTAGATGGAGCAGAATTTGTAAGGACCATCCAGGAGGGTTTTACAGAGCAGTATGTAAAAAGGCTAACCCAGGAAGGGGCCGTACCGGACCTGGTATCTGGGGAATGAGCATGGCCAGGTGGTTCAAGTTTCAGTAGGGGATTACTTTTGGGAGTAGTGATCACAGGTTCGTAAGTTTTAGAATACTCTTTTTGACAAAGATGAGAATGGTCCTAAAAGAAGAGTGCTAAATTAGGGGAGGCCAACTATAGCAAAATTCGGCAGGAGCTGGGGAATGTGGGTTGGGAACAGCTGTTTGAAGGTAAGGGTGAAATTTTTAATGAGTACTTTGCATCAGTATTCACCATGATGGATGTTGAGGTTAGGGATGACATGATGGATGTTTGATTATGCTAGGTCAAGTCAGGTGTAAGGAGGGAGGAAGTGTTGGGTATTCTAAAAAGCATTGAGGTGGACAAGTCCCCATGTTCAGATGGGATCTATTCCAGCTTATTGAGGGAAGTGAGAGGGGAAATAGCTAGGGCCTTAACAGATATCTTTGCAGCATCCTTGAACCCAGGTGAGGTCCTGGAGGACTGGAGAATTGCTAATGTTATCCTCCTGTTTAAGAAGGGTAGCAAGGATAATCCAAGTAATGATAGACTGGTGAGTCTGACTTCACTGGTAGGGAAGCTGCTGGAGAAGATGCTGAGGAATAGGACCAATTACCATTTGGAAGAAAGTAGGCTTATCAGTGATAGGCAGCATGGTTTTGTGCAGGGAAGGTCATGTCTTACCAACTTAATAGAATTCTTTGAGGGAGTGACAAAGTTGATTTGATGAGAGGGTTGTAGATGTCATATACACGGACGTCATTAAGGCTTTTGGTAAAGTTCCCTATGGTGGGCTGATGGAGCAGCTGACGTCGCATGGGGTCCAGGATGTACTAGCTAGATGCACAGAACTGGCTGGGCAACAGGAGACAGTAGTAGTGGAAGGGAGTTTCACAAAATGGAGAACTGTGACTAGTAGTGATCCGCAGGGGTCCGTGCTGGGACCACTGTTGTTTGTGATGTGCATAAATGATTTGGAGGAAGGTATAGGTGGTCTGATTAGTAAGTTTGCAGATGACACTTACATTGTGGAGAAGCAGGTAATGAAGGGGACTGTCCGAGAATGCAGCAGAATACAGATAGATTTGAGTTGGGCAGAGAAATGGCAGATGGATTTCAATCCGGGCAAATCTGGGCAAAAAATTGGAAGATCCACTTAGAGTGAACTATATGGTACATGGAAAAGCCCTGGGCAAAATTGATGTACAGAGAGACGTGGGTGTTCAGGTTCATTGTACCCTGAAGGTGGCAACTCAATAGTGGTCAAGAAGGTATGCTTTCCTTCATCGGGTGGGGTATTGAGTGCAAGAGTTGCTAGTATCATGTTACAGTTGTTATAGGACTTTAGTTTGGCCACATTTAGAATACTGTATCCAGTTCTGGTCGCCATATTACCAAAACAACGTAGATTTTTTTTGGAGAGGGTGCAGAGGAGGTTCATCAGGATGTTTCCAGGTATGGAGGGTGTTAGCTATGAGGGGAGGTTGAATAGATTAGGATTATTTTCATTAGAAAGAGGAGATTGAGAGGAGACCTGATTGAGGTCTACAAAATCATAGACAGGGTGGACAGCAAAAGCTTTTTCCCAGAGTGGGGACTCAATTACGAGAGGTCCCGGGTTCAAGGTAAGAAGGGAAAAGTTTAGGGAGATATGCATGGAAAATTCTTTACACAGAAGGTGGTGGGTGCCTGGAACCCGTTGCCAGTGGAGGTGGTAGAGGCGGGTCCGATAGCATAATTTAACATACATCTAGACATGTACATGAATGGGCAGGGTGCAGAGGGATGCAGGTCCTCAGAAAATAAGTTTATATAGAGGATCTGGATCAGTGCAGGCTTGGAGGTTCCTCTGCTATAATTTTCTTTTGTTCGAGGAAAGGGACTGGTTAGGGATAGTCACCATGGTTTTGTGCATGGGACATTGTGTCTCTCAAATTTGATTGGGTTTTTTTTGGAAGAAGTAATGAAAAGGGCAGAACGGTGGACTTGAACTATATGGACTTCAGTATGGTATTTGACAAAGTTCCTTATGGCAGACTGGTTACTAAGGTTAGATCACGTGGAAAAGAGCCTGAACTAGCCATTTGAATATGGAACCGGCTCGAAGATAGAAAACCGTGGGTAGGGGTGGGGTGTTGCTTTTCAGACTGGAGGCCTGTGGCCAGATATGTGCCACAAGGATCGGTGCTGGGTCTGCTACTGTTTGTCATTTATATAAATGATTTGGATATGAACATAGAAGGTAAAGTTAGAAAGTTTGCAGATGGCACCAATGTTGGACCTGTAGTAGACAGTGGTAAAGGGTTACTTCAGTACAACAGGATCTTGATCAGATGGGCCAATGGGTCAGGGAGTGGCAGACGGAGTTTAATTTAGATAAATGTAAGGTGCTATGTTTAGGAAAGGCAAATCAGAGCAGGGCTTGCACATTTAATGATAAAATCCTGGGGATCGTTGGTGAACAAAGCGACCTTGGAGTGCAGGTTCATTGTTGCTTGAAAGTGGAGTCTCTGGTAGATAGGATAGTGAAGAAGGTGTTTAGTATGATTTCCTTTATTGATCAGAACATTGAGTATAGGAGTTGAGAGGTCTTGTTGCGGCTGTACAGGACATTGGTTAGGCCACTTTTTGGAATATTATGTGCAATTCTAGTCTCCCTCCTATTGGAAGGATGTTGTGAAACTTGTAAATCTTTTCTGAACCCTTTCAAACACGTTGCCAGAGTTGGATGGTTTGAGCTACATGGAGAAATTTAATAGGCTGGTGCATTTGAGGCTGAGGGGTGACCTTATCGGGACTTATAAAATCATGAGGGCATGGATAGGGCTTCCAGATCTAGAGAGCATTGGTTTAAGGTGAAAGAAAAATTTAGAGGGGACCTAAGGGGCAATGTTTTGACACAGAGGTTGGTGTGTATGGAATGAGCTGTCAGGACAGCATGGTAGCTCAGTGGTTAGCACTGTTACCTCACGGCGCCAGTAACCCGGTTCAATTCCAGCCTCAGGTGACTGTGTGGAGTTTGCGCATTCTCCCAGTGCCTCTGTGGGTTTTCTCCGGGTGCTCTGGTTTCCTCCCACAATCCAAAAATGTGCAGGTTAGGTGAATTGGCTATGCTAAATAAATAGCCCATCGTGTGTTGGGATATGTAGGTTAGGTGCATTAGTCTGGGGTAAATATAGAGTAATGGGGAATGGGTTTAGGTGGGATGTCTTCAGTGTGTCCATGTGGACTTGTTGGGCTGAATGGCCTGTTTCCACACTGTAGGGATTCGAAGGAAGTAATTGGGACTAGATTGGGGTGGGGTATCTGATTGGCATGGACGAGTTAGACTGAAGGGTCTGTTTACATGCTGTACATCTCAATGACTCTGACTCTTTAAGTGGTGGAGGCTGGTACAAATGTAACATTTTAAAAAGCATTTGGATGGGTATATGAATAGGAAGGGTTTAAAGGGATATGGGCGAAGTGCTGGCAAATGGGACTAGATTAGTCCGGATATCTGGTTGGCATAGGCGAGTTGGACCAAAGGGTCTGTTCCCGTGCTGTATGTCTCTATGACTCTATAACAGATGTTTTAACGGACATTCGTAAAAAAAAACTTTAACATGATTAGTATTAGATTTTAATATTAGTTTTCAACACTTAGGTGATTATGCTCAAGTCAGTCCCATCATTCATCTCAACTAATATGATTAACTGGTCATTGATGTCATTGTTATTTTGTTTGTAGATTCATATTTGTCTTGTTTACTGACAAAGCAGCAGTGATGTTAATTTCAAAACAGTTTGCTGTGAGCTGCTTTGGTATATGAAAGAGTGGCTGCATTAATACGATTCTTTTTGTTTCTTTTCCATTTGAGTCAATGGCCGCTGATGTTGATTAGACACTGGCATGAAATTCTCCATCTTTTGGATTTTCAGGTCCCGCGCGAAACCAAATCCTCAAATTGCCAAAGTACAAAACAGTTCCAAATTCAGGACTACATTTTCACATGGCTGCAGAGGTCACAAACAGGTTTGTGTCGTGGGAATTGATGTCTCTTGGGAGGCGATAGTGCAGTGCTAATGTCACTGGACTAGTAATCCAAAATTTAAGGTAAATTTTCAGGGGAATGGGTTTGAATCTCTCAATGGCCAGTGGTGAAATTTATATCCAATAAAAAATTTGAAATTGAAAAACGGTGACCATGTAATCATTAGTAATTGTCATGGTTCGTTAATGTCACTTTTGGAAGGAAATCTGCCATCCCTAACTCCTCTGGACTTCATACCCATAGCAATATGGTTGACTCTTAACTGCCTCTTGGAAATTAGGAATAGGTAATTAATGTTGACCCAGCTAGCGATGCCCACATCCCAAGAATAAAAAAATTTTGGGGATGATGCATTATTTTTGCTGCTGTATAATTTTGCACCTTGTAAATACTACTGATATCAAACCAAAGCTAAACAATAGTCCTGTATTGAAGTACATCTATTTGTCTCATTTAATTCTACTGATGATAGTTAGAACAGCCAGTCCTTTTGCACTATGCAGACTCTGAAAATTATGCAGAAGCACTTGAGGTCACATTAATGTGCATGCAGAGGCTGTCAACACTGATTCAGGAAAATAAATTTACAGAGATTGGTGGAATAGTCAGGTACCATTACTATTTCTGGACTGAGGGTGCAGGAATAGACCCTTAAAAGGAAGTAATGGTAATAGTGGGCTCTTGCCAACTGCCAATGAAACAATGATAGACATGGTTGGGATTAAACCACTGACCTGTGGGCTCTCAGCAATCCATGAAATGCCTGAAGTAACACAGTCTTGATGGCTTCGGGATGGGGACAGGCTTGCATAATCCTCTGTTGCCTTCACTATCCTAATTAAACCTGGACTTTCAATTAAGTTGTTGGGGGCAATTGTTCTGCTCCAGTTGTAATTATTCTGAGTGCCTACAGGCCAATCGCTGGTCTGTCTTCATGAATGTGAAGCTTCATATTATAATGTTCAACAATATTTGACAAATAAAACATGCAGTTTTTTTCGTGTATTGCTTAAGTGTTTATCCTTTGGATCTAAGTACTGCAACTCCCAGAAAAGATGATGTAATTATTGGAGGCTATGCTCATCACAGCAGTTACTGGCACCTCTTTGATTCCCAATTCTCATCCTGAACAAAATTTGTTGGAATGCTGGTTCTAACTATAGGAAAACCTGTGTCAAGATTTTGATTATAGCTGTGTTCAAGCACTTCGTATTATAAACAACCCAAGATTATTGATCCGTAATTCCTAGACATCTGTTTTGTGTAAAGTACTTTTTCTATGTTGCTGCCACCTTCTCCATGTTCTTTTGCATTTAGATTGGTGCTAAGTCATTTGGAGAATAGCTTTTAAGGGGAGCAATCTTCACAGCTATGCACCATCCTCCTGTTTCTGTCTACTAGTATGCTGATCTCTTGGCTATTAGAAAGGAACCCTGCAGTTTCTGCTGACACTGATTATGCTTAGGTCCAGAAGATGTCTGGCTTTGGAAATTGCTGACTCCTCCATTGTGATGTGTCACCTTTGGCGGAACATCTGGTGGTGTAGGCAGACTGTGATTGTAACCAAACCCAAAGCAACATTGTAAAAACCAGTAAATTTATTCTTAAGAAATTGCTCGTGATTATCAGTTCCAGTAAATTGCTGATATTGCTCATCTTTAACCATTTGTGAACTGCACCATACCTTCTTTGATAGCACCTTCTGAGCCCATGACCTCTATGGTTAGAAGGGCAAGGCCAGCAGATTCATCACCACCTGCAAGTCTTGCCCTCACCACATGCCTGTGCGCACACGCACATACGCACGCCAAGTTCATGCCATCTGACCTTTTTATTTTGAAAACCATTATTAGTCACTTATGTGGATGTCGCTGACTGGCCAACATTTATTGCCGTTCCCCAATTGCTATTGAGAAGATGGCAGTGAACTGCCTTCTTGAACCAATGCAGACCATAGGAAACAGAACAAGACAGCACAGGAACAAGCCCTTCGGCCCTCCAAACCTGCACTGACGTGTGCTATTGGTAGAACTACGCTGCCCTTGGGAAGAAATTTCAGGGTTTTTAACCCAATGACAGTGTTCGCATAGAGATACATTTCCAAGTTAGGATAGTAAGTGGCTTGGAGAGAAACGTCCAGGTTAGAGAACACAGAAAAGTACAGCACAGAACAAGCCCTTTGGCCCACGATGTTGTGCCGAGGTTTAATCCTAATGTAAAATATAATAACTGCTGTCCATGTGCATGTCCTGCAGTCGCTTAAATGTCCCCAATGACACTGCGTCCACCACCATAGCTGGCAATGCATTCCATGCATTCACAACTCTCTGCTTGAAGATCCTGCCTCTGACATCTCCTGTATACCTTTCTCCTAATATTTTCAAGCTATGACCCCTTGTGCCAGGCAATCCTGCCCTGGGGTAAGGTCTTAGAATCAATAGCCAATCTGTTCCTCTCATTATCTTGCATACCTCGATCAAGTCTCCTCTCTTCCTCCTCCTTTCCAGAGAGAAAAGTCCGAGCTTATTCAACCTTTCTTCATAAGGCAAGCTCTCCAGTTCAGCATCCTGGTAAACATTCTTTGCATCCTCTCCAAAGCCTCTGTATCTTTCCTATAGTAGGGCGACCAGAACTGGACACAATATTCCAAGTGTGGTCTCACCAGGGGCTTGTAGAGCTGCAGCAAAACCTCGTGGCTCTTAAACTCGATCCCCTGTTAATGAAAGCCAAAACACCATATGCTTTCTTAACAGCCCTATCCAGTTGGCTGGTGACTTTGAGGGATCTATGTACTTGCACACCCAGATCCCTCTGTTCCTCCACACTGCCAAGGATCCTGTCTTTAATCCTGTATTCAGCATTCGAGTTTGACCATCCAAAATGAATCACTTTGCATTTATCCAGGTTGAACTCCATCTACCATTTCTCAGCCCAGCTCTTCATCCTGTCTGTCGCGCTGCAGCCTGCAATAGCCCTCGATACTATCAATGGCACCTCCAACCTTTGTGTCATCTGCAAATTTACTAACCTACTCCTCAACCTCCTCATGCAAGTTATATATAAAAACTACAAAGAGCAGAGACCCAGGAACAGAGCCCTGCAGGACCCCACTCATCACTGACCCCCAGGCAGCCAAATCTGAACGCACATAGCCAAATCTCCCTGTATGCCATACTTCCTGATTTATGAATAAGCCTACCATGGGGAACCTTATCAAATTCCTTGCTGTAATCTGTATACACCACATCCACTGCTCGACCTTCGTCGACCTGTCTTGACACCTCCTCAAAGAACTCAATAAGATTTGTGAGGCATGACCTGCCCCTCACAAAGCCATGCTGACTGCCTTTATTCACACTATGCTTTGCCAAATAGTCATAAACCCTATCCCTCAGAATTCTTTCCAAAACTTTGCTGACTGCAGACGTAAGACTGACTGGTCTGTAATTGCCAGAGATTTCCCTGTTGCCCTTCTTAAAAAGAGGAACAACATTCGCCTCCCTCCAATCCTCTGGCACGACTCACGTGGAGAGTGAGGAGGCAAAGATCATCACCAGTGGCTTAGCAACCTCCTTTCTCGCTTCCCGGAGCAGCCTGGGATTAATCTGGTCTGCCCCTGGAGACTTATCAATTTTACTGTTTTCCAAAATTTCCAGCACATCAACTTCATCAATCTTGATCTGGTTAAGCCTGTATCCCAGCTTCTCAAAGTTCTCATTCACAACAAGGTCCCTTTCCTTAGTGAAAACCGAAGAAAACAGAGTCTGCTCAGACTCCACGCACATATTCCCTATGCTACCTCTGACTGGCCCTACCTTCTCCCTGATCAATCTCTTATTCCTCACATATATGAGAAAAATGCTTTTGGGTTCTCCCTAATCCTTGCCCCCTCCTGGCTCTCCTCCGACCATTTCTGAGTTCATTTCTAGTATCCTGGGTAATCCTCGAAAGCTGTGCTAGATCCTTGCTGCCTCCACCTTACGTAAACTGCCTTCTTCCTTTTGACGAGAAGCTCCTCTGTTCTCGTCATCAAAGGTTCCTTAATCTTACCCCTCCTCACCTGTCTCAGACGAACAAATTTGTGCATCTCCCACAACAACTGCTCCCTAAATAGCCTGCACGTATCTGCTGTGCCCCTTCTGTGGAACAATTGCTCCCAGTCTGTACTTCCAACTCCTGTCTGATAGCGTCATAATTTCCTTTTCCCCAATTAAATATCTTCCCTCGGTAACTGCTCCTTTCCCTATCCAAGGCTATGGTAAATGTGAGGCAGTTGTGATCACTGTCACCAAAGTGTTCTCCCACCGCGAGATCTGGCACCTGACCTGGCTCATTGCCGAGCATCAAATCCAAAATGACCTCTCCCCTCGTCGGTCTGTCTACGTACTGAGTAAGGAAAGCCTCATGAACACACCTGACAAAATTGGCTGTATCCAATCTATCTGCATTTAAGAGATTACAGTTGATATTGGGAAAGTTGAAATCACCCATAACAACCCTGCTACATCTGCATTTTTCCAGAATCTGCCTGACTATGAGATCTTCAATCTCTCTACTGCTATTAGGTGGTCTGTAGAAAACTCCCAATGCGGTGGCTGCTCCCTTGCTGTTCCTAACTTCCACCCACACCTACTCCGTAGACAAACCTTCCTCAACAACCTTCATTTCTGTAGCTGAGATGCACATGCCGGTTAGCAATTCTACACCCCCTCCTCTCTTTCCATCCTCCCTGTTCTTTTTAAACATTCTAAACCCTGGAACATCGAGCAACCATTCCTGCCCCTGTGAAACCCACGTCTCTGTTATGGCCACAATATCGTAGCCCCAGGTACTGATCCATGCTCTAAGTTCATCACTCTTGTTTCTGACACTCCTTGCGTTAAAGCAGACACGTTTTAACTGACCCCTGTTTCATCGAGTGAGAAACCTTCCCGATATATTCACTACATCCTGTCACTGCCCCATCTGCAACTGTCACCCTCTCAGATATGTGGCTCTGTTTTCCACCCCCCTGCCAAACTAGGTTCAACCTTCCCGAATCACACGAGCAAATATCCTATCCAGGGCATTTGTGTCCCTCCAGTTCAGGTGCAACCCGTCCTTCATGTACCGGTCCCACCTTCTCCAGAAGGTATCCCAATGTTCTAAGGATCCGAAGCCCTCCCTCCTGCACCAGCCTCGCAGCCACGTGTTCGGCTGCATTCGGTGTCTGTTCCTCATCTCACTATTTTATGGCACCAGTAGTAAACCTGAGATCACTACACTACTTGTCCTGCTCTTCAGCTTCCAAACTAACTCCCTGTAGTCTCTTTTCAGATCCTCAATCCCTTTCCTGGCTATATCATTGGTGCCAATATGTACCACTATTTCTGGCTGCTCACCCTCCCCCTTCAGAATCTTGTAAACCCGATTGGCGACAACCTGGACCCTGGCACCAGGGAGGCAACGCAACTTCTGGGAGTCCCGTTCCTGACCACAAAATGTCCTGTCAAGCCATCTAACTACTGAGTTCCCTACCACTAGCTAGTCCCATTTGCCAGCACTTAGCCCATATCCCTCTTGGCTCTTCCTATTCATATACCCATCCAGATGCCTTTTTAAATGTTGAAATCTTACCAGACTCCTCTACTATTTCTGGCACCTCATTCCATACATACCACCCTCTACATGATAAAGTTGCCTCTTCGGTCTCTTTCAAATCTTTCCCCTTTCACCTTAAACCCATGCTGTCTGGTATTGGACTCTGCTACCCTGGGGAAAAGACCCTATCCTTGCTCCTCATTTTATCAACCGATTTAAGGTTACGCCTCAGCCTCTGACACTCCATGGCCCCAGCCTATTCAACGTTGTCCTGTACCTCAAACCCACCAATCCTGACAACATCCTCTTAAATCCTTTCTGAAGGCTTTCAAGCTTCACGACATCCTTCTAAAAGCAGAGAGATCAGAATTGAATGCAGTATTCCAAAGGAGGCCTAACTAATGTCCTGTATAGCTGCAACATGACCTCCAACCCCGATACTTAATGCACTGACCAATAAAGACAAGCATTCCGAATGCTGCCTTCATTATCCTGTCTACCTTTGACTCCACTTTCAACGAACTATGAACCTGCACTCCAAGGTCTCTTGTTCAGCAACACTCCCCAGAACCTTCCTATTAAGTGCATAAATCCTGCCCTGACTTGCCTTTCCAAAATACAGCACCTCCCATTTATCTAGATTAAACACCAACTGCCATTCCTCGGCCCATTTGAACCTGCACTTTGTAGTCTGAGTCTCTTTGTACTCTAAGGTAACCCCCTTCACTGTCCACTCCATCTCCAATTTTACTAACTATACCTCCTTTGTTCACATCTAAATCATTTATATAAATGATAAAAAGCAGTGGACCCAGGACTGATCCTCTGCCACACTGCTAGTTACAGGCCTCAGTGTGAAAAGCAACCCTCCACCAGAATTGAGCACAGTATTCATCAGTCCTCTTTGACTTTTTCTGAAGAAGTAACAATCAAGTTACTGAGCCATGTTGATTATCCCGAATCAGTCTTTGCCTTTCCAAATACGTGTAAATCCTGACCCTCTGGATTCCCTCACTGATGTCAGACTCACTGGTCTGTAGTTCCCTGGCTTTTCTTCACCATCTTTCTTAAATAGTGGCAAAACATTAGCCAATCTCCAGCTTCCGGCACATCGCCTGAGGCTATCAATTATGTAATTATCTACCACCATTTATGACTGGATGTGGCAGGATGCAAAGCTTAGACTGATCCATTAGTTGTGGGGTTGCTTAGCTCTGTTATTTGCTGCTTATGCTATTTGGCATGCAAGTAGACCTGTTTGGTAGCAACACCTGATTGACAGGAGAGATCCTGGTGATGGTGGTGTCTGGAACATAGTCATACTCTCACAATCATGCATTACAGGCAATGTCAAACTGGTGCTTGACTAGGCTGTCAGACCGCTCTCCCAATTTTGGCACTAGCTCCCAGATGTTAAGAGCATTTTGCAGGGTCAACAGGGTTGTTTTTGCTATTGTTTTATCTAGTGTCCAGGTCAATGCCAAGTGTATTGTATTTAAATTCCACCACTATGAATTGGTGAGATTCAAACCTGTGTTCTCAGAGCATTTATCGGTTGTCTGGATTAATAGTATAGCGATAATACCACTGGGCCATTGCCTCCCCTGCTTTGAATGATATCTTCACTTTTTTCTATTTGGGTTAAATTCCAGGCACATCCTATTAACAACTGTAGTAAATCTAATCATGCAAACTGGAGCAGTTTAAGAAGGCATCTCACTGTCACCTGTGAGGAACTTAGGGATGTGTGATAAATGCTGGTCTTGCCAGCAATATCCATATTTTTGTGACTCCTCTTTTAAAATGTTTTCAATGTTAATTCACCTGCTCCCTCAAAGCCTCCACATGAGCTAAAGGGATCAAGTCAGGAGTACACTGGAATACTCAGTTTGCATGGTTGGGGCCATTGTAACAGCACTTGAGACACTTAACCAGGAAAGAACAGTTCATTTGATTATTCTGTATTCATCCCCTTCACAGTGGCATGTTGGGGGTGTTCATCTGCAAAATGCATTACACTCAACAACGTAACTGCAGCATTTTCTTCCTTGTGACCTCTACCACTAAGAAGGACAAGTAACATGAGTTGTGTGAAAACCCATCGTCTCCAAGTTCCCTTTTCTGCCACAGTGCTCGTGACTGGGAATAGGCAATAAACTTAACGCTGTCAGCGTCAATTCCATTCTGAGAAAAAAATACTCAGCCCTTGCATGGTCACACAGCCTTTCAACACTGTCTGGTCCGTGAGTTTCTGAAAGTTTTCCATATAAAGTTGAAATGTTTTTATCAGCTTGCACAGATCAAGCTGCTAATGCTAACATGACTTAGTCATGCAGTTAAATCTCTCACTATTGGCTTACTCAATTTATGATGCATATACATCCTTTCATACATTGTTTCTTTATCCTTTCCCAAATAGGTGTTACGGTAGTCAATTTTTGGGTCCCATTTGCTTTGCTGAGAAGAGAATTTTCTAAAATTGTTCTAACTAATTGTACATGCACTTTTTTTTCCAAGTACTTTGCAAATGGACTTGTCACTTGAAACTTAGCTGGATTGGGTCAGCAAGATACAGCAACAACAATAATGAACACATCTTAGCTGCTTTTGAAGAACAGATTTCAGTGTAGTCAACTCACTCATTCATGGATTCTGCATCACAAAGCACCTTTAGGCAGCAGCTGAAAATGTGTTGTTGGAAAAGCGCAGCAGGTCAGGCAGCATCCGAGGAACAGGAGAATCGACGTTTCGGGCATCAGCCCTTCTTCAGGAATGAGGAAAGTGATGCCTGAAACGTCGATTCTCCTGTTCCTTGGATGCTGCCTGACCTGCTGCGCTTTTCCAGCAACACATTTTCGGCTCTGATCTCCAGCATCTGCAGTCCTCACTTTCCCCTCACCTTTAGGCAGCAGCAAAGTGGCATCTTTTAGGTTCTTGGTGTACATAGAATTGTCTATGTAATTGGTTTCCATGTTTGCTGCATTACAAGGTTGATAGATTTAAGGCATGGTTATCCAAAGAAAATGTGTTGGTGATCCCACACTTCAGACCCTTAAAATTAGTACAAGAGAGGTCCATTGGAAGAAATAATTGCAAGTGGAAAATGGAGTTGAATAGCAGACCAAGTATCATATCTTGGGGGCAATCCACATCACAGTAGAGGTGGTGTTGGATGTATTAGAATGTATGAAAGTGGATAAATTTCCAGGTCCTGACAAGATATAGCCAAGAACACTGCACGAGTCTAAACAAATAGTTGTGGGGACCCTGGCTGATATTTTCACATTGTTGTTAGCCATGCATGAGGTCCTGGAAGACTGGCGGGTAGGGAATATTCAGGAAGGGCTGCAAAGAAAAACCTAGGAACTGAATGTGTTTACGAAGATTCTGTGAGATAAGATATATGTGCATTTGGAAAGACAAGGTTTGATTAGGAATAGACAGCATAGCATTGTGCATGGGAGATTATGCCTTATAAATTTATTGGAGTTCTTTGAAGTGACCAGGAAAGTTGATGAGGGCAGGACTGTAGACTTGGTCTATATAGCTTTCATTGTAAGGCTGCTCTGGAAGATTAGATTGCATGGGATCCTGGGGAAGCTGGCAAATTAGATACATAATGAGCTTGATGGTAGGAAGCAGAGAGTAATAGTAGAAGGATGCTTGTTGGACTAGAGGCCTGTGACTAGTGGAGTACCTCAGGGGTCTGTGCTGGGCCCATTGTTGTTTTGTTATCTATATCAATGATTTCAATGAGAATGTACAAGGCATGATTAGTAAGTTTGCAGATGACACTAAAATAGGAGGTATCGTGGACAGTGAGGAAGGTTATCAGAAATTGCAGCAGGACCTTGATCAGCTGGGGAAGTGGGCCAAGAAATGGCAAATGGAGTTTAATATAGATTTTGACATCTTGCATTTTGGCAAGTCACATTAAGGTGGGAATTTTATGGTGAATGTTAGGGCCTTAAGGAGTGTAGTGGAAGAGAGGGACCTTGGAGTTCAGGTGCACAGATCTTTGAAAGTGGAGTCACAGGTAGATAGGACAGTGAAGAAGGCTGTTGGCTCACTGGCCTTCATCAGTCAGGGCATTGAGTATAAAAGTTGGGAAGTTATGTTGCAGTTGTACAGGATGTTGGTGAGGCCACACTTAGAAATATTGTGTTCAGTTTTGGTCACCTTGCCATAGGAAGGATGTTATTAAACTGGAAAGAGTGCAGAAGAAATTTACAAGGATGTTGCCAGGACTCTAGGGTCTGAGTTATTGGGAGAGGTTGTACAAGTTAGGACTTTTTCTTCAGAGTGTAGGAGACTGAGAGGTGAATCTTATACAAGTATATAAGATCATGAGAGGCATGGTTATGGTGGAAGCACTCAAGTCTTTCTCCCATGGTTAGGGAATTGAGGACTAGAGGGCATTAGTTTAAGGTTAGAGGGAAAGAATAAAAGAAATCCTGAGGGGCAACTTTTTTACATAGTGAAATTCATGTGGAATGAACTGCCAGTGGAAGTGATTGAGTGTTAAAATATTAACAACATTTGAAAGGCATTTGGGCCAATACATGGAAAGGAAAGGTTTAGAAGGATATGGGGTAAAAACAATGACTGCAGATGCTGGAAACCAGATTCTGGATTAGTGGTGCTGGAAGAGCACAGCAGTTCAGGCAGCATCCAAGGAGCAGTAAAATCGAAGTTTCGGGCAAAAGCCCTTCAGGAATAAAGCTTTTGCCCGAAACGTCGATTTCGAAGCTCCTTGGATGCTGCCTGAACTGCTGTGCTCTTCCAGTACCATTGATCCAGAATCTTAGAAGGATATAGGGCCTAGTGCAGGGAAATAGGGTTTGTGTTGATGAGCGTTTTGGTCAGCATGCACCAGCTTGGGCCAAAGGGTCTGTCTCTGTGTTGTAGGACTCTGACTCTAAGTAACCCCAAGATTAGTAGGGCATAGTTTGGATACCTCAGTTTGAAAACTGAGTCTTGCACGTAAAGATTGACTATCTGGGTGATGGTTTGGTGAACTGCGGTATTGATGGACCTGTACCCCAGCAAGGAAACAGAACTTTCAAAGCTTGAATGAAAGGAACATTTGTTTGTATCTTTGCAGATAACAGCAATATACCACATTGGACAGCTGCATTCAATGCTTGGGCTTCTTGGCAGGATGCATTGTTTTCTCGTGCTCCTTCAAATATGTCTGCATTGCATATTTTCTCATAATTACAATATTTTCAGTATCGTTGCACAATTTTTTTTTTCTTCCCTGACACCCTCCCCATTCCATCACACAGCAAACATATAATACAAAATATCTGGTCAGATCCTTCCCAGCAATATAATTAGAAACACTATATTCTAAATGTTATATGATACAATAAACAATCAGCCTGTCGACTAGTTTATATTTTAGGCTGCAATGATTTCATCTCGTGATGTTGTGATTGGTGTAATGCAGCAGCAGGGGTTCCCCAGTAAGGTCATCCTTGGTTTCCCTGTGCTGCTGGGATCCGTTTCCTGCATCGGTTTTGTATACCTGGTTTTGTGGCAGAGATTCCAAATCCATGGAAAAACTGCCTGGAAATGAAAGGCTTGAGGTGACAGCATGAAATTCTATTACAGCACTTGTCACAGCCATCTTGAGGTCTGCCTACTGGGCATAATGTCAGTTTATTATGCTGAAGTAGTACAGGGGACTTCTGAGGTGTTCTGGCCATTCTTTTTTGGCACTTCATATCACTAAATCTGATCTCATCTACGTCACCTTGTTATTTGGAGAGAGCTTGCTGCGCACAAGTTGGATACCACATTTCCTGTGTTGCATTAGTGATTGGTCAAAAGCACTTCATTGGTGATAAAATGTTTTAGCCTGTCCTGAGTTTGAATAAGATGCATGTAAATGACCTGTCTGTCTTCTGTTGTCTAGTGCAGTCTGCTTCTGACAATTTAGTCATTTTTGCAGTAAAACATTGAAATTAGTCACTGAGTTGAGGGCAATATAATGCAACAAATTCCAAAATGGAAATTGGTATTCCTTCATTGTCTTTGGGTCAAAATCACGAAACTGCACGTGTTGAATTCTAAGGGAAACACTTTCACCATAAAGACTGTAACAATTTGATGATTTTGAGGGGTTGGTGTTGAACTGGGGTGGACAAAGTTAAAAATCTCATGACACACCAGGTTATAGTCCAGCAGGCTTATCTGGAAGCACTAGCTTTTGGAGTCCTATTCCTTCAGGTTGTTGTAACAAAGGAGCAGTGCTCCAAAAGTTAGTGCTTCCAGATAAATCTGGTGTTGTGATTTTTAAGTTTGAGGATGAGTGACCATCACCACTTTGAGTGAAACGAAAGGTGGGTAACAAATGCTAGACTTAATTCAGTAAGCCACATTTCAAAGAAAATATTTTAAGATTCGTGTTCAAAAACTTTTTTAATCTGTCAACTTTGCAAAGTAGATTCTTTTGACATCTCTTTTTTTACATAAAGCTGACTTGTGAAATTGAGGCTGAGGGCCACTAAAGATGCAGACAAGGAATCTTTTTTTGCATATAGCTATACAAGGGAACCTCGGTTATCCGACATTTGGTTATCTGAATTTCGGATTATCTGGCAAGATTGCAAGGTCCCGATGCTTAGCTAAACTGTTATCTGGCATTCAATTATCTGGACTTCGATTAACCAAACAAAATAATTCCCGGTTGTGTACTTTGGATAATCGAGGTTCTTCTGTACTGTGTGTCACTCATCTGGGAGTATTTGCAGTTGCTCGTGATTGTCAAACTAAAGTCCTGAACTTGATGAACCCACAAATTTGCTAGAGAAACAAGAATTAGTGTGAGAGCACTGAATTGTAGCAATGCTATTCATAGTGCTTGAAAGAAGAGACAACTGTCCTTTTTTCCACAGTTGTAGATGGATAGTTCTCGAGTTCACTACTGTTACTGTAGACCTTCCTAACCTAGCATGTAAAGGGCATTTATTATTTTTATGCTCCTCCAGTCCTCAACTGTACTCAATATAGTCAACAGATTGTCTGAGTAATAATTTGGCGGGACATTTTCCATGAACACAAACATTTTGAGACAGCAGTTGGAAAAGGGCTGTGCAATAAGTATGTACAAACACAAGCACTTTGCAGTTGCCTCCTTTTAATACCTATTAAGGTTTGAGCACATATCAGTTATTAATTGTTGTTCCAACTACCCATCTCATCTTATTTGGTAAACAACTAAATTGATGTGTATTGCCATGTGTTGACAGATGTTGAAACGTAATGTGTTTTCTATTTCTTTTATAAGCATATAAACAGAGAAACAAAGAAGATAGGAGGAAGACATTTGGCCCTCCGAGTCTGGTCTGTCATTCATCACAATCATGGCTGATCATCCAACTCACCCTAATCCTGCTTGGTCCCCATTACCTTTGGTCCCATTCACTCCAAGTATTATATCTGGTCGCCCTTGCATGTATTCAATAGTTTGGCATCAACAACTTCCTGTGGAAATGAATTCCATAGACCCACCACTCGTTGGGTGAAAAGATGTCTCCTCATCTCCATCCTAAATGGTCCACCCAAGTCCTCACTCTATGACCCCAGGATGCACCCACCATCAGGACCATCCTCCCTGCACTTATGCTGTCTAGTCCTGTTAGAAAATTTTGTAAGTCTCTATGAAATCCCCCCCCCCCCCTCAGTCCTCTGAACTCCAGCAAAAACAATACTAACCTAGTCAATCTCCTTGTACGTCGAATCAGCCTGGTAAACCTTTTGCTGTCCTCCCTCAAAAGCAAAAGCATCATTCCTCAGAAAAGGAGACGAAAACTGCACGCACACTATTCCAGGTGTGGCCTCGCCAAAACCCTGTACAACTGCAACAGCACATCCCTGCTCCTGTGCTCAGCCTCTTGCAATGAAGGCTAACATACCATTTGCCTTCACTCGCACCTTCCAGTTTAAGCCAGTCAGGAAGCAATCTGCTGCCTTGGTTTTGCTTGCAAAGTGAATAAGGATATTGTGAAACTTGAAAAGAGTTCAACAAAGATTTATGAGGATTTTGCCAGGGTTGGAGGCTTTAAGCTATGGGAAGAGGCTGAATAGGCTGGGTTTTGTTTTTATCTGGAGCGTTGGAGGCTGAGAGGTGACCTTCAGATTTATAAAATTCATGAGGGGCATGGTTAAGATAAATAGTCTTTTTCCTGGGGTGGGGGTATCCAGAACTAGAGGGCATAGGTTTAGAGTAAAAGGAGAAAGATATAAAAGGGACGGAAGGGGCAACCTTTTCATGCAGCGGGTGGTGCGTGTATGGAATGAGGAAGTGGTGGAGGATGGTACAATTACAACATTTTAAAAGGCATCTGGATGGGTACATGAATAGGAACGGTTTAGAGGGATATGGGCCAAGTGCTGGCAAATGGGACTAAATTAGGTTAGGACATCTGGTTGACATGGATGATTTGGACCGAAGGGTCTGCTTCTATGTTGTGCATCTCTATGACACAATGAAATAGCCTTGCGTTTATCCAAATTATCCTGCATCTGCCATTGATTTTGTCCACTCACCCAGTCTGTCCGGATCATGCTGAAGCATATTTGCACCTTCGTCACAATTCACCCTCCCATCCAGCTTGGTATCATCTCCAAACTTTGAGATGTTACATTTTGTTCTTGCATCCAAATTGTTAATATATTGTGAAATTGCACTAATAGGACCTAGCACTGATCCCTGTGGAACCCCACCAGTTACTGCCTGCCAATTTGAAAAGGACCCATTAATTCCTACTGTTTCCTTTCTACCAACCAGCTTTCGACCCATCTCAATGTACTTCCCCAATCCTTTAATCTTGCTCAGAAATCTCTTATGCAGGACTTCGTCAAATACTTTGTGAAAGTCCAAATATACCATGTTGACTGGCTCTCCCTTGTCAACTCTACTCGTTACATTTTCATAGAATGCCAACAGACTTGTCAAGCATGATTTTTCCCTTCATAACTCCATGCTGACTCTGTCTGATCCTGCCACTTCTTTTTAAATGCTCCGCTGTGAAGCCCTTTAATGGACTTAAGAATTTTACGACTAGCGAAGTTAGGTTTACTGGTCTATAATTTCCTGTTTTCTCTCTACCTCCCTTTTTGAATATTGGAGTAACATTAGCTACTTGCCAATCTGAATGGAGTCTCTGAGGTGTAGAATCATGGAAGATGACTACCAATGCATCTACTGTTTCAAGAGCCACTTCCTTAAGTACTCCGAGATTTAGATAATCAGGCCCTGGGGACTTATCCACCTTCCATCTCCTCAATTTTCCCAGCATTCTTTCTTTACTAATATTGATCTCCCTTCGTTCTTACCTCTCACTGCATCTTGTATTCTCCAACATTTCTGATATCTATCTTGTTTTCTTTCCTGAAGGCAGAGCCAAAATATGTACTTTGATTGTTCAGCCATTTCTTTGTATATTATACCTCTTCCCGTCCCCAGCCCCCACCCCACACCCCACACCCGGCCTCACCATGTTTCTGTCCCTAGAGGACCTATATTTGTCTTCACCAATCTTTCTCTTCATGTACATGTAGAAACTTTTAGTGTCAGTCTTTATGTTCCCTGCAAGCTGACTTTTGCTCTTCTTAGTCAATCACTTCGTCCATCTTTGCTGAATTTTTAAACTTTTCCCAATCCTCTCAGCTATTTTTCTTTGGCCAATCTGTATGCTTTTCCTTGGATTGGACACGATCTCTAATTTCCTTTGTAATCCATGGATTGGCCCTCTTACCCATTTTGCTTCTGTGCCAGACAGGAATAAACAGTTGTTGCAGGTCCTCCATGCATTCCTTGAATGTTTGCTGTTGTCTATCCGCTGTCATCCCTTTAAGTAACTCTCCCAATCTATCTGTGTAGTTGTGTAATGGTCAGAAAGTTTGTTTTGATGATATGAATGTTAATTGAGAATTTATGTTGGTGTGTCTATACAGGAGAAATTTGAATTTAGTGTCTTGTCTCATTGTCAGCATCGTCCTGTTTCCCACCATCAGTCGAAGCAAAATGCTCAGACGCTTAATGGTTTTACCTCCATCTTTATTCCGGGCCCTCAGAGAGGAATGACTGCCCAAGTGCACAGAGACATGCATTCATGGTCTTCTCTGGAATAGCAGTTTCTCAATGAACTATATAGTCATTTTACAGGGAGGAGCATCCAGATACGGCAGCATACATATAATTGGGTGACTGCTACAATCAATGAGTATCAGTAGCAGAGGCAAAGCCCTTTAATGTTATATAATGAATGTTCTTAACCTTGTTAACCGGATTCACACAATAGATACTTTTCCCCTTGTTAGCTGATCTTGCGTACTGAATGCTTTCACTATTGTTAAATGGTTCTGCATAATGACTACTTTAGCACCTTGTTAACCCATTACCCTTGCCTCAGCACCTGATTAAGTGCAAGTTCTTATCTGATCTGAGTCATGCTCAGCTGAACCTCTTGTTTCACTAAACTCAGAACTAACTACTATTAGTTAGGAACTAGGGCGTCTAAATTGAGAACAGATGTTCTCAGGGAAATGCACGACAGAAGTGTGGAGGTTGTTTAAGAATCACTTGCAGGACGGCAGGGAAAGATTTAAGTTCTGAATTTTGTGAAACAAGAGGTTCAGCTGAGCATGACAGGTTTGTCCGACTGAGGCAAGGAAGGGGTGGTAGGTTGAAAGAACCTTGGGTGGCAAGTGATGTGGAACAGTGGTTAGCACTGCTGCCTCAGAGCGCCAGAGACCTGGGTTCAATTCCCGCCTCAGGCGACTGACTGTGTGGAGTTTGCACGTTCTCCCCGTGTCTGCGTGGGTTTCCTCTGGGTGCTCCGGTTTCCTCCCACAGTCCAAAGATGTGCAGGCCAGGTGAATTGGCCATGCTAAATTGCCCATAGTGTTAGGTAAGGGGCAAATGGAGGGCAATGGGTGGGTTGCGCTTCGGCGGGTTGGTGTGGACTTGTTGGGCCGAAGGGCCTGTTTCCACGCTGTAATGTAATCTAATCTAAAAAAAAATCTAATCTAATCTAAAAACATCCAGTCCAGAGGAAGAAGGAAGCTTAAGGTTGAGGAGGCAAGGATCAGACAGGACTTTGGAGATTTGCAAGGTAGCCAGAAAGGAACTGAAGAATGGACTTGAGAGTGAGAAAGGGACCTGAAAAAGCTTTAGTGGGTAAGATTAAAGACAACTCTAAGGCATTCTACACACTTATGTGAGCATCAAGAGGATGGCCAGAGCGAGGGTAGGGCCGATCAGGGATAGTGGAGCAAACTTGTGCCTGGTCATAGGGGAGGTCCTTAATGAATACTTTGCTTCATTACCCACTACGGAGAAGGACATTGACAGTTCGGAGGACAGTGTGAAACAGGGAGATAGGCTTGAACGGGTTGATGTTTGGAAGGAGGATATGCTGAAAAATTTGAAAAATATAAGGATAGATAAATCCCCTGGGTCAAACAGGATATACCCTGGGATACTACAGAAAGTGAGGGAAGAGATTGCTGCGCTTTTGGATATTATCCTTGCATCCTCATTGTCCACTGGAGTAGTGCCAAATGATTGGGGGGGGGGGGGGGGTGACAAGAAAGGGGATAGGGATAACTCTGGGAATTATAGACCAGTCAGTCTTAGGTGGGCAAATATTGGAGTGGATTCTGAGAGACTGGGTTTATGATTACTTGGAAAACCATGGTTTGATTAAAGATAGTCAGCATGCCTTTGAGAGGGGTAGGTCATGCCTCACAAGCCTTATTGGGGATGTGACAAAATGCATTGAAGGTAAAGAAGTGGATTTTAGCAAGGCATTTGATAAGGTTCCCCATGGTAGGCTCATTCAGAAATTAAGGAGGCATGGGATACAGGGAAGTTTGACTGTCTGGATACAGAATTGACTGGCCCATAGACAGAGGGTGGGGTAGATGGAAAGTATTCAGCTTGGAGCCCAGTGACCAGTGATGTTCTGCAGGGATCTGTTCTGGGACCTGTACTCTTGGTGAATTTTATAAATGACTTGGGTGAGGAAGTGGAAGGGTGGGTTAATAAGTTTGCCGATGACATGAAGGTTGGTGGAGTTGTGGATTGTGTGGAGGGCTGTTGTTAGTTACAATGGGATATTGTCAGGATGCAGAGCTGGGTTGATAACTGGCAGACGGAGTTTAATCTGGAAAACTGAAGGCATTCACTTTCGAAGGTCAAATTTGAATGCAGAGTACAGGGATAAAGTCAGTATTCTTGGCAGTGTGGAGGAACAGAGGGATCTTGGTGTCCATGTCTATAGATCCCTCAGAATTGCCACCCAATTGGATGGGGTTGTTAAGGCGTTTGGTGTGTTGGCTTTCATTAGCAAGGGAATTGAGATTGAGTTTGAGTCCTGAGGTTATGCTGCAGCTCTAGAGAGCCCTGGTTAGACCATACTTGGAATATTGTGTTCAATTCTCGTCATCTCATTTTGGGAAAAATGTGGAAGAGGGTGCAGAGGAGATTGACCAGGATGTTACTTGGACTGGAGGACATGTCTTATGAAGAAAGATTGCGGGGCTAGGACTTTTCTCATTGCAGCAAAGAAGCATGCGAGGTGACTTGATCAACGTGTACAAGATGGAGAGGCAGAGATAGTGGATAGCCAGAGACTTTTTCCCGGGGTGGAAATGGCTATCACAAGAGGGCATAATTTTAAGGTGATTGGAGAAGTGTTTAGACGAGGTGTCTGAGATGGGTTCTTCACACAGTGTGATGGGTGCGTGGAATGCAATGTGAGCAATAGTCATAGACTTGGATACATTAGGAACATGTAAGGAACATGATAGGTGTATGAAGGCTATGCAGGTTAGTTTGATCTTCGAGTAGGATAAAAAGTCGGTACAATATTGAAGGCTGAAGGACCTGTCCGTGCTGTACTGCTCAATGTTCTATGTAGATGTTGGTCAGCACACCAGGATGTTCAAGTGATGGCATGAAATCTTTTTCTTCCAATGACTAGGCAGTTGAAGCCTCCAATTAATAGCTTTTCTGAGAGATGGCACTGACCGTTAATGTGTTTGTGTAGAACATGTGTTTAAGGTGCTCAAGTGGGACTGACTCCATAGCTTTGTGACTCTGAAATTTGTGTGAAACCCTCCGAGGCTGGTGTGAGTCATATTTAAGAGCTTTATTGGGAAAGCATCAAAATTAGCCAATTTACGAGTGAGGGTTTGAACATATATTTCACATGCAGTAAAATAATACATTCTTAAGGCTGTATAGGAGACTTTTATAAAAACTGTAGTCAGTGTGTTGGTTGGGCGGGGGGGGGGGGGTGTAATCTCTCCCTCTCCCTCTCCCTCTCCCTCTCCCTCTCCCTCTCCCTCTCCCTCTCCCTCTCCCTCTCCCTCTCCCTCTCCCTCTCCCTCTCCCTCTCCCTCTCCCTCTCCCTCTCCCTCTCCCTCTCCCTCTCCCTCTCCCTCTCCCTCTCCCTCTCCCTCTCCCTCTCCCTCTCCCTCTCCCCTGTCTGTCTGACTCGCGCTCTCTCGCTCGCACTCACTCTCCTGTTAATACCAAGTGCTAAATGAGGTGTTTGTAGCTGTTGATTGCCCTCTGCAGGGGTTCCTCAGTGTAGTATCCCGGGCCCATCTGTTTTCAGTTGTTTTATCAATGACCTCTTCATAAAATCAGAAATGGAGCTGTTCTCTGCACTTCTGCTTGGCTACTGAAGCAGACTGTGTTCATGTGCAGCAGGACCTGGTCAACACTCATGCTTGGGCTCAAAATTGGCAAATAATTTGATCCATAGGTGCTAGCCAATTACTGTTTCAAACAGGAGATAATTTAATCATCTTGCCTTGATGTTCACTTGTATTACCATTGCTGAATTTCCCTCTGTCATCATCCTGTGGAGTTGCCATTGACGACCTGATCTGAACCGGAGAAGCCAAATAAATGCTGTGGCTGAAGGAGCAGGCCAGGCGCTAGGAATTCAGTGTGTGATTCACCGCCTGTCTTCCTATGCCTGTACACAAGTAGGGTATAAATCAAGAGTGTGACAGAGTGCTTTCCACTTGCCTGCATGAGTGTAGCTCCAAAAACATTTGAAGCTTGATACTATCCACACACGTTGGCCCACTTCCACCCATCACCTTCGATATTCACTGATGGACAAATAAACAGTACAATAACTGCTGTTAAATATGCACAACGGCAACTCACTAAAGCTCCTCTGATAGCACCTTCAAAGCCTGTGTTCACCTAGAAGCACAAGGCCAGTAAGTGCATAGAACACAGTGACTTCTAAGCCACATGCCATTCTGATTTAAAACTATTCTTGCAGATTTTTCACTCTTGAACTCCTTGAACTCCCTCCCTGACAGCATGGTGTTCCTACATCCTAAGAACTACAGTGGTTTAAGACCACAATGTCAGGTCAGTTAGCAATGGGTAATAAATGCTTGCTTAACCAATAATAGCCTCATCCCATGAATGAATAATCTAAAAGATAAGTTTTTTTTTCCTTTTAATTTTGGGTGAAAATTTGCAAATAGACATTTCAGCTGCTTCAAGAGGTTTTTCATATCCCTGGTTTCATGGAATATTGTTTTTAGATATTTTGTCCTTCCCCCTTTTTACTTCATGGATGACCACTGCCTTGGAGTACTTTGCTCATGTATCCACCTAAGTGATCAAGGTTATTGACAAGTTATTTTAAAGGTGGAACCTCATAACTGATTGCAATCATTTTTTCATTCAGTGTGATTGCTGATGCCCTATATTGTGAGCACTTCACTGGTCATTGTTCTTTTCCTTATCTCTGGTGCACTGAGCTGTAGGCTTCTGTTGCTGACATCAGACTTAGTCTAAACCGCAGATTAAGTCTATGCTGCTTGGACAGTGTGGCTTAGAACAATACTTGCAGTTTCATTATTTGCTAAACTGTCATAGCTTCCTGAGATCAATCGCAATTGAGAACAGATGGCAAACTGAGGAACAAACTTTTTCTTGTTGATCACTTGAACTGTCAGAATTTGTCAGTATTTAATGCAGAGAGATCTGTTGCAATACATTTTTGTCTTTAGTTCCTTTTTCCCTCTCCCACATTATATTAGTCCAACACCAAATTAGTTGCCAAATCTTTGTATTACTTTGATTTTTAGATCAATGTAGTAAATCAGTGCCAGTTGTCTGTTTTTGTTCAAAGTAATTGATGAATTTTACTTTTTCTTTGACTCCTTCCCTGCAGCTGTCCCCTTTCCACCAACCCATCGCTTGACATTTGACGAGGTCTTTGACACCAATGGAAAACCTAGGGTAGATGTTCTGAAAAATCATTTAATTAAAGAAGGTCGGGTAGAGGAAGAAATTGCACTTAGAATTATTAATGATGGAGCTGAAATCCTGCGAAGAGAAAAGACCATGATTGAAGTGGAAGCACCAATAACAGGTAAGGAGCCAGATAGCTTCCTGTGCTGTGGTATACACTCAGTAAATCTCTTGCTGATTTAAAATGTTGTTTTCCTCATCTCACTTTTCTCTCACCCATCAGTAGTCAAATAAAGACAAAACCAAGTTGGTGTGTGCGCCCATATGTCTGTCGGGTGAGAATCCCTATTGGAGCTTCAATTGGGTTTGATGCTGTCCTCTGAATGTAACAGGGTGAAATTAATGCCAAATATGTAAAACAATTTTATAAACTAATCTATAAATGGTCAGATAAAAATCCAAATGAAGGATAATTTTATGAAAGAAAGCAAGCACTTTCTTTGCTATAAAGAAGAAAGAAAATGTTACAAATATTATGTCACAAACAATAACTTGAATTGGTCTGTTGAAGCCAAATCCCTAAAATGATAAGAACCTTAAATTGGCTTGTTCCTGACTGCTCCCTATGAATAGTATTTTTTTCTCGATGCATTCTTCACCCATCTTCCAAATGATTGTACACAGGTTATAGGCCTATATACTGTAATGCATGGTGGCACAGTGGTTAACACTGCTGCCTCTCAGTGCCAGAGACCTGGGTTCAATTTCTGCCTCAGGCAATTGCGTGGAGTTTGCACATTCTCCCCGTGTCTACGTGGGTTTCCTCCGGGTGCTCCGGTTTCCTCCCACAGTCCAAAGATGTGCAGGTCAGGTGAACTGGCCATGCTAAATTGTCCCATAGTGTTAGGTGAAGGGGTAAATGTAGGGGAATGGGTCTGGGTGGGTTGCTGTTCGGAGGGTCGGTGTGGACTTGTTGGGCCGAAGGGCCTGCTCCCACGCTGTAAGTAATCTAATCTAAATGATATTGTGGAACTTGCTCCTTTTTCTAAATCGAGACATTAAACTTAATAATTTACTGGTTAATTAATTGTAAGATGACTTAGTGGGAGTAGGAGCCGCACTGTACAAACCAAAAGTTATTGATTGAAGGTCAGTATGGAATTAGCTAACTTAAAAAAAAGTTTCCATGAATTGAGTAAGACTAGCAAGGTCAGCATTTATCAATCCATGCTTGCCCTGGAAAAGGTGGCGTTGAGCCACATTCTTCAGTGCATCTGTATATGTGTTGTTAGGAAGGGAGTTCCAGGATTTTGGCACAGTGCATCAAAGCAATGGTGATAGCTCAAAGTTAGTGATGTGTGGCTTGGAGGATGCCTGCAGGTGTTGGTGTTCCCATACATCCGTCACCCTTGTGTTTTCTAACTGGTAGCTATCACGAGTTTGAAAGACATTTTAGAAAGTTTGGTTAATTCCTGTACTGCATCTACTTAGTTATATACACTGCTACCACTGTACACCAGTGGTGGATGGGGTGCCAGTTAAACAAGCTGCTGTTGGCCTAGATATGTCCAGCTTCTTGAATTTTGTTGGAGCTACATTCATCCTGGTTAAATGGGGAATATTCCATCACAGAAATGATTTGGACCCTGTTAATTACGGCTAAGCTTTGGGTTTGAAAGGAGGGGAGTTACTTGCTGCAGATTCCCAGACTTTGACCTGTCCTCATAGCCATTGTCTTCATATGGCTATTCCAGTTTATTTCTGGTCAGTGGTGAGTGTTAACCTCCAGCTTGTTCATAGTGGGTGGACTCAGTGTTTGAAACGTCATTTAATATGAATGAAGATGGTTAGGTTCTTCCGTATCTTGAGATGGCATGAATATTACTTGCCACTTAACCAATCTGGATGTCGTCCAGGTCTTGCTACATAATGGTGCAGACTGGATGAATTTCAAAAAAATGCTAAACTTAGTACAATCATCAGTGAACGCAACTTGTGGGTTTCTGCTGAAGGGATGTTCACTGAAAAGTTTGAAGATAGTTGGATCTCGAACAGTACTCCTGAAAAACTCCTGTAGCAATGTTCTTGGGCTGAGATGATTGAGCTCCAACAGCTGCATCCATTTTCCTTTGTGTTCATTATGACTTGAACCAGCAGAGAGTTTCCTCTTTGATTCCCATTGACTTCAATTTTGCCAGCATTCCTTAACATCAAAACAGCATTTAGAGTCATAGAGATGTACAGCACGGAAACAGACCCGTCCATGCCGACCAGATATCCCATCCCAATCTAGCCCCACCTGCCAGCACCCGGCCCATATCCCTCCAAACCCTTCCTATTCATATACCCATCCAAATGCCTCTTGAATGTTGCAATTGTACCAGCCTCCACCACATCCTCTGGCAGCTCATTCCATCTACGTACCACCCTCTGCGTGAAAAAGTTGCCCCTTGGGTCTCTCTCATATTTTTCCCCCCTCAACCTAAACCTATGCTCTCTAGTTCTGGATTCCCTGACCCCAGGGAAAAGACTTTGTCTATTTATCCTATCCATGCCCCTCATAATTTTGTAAACCTCTATAAGGTCACCCCTCAGCCTCCGACGCTCCAGGGAAAACAACCCAGCCTGTTCAACCTCTCCCTGTAGCTCAGATCCTGGCAACCCTGGCAACTTCCTTGTAAATCTTTTCTGAACCCTTTCAAGTTTCACAACATCTTTTCGATAGGAAGGTGACTAGAAATGCATGCCGCAACATGACCTCCCAACTCCTGTACTCAAAACTCTGACCAATAAAGGAAAGAATACCAAATGCTGCTTTCACTATCCTATCTACCTGCGACTCCACTTTCAAGGAGCTAGGAACCTGCACTCCAAGGTCTCTTTTCTGGATTAGTGGTGCTGGAAGAGCACAGCAGTTCAGGCAGCATCCGAGGTTTAGCAATAAAATCGACGTTTCGGGCAAAAGCCCTTCATCAGGAATAAAGGCGGAGAGCCTGAAGTGTGGAGAGATAAGCTAGAGGAGGGTGGGGGTGGGGAGAAAGTAGCATAGAGTACAATGGGTGAGTGGGGGAGGGGATGAAGGTGATAGGTCAAGGAGGAGAGGGTGGAGTGGATAGGTGGAAAAGATGATAGGCAGGTAGGAAAAGTCATGGGGACAGTGCTGAGCTGGAAGTTTGGAACTGGGGTGAGGTGGGGGAAGGGGAAATGAGGAAACTGTTGAAGTCCACATTGATGCCCTGGGGTTGAAGTGTTTCGAGGCGGAAGATGAGGCGTTCTTCCTCCAGGCGTCTGGTGGTGAGGGAGCGGCGGTGAAGGAGGCCCAGGACCTCCCTGTCCTCGGCAGAGTGGGAGGGGGAGTTGAAATGTTGGGCCACGGGGCGGTTTGGTTGATTGGTGCGGGTGTCCCGGAGATGTTCCCTAAAGCACTCTGCTAGGAGGCGTCCAGTCTCCCCAGTGTAGAGGAGACCGCATCTGGAGCAATGGATACAATAAGTGATATTAGTGGATGTGCAGGTAAAACTTTGGATGTGGAAGGCTCCTTTAGGGCCTTGGATGGAGGTGAGGGAGGAGGTGTGGGCGCAGGTTTTACAGTTCCTGCGGTGGCAGGGGAAGGTGCCAGGGTGGGAGGATGGGTTGTAGGGGGGCGTGGACCTGACCAGGTAGTCACGGAGGGAACGGTCTTCGCGGAAGGAGGAAAGGGGTGGGGATGGAACTATATCCCTGGTGGTGGGTCTTTTTGGAGGTGGCGGAAATGTCAGCGGATGATTTGGTTTATGCGGAGGTTGGTAGGGTGGGAGGTGAGCACCAGGGGCGTTCTATCCTTGTTACGGTTGGAGGGGTGGGGTCTGAGGGCGGAGGTGCAGGATGTGGGCGAGATGTGTTGGAGGGCATCTTTAACCACATGGGAATGGAAATTGTGGCCTTTAAAGAAGGAGGCCATCTGGTGTGTTCTGTGGTGGAACTGGTCCTCCTGGGAACAGATACAGCGGAGATGGAGGAATTGGGAATATGGGATGGCATTTTTGCAAGAGGTAGGGTGGGAAGAGGTGTAATCGAGGTAGCTGTGGGAGTCGGTGGGTTTGTAAAATATGTCAGTGTCAAGTCGGTCTCATTAATGGAGATGGAGAGGTCCAGGAAGGGGAGGGAGGTGTCAGAGATGGTCCAGGTAAATTTAAGGTCAGGGTGGAATGTGTTGGTGAAGTTGATGAATTGCTCAACCTCCTCGCGGGAGCACGACGAGGTGCCAATGCAGTCATCAATGTAGCGGAAGAAGAGGTGGGGAGTGTAATTACGGAAGATCGACTTCTATGTAGCCAACACAGAGACAGGCATAGCTGGGGCACATACGTGTGCCCATGGCTACCCCTTTGGTCTGGAAGAAGTGGGAGGATTTGAAGGAGAAATTGTTCAGGGTGAGGACCATTTCAGCCAAATGAATGAGTGTCGGTGGAAGGGTGCTGTTGGGGACGTCAGGAGAGGAAAAAACGGAGGGCTTGGAGGCCCTGGTTGTTGCGGATGGAGGTGTAGAGGGATTGGATATCCATGGTGAAGTTGAGGCATTGTCCCATTGACCCATTGTCTCAGCATGCTCCTGCCCCAGTGAACTCATCTCTACCTACCTCGACACTGTCCTATCCCCCCCTAGTCCAGGAACTCCCCACATACGTTCGAGACACCACCCATGCCCTCCACCTCCTCCAAGTCTTCCGTTTCCCTGGCCCCCAATGCCTCATCTTTGCCATGGCTATTCAATCCCTCTACACCTCCATCCGCCATGACCAGTGTATAAGTCCTGCTAAGATTTGCTTTCCCAAAATGCAGCACCTCGCATTTATCGGAATTAAACTCCATCTGCCACTTCTCACCCCATTGGCCCATCTGGTCCAGATCCTGTTGTAATCTGAGGTAACCTTCTTCGCTGTCCACTACACCTCCAATTTTGGTGTCATTTGCAAACTTACTAACTGTACCTCTTATGCTCGCATCCAAATCATTTATGTAAATGACAAAACGTAGAGGGCCCAGCACTGATCCTTGTGGCACTCCACTGGTCACAGGCCTTCAGTCTGAAAAACAACCCTCCACCACCACCCTCTGTCTTCTACCTTTGAGCCAGTTCTGTATCCAAATGGCTAGTTCTCCCTGTATTCCACGAGATCTAACCTTGTTTATCAGTATCCCATGGGAACCTTGTCAAATGCCTTACTGAAGTCCATATAGATCACATCTACTGCTCTGCCCTCATCAATCTTCTTTGTTACTTCTTCAAAAAACTAAATCAAGTATGTGAGACATGATTTCCCACGCAGAAAGCCATGTTGACTATCCCGAATCAGTCCTTGCCTTTCCAAATACATGTACATCCTGTCTCTCAGGATTCCCTCCAACAACTTGCACACCACTGAGGTCAGGCTCACTGGTCTATAGTTCCCTGGCTTGTCTTTACCGCCCTTCTTAAGCTGTGTCACCACGTTTGCCAGCTTCCAGTCTTCATTGAGTGTGTGATATCAAAATCAGTCACTCATCACCTCACTGGCCAAAGTCAATTCTCTTGTCCATGCTTGAGCCGAGTGGCCCTGCTGAATCCCAAAAAGAACATCAGTTGCCAAGTTATTGAATTGTAAGGCACCACTTGATAAAAGGATGGAAGGTGTTGCCAATAATTCTGTTAATGATCAAGGGGAGCTTGATTGTGCAAAAAATGGCTGAATTAGATCTGTGCTGCTTTGTCGGTTAGAGATTTATGCAGGTATATGAATGGGAAAGTTTAGAGGGATAGGGACCAAACACTTGCAAATGAGACTAATTAATTTTGGGATACCTGGTTAGCATGGATGAGTTAGACCGAAGGGTCTGTTTCCAGGCTCTATGACTGTCGATTGGATTGACTTTCCTCAGGGCATTACTATTTTTGGATCTCAAATCACTTATTCGTATTGATTAGCAAGGCCTACAATTACTTGTGAAAGGATACATATTTTATGGCTGTGGAAATAGTTGTTTGAAAGAACCAATGTAGGATGCACCAAATAATTACCTCCTGTATTGTAAGATTCTATTGTCAGAACTAAATATTCACACATCACTTTTCATCAGAGTCAGAGTGTGGTTCTGGAAAAGCACAGCCAATCAGGTAGCATCTGAGGAGCAGGCGATTCAACATTTCTGGCATAATCCCTTCATCAGGAATGTTGACGTTTTGGGCATAAGCCCTTCATCAGGATGCCTGCCTTGAAGTTCTCTTCCTCCCTCTACAAGGATCTCAGTGAATCTCTCTCTCACTGCACCCCTCAGGTCATCTCTTCTGCCCTGAAGCTCTTCAGCCATGTCCTGATGCGACCACAGCCGCATCTACTCCTTCAGTGCCTACCTACGGAATCTGCAGTCTGCACTTTGTCCTAGATATTTTTAATCAACCTGTTTAGATGTGTTATGACATAACTTTGGAGCAGGGCGGACTTGAACTAGTTCAGAGGGGCACTAGCACTGTCCCACAAGAGCCCCACATCATTTATATAAGCTGGCCGTTGGTTCCGAGAGATAATAAAATATATATATGTATAGTAACAAACGGCTATAAAACAGTGATGGTGGGGGAGATTTGTGTCCCATTCCTAGCAAGATTGATTATTTCTCTGGTAAGTATGCAACCTCAAAAATGGTGGCAGAAAATGTCTTGCCTCTTCTTTTTCTTGACTGAAGGAAGTGACTGAGTAGTCTGTCCCATTGGAAAAAGCAAATATCCTTTTGTGAATTGTTCAAAACGTAATCAGATTCTTGACAAAAAACACATTCCCTTTCCCTTTAGTTTCAGCAGCCTGCATTTCCCAAGTATCTTATCAATTCAGTCTTGAGCCCAATCTCTTTTTGTGAAAATGGTTTAACTGATTTTTGTTATGTGTTCTTTAAGGTAAATTCTAGTTGAATTGTCAAGTTGGACATTTTGTTTGAACAAATGCCTTGGTGAATGTAGCTAACTTAATTACAATTCACTTTCCAGTGCTGTTTTGTTTTAGCAAAATTGAAGTTAAAAAGATAGTGTATTTTGGAAACTTCAAAGTAGAGCCAGAAATTATTGCAAGTATGGAGAAAGTTATTATTTGGAAGAGTAGTTAAAATTTTGGCATCCAGTGCTAGTTTAAATACATTTTACAAAGGATGCATGGTTCTATATCCAACATCTTGTTGAGGCTGGTATTGAGAGAGTTCAATCAAGTCGGGTGACCTTGATTAACTTATTTTGCAATAATTATGTTCCTTTGAGCAAAGATCTGATAAAGCTGCAAAGGTTCACAGTATCGTACAAATAATAATTTAAGGTGAACCTATGTTTTGACACCATTCTAATGCTTTTCATCTTGCTCCAAGTTTACTGAAAAGTTGGTCAGCAAGATCAATCCTGCAAGGAACTATAGGTGCTCCATCAGCTGTCATGAGTCTAAACCCTTGTAACTAATTGAAAATGTATTTAATGTTAGCTAAACAGTTAGTTTTAGTTAAGTGATTATTGTTGTTGTCACTACCACGCATGCGCAATCTAGTGTCAGCCTCTTATGATAAACAATTATTAACTGCTATCTTATTAACCAAAATGATCATTTTACATTAAAATCGTTCAGCAGGTATTGCTGTGTGAGAGATGAATAGCAGCAGCTGAAGGTTAACATTCCTTCATCCATTTTGTTCAGGGTTATTTTCAGCATTATTTCCAGGTTTTGAAGTTCACCTTTGTAAATGGTAATGTCATGAAGAAAAGCAAACCACCTTTTATTGTTTAAACTGTAAATTTACCTGTACTAATAAGATTTAAACTTTGTGGCTATTTAGAACCATAGAATTCCTACAGTGTGGAAACAGGGCATTTGACCAAAAAATCCACCAACACTTCGAAGAGCATCTCATCCAGACTCATTCCCTATTACTCTACATTTCCTCTGACTAATGCACCTAACCTACACATCCCTGAACACTATGGGCAATTTAGCATAGCCAGTTCACCTAACCTGCACATCTTCTGGACTGTGGGAGGAAACCAGAGCACCTGGAAGAAACCCACGCAAACATACGGCGAATGTGCAAACTCCACACAGACAGTCGCCCGAGGCAAGAATTGAACCTTGGTCTGTGGCGCTTTGGGGCAGCAGTGTAAACCATTTCTGTGGAGTATTTTTAGACTTTTTAGTTTTGTTTATTTAACTGTAGTCATTGATTAATTCAGTTGGTTAGATGACTAAAGGGCAATACAGAATTACGTTAATAGAACAAGTTGAATCCAGCTTGGTTTATGGAGGCATGTCCCTGTGCTTTGACCTACATTTGCAGAATCATGTCCCCCCCCAAGCTGTATAAATCAGTGTGGTCAATCTAATAGTGATAAATGCCTAATGTCTTTTTATGGATTTTTGCTAATTGCCATCACTCCTTGTTGAGGCCACAAAATGGCAGTATTTCTGTGCACCAAATGTTCTGGATGAGTGTTTGAATGGTACATTTTGGTTTGAGTCTAAAATGCAGTTGTTCTCTTTTTCTAGTATGTGGTGACATTCATGGTCAGTTCTTCGACATGATGAAGTTATTTGAAGTAGGAGGGTCACCAGCCAGCACCAGATACCTCTTCCTTGGTGATTATGTGGACCGAGGGTATTTCAGCATAGAGGTAAGCAGGACTGTAATTCTGTCAGCAGACTTTGCTTTGCTCAATAGGTGGGAAAGAAAGGACTTAAGATGAGATGTGTTAAAGTTAAAATTTTCATTCTTGAATTAGATCATGTACCAGTTTCTTTTGTTCCCTTTCCAAAACGTACGTTTTAAGTTCTCCGGTCCCATTCAATATTATCAGATATTGATGAACTGTTAAACTACACAGGCTTTGTGCTACAGTTCAGGATAAAGTGTTTAGCTGCATTGAAGGATACTATACTGCTGGGACTCAGATGAAACTGAGCGTGACGTTAAATTGGAACACCGTATTCTGATCTTTGTCCAGCTGGCAGGTGGGTTCATACATTTTTTTCTGATCGTGAGTTAGGGTCATTGCTTCTAATTGTTTGTGCCTCTGATTTAGGTGCATGTTGAGCAAAATGGATACAGAAAGATTACCCCCTAATCCTGCAGCAGTGAATAGTCTGCAGTCGAAGCTCTTTAGTGAGGAGTAACTAATTGTTCAAGCACAGTATTACAGTTGATTACTTTGCTCCAGCAACATTGGAGAAACGCGAGAAAAAGTGGTGCTGATAGCCTGTCGATGCAGTTTTTTTTCAGCTTTAGTAAAGCATATATGCAACTGTGGTGTTACTCGGGGTTTCTCATGGAGGAAGTCACAATTCTTCAGGGAAACACTAACAATCTTTATTTTTAAATCACGTATTTTTTGCTGCTATTTAGAGGCTGCTGATTACATCAGTTTTGTTTTTAAATGTTCAAATCTTCTCTTAAATATGCCTTTTCACATTAGAGATTTTCAGTTTCTGTTGGTCTTGAGTAAGTTGCAGAACCTGGCTGGCAAATTTCAGTAATAAATGCAGAAACCGCATTGGCTGATTGTTGTTGTCAGTGGGAAAGAAAAAATGTCTGTCGTTGATGCTCAAGGATGTCCAGAGATTTTATGCAGGCTTTTACATGACAACTGATGGTATGTGGTGATTAGTTTTAGCGTGGTGGCCTGCATTAGGGGTTTGTGAGTTGGAGGTGGGTACTGCAGATGCTGGAGATTAGAGTCAAGGTTAGAATGGTGCTGGAAAAACATGGCAGTATAGGTAGCATCCAACGAACAGAAAAATCGAAGTTTCAGACAAAAGCCCTGCATCAGGAATGAGGCTGGGAGCGTTGGGTGGAGAGAGAAATTGGAGCGGGTGGGGTGGGGGAGAAGGTAGCTGAGAGTGCAATAGCTGAATGGAGGTGGGGATAATGGTGATAGGTCGGAGAGGAGAGTGGAGCAGGTACATGGGAAAGAAGATTGACAGGTGGGACAGGTCATGAGGACAGTGCTGAGCTGGAAGTTTTGAACTGGGATAGGGTGGAGGGAGGGGAAATGAGGAAACTGGTGAAGTCCACATTGATGCCATGGGGTTGAAGGGTCCCAAGGTGGAAGATGAGGCATTTATGAATACAGCAAGCAGCAGCATGACTCTTCAAACAATCAAATTGAAGAATCCCCATTGAGAGATGGTGACTAAATGAAGTGTAAATTAAAATAATCCATTGTAAAATTATACATAGGCAAAGTAAAGAGAGGGAAAAAAAGAGACACAAAATAAGTCTGTGTCCCATAATTAAATTCTTAGAAACTGAGCCTTCACACTTGTAAAATTTAGTTTTCCATGCCAGAGAAGTTATTTGCAAGTTATACATACATATATTGTCTTTGAAATTTCATTTGTACCTCTTGTGCCAGCCCTAACTTTCTCCTGTGTATTTAGTGGATGCATTTCAATGCTGGTTCTTTGAACAAAGTAATGTTTTAGGGTGGTTTGAGGAAGAACAAAGGAAACCTGGCACAAATGCTCAAGATATCTGTCAAAAAGCAAGAAAATGCAGATACCAGAAATCTGAAATAAAAACAGAAAATACGGAGGAGATTTTTACCAAGATGCTGTCTGGACTGGAGGGCATGTCTTATGAAGAAAGGTTAGGGGAGCTGGGTCTTTTCTCATTGGAGCAAAGAAGGAGGAGAGGTGACTTGATAAAGTGGATAGCCAGAGACTTTTTCACAGGGCAGAAATGGCTATCACAAGGGGCCATAATTTTCAGAGGTAGGTTCTTTACACAGGGTGGTGGGTGTGTGGAATGCACTGCCGGCAGTGGTGGTAGAGTCAGATAAATTAGGGATATTTAAGCAACTCGTGGGTGGATACATGGATGATAGTAAAATGAAGATTATGTGGGTTAGCTTGATCTTGGAGTAGGATGAAAGTTGGCACAACATTGAGGGCCAAAGGGTCTGAACTGTGTTCTAACTCTTCTTGGTACACTGATGATGGTATTAGTGCAATGTCTGATCCTCTCCCTGAACTGGGATTTCCATGAATTCTCCATTTCCTA
This sequence comes from Chiloscyllium punctatum, assembly GCF_047496795.1. Classification (NCBI taxonomy): domain Eukaryota; kingdom Metazoa; phylum Chordata; class Chondrichthyes; order Orectolobiformes; family Hemiscylliidae; genus Chiloscyllium; species Chiloscyllium punctatum. Next base: position 80,416,646 of record NC_092751.1, read on the forward strand.
TTGTCCAACTCTGACTGCACCCTTCCTTAACTTCTGCTATTTCGGGCAATAATATAGAAACTAATATTCATTAGAAGCCTATTAACTTTCACAGCTACCTCAGCTGCTTTTCTTCACATCCGACATCCTATAAAACTCCATTCCATTCTCCTAGATCCTCTATCTCTACCAAATCTATTCTGATGTGAACTCCAAGCAGCACTTTACTCTCAACTAAAAGTTTCCCAACCATAGTTGACAATGCCCTCAACTCTGCCTGTCACATTAGCCACACTTATGCTCTCACTACTTCTCTTTTTTTGTTTCCTAGAATCATGATAGAGTTCCCTTCATCCTCCTCTTCCATCTCAAGATTTTCCATCTCCAGATTATTCACTTCAGAAATTTCTGCCACCAAACTTAATCTCTCCGCACCCCCCCCACCCCCCCCCCCCACCCAAAAACCACCCCTCTCCTTTCAGCATTCCAAAAGGACTGGTCTTCCACGATACCCTGCTGTACCACTTTTCATGGTACATTCCCATGGGAATGCTAATGTCGTATCTGCCTTTTTTTTTAATCTCTCCACTGCACAAGGCCCCTTATATCATTCTATATGAGACAGTGACTTAAGTGCACTCACAACTCAGTGTGGTCTTCTCTGCATTGGGGAGGCAAACCAAAAGTGTATTCCATGCACCCACCACCCTCTGTGTAAGGAACCTACCTCTGAAAATTATGGCCCCTTGTGATAGCCATTTCCGCCCTGGGAAAAAAGTCTCTGGCTATCCACTCTATCTTTGCTTCTCATCATCTTGCACACCTCTATCAAGTTACCTCTCATCCTTCATTCAATTGAGAAAAGCCCTAGCTCCCCCAACCTTTCTTCATAAGACAAGCCCTCCAGTCCAGGCAGCATCTTGGTAAATCTTCTCTGCACCCTCTCTAAAGTGTCCTTCGTATAATGAGGTGACCAGAGCTGAATATAATATTCCAAGTGTGGTCTATGTGGCCTAACCAAGAATTGCAAAGGAGACTGAGTAGGTTTGGAAATGTGAATGGTCCACATATGCCAAAAAATAACACAGGCGCAGCTAGAATCCATGTAGGTACACTTAGCAGCACTTTTTATTTGGAGAGTAGATTTTTAGATTTATTTTTATGTACTAATGGTAAATACATCCATACAGATGGTGAAAACTGATAGTATCATGTTCCTCTGCCCATAACTTGCAAAAATTAGCTGTGTCACTCTATATTGTATAACTGCTAAATGGCCAAAGAATATTTTTCCAGCACGATAGTGACTACCCTAATCAAAACATTATTCAATGTATAATTCACAAAAAGGCCTACACCAGCTCCTTTTCGCCTTCAATTGTACCCAGTTTACCTCATTACCCTGGAAGGGAATAGTGCCTCAAAAATGTGAAAATCAGGTGAATTTAGCGGTCTCAAGCTGCTACATGGCAATAAACTGATGAGTGTTTTTCTTCATTAACGGGAATTTGCAGTATAGCCAAACGGACATTGTCCCTAACCATACAAATGAGTATTGGGATGCAAGTTTCACCACCAATGTGATGCCAAGTATATGGGCTATACATCCCATTGACTGTTGGACTGTAACAAACAGCATGTTCTGTTCAATTGCAAAGGCTAGCATGTTGATCATGCTCAACCAGCCTGTGCTGGCAACCATGTAAACAACATATCCATCAATTGATGTGATTCTGTGATTGGACACGTGTCAGCAATTATACTGGAACCAAATTTAAAATGTCAGCAAAGTTCACTGACAGAGAGGTAGCTTTTACAGATGAGGGATGCCAATGTATTGCTCAAATCCTGGCCCACATTTGACAAGAGTATAGTTCTGCAGATTCTGCTCTGAACAATCAGCCTCATCGGCTTCTCAGTTAGTGCTCTCCCAAGTAGTCTGTGTAGAGTTTAATACACAGTGTTCAAGAATGGAAGCGCTCTGACTATATTGATCCTGGCTCCAGAACTGGCTGTAAAGCTCCAACCACATCTTAAATGAATTGAACCTTGTCTTTTTGGGACAGTTTCCCAGGTTGAACAGAATCTTTGCCCTCATACACTGGTTAAGGTACTGCTTGAAGTAGTCCTTGCATGTTTTTGTTACGTTATTCTCTCTTCCATGTTTAATCTCACTGTCTCAATTAATAAGAGCTAATTAAAGTCTCCCAAACAATTTTATTTCCCTTCATGTTTCTAGCCTGACTGCAGATGTCCTCTTTGATTCCATGTTCACAATTTGGAGATTGTAAAACACCCTTTTTTTAAAAAAAGACCTTTTTATAATCTTTGAACTTCTATGTCATTCTGTATTCCTTCCTTGCCTACATTGGCATAACAGGGAACATATGCCAGTGTTGCAACTCCATCTGTTAACTTACTTTTTCCATACTTTCTCCATCCCATCTGAATTGAATTTTTGTGCCAGTTTTTCTTCCCCCCCCCCCCCCCCCCCCCCCCCCCCGCCCCCGCCCCCTTTTCATCTAGTTTGGAGCCAGATTTTGTTTGAAGTCTAGATCTTCCTGTAATGTATAAATAGGAGTCAGCTATTTAGGTGATTTAGATATTTCCTCTATTAAATGAGATTATAACTAATCTGTGATAGAATTCCTCTTTTATGCTCTAAAACTTAATATCTTAAAATATCAGCAGTCTCAGATTTTAAATTCGCATAGCTGACGTCAATTGCTGTTTGTGAAAAATAGTAAAATGTTTGCTTGTATTTTGTCCAGTTTATTTGACTTTTACTTTATTAAACACAGCATTTTTAATGACTATTGTACTCCCTGTCTTCTCTTCAGTATCTCCCTGTTCATATATCACCCATTTGTTTTATTCCTCAGCCCCTTGACTAAATTGTTTCTGCATGAAAATTGTCGCTAATTATTTCACCTGTATCTGTTAACTGTTCCTGGTTGGTTGTTTCTTTCCAGATCTTGTCCATTTTAATCTAATACCTTACCACTTGCATTTTCAAGCATGTTGCTGTTTGCACTATCCCTGTTCTGATGTAGCTGTCCTCACAGAGGAGGACCCATCTGTCTTAGAATTAATGCCAAGGCCTAACAGTGAGCTCCTCTCCTGTCGTAGCTTATTAGTCAAGCATTAACTCCCCTTTCTAATCTCAAATGTGAATGGGCAAGTAAATCCGATATTGCCACCTGTCAAGTCCTGATCTACTGTTTCCTAATCTACAAACAGCTTTCAGGACTTGCAGATATCTTTGCTTACACTGTCCATTACCATAGACCACAACAGCTAATTGCTGTCTCACCTCTGAGAAAATTATCTCCAGTTTATACAATATTAATATATCTAAGCACTTCATTAACGGAAGACCAGAAAATTGCTCTTAATTCTACTTGACAGACAGTTAAGTGTCAACTGACCTGTAGGTACAGAAATTTAAATTTGAGAGTTTGAATCCTGAGGATGATTATGCCAGCTGCCTGCCATTTCTAGACTCAGTCATACAGTGTGGCAACATGCCCTTCAGTCCTCCCAATCCATGCTAACCATAATCTCAAACTGTCCCACCTTCCTGTGCTCCAAAAGTTTATTATTCATGTACCTGTCAAAATATCTTTTAAATGATGTAATGGTGGTGGAAAAGCGCAGCAGGTCAGGCAGCGTCTGAGGAGCAGGAAAATAGACGTTTCGGGCAAAAGCCCTTCATCAGGAATAGAGCTGAAATGTTGATTTTCCTGCTCCTTGGACACTGCCTGACCTGCTGTGCTTTTCCACCACCATTACATCATTTAAAAGACATTTTGACAGGTACATGAATAATAAACTTTTGGAGCACAGGAAGGTGGGACAGTTTGAGATTATGGTTAGCATGGATTGGTCTTGCTTCTTGGATGCTGTGCTTTTCCAGCGCCACTCTGATTTAAACTCTAGTTTCCAGCATCTGCAGTCCTCACTTTTGCCATTTAAATGATGTAACTGTATCTGTAAACACTGCTTCCTCTGAAAGTTCATTCCACTCATGAACAATTGTGTTTAAAAAAAAAAGCCACACATGTCTCTTTAGTTTTTCTCCTCTCACCTTTTTAAAGAAAAAACAAAAGCCTCCTAATCTTGAAAATCCCCCACCCGAGGGAAAAGACACCTATTCACTTTATACTCTCTCCTCATCTTATAAATCTCTAAGGTGGCCCCTCGACATCTTACGCTGTAGTGGAAAAATGTCCTAATTTATCTAACCTCTCCTTAACTCAAACCCTCATTTCTGCCAACATCCTGGTAAATACTGGACTAGGTGTGGCACGGTGGCTCAGTGGTTAGCACTGCTGCCTATCAGCGCCAGGACCAGAGTTCGATTCTAGCTTCAGGCAATTGTCTGTGTGAAGTTTGCACATTCTCCCCGTATCTGTGTTTTTCCTCTGGGTGCTACAATTTCCTCCTACAGTCCAAAGATGTGCAGGTTAGGTGAATTGGCCATGCTAAATTGCCCATAGTGTTCAGGGATGTGTAGGTTTGATGCATTAGTTAGGGTAAGTGTAGGACAATAGGTTAGGGGAATGGGTCTGGGTGGGTTACTCTTCAGAGGGTTGGTGTGGACTTGTTGGACCGAAGGGCCTGTTTCTATACTGTAGGGATTCTATGAATTCTCTTTGGTTTAATAATATCCTTCCTATAATAGGGTGACCAGAAGAGGCCTCCTAACATCCTGCCCTTAGGAGCCTGGATCACCTTTGGAATAGGATGACACTAAGTTTTCCGCAGTCAACGTTGCTAATCAAATCTGACTTAAATTTCTTTGCATGCATTTTTGTTTTCATACATTTTAACTGTGCCCACTGATATTGGTGGCATGCTTCTCTAAAGAGAAACTGTTCTGGAATCATAGTACTGAACGAGGGCGTTCAGCCCCTTATTTGAAACAGCTACCCCTTAGACTTTCCTGTTCTTTCCTTTAGCCCTGCTAATTTTCTTTTTCATTTGTATGCCTGTTTGTCTTTCTGAAAATTGCTACTGAATCATCATCCACCACCATTTTCAGGAAGTGTATCCTAGAACACCCTCAATCGTGAGGAGCTGCCGAAGAAGAACAATTTGATACATTTAGAACTAAATTCATGTCTCACTTTACTGGTTCTTTTGCCATTTATCCTAATTACGTTTTTCTGGTCACCTGGCAGCAAAGTTTCTCCATATAGAACATAGAATATTACAGGGCAGTGCCAGCCCTTCAGCCCTCAATGTTGCGCTGACCTGGGAAATCAATCTGAAGCTCATCTAACCTACACTATTCCATTCTCATCCATATGCCTTTCCAATACCATTTAAATGCCCTGAGAGTTGGCAAGTCTACTATTGTTGCAGGCGGTGCATTCCATAACCTTACTACGGAGTAAAGAAACTACCTCTGTCCTTTATCTATCATCCCTCAATCTAAAGCTATGTCTCCTCGTGCTAGCTGCCATAATCCAAGGAAAAAGGCTCTCACTGTCCAACCAATCTAACCCTCTGATTCTTACATCTCAATTAAGTCACTTCTCAACCTTCTCTCTAACAAAAACAGCCTCCAGACCCTCAGCCTTTCCTCGTAAGACGATACCAGGTAACATCCTAATAAATCTCCTCTGAACCCTTTCCAAAGCTTCCATATTCTTCCTATAATGGGGTGACCATTATCTATTAAAACTTCTCAACTTTGAACTCGTGTGGGATTTGCACATTCTCCTCATATCTGTGTGGTTTTCCTCCCACAACCCAAAGATGTGCAGGTTAGGTGAATTGGTCATGCTAAATTGCCCATAGTGTTCAGGGATGTGTAGGTTAGATGCATTAGTCAGTGTAAGGTAAGGGAATGGATCTGGCTGGGTTACTCTTTGGAGGGTCAATGTGGATGTGTTGAGCTGAAGGGCCTGTTCCCACACTGTAGGGAATCTATGAATCATATCTGCTAATCTTCCCTAAACTTGTCTGAAATAAATGCTACGTTAAAGTAGTTGACTCTTCTTAAAAATATATTTAATGTCTCTGGGTAGTTTGTGCCCTAAGGTCATAACAATGTTATATAATTAGAAATCTTTTGTCTGATCAGATATCTATTTTAAAAGTCATAATTCACTGTTTCCATCTCTCCAGTATTGGCACACTTTTTTTTTCTCTCCCTACTAGAGGAAGCTTCACCCATATCTGACCCATGCTGTGTCTGTCTTAGGACAGTAAAGGGACCTTCATGCTGTTTCTAACTAGTGCTGTACCTGTGCCAGGAGTATTTAGTGGAGGAGTTCCTAAATAGCAGTGCAATTGCAAGATCCAGTGCAACATTTTTCTCACACATGTAACATAGTCTTAATGTTTTTTGCTCTGTGAATCCAGAAGGATCTTCAAAACTTTTTTTTTAATTCAATCATGCGACGTAGATGAAATTGGCTGGACCATTTTCTCCCTGTACCAAATTCCTTTGAGAAAGTTAGTGTTGTGCTGCCTTTAACTACTACAGTCCTTTGTAAATATGCATAGTGTTGTTAAGGAAGTAAGTGTCAGGATTTTGACCCAGTGGTGATGAAGAAACGACAAGATAGTTCCAAGACTGGATGTTGTGTAGCTTGGAGGGAAACTTGTAGGTAGTGGTGTTTCCACGTACTTGCTGACTGCGGCTTCCTCGGAGATAAAGGTCGCAGGTTTGAAGGGCACTGTCAAATAAGCCTTGGTAAGTTATGACAGTACATCTCGTGGGTGGTGCACACTACCACTGTGCATTAGCGCTGAAAGGAGTGAACATTGAACGTTTGTGGATGAAGTAACAATCAAACCTGGTTGTTCTAATGGTGTCAAGTTTATTATTACAACTGCACCTATCCAGAAAATGAAGGGTCTGTGACTCTATTCCAATAAACCTCTATCAGCCACCTTCAAGGCTGAAGTCAGATGAGTTGTTAACTGCAGAATTCCTAGTCTGAGTTCTTCTTCAAAAACCATTTGTCCCCATTCCCTCATTCCTGGAAGTGGCTTGGAGGGCACTGTCAAGTAAACCTTCGTGGGACTAATTTATGCTGGTGTTAATGACTCGAAGACTAGGAAATGCTAAGTCTTTCCCACTGTCTGGCACTGGTATCCATCAACAATTTTTAAACAGAAGTTTGACACAAATCACCAGTCAAGTGTAAAGTGCAAGTTAAATATATATTGCAGCATCTGAAGTATTGAAGTTAAACTGTATCTTGTTGTAACTCCTGAGTTAACTTTAACAGTAGTTTGAGGCAAGCTGTTGAATATGCTAACCTGAATCCTAATTAGGTGTTTTTCTTTGCAGTGTGTACTCTACTTGTGGGCTCTTAAAATTCTGTACCCAAATACGTTGTTCCTTTTACGCGGGAATCATGAATGCCGACACCTCACAGAATATTTCACCTTCAAACAAGAATGTAAGTAACTGTTAAGTTCTGTTGCAGTATTTTGAGCCTAAGTTCATGACTTGTATTCTGTAGTTGTACCAAGTTCTAGATGGTAGGTGAATAGATCCTAATTCTAAGGTATGCCCTGTGGTTACTGTAGACTGGGAGGACTGTACAGTTCTGCAGTTGTTAAAAATGGGCAAACAGTAACACTGTGATATTTGCTTAGAGCCTGAAATGGTTAATCTTCAGTCTCCATAGCCCGGTCACAGAAACAGTGAATTGAATAATTAAGGTTGTTTTTCCAATTTGAGTTGCCTTAACTTTTATGGGGAAGGTTTTTGCCATATGGTTGATAACAACTGTATTGGATAGCTCTTTGATACTTGTGCATCCAAATCAAATTTTTGAGGGTTGCCTTTTAGTCTGGTCTTTGGGACACTGGAGCAGCTGTTGGTGATTGGCCTCCGAGGTAGAATAGTTCATAGTGGAGTTTCCTCTCCTTATGGGATGGGAAAATTATTTCTTGTGACGGGCCATAAAGTGTATAGCTGAGCTGATTTGCATCAGAGTGTGCCCATTTCACAAAAAATGGCAGGACCTTGCTTTTAATTCCAGTCTCTTTTGAAATTAATTGGTTGTGGTTGCAATGACGCTTGGCCTTTGTCAGGCTGTCAGTCCTGGAATGTTAGAATGCAAGTTGAGGATAACCTCGAGCAAGGCTGTTGGGTGCCTTGTGCTTGTGTGTCTTGGCTCACTCCCACTACCCATTTCCTACATGGGAAGTATTATTTTAGACCATTGTTCCTGCTTTTTTCCCCATACCCTTTGATATCTTAAAACCTAGAAACTGTTGTTTAACTCCTCGAAAACATTCAATTCTGTGGCAGAGAATTTCAACTTACCACACTTTGGGTGAAAACCTTTTTGTCCATCTCAGTCCTAAATTGCCTACCCAGTCCTTAGATTGTGACCCTTGGTTCTGGACTCACCAGTCATTGAGAATATCCTTCCACATTTACCCTGTCTAATCCTGTTAGGATGTTGTAGGTTTTTATAAGGTCAAACTTTTCTTCAAGCTCCAGTGAATATAGTCCTAACTGACTCAGTGTCTTGGGTTATTTGGGAGTTATATCACTCAACAAAAAAATGTCATGAGGGCGGCATGGTGGCTCAGGGAACAGGGTTCGATTCCTGCCTCAGGAGTTTGCATATTCTCCCTGTGAGAGTTTCCCCTGGGTGGTCCAGTTTCTTCCCATAATCCAAAGACGTGCAGGTCAGATGAATTGGCCATGCTAAATTGCCCATAGTGTTAGATGACTTAGTCAAGGGTAAAAGTAGGATAAGGGACTGGGTCTGGACGGGTTACTCTTTGAAGGGTCGGTGTGGACCTGTTGGGCCGAAGGGCCTGTTTCCACACCGTAGGGAATCTAAATCTTAAAACAAAAAGGGGGAAAGAGGAAGAAGAAACACAAACTATTGTCTGGTCATGACGTTATTATAGTAGCAAGATCTATGCAGTTGAAGCTGTCTGTTTGGAAACCCTATGAGTAAATATTACAAAAGATCTCCTAGTGGGAGGGGAAGAGGAATGTCAGAAATGTTACCAATGGTATGCAGATAAATATGAATATTTATTTATAGTAGTTTTTAATAAGCACAAATGCAAGACTAGGTTATTAATCTATCCTTTTTTAAAAAATAGGTAAAATCAAGTATTCCGAAAGAGTATATGATGCTTGTATGGATGCTTTTGACTGCCTTCCTCTTGCTGCGCTTCTAAACCAGCAGTTTCTTTGTGTTCATGGAGGACTTTCTCCAGAAATTCATAGTTTAGAAGATATTAGAAAAGTAAGTACTTTATCCTTTGATCATGTCCATACTGTATATGGATGTGCAGTGGCTGCACCTCAGGAGGGTATGAGGAGAAATTATTTTTTTTTAAAGTTGCAAATTTCAGAGCTTGTGTTGTTAATTTTAATCACTATTTTGATCTTTCCCATGGACTTGTGTTACGACATGGAGGTGAACCCCTCTTAATTAAACCAAACACCCAGGAAAGTTCACCTTGCCTCGTGGTTTGTGAGAATGAGTGACAGAACTCTCAAATTCCACTATGTAAAGAAAATAACATCAATTTATTTTTTAACTTTCACAGTGAACATTAAACAGCTATTCACAACTCTAAGCCCCTCTTTTTCTCTTAACTGCTTCTTCTATGCTTCCAACTCTGTAACAATACAATGTTCCCATAAGACACTTAGTAAAATTAGACCAACTTAAATTTCAAAGCCACACAGCTGCTGTTGTCTTCTGTGTATTTCTTGTGACTGAAGATCTCCCTGGTTGCTGTCTGTCTTTTTACTGCGAATATGTTTCAGATGAAAAGGTACCTTTTGAAAGTGTGTATTTCCTTATTTATTGGGGAGTAAGCTGTTAACTCTCCGTGCGTTTCTCTCTTGATGGTAGTTGCTCTCTGACCAATTTTTGAAAGGTTTACACCCCCCCCCCCCCCCCCCCCCCCCCCTAAAAAGCATCAGACTGTCTCTGGTTTGACATTGGCAAAACAAATTTAAACTCGATTGGGTTTTAGTATCCTGTGAGCAGCACGGTGGCACAGTGGTTAGCACTGCTGCCTCACAGCGCCAGAGACCCGGGTTCAATTCCCGCCTCAGGCAACTGACTGTGTGGAGTTTGCACATTCTCCCCGTGTCTGCGTGCGTTTCCTCCCACACACCAAAGATGTGCAGGTAAGGTGAATTGGCCATGCTAAATTGCCCGTAGTGTTAGGTAAGTGGTAAATGTATGGGTATGGGTGGGTTGTGCTTTGGCGGGTTGGTGTGGACTTGTTGGGCCAAAGGGTCTGTTTCCACACTGTAATGTAATGTAATCTAATTTAATCCTGGGGCATAATTTTAAGATGGTTAAATTCAATTTGTTATCAAAATTGCAACCAAAACTCAGGTATACATTTAACAGCCAAATGTTACATATTTTCAGTTTTCCAGTACGCTGTGGGACTGCCAACTAGTCTTATACACAGGTGCTTGTAATCTCAGTTCAGAACAGCATTCATTCTCTCTTAAAGGTACAGTACAAGTACTTCATAACACTTGGGTGATAACCAAAGTTCAAAAATTAGTTCTTTATCAATTGTTCAGCATTTATGTTTGAATAAGTTACTACTTCCATCCCACAGGGGTGAAAGCCCCTTGAAATTCCTCCTTCGGAAGTTTATCTTCTAATACAGTCCATTGAGTAATAGCTAATCAATGTTTATTTGTTGATCCATTCCCTCAATGTCTTGTAGATTTTACTGGTTTCCATAAGAGGGCCATAAAATGTAGGAGCAGTAGTGATAATTCTCAACTCCATTTTCTGCTTTATCCCCTAACCTTTGATTCCCTTTTGATTAAGAAATCTATTTACCTCCGCCTTGAAGAAACTGACCCAGCGTTCTGCCCCAAACCAATCCTCTGTAGTAAAGAATTGCTTAGGTACACTACCTTCTGAGAGGGAAATTCCTTATCTCTGTATGTAATGAGAGGTTCCTTACTCTGATCCTAGACTGTTCCACAAGGAAAAACAACCACTCTGCATCTACACTGTCAGCCCCCTCCACCTCAAGAATATTGTGTATTTCGAGAAGTCAACTTTATTCATTGAGCTCCAATGAGTACAGGCCCAAGCTACTCAATCTCTCATCATATACCTTCCTATCTGGGCTCAATGTAGTGAACCTTTTCTGGATTGTCTGCAATGTCAGTATATCTTTTGTTACATAAGAGTACCACAATTGTTCAGTGAATTCTAGGTGTAGTGAACACTAGATGTAGTGTCAGTAAGTCACTTCACTTGAATCCTTGTGACATCAGTCAGGTTCAGCTTGTGGTAGCTTGTGTACATGTTTAGATAAGCTCTTCAACACTGTCTGTCACGTCACGTAACCCTACTAGCAATAGAAACAAATTTAACTTGCATGATTTGAACTCAAGCAGATAAGCTGTTTTCTTATATTTTTAACTGTCATATGACATTGGTTCAATCTCAGTTTGCTTATATCCCCACATGCTAACACAATCAGAAAATGCCGGAGAAGCTCAGCAGCTCTGACAACGTATGTTGAGGAAAAAAGAGTTTATGTTCTGGGTTTGATAGGGCTCTGCATCCCTGTGTGCAGCACTTTTTCTCTGTAGGCTTTCTCCATTTGAATAATATTCATCCCCTCCCTTCCTTCCAAAGGGATGACTAGAGAAATTGAGTTTTTGATTAAAAAGAAGGAAGCAAATGTCAGCAGAGATCAAGTGAATCTTTAAGTATAAAGGCAGTAGGAGCATACTTAAGAGGGAAATTAGGAGGACAAAGAAGGGACGTGAGATACTTTGTCACATAGGGTTAAAGAGAATCCAAAGGGATTTTGTAATAACATTAAGGACAAAATGGTAACTATGGAGAGAATAGGGCCCCTCAAAGATCAGCGAGGCAGGAGATGGAGATACTAAACGAGTATTTTGCATCAGTGTTTACTGTGGAGGAGGGCATGGAAGATACAAATGTGGGGAAATAAATGGTGACGTCTTGAAAAATGTCTATATTGTATTGGAGGTGATGCTGGATGTCTTAAAGCATAAAGGTGGATAAATCCTTGGAACCTAAACAGGTCTACCTAGAAGTCTGTGGGAAGCTAGAGAAGTAATTGCTGGGCCCCTTGCTGAGATATTTGGATCATCAATAGTTGTAGCTGAGGTGCCAGAAGACTGAGGTTGGCTAATATGCTACTATTTAAGAAAGATGGTAAGGAAAAGCCAAGGAACTATAGACTGATGAGCATAACATCAGTGGTGGGCAAGTTGTTGTAGGGAATCCTGAGGGACAGGATTGACACGTATTTGGAAAGGCAAGGACTGATTAGAGATAACCAACGTGGCTTTGTGCATGGGAAATAATGTTTCACAAACTTGAGTATTTTGAAGAAGTAACAAAGAGGATTCATGAGGGCAGAGTAGTAGACGTGATCTAGATGGACTCCAGTCAGGGGTTTGACAAGGTTCCTCATGGTAGACTAGTTAGCAAGGTTAGATTACAGGGCGAAGTAGCCATTTGGATTCCAAACTAGCCGTTTGGATTCAGAGCTAGTTCGAAGATAGAACAGAGGGTGGTGGTGGAGGGTTGTTTTTCAGACTGGAGGCCTGTGACCAGTGTTGTGTCATAAGGATTGGCGCTGGGTCCACTGCTTTTCATCATTTACACAAATGATTTGGATGTGAACATAGGAGGTATAGTTAGTAAATTTGCAGATGACACCAAAATCTGGAGGTGTAGTGGACAGCGAAGGTTACCTCTGATTACAACAGAATCTTGATCAGATGGGCCCATGGGCTGAAGAATGGCAGGTGGGATTTAATTTAGATAAATGTGAGGTGCTGCATTTTGGAAAGGCAAATTAAGACTTAATGGCAAAGTCCTGGGGAGCATTGCTGAACAAAGAGACCTTGGAGTACTGGTTCATAGTTTCTTGAAAGTAGAGTCTCAGGTAGATAGGATAGTGAAGAAGGGGTTTAGTATGACCACTTAGATTTTCAGCATCAGTCAAGCGATTTCAAGTGCTTGGAGCGATTAATTCTCAGACCTCCCTGAGTCTGAGGTTCCTAACTTGTTAAGAAGTGACTATCACTGATGTGGCGATTTTTTTTTTTGCCTGTTGCTAATTGGTACTCATTCTGGGCTAGGTGGGACCTCTATAAACAGGATGGTCTACACCTGAACCAGAGGGTTACCAATATCCTGGGGGTGGAGGTTAGTTAAACTAATTCAGCGAGGGGATGGGAACCTAAATTGTAGTTCCAGTGTCCAGGAGGTTGAGAGTACTGAGATCAGAAATATGGTTTCAAGGTTATAAGAATTCACTGACAAGCAGGAAGGTGGGTTGAAGTGTGTCTACTTCAACGCCAGGAGCACCTGGAATAAGGTGGGTGAACCTGCAGCATGGGTTGGTACCTGGGACTTCGATGTTGTGGCCATTTCGGAGACATGGCTAGAACAGGGACAGGAATGGTTGTTGTGGGTTCCAGGATTTGGATGTTTCAGTAAGAGCAGAGAAGATGGTAAAAGAGAGAGGGGAGTGGCATTGTTAGTCAAGGACAGGGTTACAGGGGCAGTAAGAATGTTTGAGGACTCGTCTGCTGAGAGAGTATGGGCTGAGGTTAGAAACAGGAAAGGAGAGGTCACCCTGTTGGAAGTTTTCTATAGGCCTCTGAATAGTTCCAGAGATGTAGTGGAAAAGATAGCAAAGATGATTCTGAAGAAAAGAATAACAAAATAGTTGTTCGGGGGTCTTTAACTTTGAAAATATTGACTGGAAGTACTATTGTTAGAGTATTTTAGACAGGTCAGTTTTTTGTGCAATGTGTGCAGGAGGGCATCTTGACACAGTATGTAGACAGGCCAACAAGGGGTGATGCCACATTGGCTTTGGTACTGGTTAATTAACTCAGCCAGGTGTTAGATTTGGAGGTAGGTGCGCACTTTGGTGATAGTGACCACAACTCAGTTATGTTTAGTTTAGTAATGAAAAGGGATAGGTATATACTACAAGGCAAGAATTAGTGCTGGGGGAAAGGCACTTATGATGTAATTAGGCAAGATTTAGGGTGGGGATAGAAACTGCAGGGAGTGAGCATAATTATGGAGCTTATTCAAGGAGCAGCTACTGCGTGTCCTTGATAATTATGTACCTGTCAGACAGGGACGAGTAAGGGAGCTGTGGTTTACTAAAATAGTAGAATCTCTTGTCAAAAGGAAGAAGAAGGCCTATGTTGGAATGAGATGTGACGGCTCAGTGAGGGTGCTTGAGTTACAAGCTAGCCAGGAAAGACCTAAAGAGAGAGCTAAGAGCCAGGAGGGGACATGAGAAGTCATTGGCAGATAGGATCAAGGAAAACCCTAAAACTTTATATAGGTATGTCAGGAATAAAAGAATGACTAGAGAAAGATTAGGCCCAATCAAGGGACAGTAGCGGGCAGTTGTGCATGGAGTCAAAGGAGGTAGGGGAAGCGCTAAATGAATATTTTTCATCAGTATTCACTTCGGAAAAACAATGTTGTCAAGGAGAACCGAGATACAGGCTACTAGACTAGACAGGATTGCAGTTCACAAGGAGAAGGTGTTAGAAATTTTGGAAGGTGTGAGAATAGCTAAGACCCCTGGACCGGATAGGATTTTTCCTATGATTCTGAGGTCAAGCCTTTGGCTTTGATCTTTGTCCCCGTTGTCTGCAGGAATAGTGCCGGAAGACTGGAAGATAGTAAATGGATAGGAAAATGAGACAACCCTGGTAGTTACAGACCAGTGAGTAGTGTGTTCGAAAGGTTCTAAGAGATAGGATTTATAATCATCCAGAGAGGAATAAATTGGTTAGGAACAGTCAACATGGTTTTGTGAAGGTAGGTCGTGTCTCACAAACCTTAGAGTTCTTTGAGAAGGTGACCAAACAGGTGGATGAGGGTAAAGCAGTTGATGTGGTATATATGGATTTTGGTAAGGCGTTTGATAAGGGTCCCCACGGTAAGCTATTGCACAAAATACGGAGGCATGGGATTGAGGTTGTTTTAGCGGTTTGGATAAGAAATTGGCTAGCTGAAAGGGTGATGGTAGATAGGAAATGTTCATCCTGGAGTTCAGCTACTAGTGGTGTAATGCAAAGATCCGTTTTGGGGCCACTGTTTGTCATTTTGACAAATGACGTGGATGAGGGCATAGATTGATGAGTTAGTAAGTTTGCAGGTGACGCTAAGGTCAGTGCAGTTGTGGGTAATGCTCTCGAATGTCACAGATAACAGCGGAGCATAGATAAGCTTCAGAGCTGGGCTGAGAGGTGGCAAATGGAATTTAATGCGGATCTATATCCCTTTGCTCCCTGCCCATTCATGTATCTGTCTAGACATATCTTAAATGTTAGCAGGTTTTGAGAAGATTTGTAGCTCAGGTTGAGGTTCTGGATGTAGGTTTGCTCACTGAGTTGGAAGGTTTGTTCTCAGACATTTTGTCACCATATTAAGTAACATCACCAGTAAGCCTCCAGATGAAGCACTAGTGACATGGCCTGCTTTCTATTTGTATGTTTAGGTTTCCTTGGGTTGCTGATGTCATTTCCTGTGTTATTTCCTGTTCTTTTTCTCCAAGGATTGTAAATGGGATCCAAGTCAACGTGTTTGTTGATTAGAGTTCTGGTTGGAATGCCATGCTTCTAGGAATTCTCATACATGTCTCCAACTGGCTTGTCCTAGGATGGATGTGTTTTCACAGTCTGTTAGATGCAATGTATTCAAAAAGGACGGGTACCCAGTAAATATAGTCCGCCGATTTCTCAGAACAAATCCCAACAAGCGGGCAAAACCTGTCCAGAAACTCTAGCCACTCTCCCCTATGTCAAAGACATCTTGAAAATGACTGCCAGACTATTCAGACCTCTTGGCATCATGGTAGCCCACAAACCCACCAACACAGTAAAACAGCAGCTAATGAACTTGAAAGACCCTATACAGTAAACAATCAAAACTAATGTCATTTACAAAATACCTTGCAAGAACTGTGACAGGCATAAAACTAACCACTAAGGATACATGAACATCAACTAGCCACAAAAAAAGACATGACCCACTGTTATTAGTATCCTTACATACAGATGAGGAAGGGCACCACTTCGACTGGGACAACACATCCATCCTAGGACAAGCCAAACAGAGACATGCACAAGATTTCCTAGAAGCATGGCATTCCAACTGGAACTCTATCAACAAACACATTGACTATGATCTCAATTACCACTCCCTGAGAAAAAGAACAGGAAATGCAGTCACACTGAAGAATGCTGTCAGCCAACCCAAGGAAACCTCAAACACATAAATAAAAAGCAGGCATACCACCAGTGCTTCACCCTGAGTCTGACTGGTGATGTTACCTCGTATGGTGATGAAATGTCTGAAAATGAACCTTCCAGCGAGCAAACCTACATCCACATCTTAAATGACACTCTCGTTCCTGCCCCCACCACCTCCACTGGCATTCCAGCCACCCACCACAGTCTGCTTGAAGAATTTTCCACGTATATCTCCCCTAAACCATTCCCCTCTCATTAGATCGGATGGACAGAGAGAGCTTTTTTCCTTGGATAGTGATGGCCAGCACGACGGGACATAGCTTTAAATTGAGGGGTGATAGATATAGGACAGATGTCTTTACTCAGTAGTAGGGGTGTGGAATGCCCTGCCTACAACAGTAGTAGACTTGTCAATTTTAGAGGCATTTAAATGGTCTTTGGATAAACATATGGATGAAAATGGAATTGTACATGGGAGGTAGGCTTCAGATTGGTTCCACAGGTTGGTGCAACATCGAAGGCCGAACTACCTGTACTGCGCTGTTATGTTCTATGCCCTTGAACTGAGGTCAGATACAAGGCAACCACTTGTGCATGTGGATAATTTATGTAGGCCAGACTGGTTAAGGATAGCAATCTCCTTTTCAGAAGGGCATTTGTGAACCTGATGGGAGTTTTAAAACAATCAGATGATGGTCACCATTTTGAGACCAACTTGCAATTCCAGATCAATTGAATTAATCTCCATCAGCCATTATAATGTGACTTTTGTGCATGGCACCAGAACAGGTATTCAGAGATAGAAGTTGGGAAAATGTTGCAGCTGTAAGAATTCTTTTTTAGGTATTTTCAGTGTTGGAGCTGATATCCTCAAATTTTTGAGCAGTAACTACTGTTTTATAAACTGTTGTTTTGTTTCAGAACTTGGTGGGGGGGAAAAGGAGAGGAAGTTAGACAAAAGCTGTGGCAGTGACCACATGGGAAGGGCTTCAAACAGAGAAAGAAACTGACACTGCTGTCTGACCCAGCAGTGTCTGCACAGCTACTGCCTCTGCTTTTGATTTCAAGTATCTGTGGACATCCCAGTTCTTCTAAGAAAAATTAATAACAGCGAGATTCACAGCTGACCTTGATGAAACCTGATGTGGGAGAGCTCACAGCAGGGGAGCAGCAAAGTGGCTTTTTAAAGTGTAGCCTTACTGTGAACTTTGAAAAGCTACAATAGTCAGTAGAATGGGTTCTTTTTTATTATGCGTTTTATTGAGATCTGCCTCTTAATTAAACTTCAAAAATATAAAATATAGATACTAAGGTAGCCTGGAACTGTGCTTTTTAGAGCAGTAAGATTGTGCATTATTTTCTGGGCCTATAACTAGTTAAGGTGCAAAGAGGGCCTTAAATAGAGTGGTGTGTTCTTCCTGTCGGATATGTGAGATTAGGAAGAGTTTCCATGTTACTGATGATTACGCCTGCAGGAAATATTTGCTTGCAATTCCTATCAAATTGCATGAATCGGTTGGAGTGGTAGTTAGCGGCAATAATGAATTTACAAAAGCTGTGGGGTATGATGGATGGCAGTTGTAGGAAGGGAGAAAAACCAGATACAGTGAGGTTATGGCTAGGAACGGTAGGAAAGGGAGGCAGATCTTGCAGGAGTCTGCTGTGGCTATCCCCATCTCTCACAAGTATGCTGTTGTGGGAAATGTTGGCAATGATGGACTCTGGGTGGGTGTGGGGGGGGGGGGGGGAGAATGTAACATGCATAGTCAGATTTCTGGTACCAGGCTTGACTCTAATATAAAAATGGATGTGCCAGGTTCTAAGTAATCATTTGTGATAGGGGACTCTCAGTCATAGGCAGAGACAGACATTTCTGCAACTGATGCTGAGAGATCAGAATGGTATGTTGCCAGCCTCGTGTCAGGATCAAGGATATCTCTGAGAAGGTGCAGAATATTCTCAAAGGGGAGAGGAGCCAGCAGAGTGTAGCCGTACACATTGGAGCTAGCGACATAGGAAGAGAAAAGGATGAGAATCTGAGGCAAGAATGCAGGACGTTAGGCAGGAATTTTTTTTAAAAAGGCGTATCTGCATTACTCCTGGTGCCACGAGCTAGTGAAGATAGCAATGAGAAGATGGGGCAAATGAAAGCATGGCTGAGGAACTGGTGCAGGGGGAGAAAGGTTCACATTTTTGGGTCATTGGAATCTCTTCTGAGGTAGAGATGATCTGTTTTGGAAGGGCAGATTGCACCTGAATTAAAAGGGGACTAATGTGGTGGGGAGATTTGCTCGAGCTGCTCAGGCAGATTTAAACGAAGTTGTGGGGGTGGGACCCAGAAGCACCCAGATATAAATGTGAGGTGCTGTATTTTGGAAGGGAAAATCAGGGTAGCACTTACACACCTTAATGGTAAGGTCCTGAGGAATGTTGCTGAACAGAAACCTTGGAGTGCATATTCATAGTTCCTTGAAAGTGGAGTCACAGGTAGATAGGACGGTGAAGAAGGTGTTTGGTATGCTTCCTTTTGTTGGTTAGCACATTAGTATGTGAGTTGGAATACCTGTTGGGCTGTGCAAGATGTTGGTTCGGCCACTTTTGGAATGCTATGTACAGTTCTGGTCTCCCTCCAAAGGAAAGATGTTGTGTGAACATGAAAGGGTTCAGAAAAGATTTACGAGGATGTTGCCAGGGTCGGAGATTTTGAGCTATAGGGAGAGGCTGAATAGGCTGGGGCTATTTTCTCTGGAGCATCTGAGGCTGGCAGAGGGGTGACCTTATAGAGGTTTATAAAATCATGAGCGGTCTGGATAGGTTAAATATCCTGGGATAGTAGGTCTTTTCCCTGGGATAGTGGAGTCCAAAACTAGAGGGCGTAAGTTTAAGATGAGAGGGCAAAGATTTTAAAGGCATACACTGGGCAACTTTTTCATGCAGAGATGGTGTGTACATGGAATGAGCTGCCAGAGGAAGTAGTGGAGGATGGTAAAATTACAACATTTCAAAGGTGTCTGGATGGGTGTATGAATATGAAGGGTTTAGAGGAATATGGGCCAAGTGCTGGCAAATGCTGACTAGATTAATTTAGAATATCTAGTCAGCATGGATGAGTTGGACTGAAGGGTCTGTTTCTGTGCTGTACATCTACCTCTCACACTCCCCACATTATATGCTATCTGCCAATTTTTTTCACCAATCATCTAACTTGTCCAAATACCTCTGTCAAGTCTTGTTATCCTCATGACTTGCTCTCCCACTCTTTTTGTCATCTGTTTCCCATGACCAAAATGTTTTGTAGCTTTTTTTTTGTTTTCATGATTTCAGTAACTGAAACAGGAATTCCTGCTTTCCTGGGACTCAAAAATTGACATCGTAACTGCCTCCATTTTTTTCTTCTTGCTCCTAAATAAGCTCGTGCTGGAGACCCCCATCCTCAGAAATGTGTGCCCAATCTTTGTTTGCCTTTCCCTCATGTGCCAAGAATATGTTGCTTCCATCCATCTAAATGCTCAATTTTCCAGGTTCTGGAGTGAACTTGAATCCCACCCTCTGATATTTGGCCGTGGCCCCCACAAATACACTTTGACTACAACTGTAGTGCACTCTTCCCTTCTATAATCATAACAGCTTTACTATTCCTTTATCTTTGTCTACCTCTGTGGACAGACATGCTGTGCTTTCATTCTCCTCTGCCCCAATCTTGCCAATACATTTCTGATAGCGATGCCTGTTCCTCTTGTCAGACCCCATGCTACATTTTTCCAGAGTTTGTTTCTGAATGATATTCTAAATAGCACCTCACCACTATCTTCTCAAGCAGCTAGGGATGGGTAATAAATACTGGCTCATCAACGGTGCCTCTGTCCCATGTGTGAGTAACAAATAAAGCACTGATATCCACTTTGTAGCCAACAGGGTTCTTGTAGTTCATGCTTGAGGCGTTCACGCTTGGGTTTCATGCAGCCTGCTTGTCATGTCTGTCCTTGCTGCCCCTCAACTTTCCTCCCTGACCAACCTTGTCCAACCTCCCTCTCACTCCATCCCTTAATTAAAGTTAAATAAAGGCAGTTATAAGAATATGAAGACAGAATTCTAGAACAATAGAACAGTGCAGTGCAATACAGGCCCTTCGGTCCTCAATGTTGCAACGACCTGTGATACTGATCTAAAGCCCATCTAACCTACACTGTTCCATTGTCATCCATATGTCTATCCAATGGCCATTTAAATAGCCTTAAAGTTGGTGAGTTTACTACTGTTGCAGGCAGGACATTCCAAGCCTTACTACTAAGTAAACCTAATTCTGACATCTGTCCTATACCTGTTATCCCTCAATTCAAAGCTAAGTCTTTTCGTGCTAGCCATCACCATCCAAGGAAAAAGGTTCTCACTGTCCACCTTAGCTAAAATGGATTGGATTAAAAAGAAAAATGAAGAAGCATTAGCTAAAACAGATATTTAAAACTCATCAAAGATATATTCAATTTAGAAAGAGAGACGCTACAGAATGGTGCATGATTTGTTCAGGGTGTTAAGGATGTTAAGGGTGGTATCACATTGAAAGAAATGGCATACAATCCTGCAAAAATTAGTGATAGGCAAGAAGTTTTGGAAAACTCAAACTAAAAAACAGGCAAATGGAAATATAGGCGGAAACCAGCTAGGAATGTTAAAAAAAAAATTGGCAGTAAAGTTTCAAAAAATCTGTAAAAAGGAAAAGAACTGAAGTGACCATTGGTTCCTTAAAGGGTGAAACTGGAATTAATGGAAAAGAGAGAGTTGGAAACTTTCAGCAAGTGTTTTTCATCCATCTTCCATAGAATACCTGCAAAGCACCACAAGTATAGTCTGAGATCAAGAAGCAAAAGGGAGGGAGGAACTGAAAATCGTTACTAACGGTAGAGAAGAAAATATTATTACTAATCGAATGAAAGGCTGCCAAGCCTCTAAGTGCCAATGGCCTCTCTGGTGGTGTCTTAAAAGAACTCACAGCAGAGATAGTAAAGCATTGATTGTAATAATCCAAAATGTCCTTGATTTTTGGAAGGACCTAGTGGATTGAAAAATGGAAAATACACATTTCTCAAGAATGCGGCAATGCAACCCAGAATACGTTTATAGACTAGTAAACCATCTTGTAAATGGGGAGCTGCTGAAATCCATGAAATGAAGAGCATTTACAAAACAATCACTCACGCAGTCTGTGGTTTCATGAAAGGGAAAACCTGTTTGACAAAGTTATTAGCATTCTTTGGAGGGTGTAATAAGGTCAAGCAAGATGAGTAAGGGGAGCCAGTAGATATAGTATATTTGGATTTCACTATTGATAAGGTGCTATGTAATAGGCTAATGCACATGGTAACTGTTTATCGTGTTGAGTCTGCTTTGTTAGCATGGTTATAAGGTTGTTTTATGCTAGTTAGTCAAGGCTGCGATAAAGAAGTCATTTTCAGATTGGCAAATTGTAATGAGTGAAATGTTGGGCTTCAACAATTTACCGTCTAAATTATAATAACCTAGATGATACTGGCTGTTGCGATGATATTTACACATTTACTGAAATGTAGGAAACACATTGCACCGTTCACACAATGAGGTTAAGTTAGGTAATTGAACAGACATTTGGGAAGTGGAGTGCAATATGAAAATATGAGAAGTTGTCTACTTTGGCAGCAAGAATAGAAAAACTAACTATTATTTAAATAGAGAAGCTACAGAATGCTGTGGTGCAAAGGAATCAGTGTGTCTTGTATATGAACAATAAAAAGGTGGCATGTAGTAATGAGGAAGACCAATGGAATGATTAGGCGAAAGTGTGGACTGCAAATCCTGAAGATTAGAGTTGAGTGTGTGGTACTGGAAAAACACAGCAAGTCGGGCAGCATCAGAGGAGCAGGTGGAATGATTATCTTTGTTGCAAGGGGGATGGAAAATAGAAATAGGGAATTACAACGGTACTGGGTAATGGTGAAATTGCATCTACAATTTTTATCTCTTGAAATAAGGATGAGGCTGTACTTGGAGGTTGTTCAGAGAAAGTTCACTTGGCAGGTTCCTGAGATTATGGGTTTGCTGAGTGAAAGTTTGTGCAGATTGGGATTTTAACCATGAGTGAAAAGTGGTCTTATTAAGTGTAAAATATTTGAGGTGGCTTGATAGGATAGATGTGTGCTTCCTTTTGAAGGAATCAAGAAATAGGTAATACAGTTACAAATGGAGATGAGAAATTTCTTTAAAGTTGGAATGAAGGCTGAACAACCAATTACCTTGAGAAGCAGGCTATTATCATTTGAATGTTGCTTGCCTTCACTTTAACAATCATTGCACTATTAACCACAGGCTTTACCAGGACTCGGGCAAACTGAAGGTTAAAGGAGGCACTCTATAATCTGTCTGACTTTCTTTCCTCCCATAACATTTTTACAACACAACTTGCTATCAATAATTCAAGCTCATGAGGTCCAGGATGCAGGCTAAGTAACACAATTCTTTGTAACAATGTATGACTTGATTGAAGATAAATTGTAAACCAGATATTGTAAGCTCATCGGCAAAAGGACAATGTCCACAGGCTCTTCACCCAACCACTAACTCCACTTCCTCAATTAGTTATGCCTTTACATGTGATGAAAGAGGTGCCGCCTGTATCCCATAAAGAACTCTCCACAGATCAAAATCCAACTCTGGTCAGTTTTGTAGAGCTGTCTAGTCTGGAAGTAATTACTGACTTATATCAATTGAAGCAACTTTGTTTTACAAGTGATACTGACTCTCTAGTTTTCCCAACTTGTCTCTTTACAGTTAGATAGGTTTAAGGAGCCACCTGCATTCGGGCCAATGTGTGATTTGTTGTGGTCAGACCCTTCAGAGGATTTTGGAAATGAGAAAGCGCAAGAACACTTCAGTCATAATACAGTGCGAGGATGCTCCTACTTCTACAGGTGCAGTTTGTGGGCAGGTGCACGGCTTTGTCAATGTGCATTCAGTTTGAGTTCTCTGCCATTTTAAATGGATATTAATTGGACACCTTTGTATTTCAGTTACTCAGCTGTTTGTGAATTTTTACAACACAATAATTTGCTATCCATAATTCGAGCTCACGAGGCCCAGGATGCAGGGTAAGTAACACTGAATTAAACCAGTATCATTGTCATGACAGAACATATGGTTTGTTGCAAGTTAAATTGTAAATCAGATTTCAAGGATGTGAAAACAAACAGGATTTTTGATTTTATGATTTGGATTGGAAAGCAATGGGCTCGAGAATTGATATGTTGCCAGAGGGTCTAAGCTGCTGGGGTGAATTACTCTATACAACTTACCCAATTCACGTATTGGTTGCAGCTGAGAGCATTAAATAATAGTGTGATGTGGAGGGAAAAACCCAGCAGTATGTGCCTGTCATCCTTCCCTGAAGAGAAGAATCTATATTTTGCCTCTATCATTAGACTAGAGAGTGGTTAAAATCAGTCAAAGTTAACACTCCTGGGTGCTATCTGGCTTAGGATATGAACTTGCATGACTTATGAACTGAATTATATTATGCCTTTCTAATAGAGGGATATCCCACAAACACTGTAAAAAGTCTGGCCTTAAAATGACCACTTTGATATTTAGAATCAGTGGAACTATTTCAAGTGCTTGGAGCATTTAATTTTTGGGCTTAAGCCCACTTTACATTTAGAAAACTAATTTCATACGATTGTGAATTGACAAGTTAGTGATGATTTGGTTAGTCAGGATTTTCAAACATTTTGTAGTTATAGTGAAGATGTCAAAATGACTGATTTCTTGAGTTTTACTATATGTAGTGTTTACTCTTGAGTTGGCCGCCTCCTGAGTCTGAGGTTCTTAACTTGTTACAATGTGATTATCATTGATGTGGCGTACATTTTTTTGCCTGTTGCTAATTGCCCTTGAATTGAGGGCAGATACAAGGCAACCACATGCGTATGTGGACAATTTATGTAGGGCAGACTGGTTAAGGATTGCAATTTCCTTTTTGATGGGGATTTAGTGAACCTGATGGGATTTTTATAGCAATCAGATGATTGTCACCATTGAAACAAGCTCTCAATGCCAGATTAATTGAATTAAATTCCACCAGCCATCTTAATGTGATTTTGAGGCATGGCCCCAGAGCAGGTAATCTGAGATGGAGGACAGGGAAAAGTTGTGGCTGGAAGCATTGTTCCTTTTTTTTTTGGAGGGATTTTGTGTGGGAGCTGTTTTCTTCAAATTTTTGGAACAGTAATTACTGTTTTACAAGCTGTTGGTTGCATTGTTTTTGAACTTGCGGGATGAAAAAGGATCAAAACCACAGCATTTTAAAAGCAGAGGAAATCAGACTAAGGCAGTAGCAGTGACCACATGGGAAGGGATTCAAACAGAGAAAGAAACTGACACTGCTGTCTGACCCAGCAGTGAGTCTGCACAGCTCCTGCCTCTGCTGTTTAATTTCAAGTATCTGTGGAGTTCCTCTAAGAAAAATTAATAACAGCGAGATTCACAGCTGACCTTGATGAAACCCGATGTGGGAGAGCTCACAGCAGGGGAGCAGCAAAGTGGCTTTTTAAAGTGTAGCCTTACTGTGAACTTTGAAAAGCTACAATAGTCAGTAGAATGGGTTCTTTTCATTATGCATTTTATTGAGTTCTGTCTCTTAATTAAAATTTAAAATATAAAACATAGCCTGGAACTGTGCTTTTTAGAGCATTAAGATTGTGTGGTGTTTTCTGGGTCTGTAAATTGTTAGGGTGCAAAGAGAGCCTTAGGGAGAGTGATGTGTTCTTCCTGTCTGATATGGGAGATTTGAGAGAGTTTCCATGTTACTGATGATTATGTCTGCAGAAAATGTTTGGTTGCAATTCCTATCGGATCGCACGAATCGGTTGGAGCGACAGTTAGAGGCAATAATGAACTTACAAAAGCTGTGAGGTATGCTGGATGGCAGTTGTAGGAAGGGAGAAAAACCAGATACAATCAGGTAGATGGGTTATGGCCAGGAAGGGAGGAAGGTCTTACAGGACTCTTCTGTGACTATCCCCATCGCACACAAGTATGCTGTTTTGGAAAATGTAGGAGGTGATGGACTCGGAATGTAACATGCGCATGTTCCTGATACCAAGACTGGCTGTAGTGTAACAAGGGGTATGCCAAGTTCCAAGTAATCATTTGTGGTAAGGGAATCTCTAGTCATAGGTACAGACAGATGTTTCTGCAACTGTTGGTGAGAAATCAGAATGGTGTGTTGCCTGCCTGGTGTCAGGATCAAGGATATCTCTGATAAGGTGCAGAATATTCTCAAAGGGGAGAGGGCCGGCAGGAAGTACTTTTACACATTGGAGCTAACGCCATAGGAAGAGAAATTGAGAATCTGAGGCAAGAATTCAGGGCGTTAGGCAGCAATTTAAAAAGGAGGTCCTCTAGGGTAGTTGTATCTGGATAAAACTAGCTATGAATTAGTGAGGTTAGGTAGAGGAGGATGGGGCAAATTAATGCATGGCTGAGGAGCTGGCGCAGGGGAGAAGGGTTCACATTTTTGGGTTTTTCAGAGTCTCTTCTGAGGGGGAAGTGATCTGTTTCAGAAGGGCAGATTGCACCTGAATTGGAAGGGGCCTAACATAGTGGTGGGGAGATTTGCTCGAGCTACTCAGGTGGATTTAAACTAAGTTGTGGGGGTGGGACCCAGATATAAATGTGAGGTGCTGTATTTTGGAAAGGAAAGTCAGACTAGCACTTACACACTTCATGGTAAGGTCCTGGGGAGTGTTGCTGATCAGAAACCTTGGAGTGCATATTCATAGTTCCTTGAAAGTGGAGTCACGGGTAGATAGGATAGTGAAGAAGGTGTTTGGTATGCTTCCCTTTATTGGTTAGCACATTGGTATGTGAGTTGGAAAATCATGTTGGGCTGTGCAAGACATTGGTTCGGCCACTTTTGGAATACTATGTGCAGTTCTGGTCTCCCTCCAAAGCAAAGAAGTTGTGTGAACTTGAAAGGGTTCAGAGAAGATTTACAAGAATGTTGCCAGGGTTGGAGAGTTTGAGCTATAGGCAGAGGCTGAATAGCTGGGGCTGTTTTCCCAAGAGCATTTGAGGCAGGCAGAGGGGTGACCTTACAGAGATTTATAAAGTCATGAGGGACGTGGATAGCATAAATAGCCAAGATCTTTTCCCTGGGCTAGTGGAGTCCAAAACTAGAGGGTATAGGTTGAAAAGATTTAAAAGGCACACATTGTGCAACTTTTTCATGCAGAAGGTGGTGCGTATGTGGAATGAGCTGTCGGAGGAAGTGGTGGAGGCTGGTGCAATTACAACATTTAAAAAGCATCTGGATGGGAATATAAATAGGAAGAGTTTAGAGGGATATGGGACAAATGCTGGCAAATGAGACGAGGTTTATCTCTGATATCTAGTCAGCATGGATGAGTTGGACCGCAGGGTCTGTTTCCATGCTGTATGTCTTTGATTCTATTAGCCTGGGCCTCTGCATTACTAGACCAGTGATGTTATCTATACACCACCGTCTCTTGCCAATTTAGTAAATTTCAGTGTTAGTTGAAATCCTGAAATCCTTAGCTTGCCATACATTGGGATATGATGAGCAGTTCCAAGTAGTAGCTCTCTAACACATCTATTTATCTGACTGAAGTACAGAAATAACATTTTTGACTATTTCTATTATCATGTCACTGGTTTCCAGACACATGACTGCATATGGTTCGCTGGGTTCGTGCTACTGTAATACAGCTCAGTCTGTCATCCTTGACTGAGTTTAGTTTAATATAGCATCTCCTAATTCCCCCAAACTAATAGCTGAATTATATTACAAATAGTTTCATACAATTGTTTCTATTCAAACTATATATTCAAGAGTTGGATGTTAGTGAAAGATATGAAAGCAATACTCAGGAGTTCAGACTCTGAACTGTTCAGATTAGCGGATCATTACTGCATCTGGATTATTTCTTGCATTTGCCCGTTGCAATCTTTTCACTCCTGGCTTCTCGGGAATATTTTCTGCTCTGGTTAACTGTTGCTTATCCTTCAAGAAATTGCATTCCTAAATTGTCCCAACAGCTGCATCTCTCTGAATTATTTTTTTTCCTGGTGTTTTTAATGCTTTCCAATTCCCTTCCCTTTTTCTTCTGTTCATTGTTTAGTTTGTTTTGTACCTAAACTATAGACTTTGTCTCAACCATCATCAAACTCAAATTCTTTAACCTCGAACTAATCTATCAAAAGATTTGTTTCACCTGCTTTAGCTCCAGAAATAATGAAGGTTCATGAAGGTTTTCTGGACACTCTCTCAATGTGTCCATTGGCATTAATGCTGTGAATTATTATTACGCATGTGCATTGAGCTTAAGTGGTCAGTGGCCCTTGTGTTGTGGGAATAGGGTACTGTGCTTCTGCTTGGTGTTGGCTCTGCTCCACTGCCTTTGGGTGCT
This sequence comes from Chiloscyllium punctatum, assembly GCF_047496795.1. Classification (NCBI taxonomy): domain Eukaryota; kingdom Metazoa; phylum Chordata; class Chondrichthyes; order Orectolobiformes; family Hemiscylliidae; genus Chiloscyllium; species Chiloscyllium punctatum. The sequence continues at coordinate 80,444,348 of NC_092751.1, forward strand.
CCAGAGTCAAAGGACTGTCATCAAACCCTGATGTAATACTCTCCAGGGTACCATGTGGCGGGGTCCGCCCACTTGTCTGCCAACACAAAGAACTGCACAACCCCTCCAGGAAATGAATGTAAATCGTGTTTTCATGTTCTGAGTTTTAAAAGCTAGTGTGCCAGAAGTATGGTGATAGAGCAAGAGAAATTTAACATTTATAAAGCCAATTTTTATTGACGGTTGGGATTTGGAAGGTTAGTCATTTGTTTATGTTATTTAAACTGCAATAACATTATTGTTCAGAATATCTCAATATTAAGCAAGATGGGATTTTAGCCTGGTCCTAGCTAATGTCCTTAGTTTCATTATAGGTGTGGTAATGGACTTTGGATTCTAAATACAGTCAAACATTATGAAGTAATTCATCAATGAAACAATATTACTACAAACATGCTGTAAAAATAGTGATAAGCTCTTGGGTCCCATTGGCAGTCTGATTTGATTGCACATTGATGTGGGAGAAATGAATCACTCAACATATTCAAGGGGTTTGGGTGCGTTTCGCAGATAGTATAATTTCAGTCTTCTGGAGTTGTATATGTCATAGAATTGAATGTCTGATGCTGAGCTCAGTAATCAACTGTATTTCAATGCCCCATTTTACTCAATTGATTAAGAACAGTTTCCTTTCATTTTACTGACAATTCTTTGTTATGATGTGCATCTGTGTATTACTCAGCACCCTTCAAAAATATTTGCTGTCCAGTAATCTGTAGTGTGCATAGTCCAACAATGTCTGCAATTCTGGAGTCCAATCATGTCCAGAACATATGCAATTACTTTCCACAAAGCAAATGACAGCACTGTAGAAGACTGTGATTAGTGTTAACAGTGCAATGAGAAATCTTTCAACTGAGAGAACTCCAAAGTGTATTACAAATTTTTTTTTTAAAATGGAAGACCTAAACCAGCTTTCATTGGTTTTATTCTTAGGTGAGTTGATAAAGTGTGGCGCTGGAAAAAGCACAGCAGGTCAGGCAGCATCGGAGGAGCAGGAGAGTATGTTTTGGGCATGACCCTTCATCATGCCCTCGATAAAGGGTCGTGCCTGAAACGTTGATTCTGCTGCTCCTTGGATGCTGCCTGACCTGCTGTGTGTTTTTTTTGAGCACCACGCTTTATCAACTCTGACTTCCCAGTATCTGCAGTTGTTACTATCTCCTTATTCTTAGCTGAGTCCCAATAGACCAATAATTTGGACCCTGCTGTCTTGAGTTGAATATTTCAGGTGGCTTCAGTGCATATCATGCAGCCTCAGAAGTCACATTAATTATAAATATATATGCTCTAATTATTTTGAATTGAGTGAGAGCTTATCCACCAAAGAAGCGGAGATTTGCTTCAAGTAATAGATTCTTTGTTTCGGTTTTCTAAGCGCAATTTGTTTCAAACCTTCATGGTCCCAGAATTCAAACCGGATACTCCATACTTCAAAGTCAGGGAGAACTTGGGTTTTAAGGCCCTGAATTGCCAAGAAACCAGCACAATTTTCCCATCCTTTGGAGGTGAGGCCAGCAGCAAAACTAGAAAATAATGCATCAGATGCCCTTGCTTTCAGGCACATGAATGCATGTGCTTTCAGGCTCCCCTGCCAAAACTTGGGTCAAGTCAGCACTGGCAGTTTGGTGATGCTATCGGGATTTTCCTAGATTGAATAAGTGTCCTATTATTGCTGGAGTCAGACTCGTGCTGCAAGGTGAATGGAGCTGAGAGTTCATAATTAGCAGCCATGAGGATCAGGAGGGTCACAGCCACAATTGCCAGCATTCCTGTGGAGGGCACTGACAGCTTTTCTAATCTTTATATTTTGACTTCACTGGACAGTTCAGTGTGCCTCCATCTTAAGGTGCTCTCACACAACTGTCCCCCTTCCCCATCCCCTCACCCACCCCCCACCCCAACTCACCACCACCCCCCCGCTTCTTTCTACCTGATCTCTGAAAGTTGGCTTATCTTAGTGCACTTCATATCTTTAATTCGACAGTGAGTGCGGGCATAACCACTCAGGATGTTAGACCCCCCCACCCAAGATGGGGACATTGGGCATCCTCTCAATGTCTGCAGACTAAAGTACAGTAATCCCAATATCAAGGTCTTGAGGCCGATATATTATCTTTATCTGCATTTCCCACATCTGCCTTTCTAGAGGATTTTGTTCATGGTACTTTTTGGCCTACACAGACTAACGTCATTTGGATTCTTTCCATCACACTGTACTGGATTTATTTTAATCTGACAAACTGCAGTAGCAATATCGCCATGGTCAAGGTTCCCCGCATAATAAGGTGACATTGAGCTACGAGTCTTCTCAAAACTCGCTAAGTGACATTGTATTAAAAATACCTTGTTGTTAGAACAGAGACTGAGATTTTCAAATGCACCACATAAATGAAAGTTATTTCTCTTTGGTTACTAAGTTCTGACAATTGTACAGGGATTATTTTATATACAGGTTTTAAATTCAAATGTGAGTATCTATAATTGCTTTCCATATTTTTATTTGTACAGCTATAGAATGTACAGAAAAAGCCAAACCACTGGGTTTCCATCATTAATTACAATCTTTTCTGCACCAAACTACTTAGACGTCTACAATAATAAAGGCAAGTTATTTTAATCTTATTTTATTAGCTTCCACCTTCTTTCAAAGAAAAGGCTTTCTTTTATCTGTTGCTGACAGACTGCTGCAAGTTGCATGCTCCCAGGCCATTGTCATCTGCACATCTAAGTAGCCTAGTGAAGAATTCTTGTAGAGGGACACCATGATCAACTGTGCTTTCACTCTTCCTATCTCAAATTAGCTCACGCACTATACTGCAGGGGCAGCTAATAGTGATCAGCATTGGGAAACCTGATTTTAATTTTCTTTTCAGGCATGTGAGCCATTGAGGCCAGTAGCAACATTGTAAACTTCTGTTGGGCGCACGAGCTAATTTGTCAACTGTTCAAGTATTCAGTCGATTTGCCTCTGCCTGGTCCATTTTACAAACTTGGTCCTCGGAGTAAAATCAACATTTCTTTCAGGCTGTTTACTCGGGTGCTTTTACTGTTTGAAACAACTCTCTCTGTTGTACCCTGCAATATTTAGCACATCACTGAGAAACAATTTTCATTTCAGCTGCTGTATTGAAGTATGAAAACAATGTGATGAATATTCGACAGTTCAACTGTTCTCCTCATCCCTACTGGCTGCCTAACTTCATGGATGTCTTTACATGGTCGCTGCCATTTGTCGGAGAAAAAGGTATAGCTATTGAACACTCATTTTACTGAAGGTAAATTTAAAATATTAGCAAAGTAAAATTGTAACATGTGGTACAGATGAAAAATAAAATCTAAATAAATTTATTTCTTTTGTACAGTAACGGAGATGTTGGTTAATGTCCTCAATATCTGCTCTGATGATGAGCTTATGTCTGAAGGAGATGATGCTTTTGATGGTAAGTGGGCTTTGTATTTTAATGGTGTACAGGTTATTCCAGTGATCGATAAATGTCCTTAAATACCCTCAACAAGTTCTTAGAACATGTTATGTGTTTCAAAAACACTATTTCTGGAGAATTTAAATAGGGTCTTGGAGAGTTGATTTGTTGGCATTGCTTTTTGTAAGGCAGCTTCACTCGTTCGGGTCTCCCAATCAAAGATTTCAGGAACCTTTTGTAAAACCTTCAGCTCCAGTCTCAATACCGTAGTTCATCCCAAGCATTGATATAGCAATGATCCTCCTGCGAAGAAAACATTGGCAGGTTAACTGTAAGAGTCTAATTTGAATCATTAGTTCAAAGTCAGTGGACAGATCACAGAGCTAAGTATAAATGGGAAAAATGCCCTGCAGGAAAATTGCTACAAAATGTTTGTTGAAGTGGTATCAAAAAACATTGACGGCAAAACACATGTTGTTTACATGGACTTTGATAGAGCCTTTCACAAGGTTCTGCATGGTAGACTAACTAGTAAAGTTAGATCACATGGGATTCAGGGAGAGCTAGCAAATTAAATACAAAATTGGCTTTATGGTAGGCGATGCATGTTTAAGGTGAGAGGAGAAAGATGTAAAAAAGATGAGAGGGGCAACTTTTTGTTTTAGTGGTTGATGTATAGAATGAACAGCCAGAAGAAATGGTGGATGCAGATACAGTTACAACACTTAAAGGACATTTGGATAAGTACATGAATAGGAAAGGTTTGGAGGGATATGGGCCAATGCAGACAGGTGGGATGATTTTGATTTGGGAACGTGGTTTTCATGGACTAGTTGGACTGAAGAGTCTACTTCCATGCTGTATTACTCTAAGCTTCAAGTGTGGTTTATTTTTTAAATAGGTACAGCTGCAGCTCGGAAGGAGATCATTAGGAACAAGATTCGAGCAATTGGCAAAATGGCCAGAGTATTTTCTGTTCTCAGGTGAGAATTCCTTTTGTCTTCTAATTGTTCATAGTGTAAGAACCAAATGTGAGCATCTATTTCAATAAGTCCTCTTAAGGAAAGCTTTTAAAGAACACCTTGATCAAACCTTTTGGTTATTAATCACTTAACGTTTTATATGGCTTGGTGTCTCTAGAATCTACAGTGGTTTTGCTAATTATTTTGTAAACCCATTGTTTTATTGGATTTATAAGATAGCAAATGTCTCCCTGCTCCGATCTTGGCTTAATGAATAATTGGAGTGTAAGGTGTGGTATTGAATTGGATGTTCATAAGTCACTGCTTTCCTGATCACAGTGCAAACTCTGGAATAGATCTTATTGCAATGTTGGCTGGGGAGGGAGTATTCAACCCGATCACAACCTGATTGGGATTCAGTGGTCTGCAGTTCACAGCACTGCACCACTTGCCACCCTCCCTGGAAACTTCATACTGTTGAATAGTGTCATTGAATTTGGCAGTTACTTTCAGGTGAAAATTGGTAATTTCATGGATCTAAATCTTCAACAACACGTGAGGGTCAGAGGGATGTTGTTGTGGTTATTTAGGTAGCAGTTTCTCACCTCTGTTTATATTAGGCAGAATTTATTTCCTTTGTATTCAGAACTTCTGCATAATATTCTCCATGTTTCACATTTACAGAGAGGAGAGTGAGAGTGTGCTGACACTGAAGGGATTAACTCCCACCGGAATGTTACCAAGCGGGGTGTTGGCAGGAGGACGACAGACCCTACAAAGTGGTAATGATGCATTGCCTCTTCCTGTGCCTCAAGTGGATTGGGGCATATCTCACTGTTTCACTAGCACTGCACCTAATGCATGCTGGGAGTTTGTGATGCTTTTTAGCTCCTGTCTCAGTGGCTGACCTAAGCACTGTTACATGTAACCAGGCAATATGAATGCACGCTAACCAAGGTCTACATATCAGATATCAAAGCTAAATATTGGTCATGTTTTATTTCCTGACCTTTGCTTTTGCTTAGATGCTTCTTCAGGTCGGGGGTATTTTTAAAGGTGACTATTTTAGGAGAGCTGCCTTGTATGTTGTAAATTCAGACATCCAAATAATTTAAATCGTGTAAACCACAGCTCTTAGTCTCATAAACAGTCAGGCTGCATATCCTGTTGACTTCAGGTGACCATGACCAAACAAAACCAAGCTTCAGTGAAAAGAGCACAAATATTTTACAGGCCATGTCCTATTACTAGAAGTCAATTTGTTTACGATCATTCTATGATATTCAGTCTTAACTTGAGAAAACCAATAAATGAGGCACAGTAAGCATGGAGTATATCACATATACCCCATGAAATGGCACCAAAGTATTTATCCTCTGTTCCTATTTGTGTACTGTGTATGCATGTTCACTCCGCTTGCTTGAATTGTCTTCAGATCTTGTAACGTGCTTTTCCTTCCTCCACAGATAAAACAGTCTTCTGTGGCTCTGTGCATCAATGTTAGAAGTAGTTATGTCTGTGTAACTTTCCAGAAGTATCTTTTCAGGAAATATTGTGGAGTCTGTTAATTCATATTGGGACTTAAGATGCTTGGTTGTGTAAGAGTGAGTGTTTGAAATTGTGATCAAGTCTTTTTGACACCATTGCAATTGAATGGGAGGAAACTCATCCCAGCATTGGCTTGTGATTAAACTTCCTTTGAGTGTTCATACTTGTTTTATTTCAAAATAAAAATAGCCTATGGAATTCCAACTGCAAACTGGTTTGATTCAAATACTTTGCAACACTGGGAGGAAGGGGCCCAAAATATTTTGAAAGTTCATCTGGAATCAAATTCAATATTTGAGTATGTATGACAACAAAAGAATGAGTGACTGCTGATATGAGTTGCTGAACCAAAACTGCCTACCCTAACTCTATTTCCTCATTCTTACCCATTATCATCATATTTTTTCCTTATTAAAATACTGAGATTGTGTTACACTTTGTAATGTCTTTGCCTCATTAGCTACTTGTGAAATATTCTATATTGTAATAGTCCTCTGTGAGAAACAAATTATTCTGACTTCTCCATTTGTCCTGTTGATATCTTTTCGGCCCCTAATTAATTGATTTACCAAACAGTTATAGCGGTCTATTATCATTCGTGTCATAATCACCTCTCATTGCTTTTCAAACTTTTAATAGGTTGTTCTCAACCTTTGTTCAGCTGGAAAAGTAAACAGTTTTAGAATCTTTTGGCGTTGTTATAATCTCTCATTTGGTATAATTCTTTCTGAACCCTTTGATTCTGATATCCTTCTACGTTGTCCCTGTCATATTGTTCTCTTGCTTTTAAATACATGGGCAGTGGGTTTAATTTAATGAAATGAATTTGCCAATCTATGGCCTTTGCTACCTACAATCTTCCACCTTTTAAAAATCTGTCTGCTCTGTTACATCTATCAGTTTTGCAATCTGTTTAGGATCTTGCTGGCTTAGCATGTTTATCTTTCACTATTTTCAAAAATGTATCAGTTATTTCATTGTACTGAGTTGCATCTGTCATATTTCTGTTCATTGCCACCTATTTGTGGTCTTCACAATAGTTTGCATTGATGCCTAAGTTAGTATACTCAACAAACCTTTACAGTATTTCTTCTACACCCCAGGTGCAAGTCAGTACTGTAAATGGATAATGGAAATCCCAGTTGCCTGATAGCCACATCTCAGCAATCTGAAAAAAATATCTAATTATCCCAAATTTTGACTTGTATTTGCTTTCCAATTTTGTAGCCTGACTAGCTATAGTCACTTAAGACTTTTTTGTTACAAGTTATTAAATGTCTTTGATTTTTATGGATACGTATTTTCCAATGTGTTATCTCTATAACTTAATTTTATCAACTAATTAATTTCATCAAGCACAGTCTGTCTTTCAAAATCATTTGCTGTGTTTTCATGCCTAACCCTTGCCTTTCAAAGTGATTACTACCCTCATCCCATATTATGGGCTTTTAAAGTTTATCAACAACTGAGGTAAGATTAATTGTATTCTCGTTTGGTCAGTTTCCTAGCAGACTGTTGACAGTGATAGATTGTTGTAAGATCTCAGGATTTTGTGGCATCTATGTAAAGTCACTTCTTGACATGAGGCACTAATATTTCATCCCAGTGCTGCATAATGATTGTTCACACAAGTGTTCTTTCACAGAAAAGTATGTTCTTAAAAAGTTTGGATTTCGGTAAATTCAATTAGAAACATTTAAATCATATATAATTTGTACATGTGATGGAAACTTTCACGTGCCATCATTATAGTACTGAACCCTGAGTAATCACACTGGTACATCTTTGAAAATACACGTTTCTAGACTCAGTAGTTGTTTCATTGATTTTTGTAGTGTGGTGATCATTCAACTGTGCAGATCAAATCTTTTCTGTTCTCTTACATAATTGGCTAACTTTGATTTGAGAGTCAAATTAGTTTATTTAGTGTTTGGAAAGGAAGGAAATTTAGCAAGAAAAATGAAGTACTGAGAAAGGTCTAGCAGCATCTGTGGAGAGAGCAACAGATTAATGTTTCACATCCAATAGTAATCTTTGGCTCTGAAAAGGTCATAACAAAACGTTAGTTTTGTTTCTCTCTGCACTTGTACTGCCCAACTTGCCAAGTTTTCCAGCACTTTGATTTTGTTTCATATCTCTGACATTTGTATTCTACTTCTAAAGGCATTTTGTCAGTGTTCCATTTAGAACTTGAGTTCCTTGGTGGTAAGTTAGGTTATATGCTTCAGTACATCAGTTCAGAGCATCAGTTTCTTCAGGCAACAAATATTGCACATGGAATTGATCTAGGCTGAGAGGGAAATTGTTGAGTCGTGCGAAGAAAATTGTAATCCAGTGGCCTTGTTAATGCTCTGGGAACACTGGTTCAGATATCAGCTTGGCAGCTGTCAAATTTAAATTCAATTAATGAAATCTAGAATTGTACATTAATCTCCAGAAGAGTACCTATAATGCTGTCAATTTCTTTCCTCAAAAACCTCTATATGGTTCATTCATGTCCTTTAGGGAAGGAAATTGGCTGTTCTTGCCAGGACTGGCCTACAGTGACTCCAGGCTCTTAGCAATGTGGTTGACTCTTAACTGTCCACTGAAATGGCTGAACAACACACTGTTCAAGGGTAATTAGGGTTTGGCTATGATATGTCATGAAATAATAAAGTGTTGACATCCCATGATAGAATTGTTAAAAACAGTACATTATCTATTTGCACCTCCTGGTTACACAGAGCAAACATTATGCCCCTCGATATTTTAAATGAGATGTTTTAAATTCAAAGTTGGCCTTCATTAATAATGTAAACAATCAGGCATTCTCCAAGTTTAAAAAATCTCACAACACCAGGTTATAGTCCAACAGGTTTATCTGGAAGTACTAGCTTTCACAGCATTGCTCCTTCAGGTAACTTCAGCTTCCAAATAAACCTGTTGGACTATAACCTGGTGTTGTGAGATTTTTAATTTTGTCCATCCCATCCAACAACAGCACCTCCACATCATGGTATTCACTAAGCCCAGTTTTCTTTTCAATTGAGGTTAATGATCAAGAAAATTGAACAAGATATAAAACTGACTACCATTATGCACCAGACTCATTCTGCACTTTTAGCAGAGATCAATTTCATTCTCCATGTCATCTGCCAGAGTTGTAATCTTTTTGAGGATGGAGAAGGAAATCACTTGGTTGGATGAGGACATTTTGGAGCTACTTTATTTTACATCCATAGAGTTAAAAATCGTTATGTTTGGTACAAATTGTCGTCTTGCAAAATAATGAAAATATTATACTTGCTCACATGGGTTCTTTACTTTGGCAAATGAAATGATCATTAACCTTACTCTAATCTTCTCTCCGCCTTTGCTGGAAACCATGGCGGTAAAAACAATGACTGCAGATTCTGGATTAGTGGTGCTGGAAGAGCACAGCAGTTCAGGCAGCATCCAAGTAGCTTCGAAATCAACGTTTCGGGCAAAAGCCCTTCATCAGGAATAAAGGTAGTGAGCCTGAAGCATGGAGAGATAAGCTAGAGGAGGTTGGGGGTGGGGAGAAAGTAGTATAGAGTACAGTGGGTGAGTGGGGGAGGGGATGAAGGTGATAGGTCAAGGAGGAGAGGGTGGAGTGGATAGGTGGAAAAGAAGATAGGCAGGTAGGACAAGTCCGGACAAGTCAAGGGGACAGTTACTGAGCTGGAAGTTCAGAATTAGGATGAGGTGGGGGAAAGGGAAATGAGGAAACTGTTGAAATCCACATTGATGCTCTGGGGTTGAAGTGTTCCGAGGCAGAAGACGAGGCGTTCTTCCTCCAGGCGTCACCTGCGCCCACACCTCCTCCCTCACCTCTATCCAAGGCCCTAAAGGAGCCTTCCACATCCATCAAAGTTTTACCTGCACATCCACTAATATCATTTATTGTATCCGTTGCTCCCGATGCGGTTTCCTCTACATTGGGGAGACTGGACGCCTCCTAGCAGAGTGCTTTAGGGAACATCTCCGGGACACCCGCACCAATCAACCAAACCGCCCCGTGGCCCAACATTTCAACTCCCCCTCCCACTCTGCCGAGGACATGGAGGTCCTGGGCCTCCCTCACCGCCGCTCCCTCACCACCAGACACCTGGAGGAAGAACGCCTCATCTTCCGCCTCGGAACACTTCAACCCCAGGGCATCAATGTGGACTTCAACAGCTTCCTCATTTCCCCTTTCCCCCACCTCACCCTAGTTCTGAACTTCCAGCTCATTAACTGTCCCCTTGACTTGTCCTACCTGCCTATCTTCTTTTCCACCTATCCTCTTCACCCTCTCCTCCTTGACCTATCACCTTCATCCCCTCCCCCACTCACCCATTGTACTCTATGCTACTTTCTCCCCACCCCCACCCTCCTCTAGCTTATCTCTCCACGCTTCAGGCTCACTGCCTTTATTCCTGATGAAGGGCTTTTGCCCGAAACGTAGATTTCGAAGCTACTTGGATGCTGCCTGAACTGCTGTGCTCTTCCAGCACCACCAATCTGGAAATCCATGGCCTCCGCTTTCTTTGGAAAGAGCAACCTGACTGACAGCTCATGTATCTGTCTCTGAACCTCACTCTGTATGTTCACAACCTTGATGAGCACGTGGAGCCCAGGCACTTCTCCACATGATTAACTTGACATGCTTACCAGTTGCCAAGGCACACATATATATTTTCAGGAGCTGTGGCATGAAGCAACATCAAAGCTTAATCCATAATAGATTTTTAAAAGAAGAGTTATCAAGGGTGCAGGAATGGAGATGTGAAGATCACGCGTGCACAGTTATGATGAGAATGTGGTAATTGGCGAATCTCTGTTTAATAACAAGAATGTGTCACACATTTTTTTGTAATAGAACTTCCGAAAGTGCTTCATAGGAATGTTATAAAATAGAATAGTAGAAACGGTAATGAAGCAGTCAGATTGTGAATAAATGCACAACTAATTCATACCTGGGAACTCTTGTTTCAGGAAAGAAACACATTATTATGTGACTCCAGTCTGACATCAAAGTTGTTGACTGACAACTGAAGTGGACTAGTAAGAAATTTTGAGGGTATGTAGGGTTGAGCATTTATTGGTAGCCTTGCCAGTAATACCCTTTATCCTTTATTGGAAAATAAAATTTGAACCTATATTGTATATACAACCTTGATAAAGACCCAAATATTGAAACTGTTCCTCAAAGCTGCTTTAAAGATTTCAGGCAGAGACTTGCGTCTAATGTTTGCTGTGCAACATGCTTGACCTATTTCCCAGAAATGAATGGAGGGCCTTGCTGCTTGGAATTATGCAAGGATTAGCTAGACTGTAGTGAAGGGTTAACCAAATTTCACACAACATGATGCAACCCAGATATCAGATATAATACATTTGTTTTATTTAAAGTTTGAAATTTTTAATTTAGGCATTCAGGATTATAAACGTACCATGTAGAAGCATGCAAAAAGCTAGTTATACATTTTTTAATTCCAGATTTTTATAGTCAGAAATCAGACCTAAATCTGTTGCATTGTGCTTTGATTTATTTAAGCAGATATTGGGCAATGCAACATCATCTTGATAAGAGTGGTTAGTATTTTGAACAGTATTTTGTGATTAGTCCCCCATGGTTACTCCATGTTAATCTGCACTCTCTACCAACTGCAGTTTAACCAAAGAGCTTGACCTCATCTGCATTTAAGCCTATTATCGCCATTGTTCCTTTGAAGACTCCACTGTTGCCTCACGCCCCAGTAGAATTAAAGATTCCAATGCTTGCTTTCGAATCCATCTATAGCTTCTCCTTCCCTAATCTGTATATGTGTATTGTAGCCACACCTTTGGTATCTGTCTACTCTGTGTTCCATGCACTCCCCCCATCACTTTGGATTGTTGACAACGCACTTTCACCGACAGCTGCCTTCCCCGAAGAAGGCCTCCCTGAATCCTTGGGTCTTCCCATCTCCTTCTCATTTTCAAAATCTGAAAAATATTTCCCATGCTGTACTTTCATTGTCACCCTTCAAAGATGCATATTTTTCCGCTTTGCTGTGTACTCAGCGCCGACAATGTGAGAAGTTGGATATGAAAGGTGAGATTGTGGGTTAAATTTTAGACTCCTTCCACCATTGATTTAGAGGACTGCACTGAGTCCAGAGTCTCAGTACCTTAAAAGTATCTAATTACCTGCACGTTCTCTCCCCAGCTGTCTTCAACATTTGTCTGAACATCTACCTTGTTGGAAAACACGGTTGTAAAACCATTATTTGTGACGCTCTTTTGATTAGATAAACTAAAATGTATTACTTCAGATTTAATGAAAACGTGCTTTTCTATATCAATGTAGTGGGTTTGAAATAAACCTGTGCTTTCCTTATAATACTTATTAACGTTTGGATTGAGAGTGGTTCATTCGCATCATGGAAAGCTGATTTTAAACCACAGAGCGCACAAAGGCAAAACACTAAACTGGATGGTCTTCTGTGCTCAGAATTGCAAAATAGCCCTGGGTATCTTAACTGGTACTACCATTGGCAACCTAATTTATGCTGCTTCTCACAGCACTCGGATCATCTGATGTATTTTGGAGTCTGCAGCTTACCTTGTGTGCTGATAACAAGCAGGCTGAGCACTGAGACTGTTTGTACAGGACAGCTTCTTGGTGGGCATCTACCTTTTTAATCCAGTAAGGACATTTCACATGTTGCCTGAGCCCTCTTCCTGTTGCTGACTGAATTTTTCACTGCACAATGAAGCAGTTGGACCCCTCTAATATTGCAGAGTTGCTTTGGCCATTAAATGAACTCCTCAAAAGACTTAAAGTATGTACTTCCTTCAGTCATTCAGAAATTCAGCTGCAAATGTCTTTTAAGTGTTGTGATTGTATCTGCATCTACTACTTCCTCTGGCAGCTCATTCCATATATGCACCACCCTTTGTGAGGAAAAGGTTGTCCTCAAGTCCCTTTTAAATCTTTTCCCCTCTCACCTTAAACCTATGTCCACTAGTTTTGAACTCCCCTGCCGTAGGGAAAATAAGTTTTCTTTGCTGCACCTTTTCCAATTTAATAATCTTCTTCCTATAGAAGGACAGCCAGAACTGTACATAGTACTCAAAAAGTCGTCTCACCAAAGTCCTTTACAGGCACAACATGACATCCCAACTCGTTTACTCAGTGCACTGATCAATGAAGGTAAGGGTGCCAAACATTTGGAATTCTAGTTGCCCTGCTGTAAGAAGGATGTTATTGAACTGGAAAAGATGCAATAAAGATTTACAAAGATGTTACCAAAACTAAAGGTTTGAGGAATAGGCTGGGACTTTTTTTTGGAGGGGTGACCTTATAGAGATTTATAAAATCATGACAGGCACAGATAAGGTGAATAGGCAAGACCTTTTCCTCAGGCTAGGGGAGTCCAAAACTAGAGGGCAAAAGGCTAAGGGGAGAGATTTAAAAGGGACCTGAGAGGCAACCTTTTCGCACAGCTTGTATGGAACAAGCTGCCAGAGGAAATAGTAGAAGCAGTACAGTTAAAACATTTAAAAGGCATTTGGACAGGTACAGGGATAGGAAATGTTTAGACGGATATGAGCCAAACGTAGGAAAATGGAATTAGTTAAATTTTGGAAACCTGGTCAGCATGGATGAGTTGGGCCGAAGGGCCTGTTTTTATTCTGTATAACCCTAACTCTAAAACACCTACTTTTCTGATCCTCACCCAGCAACCTAAAAGCAGAGCAAAAACATGTAACTAGTACAGTGGGTGTTGTTCATTTTATTCACTAAATTAACAAATAAAAAACTAGGTGAATGTGCTATACTTGTAAGGAACACCCTGGGTTTGCCTTCTAAATTTAGATTTTCTTCAAAAATTCTATGAAATATATCAAATGTTTTAGACTTGGCTTAGCAGTACACATGGAAATACCCATGTTCAACTTCTGATTCTTCATGAATTTAATGCAGATTTTTATGCAGTTGATCCATTGCCTGTCATTCTGCTCAGTAGTCCAGATTAGTCCAGATTGTCAACTCCAGAGGTGAGGGGGAATGGACTTGCCTGTGATCACTCCCTCTTCGATTTAATAATCCTATTATGTCAAAGTTTGTCTGCATTCGTCCATGTGTTGAAGTAACCTGGGTGAGGTATATCACCCACAGAACTGTACCCGAGCAAAGAGGAGAAGTCAGGGATTGGGAGTTGGCTGGAAAGGAACAAACTGATTTGAATTGCATACAGGTGTCCTAATGATGGTTGTTTCCAGAATATTATGTAGCATCTGGAACAATGAAGAATATCTGTAATCACTGCGGACAGAAATATAGAATTAACATTTCGACTTGGTATCCAGTTTTGATATGAAGTTGGTACCTTAACTCTGTTTCAAGGTGCCATCTTGACCTGCTGAGTCTCCATATCTAGTTTCTCTTGCCCCAAATATTCCCCTCTGCTTTGCTGCCAGTGTTATGTTCTACTCACTGATCAGTGGAAATAAAATTTGCTTTTGTAATACTTTGTCCTTGAAAGCTATTTGAAATCTTGGGGGCAAAAAAAAAGCACCAAACCCATGAGATTGAAACAGTTTAAAATAAATGCAAGGTTGTCCATTTTGGCTGGAAAAATGTCAGGGCAAGTTATTATTACTTTAAATGAGAAGCCAATTCAAAATGCGTCAGTGCAGAGGGATGTAGGTGTTTTTGAACATGAATCACAAAGTGGGTATGTAGTTACAACTTAAAGGCAAGTGGAATCCTGGCATTCATTGCAAAGGGTCTGGAGTATAAAAGTAAAGAAGTGTTGTTATTATATAAGGTGTTGGTGAGATCGCACCTGGAATAGTGTCCAGTTTTGATCTCTATTTGGGGAAGGATGTGGTGGCACGAGAGGTAGTTTAATAGAGATTCACCAGGTTGATTCCAAGGATGAAAGGGCTGTTGTACGAGGAGTGATTGAATAGTTTGGGCTTGTATTCGCTAGAGTTCAGAAGAATTTGGGAGGGAGAGGGAATCTGATTGAGATATATCAAATGCTAAATGAAATTGATAATGTGGACATTGAAGATGTTTTCTCCCCTTGAGGAACAGTGCCAGTATGACTCTTCCTGTACTGTGGTGTCTGGTACAAGCAAAGCCTGTATTCCCCTGTATGTGGGATGTTGCTTACTGGAGTAGTTAGTGAAATAGGCTGCAGCATTCGTATAACAAAAATGGAGAGTTTTAGAAGTGATGGACAAAAACATTTGCTCAGGCAATATTAGCTTCCCAGAACTAAATGTGCCCATATGGTAATTGGACAAATACAAGAAATATTGAAAATGCATAGCTAGATGATCAGTAAGGCCTCTCTGCCTTTAACTGAGCATTCAGCTGTGTTTTTAAAGAAAACCAGTCGATATATCTATAAAGTATGTTACTAATCTTTCCTTTTGTTTCCCATCGTGCAGCTTTTGCAATTTATTTGATAAACTATCAGCTTTAATAGCTGATAAATCTATTTTAATTAAAACTTAGTTCGCAATGTGACATTAACCAATCGCAAAAGCTCCCTAACGTGGAATAATTCTCTGTTGGCACAACTAAATGAACTTGCTTTTTAAATATGTGGAAACTTAAAGCCACCTCCTTTGAATCAAAAGCATTTTTTATGTAAAATCATGTTGGTCCCAATAGCTTTAGTGCCAGCAATTTCATCTATAAAACAGTTGCTGCAATGTCACAGACCCTGATTTACAATGAACTGTTTTGCATGTCGTAAACAGAGTTTTAATTTTAAGAGACTGTACTCTTCTATCTTTATATTTGTGTTGAGGTGCCCTTGTCGAGGACTAACATGTAAATCTAATATGTTGTAATGGAATGAGTGTAGATATTTCCTCATCAACCTGTCAGGTGTGATTACAAACCTCTGCGTCAGGAGTGTGAGGGAATGCTATTCACTTGCCTGGATCTCTGCAACTCCAACAACCTTCAAGCTTGACACCATCCAGGACAAATGCAGCCTTATTGATTGCACATCCATAACCAACCACTCTTTACTACTAAAGTTCAGTGGCAGTAGTGTGTATCATCTGCAACGTGCACTGCAGAAATTCACCAAAAATTCATTAACAGCACCTTCCAAACCCATGACCAAGGACAAGGGCATCAGGTACATGGGAACACTGCCACTTGCAAGCAGTTCACTACTTGATGTGGAAATTTATCACCATACCTTCAGTGTTGATGGACAAAAATCTTGGAGTTCCCTCCCAAATGACATTGTGGATCTACTTACAGCGCAAACTGCAGCAGTTCAGAAAGGCGGGTAACTAGGGACAGGTAATTGATGCTGGCCCCGTTAGTGTCCCACGACTGGGGGGAAAAAAAAATTCAAAGTTCCATACCTAAAATTCATTCTATGCTCTTGCCAACCTCAGTTCTTCTTCCAAGTTGTGCTTAGCTTAGAGAAGTACTGATTACCCCCTACTGCAATCTCAGCTGATTATTCAGCAGGGTGCTTCCTTGCTCTTGAAGCTGAAACTTCACCAAACAAGGATAAAGAACAGTACAGTGCCAGAATAGGCCCATTGGCCAACCAAGACTGTGTCTTTCTAAACTAAGCCTTTTGCCTCTATGCTATCCATAATCCCGAGTCCCTAACTATTCATGTATCTGTGAAGATGCCTTTTAAATGTTGCTATTGTCTGTCTCCTCCACTACCTCTGGCAGCTCATTCCACCACCCTCTGTGTTTATATAAAAAAAACTCTTGCCTGTCACATCTTTAAGCTTGACCCCCTTTCACTTATCCCCATATCCCCTAGTAATATTTCTACTCCAAGGAAAATGATTTCCACTGTCCATTCTATCCATGCCTCTCATGACTTTGTTAACTTCTATCGGGTGGCCATTCGTCCTTTGGTGTTCAAGTGAAAACAAAGAAAGTTTGTCGAGTCCCTCATTCGCTGATATCCTTCAAAACTTGCAACATCCTGGTGAACTTTCAGTATCTTCTCCAAACCCTCCACATTCTTCTGGTAGTGTGGCAACCAGCACTGTCCACAGTATTCAAATGTGGCCTAACTTAATTGTTGTACAGCTGCAACATGACTTGCCAATTTTTGTACTCTATGCCGTGGTGATGAAGGCAAGCTTGCCTTATGCCAGCTTGACCACCGTATCATCTTGTTGCTACTTCCAGGGAACTGTAGACCTAAATTCCTAGATTCTTCTGCATGCTGGTTCTGCTAAGGTTATGTCATTTATTATATATTGTACACTGTTTATTTCAAAAGATCCAGAATCTATGTTGAGCATTCCTAGGACAAAATCTACCCAGCTGTATGTGTATTTGATGATTTCTGGGCCATTGTGAATGTCGCAATCATACATAACTTACTGGATTAACTAGATTGCATCAGATCTCCTAATTTCGATACAAGACCCCAGATCTCAGTAAGGTCACTTCCTGTAGCAGGTTAATACTTGCTGTCTTATCCCATTTCATTCCTACTATCAGATTTCATAAAGATTAGACAAAACTGAGCAGCTTCTAGGTCATTACAGAGGGCATTCAAGAGTCAGCCACATTGCTGTAGATCTGAAGTTGTGTATAGGCCAGACCATATGAAGACAGATTTTTCTTTCCTAAAGGAATTAGAGGGACAGGGGGCATTTTACATCAATTGACAATGACTTTGTGGTCACCACTAGATTCATTTTTAATTCCAGATTTACTGATTGAAATCCAGTTTCACTATTTGCAGTGCTGGGATTCAAACCCATATTCCTGGAGCCAGGTTCCATGGATTGCTCGTTTAGTGATAATACCATCTCCCTCAACCCTCAATCCCTTGTCCCTAAAGTCCAGGACAATTTGAGAACATGGTTTAAGAAGCATATGAATCCCACAAATCCATAAATTGAGGAACAAATTACACTGGTTTGGCCTCCGCTAAAGTATTGAGGCTGATTCTGAGCATACTTCAGCGAAAGGTAGAGGATGCTGACCAGGATGTTAGCAAGAATGAGTGACTTCAGTTGTGAGGTGATCTTAAGTAAGATGAACGTTTTGGAGTGAGTAGGCAGAGATAAATTAGCCTCCATCTGAGTCACTCAGTATCCAAAGGCTATTAATTCAAAACCATTGGCTCTTAAGAGAAGAGTGAAGAGAATTTGCTTTATTGAGTTGTTGGCTCTGTGAATGATTCCTCATCCCTGAAACCATTTTTGTGAAATGCTTCTGCAATACCTTTTGCATCCTTGCTAAGATGTAGTGCCTAGAACGTGGTGTATTAACTCCACTTGAGGCCAAACCAGAGTTGAAGTTAAACATAATTTACAAGCTCTTGTATTCTATACTCTAATGCTAAATCCTGGCATCCTGCATGATTTACAATTCTACATTCTCTCAACTTGTTTCCAAGTACCGATGCCCAAGGAATTCTATTAACCGGAGCATCCCCCTCTCTGGAAAACAGCAATTAATCTGCTGACCTGTTAGTCAGCCAATTTCTTATACGAGTCTAAACGAGTCCCTTTTGGAAATCTATGCGTACCATACGAACAGCATTACTCTCGTCAATCTCTGGCCTTTCATCAAAATGCAGTTTTAGTCAAATGCAGTTTCCTGTTAAGTCCATGCTGGCCAAGTGACTACTCATTTTGTCCTGAATAATTGTTTCTCAAAGTTTCCCCAACACAAAGATTAAATTAAAAGGACTGTAATTTTTGGGTTTATTTTCACACCCTTTTTGTGAATAAAGGTATATCATTTGCAGTTCATCAGTCTTCCCAGTACGCCAATTTGAGGGTTAAAATCCACTTTGACCTTGAATAATCAGACAACACTTAGGTAACCTCAATCCAATTAATAATCCAGAGTGATGACACTCAGTTTCCATATGTTGCCCTAGTTGCTACATCTTAAAGCTTCCTAAAGAGGTGTAAATTATCCCCCAAATCATGTCGCCATTTCTATTCCGCTTGGGCTGAGGGACTAAAACGAAGCACAGCAATCTGAATGAAATCATATCAAATAAATAGTTAAATGTAATTGAGGAAATACTGTGGTTTCATAGTGGAACTCTCCTCTCTCTTAGAGTATCTCAGCAGTTTTGCGCACAAACTATAGGCCAAAACTCTGATCTGCCACCATGGTTCAGAGCTTTACCTCCAACACGGTATTTGTACCTGCTGTGTGAATAATACTGCTATGGTACACTGATAATATCATGAGCATGACCTTCAAACATATACTGACTATGAGACACAAAACAATACTTTCTGCCAAGTGGGGAGTTGTAAAAGGACCCGTGATCTGATCTGAAAAAAAGAAGAGAAGTTCTCCTGGTGTGTTGGGCAGTATCTACCCCTCAGTAAATATCACAAAAAAAAATTGTCTGGGCATGTGTGTCATTACTCTTTTGAGGGACCTTGCTATATAGTAATTAGTTGCCATGTTTTCCTGTATTATAACAGTGGTGTCTTTTCACTCCTTACCTGATTGGCTGTAAAGTGTCCTGGGATTGCCTGATTTCACAAATGGTGCTGAATAAAGTGCAAATAATTTCTGGAGTGGCAAATTGAGTTAGAATCTAGAGATAATATTGCTGAGGTAGATGAGGCAGTGCCCTGGGTTACAAGGACATGGTGTGTATTTGCATTTAAAAGGCAAGAGACCCTGATAATGGAAGCTGAATAATGTTAGAGGGAGCTCACTGGCTTGGTGAAAGCAAAATTTGACTTACTTTGCCATTTCAGTCCATATCCATTCTAACTTGACACTGTTTTGTGGCTGCATTGTGATGTGTTTAATCATGCAGGTTTTCCTCATTGAAACAGATGTTTGTATATTTTATAAGAATAGTGCAAGTGGATAAAAAACTTGAATCAAGACCTCTTTGAAAGCTGCAGATGCTTCTTGCATTGGATAATTAGAATCCTTTTCCTGATTTATGGACACTGTCTAGGTTAAACATCAAGTGTGATGCCTCCAAGGGTGAATAACTTGCAGAATGTGGAGGATGGCCAATTGAGTGAGGAACTGAAAAGCTACCAGAGTGTTTATGGCGAGGGTGAAAGTTTAGATAAAGATATAAAAGTTGAATATTTTTTCTAAGGATTGGGATAGAAATAATACACAAGATAAGTTTGGGATTTTTACACAGAAATTGAAAGGGGCTATCCCAGATTGGGTATGAGCTGACTAAATTGTTGCATCTGTTGGATTAGTAGAATATTTGTTTACAGCTGAAGTCATCACATTACTCTTGGGCTTTCTTACCTGCAGTGTTGACATTCCCACTGTGAAACAGTTGAATTGATTATTTTTCAGCAGTCCTCTTTATCTTTTGGATTATTGAATCCCAGTTCTGAGTATAACATCGTTGTTCCACTACCCCTGTTTTGAAGTTGGGACAGGGCAAGATTGAAATTGAACAACAAAATCATTAATCCTGGATATTTTTGCGTTCTTGCCAGCCCCTCTGAGTTTACATCTGAGGCAGTTTGATTTAGTGGAGGAAACTTTATCTAAAAGGATGCTTATCAGTGGATGTCTGAAATGGAATTTAGTGATATACTTCACATTAACAAAGGTAGAAATAATCCACAAATGTTTGAGGGATAAAAATGTATCAAAAATCAGATAGATGGAATTGACAAATGCTTGAGACAAAATTATTTGGCTTGTCTATAAATTCCTGTGTTTGTTCTTCTTCTTAGACCTTTCAACTTGCAGATTTTTATAGCTCAGAATCAGTGCAACCAATGCCCCAATCAATCTCTCTCAAAGATCTGGCCGAGTTTTCTTCTCAACCAATTTTCATACTTAACACTTCTGTGATTCTGATTTTAATTGGTATCTGCCATCTGATATCTACATGGGCTGTCCAGTTGAGGGGAATAACTCAGTGCCATTCTCCAGACTTTTCCCCATACCCTTGCACATTGTTTCTTTTTAAATAATGTCCAATATGCGCTTGAATGCCCCAGTTGAAGCTGCTTCCAACCACACCTCCAGGCAGTACACTTGTGTAAGAAAGATTTTTTCACATTACATTTGTTTTTTGTCACAAATCACTTTAAATCTGAGCCGTTTTATTCTTGATCCTTTGAAAATGGAGAATGGTGTCTTCCTATCTCTCTCTCTCTTTGCCCCTATTAATGAGAACACTTTTTTTTAACTACTGTCTTCGCCATGTCCTGCTATCTTCAGTGATCTGTCCACACATGCACCCAGGTTCCTCCGCTCCTCCAACCTCTTTAGAATTGTGTCCCCTATTTTATGTTGTTTGTCCATGTTCTTCCACTTCTGCACTTCAAGGTTCTCCTCTGCTTTACCCACAGTTTATAATACTTTTGAGTTTCATATCATCTGTAAACTCTGAAATTGTGCTCTGCAGACCAAGATCCAAATCACTAATATATATCAGGAAAAGCAAGAATCTTGTTAACAACCTCTGGGAAACTCCAGTACAAACCTTCCTCAGCCTGAAAAATATCCACCAAACATTACTCTCTCTTTCCTATCAGTCAGCCAATTCTGTATTCATGTTGCAGCTGTCACATGTAAAGGTTTTTCCAATCTTGGTGCAGATTTCTGGGTGTGTAAAGTTTGCTTCATTCTGAGTTACTCAGGTGCTGGCATGAGTGTTTTATACATAAACTGATTTTCAGATATTAATCCTTCTCCACACCAACAATGCTTTGTTACATGTCCATTACAATATAAAATTATGCATGAGCTGTGATCTGTTCTTTTTCTCTCGAGCCAAGATAAAAAGCAAAACCAAAGTAAGAACTGAATTGATTGATATCCATATTGTTTTGCATTACAGTGCCAGTATCATCTATGCTTTGAACAAATGATAAATTGTACACTGCTGAAATTTCTATTTCCTGTGTTGTGTATTAACACTTTTGCATACTAAAGCTGCCGCCCTGAATCTGGAGTTAATTATGGTTCTGTCTGGGGAATAATGTTATGCTGCTGTTTGTTCCTTACTATTTCTATGAAATACTACGCTACTCATCTCTCTCATTCATTTTTGCATGCAACTGCTCACTTCTGTACAGCCACAATTGAGGCAATTGAGACTGATGAAGGTACGCCCAGTGTGTCAGAATTCAGAGATAAATGGCAGAATTCTGGGGATATGGGGTGAAAATGATGTAGATTTTGGATGGATCTTAACTTGCACAACAGAAATTGAATTGGTCTCTCATTCACGTTTATTGTGAATAGAGAATTGTTTTGAGGAATATTGTGTTTTTCCTTTTGTAAAGGTGAGTTAGGTTTAGTCATCTCACTGTCTGCATTACCTTGTATGAGGTGATATTGTGGAAGTGAGTTGATAGATGAATAATTTCTTTAACAAGCTTGTCAATTTATATGGAGCATGTTTCATTAGTTTAAGTTCTGCATGTTAGAGTGCAGTCTTTCCAGTGTTTGAAGTTACTGCATGAGTGCTGAAACAATTTGCATGTTTGTTAGATTCTTAAAGACAAATGCACCACCATCTTGGTAGTAAGTGAGCTGAAGGATGATTTCCTATTCCAGCAATCTTTTTTTTTTCCCCTTGGAACTAATTTGGATGATCTCATTGGTCTCTTTCCGATCTTTGCCTCAGAAATGCTCATTCCTACTTGTTTCAAAAGCAGATGGTTCAAGATTGTTCTAAGATGTTTACAAAAAAGTACAGATCATCCTCCTGCCCATGAACTGGTCCAGGGAGTGGCCGAGCTCAGGCACACCATGTATTGAATGATGTAATATTTATGGATTCATAAATCTGTAGCATTCAAATGAGCGTTAGAAGGGGCAAGAGGAAAATAGTTCATGACTCCCAACGAGGAGTGAAGAAGGATTCTAGAAATGGAGATAAAGCGCTATCGTGGTCAACCAAAGAAGTTGACAAGAGTCACACCTTGAATGGAAAAAAACATACAGTATGGCAAAGATTAGTGGTAAAGTAGAAGATTGAGGAACTTTTTAAAAACCAAAATCTGGGGGACGAAATATAGAGGGTAAATAGGGATTCAATGTGCTTCTTTATAGAAAGGAAGAGAAGACAAAGTGAAGTTAGGCTCTTTAGAGAATGAGACTGGAGGAAAACAAAAGGTAAACCAGTTAGCTTAACACGTGTTAGTGGGTAAAGATTTGAGCCTATTATAAAGAATGTAACAGAACATCAAGAAATGCATAATATAGTCAAGCAGAGCCCTTGTAGCTTGCTTCATGCCTGACGAAGTTAATAGAAGTCTTTTGAGGATGGAGAAGGCTGGATGAAGGGAGAACTAGTAGATGTAATGTATGTAAATTTCCAAAACACAGTGAAAAACATATCACAAGTTAGACTACTTAACCTTACTCAGGTAAGAACCAGTGGTGTTGGGAGTAGTCTGTTAGCATGGATAGAGAACTGGCTAATTAGAGTCATAGTGATATATAGCACGGAAACAGAACCTTCGATCCAACTCATCCATGCCGCCCAGATATCCCAACTCAATCTAGTCCCACCTGCCAGCACCTGGCCCATATCCCTCCAAACCCTTCCTATTCATATACCCATCCAGATGCCTTTTTAAATGTTACAATTGTACCAGCCTCCACCACTTCCTCTGGCAGCTCATTCCATACACGTACCATCCTCTGAGTGAAAATGTTGCCCCTTAGGTCTCTTTTATATCTTTCCCCCCTCACCCTAAACCTATGCCCTCGAGTACTGGACTCCCCCACTCCCGGGAAAAGACTTTGTCTATTTATCCTATCCATGCCCCGCATGATTTTATAAACCTCTATAAGGTCACCCCTTAGCCTCCAATGCTCCAGGGAAAACAGCCCCAGCCTATTTGGTGAGGGTCGGTGTGGACTGGTTGGGTCAAAGGGCTTGTTTCCACACTGTAGGGAATCTAATCTAATGTATTCAACGTCTCCCTATAGCTCAAATTCTCCAACCCTAGCAACATCCTTGTAAATCTTTTCTGAACCCTTTCAAGTTTCACAACCTCTTTTCAAGCAGAAGGAGACTAGAATTGCGCACACATTCCAACAGTGGCCTAACCAATGTCCTGTACAACTGCGACCTCCCAACTCCTGTACTCAGTACTCTGACCAGTAAAGGGAAGCATACCAAACGCCGCCTTCACTATCCTATCTACCTGCAACTCCACTTTCAAGGAGCTATGAACCTGCACTCCAAGGTGTCTTTGTTCAGCAGCACTCCTTAGGACCTTACCATTAAGTGTATAAGTTCTGCTAAGATTTGCTTTCCCAAAATACAGCACCTCGCATTTATCCAAGTTAAACTCTATCTGCCACTTCTCAGCCCATTGGCCCATAATCCCATTGTAATCTGAAGTAACCTTCTTCGCTGTCCACTACACCGCCAATTTTGGTGTCATCTGCAAACTTACTAACTATACCTAACTATACCACATCCAAATCATTTATATAAATGATGAAAAGTAGAGGACCCAGCACCGATCCTTGTGGTACTTCACTGGTCACAGGCCTCCAGTCTGAAAAACAACCCTCCACCACCCTCTGTCTTTGAGCCAATTCTGGATCCAAATGGCGAGTTCTCCCTGTATTCCATGAGATCTAACCTTGCTAACCAGTCTCCCATAGGGAACCTTGTCGAACACCTTACTGAAGTCCATATAGATCACATCCATTGCTCTGCCCTCATCAATCCTCTCTGTTACTTCAAAAAACTCAATCGAGTTTGAGAGATATGATTTCCCACGCATAAAGCCATGTTAACTATCCCGAATCAGTCCATACCTTTCCAAATACATGAACATCCTGTCCCTCAGGATTCACTCCAACAACTTGCCAACCACTAACGTCGGGCTCACTGGTCTATAATTCCCTGGCTTGTCTTTACCACCCTTCTTAAACAGCGCACCACGTTAGCCAACCTCCAATCTTCCAGCACCTCACCTGTGACTATCGATGATACAAATATCTCAGTAAGAGGCCCAGCAATCACTAGAATTTTAGGGTACACGTTTGGATATGGGGGCATTTTAGGGTGGCAACCTGTATTGCTGTAGAGATTGATGTTGGGGCCACAATTCATTTTAATATATATAGTAATGACTTGGTTGAGGAAAGTGTGCAATCTCCATGTTTGCAAATGGCGCAAAGATATTAGATTAGATTACATCACAGTGTGGAAACAGGTCCTTCAGCCCAACAAGTCCACACCGACCCGCCGAAGCGCAACCCACCTATGCCCCTACATTCACCCCCTACCTAACACTACGGGCAATTTAGCATGGCCAATTCACCTTGCCTGTGGGAGGGCAAGTGGTGAGGATGCAAAGGGATTTAGACAGGTTAAGTGAATGGTGAAAATATGCCAAAAGGAAAATGAGATTATGCACATTGATGGGACGAATAGAGGAGCTGAATGCTAATTAGGGAAGGCTCCAGAGTACACAACAGAGAAACAATATGGAATGTTGGCTTTTATTTCAAAGGGAATGGAATAAAAATGTGGAAGCCTTTCTAAAGCTATGCAAAGCACTAGTCAGATCACAGCTGGAATACTGTGAACAGTTTTGGGCCCCTTATCTAAAGAAAAATTTATACTGGTGGTCCAGAGAAGTTTTAGTGGGTTGACTCTGGCCATGGAAGAAATGACTTATAAGAAGCATTTGAGTTGGTTAGGCCTGGAGTCACTGGAGTTTGGAAGGATGAGCGATGACATTACTGAAGTAGAAGATTCTTAGGGGATTGACAGGATAGTTGTTTCCCTTTATGTGAGAATCTAGCATCAGAGGGCATAATCTCAGACTGGCAGGTCACCTATTTAAGACAGAAATGAGGAAGAATTTCTTTGGTTAGAGAATCTGTGGCATCTTTTTTACCAAGGCTGATTTTTACCAGGTAGACTGATTTTTAAATGGGTTAGTAGATTGAAGATTTGGGGATAATGTAGGAAAATGGAGTTGAGTATCAAATTAGCCATTGAATGGCAGACTCAATGGGATAGAAGGTTTACTTCTGCTCCTGTGTCTTATGAGGCAGTTTCCATTCATACTTATAAATTATGGTTGAATTTGTGCATTTTATGAATTCATTTAAAGATGTAGTTGTTTAAATTGTGAATGCTTGAACAAATTAATCCATCCGTTCTTGGCTCTAAGAAATTAGCCAAGAATTTCCAAATAAGCTTTCTGTGGTCTCCTTACTGAGAGCTGCAATGAAATAGGCCTTCAGCTTGCTTACAGTCTGTGAACAATAAGGTTGCTCCTTTGTCTTTATATATGTATATTAGTGTTCACAACGCATCTGCCTGGTTGTGCAAGATTAATAGTGATTGACTTAAAACTGCAAATTTCATGCAGGCCCTCTGATTAAAGGGCTTGGTGTTGATATTTTCAGCTGTCTTCAAGTAAGTTAACAGCTAAGGTAACAGCACTGTATTCGAGAGAGCTTATTTTCCTGTGACAAACTAATTTAAAATAAACTTTTATCATTGTTAAATGTGGTATTGACTTAGATTTGGCATGGAGATTGATACATTAATCAAAAAGCAAAGTATCTTTCAAATTCTTATGTAGCAAATTCTTGTGTATTAGTCTATAAGCTCTGACAAGTCCTTAAACAGCAGTCAAACAATAATGGAGCCAGCCATTTCACATGATTGCATTGTAACTCTTTAAAAGTATACTTTTAGCTCAAAAGTCATCTTTTGAGTAAAGTTATTGGAAATCAAACTCACCAACATAGTCGTCTTTTAATTAAAATTATTTGTTGGAAGTGATGAGCTTCCATTCCTCCCCCCTCCTTCCTGAAGACTGATCTGGGTCTGATGTTACAATAGGTTCCAGTCAGCAAAAAAAATGGTGGGGAGGCTTCCAGTTATTGGCATATATTTGGAAATTTGATCCCGAAGATTGGCTTGAATTCTGATTGCAAAAGCAAAAGAAAATTAATTAAAAGTGAACTTATTCATGCACTTGATATTTTCTTCAAACTGTGAAAAAAGACGAAAACTGTACCAGATCCAGTAAAGAAGAATCCTGGTCTCACTGGCCACAAGATGAATCAAATGTCAGTTTTTAGATGCTGGACTTTATGTTGCTGTCTGTCAAATTTCTTATTTGATTTTCCGACTGTTTTGCTGTACCTAGCAGGACAGACGCAGATCACTACCCCAACATACAGGGAAATTCATCCCTTATACGAACTGTAGCTTTTTCTGATTGTCCTCTGATAGTTTGCTTCGTAAGGATTTTGGTGCTCTGTAGTTTCTTCAGGTATTCAGTCTCCTATTTCTGTCCTGTAAAATGGAGAACTGTCTGGCAACAGATTTATGTTGGTGAATGAGGGACAGAAATGTTTCACTGAATACACATTAAATTTTTAAAACGCCATTACCTCTGATATTGAGCTGACCATTTTTTTTTGCTTATAAGAAATCTACTTTGTCCCATTTCCACCACTCATTCATTTATTCTGTATTTCATTAAGCAATCCGAGGATTCTCACCACAACACAAAATCTGTAGTTTTGAAGAAGCTAAAGGGCTGGACAGGATTAATGAGCGAATGCCTCCAAGGAAGGATGCTACCCAGCAAGATGGCATCAACTCTGTGAATGCGTCAAATACTAACGAGAACAATGGAACTGGCAACAGCAACATACAGTGACTGTCTCTCCCCTTATCATTCTCTCATTGCCTGAGATCTCCCTGAATCACAGCTTCTGAAATGGCTTCAGTTTCTTGGCCAAAGCGATCTATCCATATGTTTTTTTGAACGACTGAACAAATTTGGTGACTTTTAAATGATCAGATATGGTAAAGCCATCCTGCTTTTGAGAGAACGGCCTGTGGTAGATGAAGATTCATGTGCATGCAGCATATACTCAAGACTTCTGGACCCTTGGAAAGGCATAACTGTTTTCACTAAATCACGTCTAGAATAGCATCTCACGCCCATCGACTTCAACACCTGTTAAGTTTACAATCTTTGTTGAATAGCTTTAGTTGATTCCAATCAAAATTTGAACAGAAACCCTAATTAATGCTGAAGAGCCACTATTTATTGCTGAACATTGTTTCATAATGATGTCTACTAAAGACAAGTTTTTAAATGGTAGAATGGTCTTAAAAAGTAATTCTGAGGCTGCAAAATTATGTATTTTAAATTTAGAAAATGCCAAAAATAAATCTATTGGATGGCAAGGCCTGATAACATGCTGACCTCAGCTTTATTCCTTCTATCGGACGTTATTAAGCCTGTGCTACAATTGCTGCATTCTAGTTTGTAGAAATGTTTCTTGCTTTAAAAGAAACCAAAGCTATTTAACCCAGAAGGACACTGGCCCATAGACCCCAGCTTTTGTTAAATTTACATTTCTGGCCCCTTTTTAAGTTTTAACCTTATTTTGAATTACTAGCCCACACACAATGTTAATTGAAAGGTACTTTAAATTGGATTTTGTACATTGTGAAAAGACATTTGATTCATATCAAGTCTGTAAAGCTTAGCTGTGTAATTTGTGTATGCATGTTTTTTTCATTTTGCAGATATTTAATATATTAGACCTATTATGTACAGGACAGCATCCTAGGGTTGCATAAATGTAATGGGTACCTTTTTAGTGCATTGTGAGTATTCGATTGGCTTATATTGCACCAACCCCCAGGGTGGAAGAGCTTCAGGCGTTTTGACATGTTTCTGTTTATGCGATGCAAGCTATTGTCCAGTTTAAAACCAGGATCGTGGTGGCAGTGTCAAATCAAGGTTGCATGTGAATTTTTTTTTATAATATTGCTCTGTTCAAATACATTGTGTCAAAAAGTTAATGTTTTATTTGATTGATAACAATATTGATTGTCACAGTACTTGGCTGCATTTTAATGCACTTGCAACCAGATCCATTTCTCAATCCCTCGCCCACCAAACTCGAAACATCATCATGGGAAAGAAAAGTAATTGTCTCCCCTCTTTGTTTGCCATGAGCACATGTACATAAGTCTGTCTCAGCTGGAAGCTGTACACTTGCTCTGACATATTTAAATATTTTCTAAGATGGTACACAATAAATGTTGTGTATGGGCCACGGCTTTTACCGGACAGTGTGGATTTATTCTTTCGCCCCTGTTGGAAATCATAAAATTCCTTCATCGGAAGCAAACCAGATGCTGCACAGCCCCTCAGAGTATATGGACTATTCGGTCAGTCTCCTTGCATTGATTTGATTAGAATTCAATTACTTAAAATACCCTGGCCCCTTCATTGCGTGCTAAGTGTTACAGATATATTCATTGTCTTGCATGAAATGTTTCCTGCCCAGTGGTGATGAGAAAGCAGATTTTCTCCTTTTTATCCCTTTCCTGGCTCCACTCAAATTAATCAGCTTTGCATTTGATGTTTGTTGTCTAATTACAATGAAGTTTTAAATTTACTACTTACAATCTTATTTTTCATTTGAATTGACTTAAAGAAGTTTAATTTGAATTAACTTTTTTTTTTGTTCACAAGTTGTTAACAATCATGGAAATAGTTTCTCTGAACATTCCACTTTCATTCAGTATCCTTCATGCTGTGCTGTGGGTATTAGCTTTGGCCGACATTGAGAATATCGCTGGATCTCCAAAACATTCTAACAAGAGAATCTCATGGTCTTACTTTGCAAAAGTAGCTAAGTGTCAACCTTGGTCCAGTTGATAACACACTTGCCACCGAGTCACCTCAGAGTTCAAGTCCAGTTCTACATGCTTCAGTCTTAGTCTCATTTAACATTCTAATGCATACTGAAGGTGCTGCATGAAAGATGGAGCATTAAACTGAAGTCGGTGTCCACTCAGTGAGGTGCATGTAAATATCTGTTGGCATTAATACTGAAGGAGGAAAATTCTCCCTGGTGACTGTGAATATTTATCCCGCAGCCAAATATAAAACCAGATTAGTTGGTATTTAGCAAGTCATTGCTGCTGTGATCCTGCTGTGGCTGACATATTTGCTATATTAAAAGTGATTAAACATCAAATTGATGTTATTAGCTATAAAATGCTTTGCAGTATCCTGAGGTCAGGGAAATAATATAAATGCAAGTCTTTACTTGTCTAAAGATCCCTCTTTTGGATTGATGCCGAGGTTTTGTTTTGGAAAAACAGGAGTTGGTCGAACATTCACAGTGCAGGATATGCTTGGAACCTGAAGAGGAAACTAAAAGATAAAGTCAGTAGATGATGAGATGGATGACTTGCTTGGATTTATTTTTTTAAAAACTGCAAATGCAGTCAGGCAGCAAAACTGGAGTTTTGTGTTTTGAGAAATAGGAAAATAGGAAGTACAACAAATCCAAAAGGTGACTTCTGATATTCGGTGATTTTAACCTGCATTTCAATTCAGCATGGCTTCTGTCTTCACTGTTCTTCTTTCATTCCTCGTGTCTCTCTTTTTATAACCAGCCTGACCGATATTTGTGGCCTTCAGGTCTCTCTCGGCCTCACTCCTCTCAATACAATAATCCTTGCCTTTGTACCCATTCACTGTCATCCCTATCACAGAATCAGGACTTGCATGACAGTCACCAGAGCACAGAGCAATTTCTAATGACTGCTGCCTTTGGGCTGTAGTGGTAACTTCCATTGACTGAGATGTGTGGATTCCTGATGAAGGGCTTTTGCCCGAAACGTCGATTTCGCTGCTCCTTGGATGCTGCCTGAACTGCTGTGCTCTTCCAGCACCACTAATCCTGTGTGGATTCAGGGGCAAGTGAATTACTTATCAGCATCTTCATTGTTTGGAGACAACTCAAATGCTTCTGGAAGGTGGGTTATATAGTCTCGGCATTAAATTGACTATCCATGCCAGCAACACAAAATAAATCTCTTACTCCTTCCAAGTTGCAATTGAAATTAAAAACCCTGAAGGATTCTTTTCTGAAATCTCCAGAAATTGAGAACACATCTACCCAGGTATTGGTGTCAGAAAACACCTATGGGAAAAACTATGGAGGTTTCAAACCTAATTGGAAGCTTCTTTGAACATTACCATTTAAGATTAATGACCGTATTGGAGATGGGAATCAAAAGGTTATGTCTCGACAGGGTGGTTAGTCAAACAGAGCGTGCACAGCCCATTAAACCTGCTGTGACACTCGGTGTGGCCGAGACAGGTTGTTCTGCTATAATGATTGTTTGGTTAATGTGAATTCGCTGTAAGGCGATTGACAAATTGGGGGCACTGTTTTGAAAGCAAGAACTTTTAAAACATATTGGCTGTAACACAATTATGTCATCAACACTTTGAGCGCTGTTTCTAAAGCACAATTTTTCTATAATGTGGGGTTGCACAAGAATGCAACCATCACGTTTTTGAACTGCCTGTATCCTTTGATTCCTGAGAGTTTTAAAAATGTTTTAAAACATCAATAACCTTCTGGGTAGAAACTTCTGAAACACCACAAATGAAGACATTTCTCCTCCATCCCACTCCTAAAAGATCTGGTTGCGTAGCAAAATCTCCAAAACCTGTCCAATTATCGAGTTGGCAGTGTTAAATTTAATTGTTTGTATGACCTGCCTGGGTTTTGATATTAAGACAAGTATGAAGAAAAGGGTAGATGTTTTCAGTGGAGGAATTCCCTATAGACTGCTATCCTTTAGACCCCTCTGTCTGTAGTCGCTTGAATTTCTCATCTGAATTTCCCCATCTAACCAATTATAAGAATTTGCAGCTCTTGAGATTATTGCTAGGAAGTCTCGCAGGTTTATGACTAATCTGACATGCTGAGCAGCTTCAATGTGTTGTGGCTTGATTTTGAACATATGCTTCCAGGCTTTGATAGGCAGCATTTCAATCTTCGAAAACACTTCCAGCCATGTGTTGTTGCTATAGTATATCACATTGAATTGTCTCACTACTATCTGGGGTAGAATTATACATGGAATCTACCAAAACCAGATTTGTGCACCCACTGCCTAATTTGGCAGGGGTGAGATAGTGTCATAGTTAGCTGGAGAGAAAGTATTTGCAGGTCAGAGAGGCATTAAGGGTTATGAAGGAGGCAGTTGTGGATGGATTTTGACTTGGTGGGGGTGGGGGTGGGGGTGGGGGGGGGTGGAGAAGAGGGACAGGGGAAGTGTTGTGCAGACTGCAGGAGTTTCCACATGTTTGGTGAAATTTCAGTCTAGAGTTCTCAATGTATTTCTGCCTAGGAACAAGTCACTACTTTGAGAAGTGACTGGAAAACACGTTTTTGATTGTTGTCTCTAAGCAGAGCATTTCTCAGCAGCTTTAAGGATTGCTTTCCATTCCTACTCTTGTCTCAGGGGAGAAGAGCATGAGAACTCTGTCACTGTAATCACAGCCTTCAGGCATTCTATTCAAATGTGATCCCCATCTCATAGCAGATGGAGCCAGAGAAGGATCAGAGTTCCTTCTCACTTCCTGCTGACATCAACAGCACTAGGTGGCAGTAATCCAAGATTGGGAACAATTTCTGAGCTTCCAAAAAGCTGGAGGGCAGGTTGAGTGTATGTGTGTGAAGTACCAGACTCTCGTAAGACTCCTTGAAGGACAGTGAGATTCAGGGATGTTGCTACATGGATTTAGTTGAGACGTTTGAGACCTAACAGGGTCTTGGCACAGCACAACCAATGCCTGGGTTTTGCACCACTCTGCTTGGTGTCTGAAGGTCAATTACACCAGAAATGCTAAGCTGTTAGGAAGAGATCTTAACCTCTGAAGCACAAGATCTATTAGGCGGAGGAGGCATTTGAATCCTGGTCATTAACTACAGAGAAGCTGTTTGCCTTGTTCTAATGCAAAGGGAGTTGTTATTTAGTTAATGTTTTATGAAATGATCTGAAAAATTCCAAAGCCGCTGCACTCCTGCTATTCTTGGACTTTGAGTGTGCATCCCTAATTGTCCATGAGTGAGTCACTCAGCTATTTAAGGGGACAACTGAGAAAAAGCACATTGACATAAAGGTAGAGACTAATATAGGACACCAGGTATGGATAGCAGATGTCTTTCCTTAAAAAGGCGTTAGTGAACTACGTGGGACTTATCAACAGTCGTTCTTATTGTCACGGTTTGAGATGAGCATTCAATTCCAGATTTTATTTATTGAATTTAGATTCAATCGGCTACCAAAGTGGAATTTGAACCTTTTCCCCAGTGAGGCACCTTAATTCTGGTTTACTCGTCTACTACCATCTTGAGTGCAATGAGTAATATTTTGCTCCTAAATTAGTGTTTTAAGTCTAATTTCCTTGCAGTCTTCCTAAGGTAACTGCCATTTCTGCAGCAGCTCAACTTTTAAATGTGATCATACTGCCTAGTACATCACAGCACAAGCTAATCTTATTCTAATCAATCAGAAGCCAGATTGCTGGTCCAAACTTAAAGTTTCATCTGAAAAGCCAACCCCACATACTCTACAACCTAGACACCAACTCCTGAACCCACCATATGTATCATTATTAGTTAGCCCTTTGAATGACTCATGTTATTCAGTAAACTCGAAGTCTGTATATTGCTAATCCACAAATATGGGAGAGGACTGGCCTTGGAAGTGACTCTCAGTCTTGCATTTTCATCCTTTCTCAAGAATCTGTGCTTCATTAAGTTGAAGACAATTTCTGCAGAGAACACATTCTTCACAATGTGGAGACCAGAAAACATGCACTTCGGTCACAAAAACAAATTCACCAGAAATGATAATGACATAGGGTTAACCCTATCTGGAAACTTTAAATCGGTTCAGGCTCTTTTCTCTGTGAAAGACAAGGGCTGGCTTGATGAAGGTCTTTACCTCAGCAAACCCTTATTATAAACAGAGAAGCTGTTTCCCTTGTGTAGACCAGCAGTAGGGGTAATATTATAAAACAGTCACAGGACCAAGACTGATGCAATGAACGTGTGTATTTGAGGGCAATCTAGATAACTGTGGTGTAGGGACCAATGTTTCCTCTGCACTGTACACATCACACAAGACAAGAAAACTACACCGCTCAAGGTCACTTTTATTTCTGTATTGGCAAAACATTTGACAATTTGAACCAGCATCAGGTCAGGATGCACAAATTCTTGTACAGCTTCCTGTCATGAGCATTTTACAGTGATTTCATTTTACTGACATTGAACTTTTTAAAAACATCTAAGAATATTAGCAACGTAATTTTAAAGTAGAAAACTATAATCCAGCATGAGCAATGATAATCAGGATTACGGGTTATAGTGTGGCCCACCATTCAAGGCTGGTTAGTGGTTGCAGTGATTCACAAGTCCATGGGGTAAAGCCAGCCTTCATTTCATCAGATTCTAAATAATAACCCAGCCCCTTGCCAGGAGGGGTCACGAGAGCAACCCCAAGTTCCTGGGAGAATTTACTAGGCCACAGCCTCCAGTCAACAATTTCCTCTTCTATTCCCTGAGCACTAGTTTAGCAAATACCAGCATTTCTGCAAATCAATGGTCTTTACTACCCATTCCTGGATGAGAAGTGGGACAGATTCATGCAGTGTTGCTGTGGGAGGGGAGGTCATACGATGTGATGGAAAAGAGAGACTACTTCACGATAGCTCAAAAGCTTTCAAAATCAAGTGAAATGAGGCTAAGAAGAAGCATACTTGAGTTCTGGAAGTCTACCAGTATCCAGACAGAAAACAAAATTACAAAGTTAATGCTCAGACTCAGTAAGGGTGACACACACTGACCCTCATTGTAGAAGAGACACATTTACAATCAAAGTGCAGGAACAAGGATTATATTCTTTATTTTCTACTTTAAAAATATAAAATAGAATTGCATTCAGTATATAAGGCAAATATTGTATAAGTGAGAGCTATATTGTAGAGTAAATATATGTTATTAATATAGAATTTTTAAATATATCTTAGTGCAGATAGCATACCACCCTGCCACCAAGCTGAGAATAAAGCAGTGAAGTGCACGGGTTCATAGGGAGCAAGGCAATAAAGCTGGAGAAACACAGGAGTTCTGACAGCATCTGTAGAGAGAAAAACTTAACATTGTTTTTCTGTTCAGATCTTCAGTGCTGCAGCTGTTTTTATTTCAACAGATGAGCATCTCCAGTGGATTGCTTTCAGAATTCAGCCAAATTTTGAGCTATATTGGGTGGAGTGAAGGTCCTTTGAAGAGACCTCCACAGCATATCTCCATCATTAGTATGTAAGTCTATAGCATTATGTTGCAATCAACGTCATGTTTGGAGGGTGAACATATTTCATCCATTAACAATTTCAGGGAATACAATGGAATACAATCTTATGACAATTCAAATTACTAGACTCCACAGGATTAATGATACCACTGTTCAGAAATATTCCCAATTTTTAACAGTTTCTTATATTTGAAATTTCAGAGACAATATTTCTTCACATTAATCAAGTCAAAACCTTTCCACATGGTGCACTGACTAGGTTGAGAAAACTCATGAGAGACGAGAGCACTGTTTGAGGTAGTATTGAAAACTCTAAGCTACTTCCTGTAGCTGCAGTCCAGACATCCTCAGCAGAAGTAAGGGAAAGAAATTGTAGAATAGTAAAAACTGGCACGTGAGTATACTGCAATTCAATAATGGGCCATGAGCAGATAAGGTGAAATAGGAAGCAAAATCAATTTGTACTTTTGTTCCATTAAAATAAAAAGAAAACAAATCTTACCATTACAGCACAAACTATTGCTTAGCACTTGTCACCAGAACATCCACTTTGGGTTAATAGTTAGTTAACAGTGTTAAACAGCACTGAAAGCTGTTTAACACTTAACTAACTATTAACCCACTGTTTGAAATCCTACATGAACTACTAGAAGCTTATTCCAAAAGCCTGGATTTGTTTTCTCCATTATGGAAAGTGACTGTGAGCAGATTGTTCTCCTGTCACGTGGGGCAGCTGATTGCATCAGCCAAGTAGCTTGAGCAGGAGTTTCCATCCAGCTGCCTTTGGCTGGACAGGAAAGTCTAACATTAAAATGGCTTTGTGTGGGACGTTATGTCATATCATCACTTAAGTAGACCAAATTTATCAAGTGAGAAATGATTCAAGAAGGAATGTTGTCTCTTTCTCCTTTCACTAATAATGAAGTCAAGATTGATGCAATTGTTAAGAAAAACTCATTAAGTCACCCAGAGGCTATAATTTCAGAACTAGTTCCCAATAATTGACACCAACAAACGTTTATAGTCTCCGCTCGTGTCACTCTCCACCATCGAACGTAAAGTCTTCTGGTACTTCTCCCAAAACGCTTGCTTGATTTGAACAAGATCAACCTGTGGAGGACACATTCATAATCAAAATAGAGTGAGATGGATTCATACATTTTGCTTTCGATTTCAGAACTATAAAATAAAATTTAAATTTGTATTTGGTATAATAAATTATAGTTCAAGAAAGAAAGCTGTAGTAATGTTACTCAGACTCTATGAAACAATTATACAACTGTAAGCAGTCAGAGCTGGTCTGCAGGTTGTGGAGAGCTGGATTCTGCTGATGGGACACAAACTAAGACAGAATGAATAGCACTGTCATGGTGAGCTGAATAGCAGAGAGAAGAGGGCAGGGTAAGGCCATATTCAGCCACCAAGTGAGGGCAGATTGCTGGGAGTAATGGGCAAGTGCAAAACCTACAAATATAAATGTAACCAATGAATAACAATGGTGATTGCAGTATGAGTGAAAGGACATTAAAAATTAGAATGCACAATGACATGAAATGGAGATTGCAGCTGATCCAAAATGCATGAGAAACCTGCATCACTTTTCACTCAATGAAGTGAAGGCTTTCAGTTTATGTACTGCAGAGATGTCTTTCACATCGTGTAAGTGAGTCTAATGTATAGCTCTGAATACACCACAGGGCAGGGGTGGAGCAAATAGATCCAATGGTCTCAAAATTTATACCTAGTCCGTGTCATTTGATTTCTGAAAAAGCTCCCAATCCAGAGTCACAAACATGTAACCCAGGTAAATAAATGCTGCAGCTGCTGGTTGAGATCACTCAATATTGCTGCACAGAAAGAGGCTTTTTCAACCAGCTTGTCTGTGAAAGAGTCATCCAGTTAACCCCACACCATGGCTCATAACTGCCCATTGGCAAGTATTTCCTTTACAGATGACCATCCAATTTCTCAAAGTTATTATCGAATGAGTTGGTGCATTCAAGAGCAATTTGGTCAATAAACTCAGGATTGAATCTAGAACTTGTGCATTTGGACGAGGATGGCAGCTTTGTAAGAGAATAGCACCAACCCAGTTAAACACAGTTACTATTTGCATGATAAAAGCATCCGCCAGGAACAGAACAATGCACAGAAACTCTCCATCTCGGACATGCCTTCATACCTCGCTGCGAGTGACAATACATCGGATGAGAGTAGAGTCACTGGTACCAACGCCTTTCATGGCCTTGTAGAGCTTTTCAGCAAAGAATGCTGGGCGGTTGACCACACACTGAACTAGAAGGGAAAGGCAAGAGGGTAAGCCTTCATAAACAGCAACAGCTTGTAACAAGACAATCAAACACGAAAATACTGACGGCACGTCATGGCTACCCATGAAATAAGAGCTGCTTTTACCCAACACTCGTCCTTCTCCCTCCAACTGAATCAGCAATCACTGTTTTTGTTAAACAATTTTGATACATTTTACAGACTCCACTGTTTCTATTCTGTGCCACTAAGACAGATAAACATTCTGAGGAGTCTCTCAATACAATAATAAAAACAAATTTCAAACTAGAGGTGGTGAGACTCCAGAAGATAAAAACTTGGTGAAACTGGGTAATCAGTTCGAAGGAAAGACTCAAGAGAATGTTGTTATCAAATGGAGTGTGCTAATTTTAAAGGCAGGGAGACCAGAACCAGGTCCTGGCCTAGTGCAGCAAGAAAGCGCGAGGAATCATGGTAATTGTGCAGGATAAAGCAGGCAGAGTGTGAATAGCAGATGGGCTGGGTGGAGGAGATGGAGGAGAATGAAAACAGAGCTGGCAGTGGGATACAAGATTCAGAGGGGATGGTACAGACATGAGGAGAGTGGAAGAAGGGGAGGGTAATAGAGAGGGGAAAAGAAGGGCCGAGAGGAGCAATGTGCAAGACAGGAGGTGAGAGACAGCGAAAGAGGAAAGAAAGGTAGTATATGATCCTCAACTGAAGAAGCCAAGTTCAAGTTGTAGGGTATTGCTGATAATTGTAACAGTCAAACCTACCAATAGCATGCATTCCATCACGCACATCTCCCGAAAACTCCCGGTCAACAGCCTTCAGCAATTCCCTTTTAGATAACTGTGGAGAAATCACTTTTAAATCAAAGCTTCAATTCAACAAAATGCAATCTGCTGGGTTTGGCTTAAATTGGACAAGGAGGAAAAATCTGTTCATCTTGGAGGTATTCAAAGAAACATTTGTCGGAAAACCATTATCATCATCTACAAGGACCAAAATGCAGGTCGGCACATGTGGTCAAAGATAAGAAATACGTCAAATGAAAAGAAATAATAAAATCTGGCAGACTGTACAAAACAATAAAAAAGGAATATAAAGCAAGTATTAAAAAGGTTCCAAAGATGAACATGAAAAATACAATGTTCATAAAAAGTAAGGTCCCTGAAGAACAAACATAAGTGACACTGTCATTGACAAGGAGGAAATTACAAACTGATTGAACCCTCACTGTTGAGCAAACAAATAATGATTGACACCAATAATATGGGAGAGGATCCAGTGATAATGACTCTCCTTAAAAGGTGAGAAATAAGGAGATGCAGAAAAGCAACATGATTTGAATATTAAACAAAAACCCGGTGGATGCTGGAAATCTTCAATGAAAACAAAAATGGCTCGAAAAAACTGAGCAAATCTGGCAGCATCTGTGAAGAGAAAGCAAAGTTAGCTTTTCAGATCCAAGTGGCCACTTCAGAAGGCATTATGCTGCCAGACCTGCTGAGTTTGTTCAGCTATTCCTGTTTTTGTTTGAAAGTGATTTCATAGAATCCCTACAGTATGGAAACAGTCCATTCAGCCCATTATGCTCATTGCTAACATTGCATTTCCAATAAGCTAATCCACCTAGCCTGCACACCTCGAGACACTATGGGCAATTCAGCACGGTCAGTCCACCTAATCTGCACATCTTTGGATTGTGGGATGAAACCAGAGCACCCCGAGGAAATCTCTTTTGATCTGTTTCAATCTTTTATTTCAGAACCTAAAGTCAGACTACAGGTGATGACCATTAGGCCCACTATGTCTATTCTTGCTCTTTGCAGAGAACATTGCAAACCATTTCCAGTGTTCTTGCCCACTCCCCATGTCAAGCAACGCACACTGCTTTAGGATAAGACAGAGCTGTCAGGAGACTCAGCAGCTGCATAAATAGACTAAAGGACTCCTGAGGCAGAGAGTTTGGTTTGTTTAAATTGATTAGCTTTTACCCCTTAACTCCACTATCACAAGCAATAGGAAAGTCCATGAAAACTTTTAATAAATTTAAACCCTTAAATAAATCCACACAGTCTCGGTCAATTCCATCTGTCCCTTGTTCAGTATGCTGACAGAGGGGAGGTTTACACTGGCTTACCCTGCCGTATTCCTGAATAGTTGCCCTTAGCTGGGGGAAGCTGCGAGTTGCAAGAATCATGTTGAAGGTCGATTCGTCTGTGCCAAGCTTCCCTTCCCCAGCCCGGAATAGTCTCTCTGCATCTGCAGTCGCTTTTGCCATGTCCACCGTCTGATTCTCATCGCGGTTGCCCTGTGAATAGAAATCAAGAGATGATTCCAGTGGGTTTTAAATCAGGCTCACACTTTAGTTTCCAGTCTGGGGCTCATCTCCAGCTAAAAGGAGATCTCTACACGGAGGCGTCTGATCCTCATTACCTTGGATATTGTTTCCAAGGTAACAGCAGCTCCTGATAACACACTCAGTGTGCACTATCCTGTCACACAGACACATGTACACACACTCCAGTGGGAGTTGCTGCTTTGTTCTCATAAGTGTTAGGAAGTGGTCAAAGTTGATGTGAACAGTTATTTCTTCTCTTGGTTGTCCTGAGAGAATTATCAGCCACCCATGCAGTGTGGGTTTGGTATGTTGGGTAGACTAGATAGTGGTGGCAGGTTTCAATCCTGGAAATACTTCAGTGCATTAGGGTCCAGATGCCAGGCCACACTTTTACCAGTTTCATCAGATCGGGCAGGATTACTGAATTCAGTTCCACAAAGTGCAATCTGAGCATCGCTGGTTCATTACAGATGCTCCAGGCTAATGCACACCCTCCATCTCCCTGGCTTTTTATTCTTTAATCCTCTACACCCAAGGGAACAAAGTTGTCACAGCAACATTCACATTAGTTCTCTGTTTGGAAGCAGCTTATTCAACACAGATTGGGGCCGGCCAGGCTATGTCTGTACCCATACAGGAGTGAAAACCTAACTGGTTAAAGATACTTGAATGTGTGGAAAACATGGTTAATATTGTAAAGTAGCAACAGATTTGCAACTGTGAAACAAGTGAACTTGCCCTCTTTCAATTTTCAGATAGCTGAACTTTACAAAAAAAACCTAAAGCCAGAGCTCCAGATTTCCTCGTGTGCCACACAGACACACAACCTACTCCCAGGCCAACCTCCGACACTGCACTGTTAGCAAGAGAAAATACTAAGGAGCTTTCATCGGCCTTAAGACTTTCTAAAGGGTGTGGTAAATCTCCGTTGCTGCAGCGAGAAAATGCACAGATTATAGAGAGAGGCATGAGGGAGAGGAGAGTGGAGGGAGGAGCAAAGGGAAACAGGAAGAATATGTGCATCATGTTAAATTCAGTGGATAGTGCTGAGCAACCAGACCCCCACACTGTACAGCCAAAAGTGTGAATGCATAGTTCAGCAAAGAGGCTCTGCTCTCACATGGTCATCCTCACTGGAGCAGGGAAAGAAATATCTAAGCTAGCTCAGTTTAAAACTTCATTACCTGGAATAGGGTCTTAACCCGTTAGTGGTTGATCATACATTGCACCAATGCACAATAGCTTGGAGGAGCATCCCAGGCAGCTTAAGAACCAGCCCGAGACAGTCATGGAGGGGAACATCCGTACATGACAAGACAATGACTAGGAGCTCCCACTTCCTCACCAGTAGATTATCTAATTTGTTGGATTGAAAACACAGACAATCAGATGACCCCTTGGTAAGTCCAAGCAAGCTCTTCACATCACTGACCTGAGACATGGAGATCAGCAATCTCCTGAAATGACCGCTCGTATCCTTCTTCAAATCCTTCTCCAAATCTCGACCCAGCTCCTCCTTATAACAGCGCACAATGTCTCGGATCTGCTGGTTACCCCTGGTGCAAAGGATCTCAATCAGAACCCGATCTTGTGTTCCAGCTCCCTATGGGAGTGAAGGGAGAAAAACAAGAGGACTTAGAAGCAATTATTTCTGCAACACAAGGTGGTGTAACTAGCATTGAGAGTGTCAAACCCACATTGCAACTTCACCTTCACCTCCTGCCCCCCCCCCCCCCCCACAACCCCTTCCATTTAGTCATTCTGCATATTGTGAATGGTGTAGAGTCCATCATTTGATCACAGTATACCATTACCCATTAGTACGATACACTATCCACTTCACTCGGCGAGAAAAGCTGACTCAAGCCCTACTCCGGAGACCTGAACGTCTAACCTAGGCTGGTGCTTCAATCCAGCACGGAGGATCAATAAGGTCATCAGGCAGGATGACTGTCCCTCACTACAATGCAATGGTTCCAACTAAGCAGCACACAAATTAGCGCTGCCTCGGATATTCTTGAAGTAAATACAACACGCCATTTCTAAACTTCTGTGGGGCAGAGATATTTTGCCAAAGGCACAGGAGTGGAAACACAGTGATCGTACCAACACTGAGTAAGGCAGTCAGCATTATTCTGAAATCATAACAGGAACCTCAAAACACCAGGCACAGTGAACAGAAATGAACCCATTATACAGGAACATATGTAATTCCAATTAATTTGCAAATCAATAAATTTATAAAGAGATTTACATCCCCATATATTCTCCATAAGATGGGAAGCTGGGATGTGGTCTAGAGGCCAAGAGAAGTAGATAATGAAGGTTCATCACAGGGCTTGAGCAAGAGTAAAACTGAAATTACAGAAACTTCAGCCTGGAGGTAGGGGAAACAGCAATGTGATTAAAATCAGTTTGTTTTAGCCATGTTGAGTGAGGGGAAAATGGGTCATAACTCCACAGGGAAATCTGTGATCAGTGTCATAGAATGCATTGTTCAACCAAAAAAGGCTAAGGTAATTTAATGTCTCCTCCAAAAGACTGTCCAACCCACAGTGCAGCATACAAACACACAGTTAGGAGATGAAGTACATAATTTGGTTCCCCAGGCCTGACCATGCTCTCAACTACATGCTGTCTTCATTCCGGATGAAGAGCTTATGCCTGAAATGTTGACTCCGCTGCTACTCGGATGCTGTCTGACCTTCTGTGCTTTTTCAGCGCCATATCATTCAACTCTGACTGTCCAGCATCTGCAGTCCTTACTTTCTCAGTGCTCTCAAATACACTTTCCTGCTGACCCTCCCAGTACTGCTTGTGAATTCTGTGTCATTCAGGAATCTACCTCTGCCTTAAAAAAAAGTTTAATGACATTGCCTACGCGACTCTGGAGGAATTGCATGCCAAAGGCTCACAAACCTCAGAAAAAATTCTCATCTCAATCTTAAGTGAAAGATCCCTTATTTTTAAACTTTGTCTCCTAGCCTCCATTCTGCATCTCACTCATTCAAGTCCCCTCAAGATCCTCTATTACTCAACAGGATTTCCTTTTATTCTGCTAAACTCCACTGAATACAGGTCCAGCCTGTCAAACTTTTCCACACAAGATGATCTGCCCAACCCATGTGTCAGTTTTTTGAAGCTTCTCTGAATTGCTTCCATTGCATTTATATCATTTCTTAAATAAGGAGACCGAAACTTTACATGGTACAACAGATATAGTCATACCAATTCCAAGTATTATCCTTTTGCAATAAATAACACCATAAGAAATAAGAACAGGATTTGCCCCTCGAATAGGATTATGACTGATCAGACTTTCCGCGGTTTGCCTCACTAATCACTTGCCACATTTGCAGTCAAGGGGCCCTGAACTACTCCCTCTGACTTGATATTTGCAGAGTCTGTGAATAGACAGAGAGAGAAACCACAGTTGCACTGTAAACAACATATAAAGACAATTACCAATCTCTCTGCACAACACTACATTCAAAAGCTGCAAAGTTACTACTTGACTGTCACCATCGCAAGGGCTCCCCCTAGTTTAATTTATTTAATTTTTTTTATTACATTCATAGAATTTGGGGATGACCATGTGGCCCATCATGCCTGTGCTGGCTCTTCAAATGTGTTATCCAATTAGGCCCTTGTTCTCCTTGGTCGCCAAAGCCCTGCATTTTTTTTTCAAGTCTATAAGTAAATTCCCTTTTGGAATTCTTCACTGAATCTTCCAGTAGCTTTTCAGGCAAAATAGCCCAGATCACAATAACTCACTGTGCAAAAAAAAATTAATCGGCTCCATTCTGATTCTTTCACCAACCATATTAAGTCCACATTCACTGGTTAATGCTTGCTAGTGGAAACAGTTTGACTTTATATTTACAGTCCACTTATCCACTTTGAACAGCACTAATAAATCTCTTCTTCACCTCAATCCCATTTTGTCTAGTCTTCCCACATAACTAAAAGTACTCATGCACAGTCCCATTCTGGCAACTCTCCTCTGCACTCAAGAACCTTGATTTTTTAATTCATTAATTCCTTCATATTCATAAATCTTTGAAGTATATTATATGATTTACCACTTAATGCAATAGTTGACTACTGCACCTTTGAATTTCCTGATCACTGATTTGTACTTGACAGTCCAATCTATTTTGTCATGAGGCTCTAGATTAGCATGCACATTTGTACAAATATCCACTACCCCAAACACCTGCAGGCGCCCTCTGTATTATCCCATCAAATATTCCCAGGACAGGGTTAAATACAAAATAAAGTTCCCTCTTCACTCACTAATCAAGCACTCTGAGGGCGCATTCGTTCAAAGAGGAAAAATATTTTAAAATAAAACATTTAAATTAAAACCAGCAGTTGGTGTCTCTCATTTTCCAAACACTAACATTTTCAAGCCTCCACCCAGTACAGCTGTAGCTACCAAAGTGAGCTCAGTTTGGGCGTGGACATGGAGACAGCAATTTAAACACTGAGGTTTCTCAAACTCTCCATTTCAGAATGTGCAGTGTTGTGTATCTGTGGCAGAAGCTGGACCTTGAAACAAGACAGGTTTCTTCATCACACTTCAGTTTAAAGTCTGAAATCCAGACCAAAATGCCCAAACATTAATCCAGGGAACTTTGAAAGGGAAGCTGAAATACATTTTCCATTTCCTGTTACAGCAGCGCTAACCACAGGGGTATATGCTGCAGGAAGAAATCCCAGGCAGCAACTGAGTAATTAAATGCAGCTCCAAGTCTTAAAGTAACACTGCCTACAAAATTAGTCATACATCTTTAATGCACTTAAATCAAAACATCTCACTCATCCACCCACTCCCCCCCCCCCCCTTACCCTAGACAGAAAAGCAAGCAAACTATTTGCCTGAGGAATGCATTCCAAAAAAACCTTGATGTTGTCCTAACAACTTCCATGAGAATTGATCAGATAATGATGCAGAACCTGATTCCTGCATTTACCACAGCTACTCTCCAGCTCCAACATCCTGGGGTCAACAAGAATAATGTTAAGATGTACAATGCAGCAATCACAACACACAAACATGTGATACAGCACTATTTGTGCTGTAATATTCCCTCCAACATAGCATTCACTGAAAAGAAGATATTGAGTTATTCTCAATGTGAAGGCGGGACTTCATCTCCACAAGGACTATGCGGTGGCCACTCTTACCAATACTGTCACTGACAATTGCATCTGCAGCTGGCAGATTGTTAAAGATGAG
Organism: Chiloscyllium punctatum; assembly: GCF_047496795.1. Classification (NCBI taxonomy): domain Eukaryota; kingdom Metazoa; phylum Chordata; class Chondrichthyes; order Orectolobiformes; family Hemiscylliidae; genus Chiloscyllium; species Chiloscyllium punctatum. The sequence continues at coordinate 80,489,311 of NC_092751.1, forward strand.
GTTAAGAATGTTATTCCCTCTTGTTGGTTTCTTCACCAACTGTCACAGTCCCAGTCTAGCAGCTAGGACCTTTAGGACCTGACCAGTAGTGCTGCTGCTGAACCTCTCTTGGTGGTGAACACAAATCGCCCAGAGTGCAGTTTGTACTTTTGCCATCCACTGTGCTTGCTCTAAGTGTTGTACTACATTAAGGAGTACCGGTTCATCAGCTGAGGGAGGACAGTATGTGGTAATCAGCAGGAGGCTTCCTTGCCCATGTTTGACCTGGAGCCAGAAAACCTCAGGTCTTAAAGTCTTCAATGTTGAAGACTCCCAGGGTAACTCCCTCTGTATGCCACTGTGCTGCCACCTCGTCTGGGTCTGTCCTGCTGGTGAGACAGAACATATGCAGGGGCAGTGATGGAGGTGTCTGAGACATTGCCTGTGAGGTACGATTCCGTGAGAATGACTATGTCAGGCTGTCGCTTGATTGGTCTGTGAGACAGCTCTCCCAGTTTTGGCACTAGCCCCCCCCAAGATGTTAGTGAGGAGGACTCCACATGGTCAGCAGAGCTGTTTTTTGCCGTTGTCTTTTCTGGTGCCGAGGACAATGCCAGGTGATCCATCTGGTTTCATTTCTTAGAGACTTTTAGCCCCAAATTGATTTCCAATGAACAGCATCCATACACAGTCCATATGTTGACACTTTGTGGGGTGATGAGGTAACAATTGTTACTCCATAGACCTTTCAGAGTTAAACTCCTTGTTCTCTATTCCCATGGCCATCAAATTGTGAACTCAGAGATATTTTGTTCTGTTCCAATGCTCAGTGACACCACAAATGGATCCTTTGTCACTGATCCTCTTTTATCCAGAGAATATTAGTCTTAATAGGGAGATTGAAAAACTATATTATCATCTTCATCTACGGGAACGCAAGAAAGAGGATGCATTCAGTCATGTGACATGGAAGAGGCTAAACTGCAAAATAAACGCCAATTCATTAAATAGTTTAGACATTACAAACAAAGTGTTAAGAAACAGAACAATCTGAATTGTTTGTGGGAGAGACAGTTTGGTATTAATAGCATTTCCTCAAATGCATGGATACATTTCACTGCACAGTGCTACAGTCAACAAACCTCCATGGCTTTTCTCAGACTCCATGCATCGTAGTAAGTGGTAGGCATGAAGAGGGCTAGAATGATCTCCTCCATGTTTCCGGTCAGTTCTGATTTCAGGTCCTTAATCAAATCCTTAAAAGGAAAGCAAATTCACAAAGAGTTGTCCATCAGTAAGAGAATATTGTAACTGGATGCTTTGTGGCAGGTCCCACAAAGAGTACATTTTGAGCAAAACACAAGCAGTTCCTATCGGTCATTAGCTTCATATTTTGCTCAAATGTCATCTCTTTATTTCAACCTAAAAAGGCAAGATCAGCCTCAGATGTATGTTATTAACATTCTCATTCCCAAGTTGGAAGGTAGTGGGTTCAATCTCCATTTGGAAGACATCCTGCAGGCTGACATATCACTGATGAGAGTGCTGCATTGTCCTAGATGCTGCAGAAGGACAGGATGAGTTAAAGATCTGGAAGGAGGTAACATTCAAAGATATGGGCCTACTGCAGGAAGCGGAATTAGTGTAAGGAGTAAGATATTTTTGGCAATACATACTTGATGGACTGAAAGGTTTCTTATGTACTGTATTATTCGATGATTTTAAGTTCAGCCCAATACCCAAGCTAATATTTCTTCAATACTGAACACCATTAAAGTTGTTTAGCTGATCCTTCCTCACAAGGGCAGGTGATGATGTAATGGTATTATTAGTAAACTATTAATCCAGAGACCAAATAATGTTCTGGGGACCAGAGTTCAAAGCCTACCATGGCAGATGATGGAATTTGAATTAATTATTTCAAAATCTAGAATTAAGAATCTATTGCTGAGCATAAATCCATTGTCGATTGCTGGAAATGCCCATCTAGTTCACTGATGACATTTAGGGAGGGAATTTGCCAAACTTACCTGGTCTGGCCTAAATGGGACTCCAGACCCACAGCAAATGGGTTGACTCTTAACTGCCCTCTGGACAATTAGGGATAAGCAATAAATGCTGGCCTGGACAGTGATGCTCAAATCCCATGACTAACTAAAAAAAAAACAAACATTGTGGTTTGGAGGATGTGTGCCTTTGTAACAAATTTCACCCCATTCAAAGGGAACCTCAGTTTGCAAAGAACATGGAAATCTTCCCACAATGAAAACTCTTATTGCAGAATGTCAACCAATTCTCCCATAGATCATGCAGACTTTTAGGGTTCAAGGGTTAACATCAAGTACATGTGAAATGAACAGATCAGCCAACTAACTCCTACAATCAGAACAACAAATAACCAAGTGTTGCACTGTCTGCCATCGGCCGGCTATGCCACTCGTGGGGAACCCACGGGTCCTGCGATAAGCAGCAAGGTTGTTGGGAGAGGAATGCATGCAAAACACTGGGCGGGGGGGGATTTCTTTAGGAAAAGGTAATTGTAATATGATAGAAAACAAAGTAATCCAACCCAAACAGAAATTTCATTTTCTATCACACGAGCTATAGGGAGAGGCTAAGTAGGCTGGGGCTGTTTTCCCTGGAGCTGTAGGGTGATCTTATCGAGGCTTATAAAATCATGAGGGGCATAGATAGGATAAATAGACAAGGTCTTTTCCCTGGGGTGGGAGAGTCCAGAATTAGAGGGCATAGGTGAGGGGAAAAATCTAATAGGGACCTAAGGGGCAACATTTTTATGCCCAGGGTGGTGTGTGTATGTATTGAGCAGCCAGAGGAAGTAGTTGAGGCTAGTACAAATTACAGCATTTAAAAGGCATCTGGATGGGTATATGAATAGGAAGGGTTTAGAGGGATATGGGCCAAGTGCTGGCAAATAGGACTAGATTAATTCAGAATATCCATGCTGCACATCTCTATGACTCTATGTTATGGTTACGTTTTCCTAAATGAAGAAACTATTAATGTTGTGAATATGGTGACTCTTCATCAGAACGGAGCTGTGTTTTCTCCCCACAGAATTCTGATGAAAAGTCATATTAAGTCATAAAAAAAATAGCAAGCCTGGAGGACTGGAAATGGTTCAGAATTCAAAGAGCCAAGATGTTCATTAGGAGGGAAAAAATGTGAGGAAAATTGCAAAGAACAGTAAAACAGACTAAGAGCTTTTAAGCATGCAAAAAGAAAAAGATTAACTGAATCAAACCCTTTACAGTCTGAAAGAGAACTGTTAATGGAGAATGAGGAAATAACTGCAGTTATTTTAGCTCAATCTTCAAAGGTGATAGAAGTAATTTTCCAGGAATGTCAGGGAGCAAAGGTCAATTACTAACAAATAAATTGTACTGGACAAATTAATGGAACTGAAAGCTCAAATTCCCAGGGCCTGATAATCTACACCCCAGTATTAAGGAAGCTGGCCACTGAAATACTGAATAAGTTAATTGTAATCCTCCAAAATTCTGTAGGTTCTGTAACAGTTCCTGCATGTTGGAAGATGGTAAATATAACCCCATTATTTGGGAAGGGAGAGAAACAGAAATCCGGAAATTACAGAGCGGTCAACCAAACGTCCATAGTCGGGAAAATGTTGAAGTCTATTATTATTTGATAATAGGATACTTAAAAAATACCAAAAACATTACATAAAATCAACATGGATTAATGCAAATGAAATCATCTTTGACAAACCAACTGGATGTTTTTGAAGACACGGAGTATAATAGATGGGGAGAACCAAGAAATGTGGTGTATTTGGATTTTCAGAATTTTTGATAACATCTCACAACGGATTAATGTGCAATCTCAAAACACATGGAATTAGGGATAATACTATGACATGAACTGACAGGAAACAGAGTAGGAATAAATGGATCTTTTTCAGAGTGGAAGGCAGTGAGTAGTGAGATACCAAAGGATTAGTTCTTTAGCCCCAGTGTTTCACAATGTGTGTCCATGATTTGGATGATGGAATCAGATGCAAGATTTTCAAGTTTGTTGAAGACAAAACTGGATGGGAGTGCAAGGAGTGAGAATGAGTTAAGAGGCTTCAGGGCAAATTAGAGAAGTGAGTGGGTGGGCAAAATGCATAACAGATACAATAAAGTATCTGTGTGAAGTTATCCATTTCAGTAGGAAAAATAGAATGGCAGATTATTATTCCAATTGTGACAGGTTGGCAAATGCCAGTTTACAAAGGGACATGGGTGCCTATGTACACTAGTCAAGCTTTACATTGGCCTTAACTGCGAAAGGGTTTGAGTAGGGGGTACAAAAGTCTTACTGCAGCTGTTCTAGGTCTTGGTGAGACCACACCTAGAATATTGCGTGCAGTTTTGATCTTATATAGAAGACGATATACTTGCTATAGAGGGGCCTTGTGGCACAGTAATAGTATCATTACCTCTAGGCAAGGGTCCTGGACTCAAGTCCTACCTGCTCCTGAGGTGCCTCCCTTCTGGGAAGGTGATGGCCTGGGTGGTTATTATTGCTGGTCTGACATACAGCGACCCAGATAATGTTCTGGGGATAACAATTCAAATCCTGCGACAGCAGATAGTGGAATTTGAATTCAATAAAAACTCTCCAATTAAAAGTCTCATGATGACTATAAAAGCATCGTCGCTTGTTGGAAAAAACCTATCTAGTTCATTCGTGACCTTTAGGGAAGGAAACTGCCATCCTCACCTGGTCTGCCATACATGTGACTCCAGACCAATAACAATGTGTGATCAGCTCTCAACTGTGCTCTGGGCAGTGCGAGACAGGCAATAAATGTCAGGGACACCCACATTCCATGAATGAATACTAGCCACAGAGGGAGTGCACCCAAACTGATTCCTGAGATGGCAGGTTTGTTATATGAGGACCAAATGACTCAAATACTCAGTACAGCTTAAAAAAAAATCAGTGAAGGGAGATTTAGAAACAGAAAGAGGCAGTTTGGCCCTTTAAGACTGCTGTAGCATTTAATGCAATCACAGCTGATCATCCTCTTCAGCACTCTGTTCCTGCTTTGACCACGCGCACCCCCCACTTCCCTGTGTGACTCACACACACACACACACACACACACACACACACACACCCTTTGATCACTAAGCTCTAAGAATTGTATCTTCATCTTGGAGGAGGAGATAGAATTTTATACGTTTTGATGACTTAACTGGACTTGGCACACTGGATCAAGTGAATGATGATATCCCTGTCCAGGTGGGTCCATCACAAGTTGTCAGGGGATGTGGAGAGATGGCAGGAATGGTGCAGTGGGCTCAAAGGGCAAAATGTTTAATAGCTTATAAACACACCTTGCCATAGAGGGTCTTGAAAGCCAATTTGATCTTCTGTCTTTGCTCATTTGAGCGGTTGGAGACAACGTCAATTATTGCTTGTTCATTAGTCCCTGTGGAGAAAAATTAGTGCATTTTGTTACGTGTTCACTAAAACAAATTAATTGTTCTTTGGTGTCAACTGCAACATGTTACCCATAATATCAGCAACTTACAATCACAACGTTCGAAAGCACAAAACAGATCATGAGACCTGTCAAGGCTGTCACATGCGTGTTTCCATGTTTCACCTAGTCAGATTACACCTTCCCTCTCATTCACTATAGTCAGTAATAGCACATCCAGTCTAATCCCAATCTCCTCTCACTCATGCCCAGCAATATCCCATCCCCTCCCTCATTCCTATAGCCAATAATGTCCCACTCTTCCCCTCATTCCCCATACCTAGTAATATCCCAAACAGCATAATTCCAATTTCCTCACATTCCCCAAATATAGTCATATCAAACATAGTCTAATTGCAATCTTCCTTCACTACTCTCACCTAGTATTAGCCCACTTGGTCAAATTTCACTCATCCCACTATCTTCACGTCCAACCTGGTCTACTTCCAAAGTCCCCCTCATTCTCCATATCGAATTCCACTCTGCAATTAATTCGTTAAACAGGTAATATGAAACCCAGCAGATGCCCAATCACAAGACACCATTTCCACCACCTGGAACAGTCGTCACCACCAGTCCCCTCCCTTGTAGGATTTTGCAGCGACCATTCCCCAATAACCTCTCCACACTCCACTCCCACTTCCCATGTCACACCCACCTAGTTACATTCTTTCCTCTGACTGTGCAAAGCTCCAGGTTCACCTTCCATTTGAAGCAACGCTTTACCTTCATTTCACTCAATCTAGTCTACTCTATTTGTTGCTCACATTGTGGTCTCCTCTACATTGGGGAGATAAAACAGGAATATCTAAAAATACCAGCCCCTTCAATTCACCACTGTGCTTCCCCAGCCAATATTGGTGTCCTGGTCTACAGCATTGCTCCAGTGAAACTTAGTGCAAGCTGAAAGGACAGCATCACATTTTTCGTTTGAGCCTTCAGGACTCTGTACAGAATTCAATAATTTTAGAAATTGACTATATCCTTTACCCATCCCACACCCCTGTTATGACATGGGCTGCTTTCAGCATAGCCAACCCATTTTCACTGACTTATGGTCTTCATTATCAACTTTTCTTTCTCCTTGGCATACAATCATCTAAGTCTTTGTCTGTTGTTCTCTCTCCCTGGGCTCCATCTCTACCTGTCAGCACTACTTGAATCCACCCTCCCGACCCCACCCAGTCTTTAACATACACACCAGCTTTTCACACCAGCAATTCTGAAGGGACACTGGGCTCGAAACATTAACTCTTCTTTCTCCCCACAAATACTACCAGACCTGCTGAATTTCTTCAGCAATTTATAGAGTCAAAGAGTCATAGAGATGTACAGCATGGAAACAAACCCTTCGGTCCAACTTGTCCATGCTGACCAGATATCCCAACCCAATCTAGTCCCACCTGCCAGCACCCGGCCTATATCCCTCCAAACCCTTCCTATTCACAAACCCATCCAAATGTCTCTTAAAATGTTGCAATTGTACCAGCGTCCACCATTTCCTCTGGCAGCTCATTCCATACACGTACCACCCTCTGCGTGAAAAAGTTGCCCCATAGGTCTCTTTTGTATGTTTCCCCTAAACCTATGCCCTCTAGTTCTGGACTCCCCCACCCCAAGGAAAAGACCTTGTCTATTTACCCTATCCATGCCCCTCATGATTTTATAAACCTCTATAAGGTCACCCCTCAGCCTCCGATGCTCCAGGGAAAACATCCCTAGCCTATTCAACCTCTCCCTATAGCTCAATTCTCCAACTCAGGCAACATCCTTGTAAATCTTTTCTGAACTTTTCAAGTTTCATAACATCTTTCCCATAGGAAGGAGACCCGAATTGCACACAAAATGCCCTGTACAGCCACAACATGACCTCCCAACTCAATGCTCTGACCAATAAAGGAAAGGATACCAAACACCTTCTTCACTATCCTAATTACCTGTGACTCCACTTTCAAGGAGCTATGAACCTGCACTCCAAGGTCTCTTTGTTCAGTAACACTCCCTAGGACCTTACCATTAAGTGTTTAAGTCATGCTAAGATTTGCTTTCCGAAAAGGCAGCACCTCACGTTTATCTGAATTAAACCCCATCGGCCACTTCTCAGCCCATTGGCCCATCTGATCATTTCAGTTTTTCTTTCAGATTTCCATAATTTGCAATTCGTTGTTTGCTTTAACTGTAACCCCAATCTCCTCTCGCTTCCCAAACTCAGTAATATCCCACCCCCATCTAAACCAACCTGGTTGTTCTCTTCCCTTACCGACTAATATTCCTTTCTTCCAAGCAACTATTTTCTTTCCTTTACAAACCATTAAAAGATTCTGCTTCAACATATAGGAGCAAGTGAGGACTGCAGATGTTGGAGATCAGAGGTGAGACCGTGATGCTGGTAAAGCACGGCAGGTCAGGCAGGATCCGAGGAGGAGAGTCGACATTTCAGGCACAAGCCCTTCATCAGGAACAGTCCCAGGTGGTCATGACAGGGTCTGAGGCTGAAACTCTAGTTTAACTCAAGGTACCACCTTTCTAAAATGTACATATTTTTGATAAATCTTTCATGGGAGATGAGTATCGGTGGCTGGCCAACACTTATTGCTTGTCCCTGATTGCCACTGAAAAGGTGGTGGGAAGCTGCTTTCTTGGACCTCTACAGTTCTTGCTTCATAAGTAGACCATTTCCTTGGGAAGGAATTCCAGAATTCCGACCCAGCAATATTGAAGGAAAGGTGATATATTTCCAAGTCAGAATGGCGAGTGACTTGGAGGGAACTTGTAGGTGGTGACATTCCCATGTATCTCCTGCCCTTTTCCTTCTAGATGGAGGTGGGTGGGGATTTAGAAGGTGCTGTCTAAGGATCTTTGGTGAATTTCTGCAGTGCATCTACACACTGCTGCTATTGAACCCCAGTGGTGGAGGAAGTGCATGCTCCTGATATGGCGTCAATCAAGCAGGCTGCTTTGTCTTGGATGGTGTCAAGGTCAAGTTCCTTGAAAGTTGTTGAAGCTGCACTCATCCAGGCAAGTCGGGAGCATTCCATCACACTCCTGATAATGTCTTCTAAATACAGTGGATTGGCTTTGGGGAGTCAGGTGGTGAGTTACTCGCTGCTGTATTGTCACCCTCTGATTTGCTCTTACTTCATTTAGACGGCGAGTCTAGTTGAGTTTTTGATCAATGGTAACCTGAAGGATGTTGATACTGGGCGAATTCAGTGATGGTAATACCATCAAATGTCATGGGGGCAGTAGGTCAATTGCTTCTTATTAGGTGAGGGTCATTGTCAGCCATTAATGTGACAAGTGTTATTTGCTACTTGTTGGCCCAAACCTGTATTCTTTCCAGAACTTGTTGCATTTGAACACGGACTGCTTCAGAGTCTGAGGGGTTGTGAATGCTGAACATTTTGCAATCATCAGCAAATATCCACACACTTCTTATTTTAAGAAGAAGGGAAGGGTGTTGAAGATGGTTGGGCTTAGGACACTATTAAGAGGAACCCCTGCATGGATGTCCTGAAGCAGAGATGACTGACCAATGACCACAACCTACGTCCCACATATGACTCCAACCAGCAGAATTTTCTCCAATACTCACTGATTCCAGTTTCGCTCAAGCTCCTTTATGCCACACTCAGTTAAACAAAACCTTGATTTCAAAGGCGGTCTCTCTCATCTCGCCTCTGGAATTCAACTCTTGTCTACACTTGACCGAAGGCTGTAACGAGGTCAGAAGCAGAGTGCTCCAGCAGAACCCAACCTGGGCGTCAGTGAGCAGGTTGCTGCTGAACAGATGCTGCTTGATCGCACTGTTGATGACATCTTCCAACAAGTTGCTAATTATCAAGAGTAGACTGACGGAGCAACAATTATTCAGGTTGGACTTGTCCTGCTTGGTATGCATACAGGACATATCTGGGCAATTTTCCCCCTTGTCAGGTAGATGCCTATGTTGTAGCTGTACTGGAATACCTTAACCGGAATATGGCAAGTTCTGGAGGACAAGTCTACAGTACTATTGCTGGAATGTTGTCAGGGCCCATAGCAGTTGCAGTATCTAAATGCCTCCAACCATTTCTTCATATCACACGAATTGAATTGGCTGTAGACTGGCGAGAGAGACACTGGGGACCACTTGGAGTGGCCAAGATGGATCACTTCTTGCTAAAGGTTCTTCCAAATGATTCAACTTATCTTTTCTACTGATGTACTGGGCTCTCCATCACTGAGGATGAGGATGTTTGTGGAGCTCCAATCTCCAGTGGGTTAGTTAACTGTCCATCACCATTGACAATGGGATGTGCCAACATGCAGAGCTTAGATCTGATCTGTTGGTTGTGGGATCAGTAAGCACTGCCTATGCTGTAGGACATGCATGTAGTCCTGTTTGATAGCTTCGCCAAAGTGAGACCTCATGTTTCATGCCTCTTGCAGCTCCTGGCATTCCTTCTTGCACTTTCCATTGAACCAGTGTTGATTCCATGGCTGGACAGTAATGGCTGAGTTGGGGATATGCCGAGAGAGTGTCGGTTTTGTTGGGAGGATGATTCTGCTGCTACTGATGGGTCACAGAACCTCATGGATGCATAGTCTTTTTGTCTGTTTGATGTCTTTCCTATTTAACTCAGTGATGGTGTCACACAAGAAATGAAGGGTATTTTCAATGTCATAACCTTGTCACCACAAGTATTCTGTGGTGGGCATTCTTACCAATACTATTGTGGACTGATGCATCCCCAGGAGACAAATCAGTATGGATGAGGTCAACTATGTCTTTCCCCTCTTCTTGGCTTCTTTGCCACCTGCTGCAGACCCAGTCTTACAGCTATGTCCTTTCGAAATCAACCAGCTCAATCAGTAGTGCTGCTGCTGAGCCACTCTTGGGGATGCACAGTGAAACACCCTATCTGTGCCCTCGACACTCTCAATATCCAAGTATTGTTCAACATGGAGGAGTACAGATTCATCAGCAAAGGGAGAATAGTATACGGTAATCAGCACAGGGATTTCTCGCCCATTTTTAACTTAGCGTCATGAGAGTTCATAGGGTCCAGCATCAATGTTGACGACTCCCAGGGCAACTCCTAGCTGACCATATAGCACTGTGCCTCCAACTTTGCTGGGTTTGACCTGCGTGAGACAGGACATATCCCAAAATGGTGGTATCTGGGACATTCCCTGTAAGTTATGATTCTGAGTAAGACTATGTCAGGCTGTTGCTTGAACAGTCGGTGGGACAGCATTCCCAATTTTAGCACTAGTTGTCAGACATTAATAAGGACTTTGCAGGGTTAACAGGGCTATTTTTGACTTTGTCATTTCCGGTGCCTAGATCAGTACCAAATGGTCCATCGGTTTTCACTGCTTTGATAAAACCTGTTCAGATGTGTTATGGCACGTGTCTGCAGGAGGTGAGAGTTAAACCTGGACCTTCTCACCTAGAAGATACTGCACCTCAGGAGCCCTCTAAATATGACTTGCCAACTTCTTGGTTTATTTAAGGATTTTGCATCATGCTGTTTGCAATTGTTGAGACACCTCCAGGACAAGTGAGACTTGACACTAGATCTTCAGGCCTAGAAGCAAGGACATTACCACTATGCCACAAGAATCCTAAAAAAAAGGAACTGCGGTTTGAACTGGAAAATGCTGTGTGGAGGATTGTGATATAGCTGATCGCTAATTAAGCTACCAGACAGCACTTGTGAAGGAGGTGCACAGCACTTTGTTGACCCATGTTTGACCTAACATGCTCGTAAAAATTGATCAACTCTTTAAAGGTGTACCAACTTTCACTGTTCACTTGCTGGTGGACAGCTGAAGAGAACTTTGGACACATATTTCTGTGGATACACACTTCTACATTACTCAAGATTTAACCAACATTCTAACATGAATTATTTTGCAAATTCTCGAGGACCTCATGACTCACCAGGAAAATAGGACTGTTTTGATATCAGTATCTTGCTAGGGGTCACCCTAGATCTAGAAGGAATGGGAGGAGGCTGGGAGGGCAGGCAGAGCTGCACCAGCTGCTGCAGGACAGACAGGACACTAGTGTGAGGTAGACACCACCACCATTGGGATCACTAGGATCTCCAGTGCCGTACCCACGAACATGCCACTGATCCACCTTCAAATGTGGCACACTTTATCAGTTTGGACACTACACTTTCAGTACATTTGCTCCGTAAAAATTTCACCAAATCGGTACTGAAGTGGTAAAACTATAATGTCCATTTATAAAGTTCACATTTAAATCCATCTTATATTATGGTAATCAGCAATCAGGATCAGAATTCTGTGCAAACTAAAATTTTGAACAGGCATGTCTTTTTAACATAGCTTGGTGTCTCTTTTCACCATAAAAACCCTAAACAGACCTGCCAGTTTTAGAACAGAGAACACAGAACAGTACAGACCCTCTCCCCTTGATGGGCAGCATCCAAGGAACAGGAGAATTGACATTTGGGGCATAAGCCCTTCATCAGGAATTTTCCAGCACCAGACTCTCAACTCTGATCTCCAGCACCTGCAGTCCTCACTTTCTCCCCGGCTCTCGATGTTGCGCCGATCTTTTATCCTACTCTACGATCAAACTAACCTACATACCCTACATTTTATTATCGTCCATGTGCCTATACAAAAGTCGCTAAATGTCCCTAATGTATCTGAGTTTACTATCACCGCTCGCAGTGCATTCCACACACCCACCACTGAGTAAAGAAGTTACCTCTGACCTTTCCCCTAAACCTTCCTCCAATCACCTTAAAATCATGCCCCGTCGTGATAGACATTTCTGCCCTGGGAAAAAAGTCTACAGCTATCCACTCTATCTCTGCCTCTCATCATCTTGTACATCTCTATCAAATCACCTCTCGTCCTTCTTCGTTCCAATGAGAAAGGCCTTAGCTCCCTCAACCTTTCTTCAGAAGACATGCCCTCATCGACATGCAGGATTGGAGCAGTTTCAGGGCAATCCCCAGTTTTAAAAAGGAAAGACTGGAAGAAAATGGCCTTTTGTGAAAAACTGGTCAACCTGGCATCTGTGCAGGCAGGATTTCCCAGCAGGCCTGCAGAATAAAGATATACCTTTTTCTGGGGACAGAGATCCTCAGAGGTAGGAGACAATTCGACCAACAAAATGGTGCCTGCCAGACATCGTCTCAAGGGACAGGCACAGAAATGTTAATGAACCCGAACCCATGAACAATGGAGGCTATCGAATTAATGGGATAACGATTTACTCTAATCTGAAAACAGTTTGGGAGGCTCCATGAAGTCATCAAAATTTCAGTTAAGTATATTTAGGATAGTATTGACCCTTTTGTTTCCATAAACCATGAGATTATAACCGGCCCCAGCAATCACCGGAGATACTTTGCGAAATGGAGGGGCGGAGCCGGCCGGCCCTTTGGAATCACAAGGGTCAAGGGGGAAGCAGGGCCAGCTATCGGGGCTCTTTTCTTCTTCACTCTCCTCACTGAGCTCGTTGCTTCTCTGGATGCCAACCCTTTGGGGTGGAAGACATCAACCCAGTCTGTGACTTTGGAAGTCCACAACAACACCTGAGGCAGAGAGGGAGCCCCACTGGATAAGCAACAATTTCCCCCCCGAGACTGTAAGAACCCTTTTCAGGTCTCTGACACTTGCACTGTGGAGTAGTTGGTTAGGCATAAGGGGGAGGGTGGTTGTGTAATTCTTAAAGTATAACTATCCTGTAAATTGTGTAGGTTAAAGATTTATGTTGTGTCCGTTCCAGTTTTCTTATATTTTAATATAGAGTACAAGTTTCATCAAAGTATTGTACAGATTGGACAAGTTGAACTTTTTACTGTAATAAAGTTCACTGGTAACTCTGAACTTGTATATGAGTCAGTGTGCCCCCACTTCTGGGTACACCAATTCCGGCTGAGTTCACAGCAGACCCCAAACTACAATTCCAGTGTCAAGGACCAAAAGGTGATCCGGGCGATTTGAACCGCCCACTCAAGGGGGATTGCTGGCCAGGATATGCAGTTTGACCTCTCTTTTTCTCTCTCTTGGGGATACTGCCCAAGTGGATAGGTACCAGGTAGCCACTGTTCCCCAACGAGAGGGGCAAATGCCCAGGCATTGGTGGTGGTCGCAATTACTGTGTGGAGATAAGTTCCGACTCACTGGTCAGGTTATAAACAATGAGTTTGGTTCAGCGCTCTCTCTCCAGCGGGATTGCCCTACTGCAGCATTCCGGGTCTTTGAAATTTCACAGCCTGCTGGAGAAACCCCACCACAGTAATCAATGAACTCCAGACACCGGCTTCAGTGTGGAGTAAAGGAAAGAGGCCCCTCCACGGCATCCTAGTGGATCTCCTCAGCATCCTCTCTAAAGCTTTCACTCCTTCCTATAATGAGGTGACTAGAACTGAACACAACATTCCAAATGTGGTCTAAACAGGGCTTTATAGAGCTGCAGCATAACCTAGTGAGTCTTAAAATCAATTCCTATGCTAACAAAAGTCAACACACCATTGGCCTTCTTAACAACCCTATCAACGTGGGTGGCAATTTTGAGGGATCTATGGACATGGACCCCAAGATCCAACTGTTGCTCCACACTGCCAAGAATCCTGCTTTTAACCCTGTATTCTGCACTTAAATTCAAACTTCCAAAATGAATCATTTCACACTTTTCCATGTTGAACTCCATCAACCATTTATCAGCCCAGCTCTGCATTGTGTCAATGTCCCTTTGCAATATTCCATACTATCCACAACTCCACCAACCTTAGTGTCATCAGCAAGCTTACTAAACCATCCTTCTACTTCCTCATCCAAGTCATTTATAAAATTCCCAATAAGCAGAGGTCCCAGAATAGATCCCTGCAGAACAGCACTGATCAATGACCATTAGGCTGAATACTTGTCATGTGCTACCACCATCTGTCTTCTATGGGCCAGCCAATTCTATATCCAGACAGCCAAATTTCCCTGTATCCCACGCATCCTTAATTTCTGAATAAACCTACCATGGGAACTTTATCAAATGCCTTGCTAAAATCCATGTACATCACATCCACTGCTCTACCTTCAATGTGTTTTGTCACATCCTCAAAGAATTCAATAAAGCTTGTAAGGCATGACCTGCCCCTCACAAAGCCATGCTGACTATCTTTAATCAAACTATGGTTTTCCAAACAATCATAAATCCTGTCTCTCAGATCCTCTCCAATAATTTGCCCACCACAGATGTAAGATTGGAATTCCCAGGATTATCCCTGTTCCCTTTTATGAACAAGGGAATAACACTTGCCACCCAAAGTTTTGACGCAAAAAAAAACTACAAATTAAGCCCTTCAAGTCAAGAATCCCAAAACTTCTAAGAGCTAGTTGCAACTGAGCCATTAGGAATAGCAATAAAGAAGGCTGCCTGTCTGGATGTATCACTACCTGGTATGGCAACTGTACCATTCAAGATCAGAGATGGTTACAGAGAGTGGTGAACTCGGCCCGGTCAATCACAAAGGCCAACTTCCCATTTATAGAATTCATCTACCAAGCCCACTGTCAAGGAAAGGCCATTCCACTGATTGAGTCCAAACTGATGTTCCAAATAGCATCTCAGCCAGACCCACCCCGGCTACCCTATCCCTGTACCCTGCAATTCCCACGGCTAATTCACGTTGCCTGCACATCCCTGGACACTATGGGCAATTTGGGATGGCCAGGTCACCTGACCTAGACATATCTGAACTGTGGCAGGAAACCCATACAGGCATGGGGAGAATGTGCAAACTCCACACAATTGCTCAATCAAACCTTGGTCCCTGGCAACAGTGCTAACCACTGAGCCACCGCGTCATTAACAGAAGACATTTTGCATTCTTTACCCTGACTTTCACAAAACATCTTCAAATAAAAACTTAGGTCTTGATGATTCACCCACCTTAAACCAGAATAGCTCTTTGGAACCAGTTCTTAATGTGTAACAATTGCCACAAACTGCTCTAAATCCGGACAGTTCGGCATCTCTGCAATGAACTATATGGCAATTCCTTAATATCTGGTCACCTCCAACTCACCACTGCAATCTTGTCACCAATTTGACTACTCTGAAATCTCTGTTGACACTGCTCGATGCTGAGTTTTTAAATGCACAGTTATCACAGCTATAATAGATACTATCATTTCCTAGATCATTCAAGTTAGGTTAACAGCTCTATAGCACCAGGCTTAGTCTCCTTTCTCACATACTAGGATTAGGTTTGCTTCCAATCCACAGAGACATTTCTAAGATCTAGGGAACACTGGAAAAATCAACATTAACATATTCAATATTTCTATGGCTATCACTTTTCAAATCCTGGGACATTGGGTCCAAAAGTTTGTTGACATTTAGTTCCATTAATTCCTCCAGAATCATTTTTTTTAAAAACTCAATCGTAAGTCCCATAGATCAAGACATGCACAAAATTTTTAAAACACTGCACCTCTTAATATGGATAAAGTATTCACATAATGTATCTATAACCTTATTTATTACAGCAATATCTCCTGTTTTTGCCAATAAGTATGAAAGCTTTTACAATGTTTTCATTCTTTTACCCCATTTCCCAATTTATTTCTCTTTTTCATCAATTTCTAGTTTAAAATGCCCCCAATATGGATCAAAATAATATTTTTTTCAAGTGCTCCTCTTGAGATTTCTCAGACCTGCATTAGGACTTTTGGGAACCTTTTTTTTTGGTTGTCAGGGTCTCTTTTTCAGTCTTACTAACTCCTTCGTTAGGTGATGCAATCATTTAGTAATCTACCTTCTGTAATTGTGTTGATAGATTAGGGATGCGTGCTCCCAGGGGAAAGCAAATCAGAAGTTTTAACCAATACCCTCAATAATCATTACTATTCCAATAAACTTCAAGCCCCCGCGACGCACAAGGAAGGCATTGATTTCAAGAGACCACAGTATTTAAGTTAGTACAAGACAACAAATGCTCTTTTTGAAAAATAACTGACACTTCTACACACAAGAGGCCATCATCCCAAACATGCTCTCCATGAACTGGTGAAGGCACAATTCAACTTTTGCATGTTTGTCTCTAACACAGCCATTGCTTTTCAAGTAATTCACAGTACACAAATCACTTTGACAAGTGATAACACAGGAATGCGTATTATCACGAAGTAACGTTAATTTAAATTAACACATTACCCATTACAATCATATCTTTGACATTTCGTCCATATAGGAGCTTCTACAGTTTTAATCCAGAGACTCTAGTTTGCAAAGGAAGTTTTCTCTGGTTTCCAGTTCTCAGTTCGGTGAGTACTGTATTTCTATACTGAAAAGTTTAAAATTTGTTGTCTCACATTCACAGCCCTGGTCTCATCGCTTTGCAGCCTTATCCTATCACTTGAGTTTCTCAAACTCACTCCCAGGGCCTCCCACCCCAACATCCCTGGCCTTCTTCACTGGTCTCACTCCTTGCTGCTGATCCCACTCCCTCTTACCTTACTGAATGGCGCCACACACCTTGTTTCTCTAAACACAGCTGACTCTCACATCTCCTTCTGATTGGCTGATTATGCGGCAGCAGATGTAGGAGAGCTTGTGATTGGTAGAGTGGCTCCTCTTCATATCCTCCCATTCTGTTGACGGGGGCAACTTTTCTCTAATTGGTCTAACTGGGGAGATTGAATTTTCCCAAGCAATTTGGGATTTTGAGCACTGCCTCCCAACTCTTGAGCTTGCAGTTCTTTTTTCCTTTCTCTTTTCTTTCTTTCAAAATCTAATACAATCATTAATTTCTTGTTCCAAATGGAAGGACCTCTACATTTTGCAAAAGAGAACTGATCAAGTTCTTGTGATTTATGAGGGCCAATATGATTCAACGTGGGGCAGAGTTAGACTGCAAGAAGGATAAACATAACACATCCAATAAACAGATCAAGTCAAACATTTTGGTAAAAGATGTTAACACAGAGTGGCAGAATGTGGAACTCCCTGCCAGATGAAGTGATCGAAGCAAAGGTAATTGATGATTGAAGAGGTCAAATAACATATATGAGGGACAAAAGAATAGAGAAATACAGGGATAGACACAAAATGATAATGTTTGGCAGTTAGACCCTTGAGACCTATAAAGACTGGCATATTTGAGTTCAATGGCCTGTATCGGCAACAAGAATCCCCAGGAACTGATAAGCAACCTCACTGCAGAAAAGGTTCTTACAGCATATTACATAAGCAGTGTGTACATGTTGGCAGAATGTTTTTTTCCTTGCATCCATGGTTTATCCAATTTTTCTGTCACTACACAAGTTACCTGCTCCTTTCATGGCTTGACGCAGAATCTCCGCATCAGCTTGTGCGTTGAAGTTAGCAACAGGCTTAATAGTGCCCTGTGTCGCACCCCCAATCGTAAGGCCTCCAATATTCGGCATTGAAGGCTACAAACCAAGGACAAAAAAAAAGAAGCAGCCTATTACTTACAAGCACATTTGTTTCCTGGTAGTTTAAATTATTCATCATAACCAATGGCCACAAACTGCACCGTAGGTTATTTTCGGATTTTACGTTTTGCTCCATATGGGCTTACTCAGATTGTTAGTTAAAGGGACAGTCAGTGGTACACACGTTGTTGCTCTTCATTGCAGCATTGTTGGGCAGCAATAATTTCCTGTCACTCATTAAGGGGCAGTGCATCGGAGATTGTCTGGAGGCCATCATAACTATGAAAGCCTTTAATCTGGAGCACCGACGAACCAGAATTGTTCAGAAAGTACAGGATGACAAGGTGAAAGACAATCGCAGATCCAGGATACGAGCAGCAGAGTCCATAAAGGATGGAAAGTGGGAGGCCTGCAGGACTGGAACAGTCAAGTCTAGAGGTCACAATGGACTGGATTACAATTTCAGCATCTGAAAGGTTTTAGAAAAGTAGTGCTCTCTCTTGGTGGTCAGATGGCCTTCTAGTTTTTGTAATAACTGAATGCTCAAACTATCAGCTGAATAAAACAGCAAGTACAATTATCCTGCCGAGAAGTCAGCATAGCAGCATGTTAATGATAATCAGAATCTACTGATTTCACTCAGTGCTTGTGGGGAAACATAGCATTGGAAAGTATTTTATTGAAACACAGGATTTGAAGATGTAAAAAGACAGAAGGTAGCACTTTGCCTAGTTCCCATCGCCAGATTTCAATACAGCATAATGGGTTGTGTGGAGATTTTTATATCTCATCCACCTTAACTGTGCAAAGTGCTACAACTGTGGCCTTCGAAACAGTGGTCATTCAGAGATGTATTAAAACTGGGACATAGTCATTCAGAGATGTATTAAAACTGGGACATAGTACTGGTACGGACAAATCTGTCTCTCTGGGGGGTACAGTACTGACAGGGATAGCTCTGAAAGGGTATAACACTGGTGTACAGTACTTGTGGGAACAATGTCATTAAATTACACTGCAGGACAGCAGTGGTGGGGAGAGGTCTGTCACTGTATAACATGAATATAGTACTGATGGGTATGAAGTCTAGTGCTGTATAATACTGGGTTACAATACCCAGTGACTACAGTTTGTCACTATACATCACTACATTGTACTAGTTAAATACATATCTATCAATTTATAACACACATATAGGACTGGCAGCTAAAGGTCTGAGTGTTCACCACCAAGGTACAAAGCTAGGTCTAATACTGCAAGCCAAACTGCTCACGTTCACAGAGCAAGTAATAGACATAATAAGGGCTCAGTGGTTAGCACTGCTGCCTCACAGCACCAGGGACCCAGGTTCGATTCCAGCCTCGGGCGACTGTGTGAAGTTTGCACATTCTCCACGTGTCTGTGTGGATTTTCTCCATGTGCTCCAGGTTCCTCCCACAATCCAAAGATGTGTAGGTTAGCTGAATTGCCCATGCTAAATTGCCCATAGTGTTCAGGGACATGCAGGTTAGGTGCATTAGTCAGGGTTATATGTAGATTAACAGGGTAGGATAATGGGTCTCAGTTGATTACCCTCTGGAGGATCAGTGTGGACTTGTTGGGCCAAATGGCCTGTTTCCACACTGTAGGGATTCTATTAGATCATAGATTCTATGATCTATAATAATTAATAACAGTGTTAAAGTACATTGATTCATACACTGACAAAGGATGCCAAGGGACCCTGCTGGCATTAAGTAAACAGGAGGCATTTTGGTAATATACCTGTGATGGGGTTGGCTGTGGGCCAGTCGAGCCGGGTGCTGGACCAGATGGATACCCTCCTGGAAGTCAAGGCAAACAAGTAGTTTAACTTCCATATTAATACAGTGGCATCATATAGTTTTACCATTTAAACAGAGCCAGTTAGTTTATGGAACAACCTACCCCAGTCATTTGACTCTCATGAAGCAGTTTAGTGGATTCTAAGAGTCCACCAGTCCCTCCCTAAATAGGTTATTCTTCATATAGTCTGCAGGCTGTTTTATGGCAAGATTGTGTCACAGCCAAGACCAAATCAAGGGAGATAGTTGCTTTTGTAGTTTTACTTCCACAAAGGCACTATTGAATTTAAAATGAAACATTAAGTTCAGCTAAAAATCTGGAATCAAAAGTTGGTCAATAATGGGTGACCATGAAAATATCATTGGTGTAAAAACCCACAAGGAGTACTCATGAATCTTTGGGGAGGAAAATCTAGCCTACATTTGTCTCCAGACCCAGAGTAATAACTGCCCTGTGAAATGGCCTTGCAAGGTGATTGGGTGCATCAAACTGATACAGATAAGTCAAACCAGGTGGACTGCAGTGATTCAAGAAAGTGTCTTCCCACCACCTTCTCAATTAGCAATCAGAAGGTTTCCTTGCCAAGATTAGGGATAGTCAACATGGCTTTGTGTGTGGGAAATCATGTCTCACAACTTAATTGAGTTTTTTAAAGAAGGACCAAAGAGGAATGATGAGGGCAGAGTAATGAACACGATCTATATGGACTTCAGTAAGGTGTTCGACAAGGTTCCCCATGGGACACTTGTTAGCAAGGTTAGATCTCATGGAATACAGGAAGAACTAGCCATTTGGATACAGAACTGGGTCAAAGGTAGAAGACAGAGGGTGGTGGTGGAGGGTTGTTTTTCAGACTGGAGGCCTGTGACCAGTGGAGTGCCACAAGGATCAGTGCTGGGTCGACTACTTTTCATCATTTATATAAATGATTTGGATGTGAGCATAAGAGTTTTGTTAATAAGTTTGCAGATGTCACCAAATTTGGAGGTGCAGTGGACAGCGAAGAGGGTTACCTCAGATTACAATGGTATATTGATCAGATGGACCAATGAGCTGAGAAGTGGCAGATGGAGTTTAATTTAGATAAGTGAGAGGTGCTGCATTTTGGGAAAGCAAATCTTAACAGGATTTATACACTTAATGGTAAGGTCCTGGGGAGTGTTGCTGAACAAAGAGATCTTGGACTGCAGGTTCATAGCTCCTTGAAAGTAGAGTCACAGGTAGATAGGATAGTGAAGAAGGCGTTTATAGTATGCTTTCCTTTACTGGTCAAAGTATCGAGTACAGGGGTTGGGAGGTCATGTTACAGCTGTACAGGATATTGGTTAGGCCACTGTTGGAATATTGCATGCAATTCTGGTCTCCATTCTATCGGAAAGATGTTGTGAAACTTGAAACGGTTCAGAAAAGATTTACAAGAATGTTGCCAGGGTTGGAGGATTTGAGCTACATGGAGAGGCTGAACAGGTTAGGGCTGTATTCCCTGAAGCATCGGAGGCTGAGGGGTGACCTTATAGAGGTCTATAAAATCATGAGGGGGGGGGGGGGAAAAAGAGTCCAGAACTAGAGGGCATAGGTTTAGGGTGAGAGGGAAAAGATATAAAAGAGACCTAAGGGGCAACTGTTTCACACAGAGGGTGCTACATGTATGGAATGTGCCACCAGAGGAAGTGGTGGGGGCTAGTGCAATTGCAATATTTAAAAGGCATCTCGATGAGTACATGACTAGAAAAAGTTTGGAGGGATATGGGCCGGATGCTGGAAGGTAGGACTAGATTGGGTTGGGATATCTGGTTGGCATGGTCAAGTTGGACCGAAGGGTCTATTTCCGTGCTATACATCTCTATGACTCTATAAGATCTCATATCATAACTAAGAGCTTGATACAAAACGGCAGAAGATACCCAGAAAGCTAAGGACCAAATAACCATCCCTTTTAACAATATCAACGATATAAACCTTCTGAAAACAAGAAGTTGTTCCAATATCTCAAGACAGTTAAGTTAATGTATTTCTACTACAATACCTGAAGGAGGAGCACCACCACCAGAGTAGTTTTGTCCAGCAGGCTGAGGGCCTCCTCCATAACCTGGGGCTCCATACCCAGGGGCAGAGCCAGGGCCACCTCCTCCATAACCAGGGGCAGAACCAGGGCCACCTCCTCCATAACCAGGGGCAGAGCCAGGGCCACCTCCTCCATAACCAGGGGCAGAGCCAGGGCCACCTCCTCCATAACCAGGGGCAGAGCCAGGGCCACCTGGACCTACAAGAGAGAAGTCCTCAAGGGTTGAAAGAGTGTTCCAATGTCAGACTGTATACTTCAGTTGTCATTTGGTACGCACTATCATTTTTATCCCTTATAACTGTTCTTGCCTCTTCCCTGATCTGATGCTTCTCATTGGGCCTGGTTTCAGTGATGCTAGACTCCCTTATCTGTGACTCATCCTCATGCACACACATCCTCATGAACACAGCACGTGTTCTGGACACTGGAGCATGATCAAAATGCAACTTGACTAATGCCTAAATGACACCCATGCATGGATATTTCCAATAGGTGGTACTGTCCAGAGCCGCCTGAGCCACAGTTGATCTTTGTATTGCTGAGCAGAGACATCAATGTGCAAACTTTCCCTCGACACACATGTGCACCCACTCTTGTTGTGCATTTGTGCACGTACACACTCGCTCCAACTCCCATGCACACAACCTATAATCAACATAAACACAGGCATGGCCACATTTAACCAACACACACATGCACAGCTAGCCAAACAATTAACCCCTTCGCACCCACAAGAACTGACCATATGCATATTTCTTCTATAAACATAAAAACACATACATAACACAGACACAATATAGAGACACACTTGACCTCAAATATATAAATCCTCACACAATGATGCATAATTTGTAGTTGTAAAGGTAAACCAATTAATTTGTGGCACCACTAAAAATTATAATGCTGATTAAAAAAAGGGAGCTTACCTGTGGGATAAGATGGATATCCAGAGCCGCCAGATCCCCATCCTGACTGGTTACCTTGGGGTGCAGGGTAACCCCCTGATGCTGGGTAAGTACCACCACCAGACTGATAAGGACCACCAGATCCCTGGGGATAACCTCCAGCTGGTGGCTGGGGATATGAACCCGGAGCCTGGGGGTAGGCCCCGCCCGGTCCCGGAGCCTGGGGGTAGGCCCCGCCCGGTCCCGGAGCCTGGGGGTAGGCCCCGCCCGGTCCCGGAGCCTGGGGGTAGGCCCCGCCCGGTCCCGGAGCCTGGGGGTAGGCCCCGCCCGGTCCCGGAGCCTGGGGGTAGGCCCCGCCCGGACCAGCTGGATATGCACCTCCAGGACCAGACGGATACGCACCCCCAGAACCAGGCGGATACGCACCCCCAGCACCAGGTGGATACGCACCCCCAGCACCAGGTGGATACGCACCACCAGGGTACGGGTACTGTCCCCCTGCTTGTGGATAGCCAGACTGTTCACCCGATTGCTGAAATAGAAAGGAGAGCTGCAGTCAGTTATACAACATGTTATTCATTTCAATCAATGAGTGAGCAACATAGTGACAAATGTGAGATACAACATTATTAGGTTTAAGCAATGCATCCACATAACTTACATGTGCCAATTGCAGGAGCCAACTGCACTACCTCAACCAATTCAGCTGACAGCAACAACGAAAACTCTTGTCAGAAAATCTCAGGTGACCAAAAGAGAAGCCCATTTTTCCCTGCTTTGATCATGAGGTTGTGGATGCGCACATCCAAATAGAATGTCTACAGTTCTTCCCATGGCAGAATCCAGTTCATTCTTAGATACCTCCTCTGTTTTATTTAGGTGCTCATCTTTGGTGTTGATCATCTCAATAGTAGTCCTAAACTTGCCTTTCCTTGGAACCCAGGTTTTGGGGTCTTTCCCTCAGAGTTTAGTTATATTTTCTCAATATGATTGTCAATAGTTTGCTCATGAATTGCCAAGGAAGCTATAGTGAAGTTATACAAAGTACAGCAGAGATGAAGCCCAACCTCAATTCATTAACTAGGAAAACTCAAAATATTGGAGAAAAGCAAATCTGAAATAGTTATTGTCCATTCGCTGGTTCCTGCCTAATCACCAGAGACTGTTCAAAGTCACTTTGTTGTAGTTCACTGGACACAAGAACTCCCAAAGGAACTACTTGTGGCACAGTGGCAGTGTCCCTACCCCAGACTGGGAGGCCTGGGCTCAAGTTCCACCTTCAAGGTCCATAGGTGCATAGTAATGTCTCTGGAAAGGTTAATTATAGAGTCAAAGAGTTTTACAACATGAAAACAGATCCTTTGGTCCAATTCGCCCATGCCAACCAGATATCCTAACTCGAGTCCCATTTGCCAGCATTTGGCCCACATTACTCTAAACCTTCCTATTCATATACCATCCAGATTAAATATTGGAATTATACCCATCTCTACCACTTCCTCTGGCAGTTCACTCCATACAAGCACCACCCTCTGCATAATAAAAGTTGCCCCTCAGGTTCCTTTTAAATCTTTCCCCTCACCTTAAACAAATGCCCTCTAGTTTTGGACTTCCCTACCCTGGGAGAAAGGCCTTGGCTATTCACTCTAGCCTTGCCAGTCCTAATTTTACAAACCTTATTAAGATCACTGCTCAGCCCCAGCCTCTTCAACCACTCCCTATACCTCAAACCCTGCAATCCCAGGCAACACCTTTCAAGTTTCACAATATCTTTCCTATAGCAGGGAGACCAGAACTGAACATAAACAATTCTAAAAGTGGCCTAAATATTGTTTAGAAAAACAGATTAATAAAAAAAAGGAACCATTCTGCACAGAATCAGATGGAACCCTGAACTTAAGTTCAGCAACTTAGTGACAATAGACTTGGTCTGGGTGTACAAATAGCATTACACCCAATCTCACCAGTTTCCAAAATTTGGCAGGTTGGGAGGGGGTAACTTAAAACTGCTCTCAGCGACGCTCAGTTTATACAGCAAAGGGGTTTCAGAGTTTGCCCAACTCTGTCTCTAGCTTCCGTTCGTTGACAAAGCAAACATAGTTAGCAAGGTGAGAAATGTTAGCATGGAATCATCTAATCTGTGTGGCTCAGTCTGAGCAGGGGAAACCATTCCCACGGTGCAAGGGATTTCAAGCAGCAGAGCTTTATTTCCCCCCCCACAGTCAGTAAATCCCACTTCCAAAAGCTTCTTCCACATTTTCTTTTCCTGAAGTTTTCATTCTGCTTTCACCTCCCCCTTTCAATAGATTCAACCTTTATTCTTCAGTAAAAACACAAAAAGAATCAAGATTTGGAAAATACGTTTTAAAATAAATCCAAAAAGCATCACACTATGAAGAAATCCAGCGGAGTCAGGGGAGGAGCACTTTGGTGCCAGCAAATTCTATTAGTTTTAAAATAGTGATGGAAAAGGATAGACCAAGTCTAAACATTAATTTGGACGAAGGACAAAGTTGACTGTGCTAGGCAATCAACAAAAGTTGTTTGGGGGTGGAAGCTTGGATGGCTGGAAAAACAGGAAGCCTTCAAAAATGAGATAAAAGAGCTTAAAGACCGTATGTTCCAGTTAGGGTGAACAGCAAGGCTGATAAGTATGGGGATTACTAGATGACTAGAGAAATTAAGGTCTTGATCAAGAATAAGAGGGAAGCATATGTCAAATATAGACAGCAGAAATCGAGTGATTCCCTCAAATAATACACAGGAGTAGGCTTTAGAGGGAAATCAGGAGGGCAATAAAGGGACATGAAATAACTTTGGCAAATAGGGTTAAGGAGAATCCAAAGGGATTCTATAAATACATTAGGGTCAAAAGGGTAACAAGCGAGAGAATAGGGCCCCTTAAAGATCTGCAAGGACACCTAAGTGTGGAAATGCAGGAGATAGGGGAGATATTAAACAACTATTTTAAATAAGTATTTGCTGCGGAGAAGGATAAGGAGAAATAAATAGCGACAGCTTGAAAAAGGTCCATATTACAGAGGAGGAAGTGCTGAATGTCTTGAAATGCACAAGGGTGGATAAATCCCTGGGACCTGACCAGGTGTACCCAAGAACTCTGTGGGAAGCTAAGTGATTGCTGGACCCCTTGCGGAGATACTTGTATCATTGATAGCCACAGTGAGGTGCCAGAATACTGGAAGTTGCCTAACAAGAACGAAGAACATTACAGCACAGGAACAGGCCCTTCAGCCCTCCAAACTAGTGCCGATCCAGATCCGCTATCTAAACCTGTCGCTTATTTTCCAAGAGTCTGTATCCCTCTGCTCCCTGTCCATCCATGTATCTGTCTTGATTCATCTTAAATGATGCTATCATGCCTGCCTCTACCATGTCTGCTGGCAACACGTGTCACTATTTCAGAAAGGTGGTAAGGAAAAGCTAAGAAACTATAGACAGGTGAGCCTGACATCAGTGCTGGATAATTTGTTGGAGGGAATCCTGAGGGACAGGATTTACATGTATTTGGGAAGGCAAGGACTGATTAGGGATAATTAGGCTTTGTGCGTGGGAAGTCACGTTTCACGAACTTGATTACGTTTTGTTTGAAGTAGTGACGAAGAGGATTGATGAGGGCAGAAATCTATATGGACTTCACTAAGGTGTTCGACAAGGTTCCTCATGGCAGACTGGTTAGCAAGGTTAGCTTACAAGGAATAGACTCAGGACTAGCTACTTGTTGTTATCTCTGGTTTGTTACCCATGCCACGCGATAGCGAGGCAAGGAATAGGGAGAGATATCAGCTGAACATGTGGCTGCAAGGATGCTGCAGGAGGGAGGGTTTCAGGTTCTTGGATAATTGGGGCTCATTCTGGGGAAGGTGGGACTTGTACAAACAGGACGGTCTTCACTTGAACCAGAGGGGTAATAATACTATGGGTGGGAAATTTGCTGGTGTTTCTCAGGTGGGTTTAAACTAGTTCAGCAGGGGGATGGGAACCGGAGGTGTAGTTGCAGTGCACAGGAGGATGAAGTAGGAAGGACAGGGACAGGATTTCAGGGTCACAGGAATGTGCTGGCAGACAGCAAAGTGGTTTGAAGTTGTTTACTTCAATGCCAGAAGTATCCAAAATAAGGTAGGTGAGCTTGCAGCATGGATAGGTACCTGGGACTTCGATGTTGTGGTCATTTCAGAGACATGGATAGAGCAAGATGAGGAATGGATGTTGCAGATTCTAGGGTTTAGATTTTTTGTTAAGAACAGGCAAGGTGGTAAAAGGCATGGCCTTGTTAGTCAAGGATAGTATAACAGTGGCTGAGACAACTTTTGACAAGGACACGTCTACTGAGGTAGTGTGGGCCGAGGTTAGAAACAGGACAGGAGAGGTCACACTGCTGGGAGTTGTTTTATAGGCCTCCGTAGAGTTCCAGGGAGGTGGAAGAGAGGATTTACAAAATTATTCTGGGTAGGAGTGAAAGGAACAGGGTGGTCTTATGGGGGACTTTAACTTCCCCAACATTGACTGGAAATGCTGTAATTCTATTACGTTGATGGATCAGTTTTTGTCCAATGTGTACAGGAGGGTTTCCTGACACAGTATGTCGAAGGGCCGACAAGAGGGGAGGCCACACTGGATCTGGTGCTTGGCAATGAACCAGGCCAGGTGTTTGATTTAGTTGTAGGTGAGCACTTTGGAGAGAGTGACCAAAAATCAGCTACGTTTAGCGATGGAAAGGGATAGGTACATGACACAGGTCAGGAGTTATCGATGGGGCAAGGGCAATTATAATGCAATAAGGCAAGAATTAGGATGCATAGAATGGGGTAGCAAAATGCAGGGGATGCAGACAATGGAAATGTGGAGCTGGTTTAAGGAACAGATATTGCGTGTCCTCGATAGGTATGTCCCTGTCAGGCAGCGAGGAAGTGATAAGGTAAGGGAACCGTGGTTTACTACAGACATTGCATCTCTTGTTAAGAAGAAGAGGCTTATGTGTTGATGAGTCAAGATGGTTCAGATAAGGCAATGGAGAGTTACAGATCAGCTAGGAAGGAGTTAAAGAGAGAGTTAAGAAGAGCAAAGAGAGAACACAAGCAGTCTTTAGCAAATAGAATAAAGGAGAACCCTAAAGCTTTCTATAGGTATGAGGGGAATAAAAGGATGATTATGGTAGGAATAGGGCCAATCAAAGACAGAAGTGGGAAGTTGAGTGTGGACCTTGTGGAGATCGGAGAGGTGCTAAACAAACATTTCTCATTGGTTTTTACTCAGGTAAAGGATAATATTGTAGAGGAGAAGATTGAGGTACAAGATATTAGACTGGAAAGGATCAAGGTTAGTTACGAACTGGTGTTATCAATTCTAGAAGGAGTGAAAGTAGACAGGTCCACGGGGCTGGATGGAATTTATCCGAGGATTCTCTGGGAAGCTAGGGAAGAGGTAGCAGAGCCTTTGGCTTTGATATTTGAGTCGTCATTGTCTACAAGTTTGGTACCAGAGGACTGGAGGATTGCAAATGTTGTGCCCTTGTTCAAGAAGGGCAGTAGAGATGACCCAGGTAATTATAGACCAGTGAGCCTTACTTCTGTTGTAGGAAAGGTTTTGGAAAGGATTATAAGAGATAAGATTCATAATAATCTAGCGAGCAACAATTTGATTTCAGATAGTCAACATGGTTTCGTCAAGGGCAGGTCGTGTCTCACAAACCTCATTGAGTTTTTGAGAAGGTGACCAAGCATGTAGATGAGGGTAGGGCAGTTGATGTGGTATACATGGACTTCAGTAAAGCCTTTGATAAGGTTCCACATGATAGGCTGTTGGAGAAAATGCAGAGGCATGGAATTGAGGTTGATTTAGCAGTTTGGATTAGAAACTGGCTTTCTGAAAGAAGGCAGCGAGTGGTGATTGATGGAAAATATTCAGCCTGGAGTCCGGTTACGAGTAGTGTGCCACAAGGATCTGTTTTGGGACCACTGCTGTTTGTCATTTTTATAAATGACTTAAGACACAGGCATAGGTGGATGGATTAGTAAATTTGCAGACAACGGTGGGGCAGTGG
Source organism: Chiloscyllium punctatum (assembly GCF_047496795.1). NCBI lineage: Eukaryota > Metazoa > Chordata > Chondrichthyes > Orectolobiformes > Hemiscylliidae > Chiloscyllium > Chiloscyllium punctatum. The sequence continues at coordinate 80,518,083 of NC_092751.1, forward strand.
ACAATGTGGAAGAATGTTACAGTTTGTAGGGGGACTTGGATAAACTGCAGAATTGGGCTAAGAGATGGCAAATGGAGTTCAATGCAGCTAAATGTTAGGTGATGCACTTTGGGAAAAATAACAGGAAGGCAGAGTACTGGGTCAATGGAAAGATTCTTGGTAGTGTGGATATGCAGAGGGATCTTGAGTCCATGTACATAGATCCCTGAAAGTTCCACCCAGGTGGATAGTGCTGTTAAGAAGGCATACGGTTGTTAGGTTTCATTCGTAGAGGGATTGAATTCCAGAGCTGCAATATCATGCTGTAACTATACAAAACGCTAGTGTGGCCGCACTTGGAATATTGTGTACAGTTCTGGTCCCTACATTTCGGGAAGGATGTGGAAGCATTGAAAAAGGTGTAGAGGAGATTTACCTGGATGTTGCCTGGTCTGGAGAAAAGGTCTTAAGAGGAAAGGGTGAGAGACTTGAATCTGTTCTCATTGGCAAGGCGGCGGCTAAGAGGGGATTTGATAGAGACATACAAGATGATCAGAGGATTAGATAGGGTAGACAGTGAAAGTATTTTTCCTAGGATGATAACGTCAACTTGTATGACTACAAATTGAGGGGTGATAGATTTAAGACAGATGTCAGAGGCAGGTTTCTTTACGCAGAGAGTGGTATGGGTATGGAATGCCCTACCTGCTAATGTAGTCAACTTAGCCACATTAGGGAGATTTAAACAATCCTTTGATAAGTACATGGATGATTTTGGGATAGTGTAGGGGGACAAGCTGAGAATAGTTCACAGGTCGGCGCAACGTCGAGGGCCAAACGGCCTGTTCTGCGCTGTATTGTTCTATGTTTACACACAAACACCAATGACACCAGCTATCAATGGTGTCTTATTTTCTAAAGACCTATACAAATAATACACACATACTTGCGAAGTGACCGTAGTGAGCAGTGTATAGCAACGTGACTTACAGGATAGCCGGATGAAGGATAGCCAGGATACGACATGCTGCAAGATGAGACAGGCTAAGGTACCTAGTGAAAAATCCTCAGCTTCTGAAAGCACAAACAAGAAACGGTCACAGCGTTAATACAGTAATTTGGTCAATTCATTTGGTTGATACAGAATATAAAAACTGAATGTATCATATTAAATGGCTTTGATTTTATTCGATTTACAGTTGATGCAATATAAAAATGGTCAAGATAAAATAAAAACTAACCATCTGGGCCAAGATACACTGTTTAAACAATGACACAGTTAATTAGTGCTATTTACAAAGTAAAATATTTCCAGGTGTCGCAAAAAAAATGTGATCCAACAAAACGAGGCCTTTTCTGGAGTACTGTGTGCAGTTCTGGCAGCCCTGCTATAGGAATAATATTAATAAATTGGAAAAAGTTCAGAAAAGATTTACCAGGAAGTCGCCAGGAATGGAGGGTTTAAATTATAGGGATAGGCTGGGACCTTTTTCACCGGAGTGTCAGAGATTGAAGAGTGACCTTATAAGGTTTATAAAGTCATGAGGGGCATATGTAAGGTGAATAGCAAGGGTTTTTTTACCCTAGGTTGGGGAAGTTCGAAACTAGGGGGTATATTTTTAAAGTGAGAGAAGAAAGATTTAAAAAGGATATGAAGGGCAACATCTTTACACAGAGAGTATGTGGAATGTCAGAAGATATGGTGGATACAGGTACAATTACAACATTTAAAAGACATTTGGATAAGTTTTGGAGGGATATGGGCCAAACACAGGTTATTGGGCCCAGTTTAGTTTGGAAACATGGTCTACATTGGACCAAATGGTTTCTTTCCATGTTCTATAGTTTTGACAGGGGTGAGCCACATAATGAGATATTAGGATGAATGCCAAAATCTTGGTCAAAGAGGGAATGGGGGAATTCACAAGGGATTTCCACAAGGCAGAAAGGGAGGACAAATTAAACCAGAGTCCCCTGGATGACAACAGAGTTAGAGGAAAAACAAAGCAGCAAAGTAGTACCTACAATAGATGTCAGGTTTATTAAACAAGAAACAATCAGGCCAGAAATAGGTGCAGAGGGGAAATAAAAGAAAGGTAAGCAAAGAGGATTATGAAACTAACATCAAAGGGAAACAAAAAGCTTTATAGGAGCATATATCCAAAAAGGAGCACAAGATCAATTAAGTCTTTAAACCAAAAAGGAAAAAGCAAGGTGGGAAGAGTTGCTATTGCAGAGAAAGTAAGGACGCACAAGCTGAATGACTAGTCCTGGTGAAGGGTCAAGCCCAAAATGTTGACTCTCTTGCTCCTCAGATGCTTCTGTGCCTTTTCCAGCACCACACTTTATAAACTCTGACCATTTTGTGGTTCTAATTCAACATCTGAGTGTTTCAGAACAGTGCCACCAAACCAAATTGCACAGCTTGGTTAAACAGGTCAGTTTTAAGGAGCATCACAAGGAATTAAAAGGAGGAACAGAGATGGAGAGATTTAGGCAGGGCATTTCAGAATTCTCATCCCGGGCAGTTGAAGCTATGGATGCTAATGGTGGACTGAGATTAACTGTGGATAGATCAGAGACTGGGTTTAGAGGTACACAGAGTGCAACCTTTAGCACATGAGGATTTAGATGTAGGGAAGGTTGAGTCATGGAGCAATTTGAACTCAAGGTTTAAAATTTCAAGAATGGAGGTGTTCCTTTGAGCCATTGTTGAGGCCCCAAGATTCTGTATGAGTTTCTCCCAGGCACTGGCTCATAGTCCCAATAACAAAGTATAGACCCCACTGTCAATAAATGTACAGGAGATTAGGGCTAAGATATTTGAAGACTTTCAGTCAAGTGTTAAGTCTCAACATCCGGAAAAAATTAAAGATGCAAATGTATTGTTAAGTAAAGGATTCTGTCCAAACACAGGTAAACCATAGATCAGCTATGATCTCACTGAATGATGAACAGGCTCAATGGGCTGAATGGCCTACTCCTGTAGTTATGTCCTATACAGGAAAAGTGTTGCACGGTCAGTTGCCAAACCAAGGAACTTCAGTTTTATATGGGACGTGAATGTCACTGGCAAGATCACAACCTGTCACCCATTAACGACTGATCTCCAATTGAGTAGCCATTTCAGAAGGCAGTGAAGAGTTAACTACATTGCTGTGGGTCACGATAGGCCAGATTGGCTAAGGACAGTATTGTCTTTCATGGCTCTAGTGAACTAGATGGGTTTTTACAATAATGGATTTCAATTCTAGATTTATCAATTGGATCTAAACTCCACCAGGTACTGTGATGGGAACTGCCAGAGCATTAGACTGGGCCTCTGAATTATTGGTCCAATGAAACTACCACTCCGCTACCTAGCTTGCTAAGCTACTTCAGGAGCATTCCAATGTTAAAGTCACTATTTACAGGCCAGACCAGGTTTCCTTCCATCAGGGAGCTGCATGGATTTTGTAGCAATTCAATGGATTCTGTTACTATTGCAAATTTAACTTGGGCTTTTTCCAAAAATTCTAATTCTCAAATTAACACGGACTAACACTGTCTGATCACTAGGCCAGTACCAAAACCACTATATTGTACAGCAACAAAGAATGAGTTCTGAAGGAGGACCAACCAGAGCCCAGGAGTAAGCTGAGAGGGGAGAATGAAAGTAGACCAATTTCTCTCCACTTCTAGCCCCAACTACAATGCACCCCTGGCATGAATTGTCACAAAGGCAAATTGCACACAAACTGTTGTGCCCCTTCCAAAGAGAGGATATGCTCTCGCAAATCTCATCCGACACTTCTCAAAGCCACATTAATGCAAGAGGTGTGGTTATTAGACCGAGAAAACATTTCTATTTATATTGCACTGTGTGTCTGGGTTGAGCACTGTTTTGAGCAGAAATGTTTTCAAACTAAATTTTGGCTATTGTCTTTGGGTCTGGCCACAAACACTGTTCAGACACCACATCTCCATCCTCCTCCCTGTTGGACTGACAGGGTCCTTCATAACTTTGGTGTTGTTTCCAAAACTTACAACCTCCATAAAATTAATGCGAACCAAAACTTTGCTGCACATGTCCTAACTCGTACCAAGTCCCATTCTCCTTACATCCCTATGGAATTGTTTCAATCCCATTGTAGGAAAGTCCAAAACTAGAAGTCATAGGTTGAGGGTGAGTGGGGAAAGATTTAAAAGAGATCCATTGGACAACATTTTCACGCAGTGTATGGTGTGTGTATATGAAATGAGCTACCGGAAGAAGTGGTGGAGGCTGGTACAATTACAACATTTCAAAGGCATCGGGATGGGTATATGATTAGGAAGGATTATGGGCCAAATGCTAGGATCCTGTTGGCATGGATGAGTTGGACCAAAAGGTCTATTTCCATGCTGTATATCTCTGACTCTATACTGAAGTTGTTCAAACTGGGTGTAGCATATAACAAAACAGATTTTAACAGTTCTACCATTGTCCTGCACTTTGTATGTACAACTGGATTCAATATATTCTCCAAACAGGGCACTTGCACTTCTCTATCCATTAGTATTGCATTGGGAGTGTCAACCTAAATGTATTAGTCTCACCTCAATTCACAATTTACTGAACAAAGGGCAAAATTCACAATTGCTCCTCGCATTCTTAAACAGTGCCACTGTCAGACATGAAGAACATTCACTGTTACAAAACTACCTATTAGTTCACATCATTAAGCCAGTCAATGAAAAATAAAATCCAATTTTCAGCAAAAGCTAAGATTAAGCCAGGGCACTGGGTGGGGCAATGAGTCACAGAATCACAACTGTTCCAGTGGAGAAGGCACTCATTCGGTTTGCTAAGTCTGTGCCAGCTCTCCGAATGAGCATTATGAACTAGTTCCAGCCTCCCACCCTTTCCAGGGAAGCCTGCACTTTATTTCAGTAGAAACAATCACCTAATCAATCATTGCCTCAACTGAGCGTACCTCCAAGACTTCCAGGCAATGCATTCCAGACCTATACCACAATCTGAAAATTTATTTCAAACAACATTTCAAGTCTTTGCCCTCTTATTCTTGATCATTTCATGATCAGGAAAACGTTCTCCCTGTTTACTCTGCCCAGTTTCCTCATGACTTACAGAACTTAATCAAATCAGCTCTGAGCCTTCACCTGTCCAAGCCCCAATTTATCTCAACCAGCATCATAACTGAAGTTTCTCATTCCTGGAATCATTATCTTTTGAATTCCTTTCACCTCCTTCCTGAAATGTAGCACCCAGTACTGTACACAAAACTCCAGCTGACAGACATCTAACTTCTTATAAAAATTCAGCTCTTCAGGACGCAGTCTGTCAGTTGACAGTTCAGTTTGAACCACACTGACAGAATAAACATGGCCGAAGTGTTGCTGTCTGTGAATGCTATGCAAGATTCATCTTAACCCAAGTTTAGGTGGGGTTATGATTTAGCAGAGAGTTGTGATTAGAAGAGGTCCCACATCAGAGATTGACAGCTCCACGATTATAATGTTTACAAACTGAGTAGTAATTCCTGACCTGCCATACATTTATGAACCAACTTTCACTAATCTGTCCAAAAACTGAGATTATCAGACTGGAACAATGTTATTATCTCTGCACACTCAATGTCATCACTTGATTTTGTTCTAACACCATTCAATTGGATACACGAAGTGGATTCAGCACAGGGTAACATCCACTAACTATCCCCTACCCACATCCATCCCATTCCAGAACCTTATCACCCCTACCCAAACCCAGTTACGGATTAGACTATTTTACAGATTAAGTCCAGACACTGCTGTTAAACAACTAACACTACAGTCATACAGATGCATAGCATGGAAACAGACCCCTCAATCCAACTCGTCCATGCCAACTAGATATCCCAACCTAGTCTAGTCCCACCTGCCAGTACTTAGCCCATATCCCTCCAAACCCTTCCTATTCATATACCTGTCCAGACGCCTTTTAAATGTTGCAATTGTACCAGCCTCCACCACATCCTCTGGCACCTCATTCCATTCACGTACTATCCTCTGTGTGAAAACGTTGCCCCTTAGGTCCCTTTTATATCTTTCCCCTCTCACCCTAAACTTATGCCCTCTAGTTCTGGACTCCCCCACCACAGGGAAAAGACTTTGTCTATTTATCCTATCCATGCCTCTCATGATTTCATAAACCTCTATTAGGTCACCCCTCAGCCTTCGATGCTCCAGGGAAAAATAGTCCCAGCCTATTCAGCCCCTCCCTGTAGCTCAAATACTCCAATCCTGGCAACATCCTTGTAAATCTTTTCTGAACCCTTTCACGTTTCACAACATCCTTCTGATAGGATGGAGACCAGAATTGCATGCAATATTCCAAAAGTAGCCTAACCAAAATCCTGTACAGCTGCAACGTGACCTCCGAATTCCTATATTCAATGTTCTGACCAATAAAGGAAAGCATACCAAATGCATTCTTCACTATCCTATTATACCTGCGATTCCACTTTCCAGGAGCTTTGAACCTGCCCTTGAAGGTCTCTTTGTTCAGCAACACTCCCCAGGACCTTACCTTTAAGTGTATACGTCAGGCCCTGATTTGCTTTCCCAAAATGCAGCACTTTGCATTTATCTAAATTGAACTCCACCTGCCACTCCTCAGCCCATTGGCCCATCTGATTAAGATCCCCTTGTAATCTGAAGTGACCTTCTTCGATGTCCACTACACATCTGCACCCAATCAGCTTTTGAAAGTTCTTGCCTAATACCGTCAAAATTAGCCTTCCTCCAATTGTGAGGTTCAACTGTTAGATATGGTCTATCTATCTACTGACTCAGAAAAGTTTCTTGTACACTCTTAACAAATTCCTCCCCATCTAAACCCTTAACACTACGGCAGTCCCAGTCTATGTTTGGAAAGTTAAAATCCCCGACCATATCCACCCTATTATTCTTACATATAACTGAAATCTCCTTACAAATTTGTTTCTCCATTTCCTGCTGGCTATTAGGGGGTCTATAATTCAATCCCAATTAGGTGATCATCTCTTTCTTATTTCTCAGTTCAACCCAAATATGTTCCTTGGATGTATTTCCAGGGAATATCCTCCCTAAGTACAGCTACAATGCTATCCCTTATCCAAAACGCCAACACCCCCTCCACCCCCCACTTTGATTTTTTTTTATTAGATTCCCTAAAGTGTGAAAACAGGCCCTTCAGCCCAACAAGTCCAAACCGACCCTCCGAAGAGCAACCCACCCAGACCCACCGCCCTCTGACTAATGCACCTAACACTATGGGTAATTTAACATGGCCAATTCACCTAGTCTGCGGGAAGAAACCGGAACACCTGGAGGAAACCCACGCAGACACGGGAAGAATGTGCAAACTCCACACAGACCTTCGCCTGAGGCTGGAATCAAACCTGGGACCCTGGTGCTATGAGGCAGCACTGCAGCACCATGCCGCTCTCTCTTGCCTTCCTTTCTATACTTCCAGCATTTGTATCCTGGAACATTAAGCTGCCAGCCCTGTCCATCCCTGAGCCACGTCTCTGTAATTGCTATGATATCCCAGTTCCACGTTTCTAACCATGTCCACATTTCATCTGCCTTCTCTGCTAGGCCTTTCGTATTGAAAGAAATGCACTTTAATTTACCAGTCCTACCTGGTTCTCTGCTTTCTTCCTGCCTGCCCAGACTATTTGACTCGCTTCTTTTCTCAACTGTACCAGTCTCAGATTGATATCCTTGCTCAGTATCTCCCTGGGTCCTACCCCCTCTCCCTACTAGTTTGAATCCTCCCGAGCAGCTCTAGCAAATCTCCCTGCCAGTATAACAGTCCTCTTCCAATTCAGGTGCAATCCATCCTACTTGTACAAGTCACTTCTACCCCAAAAGATATTCCAATGATCCAAAAATGTGAATCCTTCTCCCATACATCAACTCCTCAGCCACGCATTTATTGGCTCTATCGTCCTATTCCTGCCCTCACTAGCTCATAGCACTGGGAGGAATCGAGAGTAATCCTCCTTTTCAAATTTCTGCCTGACTTTCTATATTCTCCCTTCAGAATCTCGTCCTTTTCCCTTCATTGGTACCAGTGTGTACAATGACCTCCTGCTGGGTCCTCTCCCCTTTGCGAACATTCTGCACACTCTCTGAGACATCCTTGATCTGGCACCAGGGAAGCAACACACCATTCTGATTTTTTTTCACTGCTCACCGCAGAAACGCCTATCTGTGCCCCTGACGAGAGAGTCCCCTAATACAGTCGATTACTTGGAACTTGATATAGCACACATTACCTTAGAGCCAGTCTTGATAACAGAAACTTGGCTGTTCGTGCTACATTCCCTTGACAATCTGTCACCCCCAAATTTCCAAAACAGCATAGTTGTTTGAAATGTGTATAGCCACAGAAGACCACTGTACTATCTGCCTTCTTCTCCTACCTATCTTGGAGTTAACACATCGACCTGACTGTATCTGTTGCTTTTATCCCCTTCCTATAACTGCCATCCATCACAGCCCTTAGCTTTTGTAAATTCCTCATTGCTTCTGTCGCTCCAACCAATGCATTCAATCTGACAGGATTCACAACCAACATTTATTGCAGATATAATCCTCAATAACCCTTAAACTCTTCCAAAACTCCATCCATGACCTATTCAACCAGATCCTGACCAGACAATGATACCTGAAACCTACAATCATCAGTAAATGTTATAACCAAGAACCACCACAATCTATACTGGTTAACGTAACCAAAACCAGAATGAGTAACACCCTGCATTAGTTAGTGTTAAAAAGTGCCTGCTGTCTAAGAGACCAGAATCCAGACTGGGCCTTAGCTTCTCACAACAGTCCTGACCCCAAGCCCTCAAATGCATGTGTGTGTGTAAGCAAGGATGTCCGTTTGTTGTCTTGACACACTACTGTGCAGAAATGAATTATGTATAGATAAAGTTCTTTTTATGAATAAAGTATCTTTTTGAAATTTAAACAGAGCAGTCCTGACTCCCCCTCCCCTGCCCCAATGCTATGATCACAATCCCAGAACACGGTGCAAACCAGGAGGTGATCTACAGCATCAGGCCCCAGCTGTACCCTTCCCCCTCTCCTCTCCCCTCCCGGGGATACGCTCCGCTCTGTTTACCTACTTTCCTCAATCCCCACCCCCACAGGTTTTGTTTAACTCATCCCTCACCCTCACCCTCCCCCTCCCCCTCCCCTACCACTCCCGGGTTTACCTCCTCCTCCCACTCTCTCCCTCTCTCCCCCCCTCCTCCTTCTCCTCCTCCTCCCCCTCACCCTCTCTCCCACTCCCCCTACCGTACTCCCTCTCCCCACTCCCACTCCCCCCTTACCCCTTCCCCCTCCCACTCCCCCCTTACCCCTCCCACTCCCCCCACCACTCCCCTCCCCCCTCCCACTCCCCCCACCACTCCCCTCCCCCCTCCCACTCCCCCCACCACTCCCCTCCCCCCTCCCACTCCTCCCTCCCCCCTTACCCCTCCCCCCTCCCCCCTTACCCCTCCCCCTTACCCCTCCCCCCTTACCTCTTCCCCTTACCCCTCCCCCTCACCCCCTCCGCTCTTTCCCCTCCCCGCTCCCCTCTTTCCCCTCCACCCTCCCCTCTTTCCCCTCCACCCTCCCCTCTTTCCCCTCCACCCTCCCCTCTTTCCCCTCCCCTCTCCCCTCTTTCCCCTCCCCTCTCCCCTCTTTCCCCTCCCCTCTCCCCTCTTTCCCCCCCTCCCCTCCCCTCTTTCCCCTCCCCTCTAACCCCTCCCCCCTCCCCTCTAACCCCTCCCCCCTCCCCTCTAACCCCTCCCCCCTCCCCCCTCCCCTCTAACCCCTCCCCCCTCCCCTCTAACCCCTCCCCCTCACCCCTCCCCCTCCCACCTCCCCCCTCACCCCTCCCCCCTTACCCCTCCCCCTCCCCTCTTACCTCTCCCCCCTCCCCTCTTACCTCTCCCCCCTCCCCTCTTCCACCTCCCCCTCACCCCTCCCCCCTTACCCCTCCCCCCTCCCCTCTTCCACCTCCCCCTCACCCCTCCCCCTCCCCTCTTACCCCTCCCCCCTCCCCCTCCCCTCTTACCCCTCCCCCTCCCCCCTTACCCCTTCCCCCCCTCTTACCCCTCCCCTCTTACCCCTCCCCCTCCCCCCTCACCCCTCACCCCTCCCCCCTCCCCTCTTACCTCTCCCCCCTCCCCTCTTCCACCTCCCCCCTCCCCTCTTCCACCTCCCCCCTCCCCTCTTCCACCTCCCCCCTCCCCTCTTCCACCTCCCCCCTCCCCTCTTCCACCTCCCCCCTCCCCTCTTCCACCTCCCCCCTCCCCTCTTCCACCTCCCCCCTCCCCTCTTCCACCTCCCCCTCACCCCTCCCCCTTACCCCTCACCCCTCCCCTCTTACCCCTCCCCCTCCCCTCTTACCCCTCCCCCTCCCCCCTCTTACCCCTCCCCCTCCCCTCTTACCCCTCCCCCCTCCCCTCTTACCCCTCCCCCCTCCCCTCTTACCCCTCCCCTCTCCCCCCTCCCCCCTCCCCTTACCCCCCCCTTACCCCCTCCCCTCTTACCCCTCCCCCTCCCCTCTTACCCCTCCCCTCTTACCCCTCCCCCTCCCCTCTTACCCCTCCCCCTCCCCTCTTACCCCTCCCCTCTTACCCCTCCCCCTCCCCTCTTACCTCTCCCCCCTCCCCTCTTCCACCTCCCCCTCACCCCTCCCCCCTTACCCCTCCCCCTCCCCTCTTACCTCTCCCCCCTCCCCTCTTCCACCTCCCCCTCACCCCTCCCCCTTACCCCTCCCCCTCCCCCTTACCCCTCCCCCTCTTACCCGTCCCCCCTCCCCTCCCCCGCTCTTACCCCTCCCCCTCCCCTCTTACCCCTCCCCCTCCCCTCTTACCCCTCCCCCTCCCCTCTTACCCCTCCCCCTCCCACCCCTCCCCCTCCAAACTCTTACCCCTCCCCCTTACCTCTCCCCCCTTCCTTACCCCTTACCCCTCACCCCTCCCCCTTACCTCTCCCCCTTACCCCTCCCCCTTACCCCTCCCCCTTACCCCTCCCCCCTTCCTTACCCCTCCCCCTCCCCATTCCTTACCCCTTCCCCCCCTTCCTTACCCCTTCCTTACCCCTTCCCCCTTACCCCTCCCCCCTTCCTTACCCCTTACCCCTCCCCCTTCCTTACCCCTTACCCCTCCCCCCTCCCCCCCTTCCTTACCCCTTACCCCTCCCCCCTCCCCCCCTTCCTTACCCCTTACCCCTCCCCCTTACCCCTCCCCCCTTCCTTACCTCTTCCCCCTTCCCCCTAACCCCTCCCCTCTTCCTTACCCCTCCCCTCTTCCTTACCCCTTACCCCTCCCCCTTACCCCTTACCCCTCCCCTCTTCCTTACCCCTCCTCCCTTCCTTACCCCTTACCCCTCCCCCTTACCCCTCCTCCCTTCCTTACCCCTTACCCCTCCCCCTTACCCCTCCCCTCTTCCTTACCCCTTACCCCTCCCCCTTACCCCTCCTCCCTTCCTTACCCCTTACCCCTCCCCCTTACCCCTCCTCCCTTCCTTACCCCTTACCCCTCCTCCCTTCCTTACCCCTTACCCCTCCTCCCTTCCTTACCCCTTACCCCTTCCCCTTAGCCATCCCCCTTCCTTACCCCTTACCCCTCCCCCCTTCCTTACCCCTTCCCCCCTTCCTTACCCCTTACCCCTCCCCCCTTCCTTACCCCTTCCCCCTCCCCCCTTCCTTACCCCTTCCCCCTCCCCCCTTCCTTACCCCTTCCCCCTCCCCCCCTTCCTTACCCCTTCCCCCTCCCCCCTTCCTTACCCCTTCCCCCTCCCCCCTTCCTTACCCCTTCCCCCTCCCCCCTTCCTTACCCCTTCCCCCTCCCCCCTTCCTTACCCTTCTCCCTCCCCCCTTCCTTACCCCTTCCCCCTTCCTTACCCCTTACCACTCCCCCCTTCCTTACCCCTTACCGCTCCCCGTTCCCCCTCCCCCCTTCCTTACCCCTTCCCCCTTCCTTACCCCTTACCACTCCCCCCTTCCTTACCCCTTACCCCTCCCCCTTCCCCCTCCCCCCTTCCTTACCCCTTACCCCTCCCCATTCCCCCTCCCCCCTTCCTTACCCCTTACCCCTCCCCCTTCCCCCCGTCCTTACCCCTTACCCCTCCCACTTCCCCCTCCCCCCTTCCTTACCCCTTCCCCCTCCCCCCTTCCTTACCCCTTCCCCCTCCCCCTTCCCCCTCCCCCCTTCCTTACCCCTTCCCCCCCCTTCCTTACCCCTTCCCCCTCCCCCTCCCTTACCCCTTCCCCCTTCCCCCTCCCCCCTTCCTTACCCCTTACCCCTCCCCCTTCCCTACCCCTTACCCCTCCCCCTTCCCCCCTTCCTTACCCCTTACCCCTTCCCCCTCCCCCCTTCCTTACCCCGTTACCCCTCCCCCTTCCCCCTCCCCCCCTTCCTTACCCCTTACCCCTCCCCCCTTCCCCCTCCCCCCTTCCTTACCCCTTACCCCTCCCCCTTCCCCCTCCCCCCTTCCTTACCCCTTACCCCTCCCCCTTCCCCCTCCCCCCTTCCTTACCCCTTACCCCTCCCCCTTCCCCCTCCCCCCTTCCTTACCCCTCCCCCTTCCCCCTCCCCCCTTCCTTGCCCCTTACCCCTCCCCCTTCCCCCTTCCTTACCCCTTACCCCTCCCCCTTCCCCCTCCCCCCTTCCTTACCCCTTACCCCTCCCCCTTCCCCCTTCCTTACCCCTTACCCCTCCCCCTTCCTTACCCCTTACCCCTCCCCCTTCCCCTTCCTTACCCCTTACCCCTCCCCCTTCCCCGCCCCCCTCCCTTACCCCTTACCCCTTACCCCTCCCCCTTCCCCCTCCCCCCTTCCTTACCCCTTACCCCTCCCCCTTCCCCCTCCCCCCCTCCCTTACCCCTTACCCCTCCCCCTTCCCCCTCCCCCTTCCTTACCCCTCCCCCTTCCCCCTCCCCCCTTCCTTACCCCTTACCCCTCCCCCCTTCCTTACCCCTTACCCCTCCCCCTTCCCCCTCCCCCCTTCCTTACCCCTTACCCCCTCCCCCTTCCTTACCCCTTACCCCCTCCCCCTTCCCCCTCCCCCCTTCCTTACCCCCTTACCCCTCCCCCTTCCCCCTCCCCCCTTCCTTACCCCGTACCCCTCCCCCTTCCCCCTCCCCCCTTCCTTACCCCTTACCCCTCCCCCTTCCCCCTTCCTTACCCCTTACCCCTCCCCCTTCCCCCTTCCTTACCCCTTACCCCTCCCCCTTCCCCCTCCCCCCTTCCTTACCCCTTACCCCTCCCCCTTCCCCCTCCCCCCTGCCTTACCCCTTACCCCTCCCCCTTCCCCCTCCCCCCTTCCTTACCCCTTACCCCTCCCCCTTCCTTACCCCTTACCCCTCCCCCCTTCCTTACCCCTTACCTCTCCCCCTTACCCCTCCTCCCTTCCTTACCCCTTACCCCTCCCCCTTCCCCCCTCCCCCTTCCCCCTTACCCCCTCCCCCCCTTCCTTACTCCTTACCCCTTACCCCTCCCCCCTCCCCCCTTCCTTACCCCTTACCCCTCCCCCTTCCCCCTCCCCCCTTCCTTACCCCTTACCCCTCCCCCTTCCCCCTCCCCCCTTCCTTACCCCTTACCCCTCCCCCTTCCTTACCCCTTACCCCTCCCCCTCCCCCCTTCCTTACCCCTTACCCCTCCCCCTTCCCCCTCCCCCCTTCCTTACCCCTTACCCCCTCCCCCTTCCCCCTCCCCCCTTCCTTACCCCTTACCCCTCCCCCTTCCCCCTCCCCCCTTCCTTACCCTTACCCCTCCCCCTTCCCCCTTCCTTGCCCCTTACCCCTCCCCCCTTCCTTACCCCTTACCCCTCCCCCTTCCCCCTCCCCCCTTCCTTACCCCTTACCCCTTCCCCCTTCCTTACCCCTTACCCCTCCCCCTTCCTTACCCCTTACCCCTCCCCCTTCCCCCTCCCCCCTTCCTTACCCCTTACCCCTCCCCCTTCCCCCCGCCCCCCTCCCTTACCCCTTACCCCTCCCCCTTCCCCCTCCCCCCTTCCTTACCCCTTACCCTCCCCCTTCCCCCTCCCCCCTTCCTTACCCCTTACCCCTCCCCCTTCCCCCTCCCCCCTTCCTTACCCCTTACCCCTCCCCCCTTCCTTACCCCTTACCCCTCCCCCTCCCCCCTTCCTTACCCCCTTACCCCTCCCCCTTCCTTACCCCTTACCCCTCCCCCTTCCCCCTCCCCCCTTCCTTCCCCCTCCCCCCTTCCTTACCCCTTACCCCTCCCCCTTCCCCCTCCCCCCTTCCTTACCCCTTACCCCTCCCCCTTCCCCCTTCCTTACCCCTTACCCCTTCCCCCTCCCCCCCTTCCTTACCCCTCCCCCTTCCCCCTCCCCCCTTCCTTACCCCTTACCCCTCCCCCTTCCCCCTCCCCCCTTCCTTACCCCTTACCCCTCCCCCTTCCCCCTCCCCCCTTCCTTACCCCTTACCCCTCCCCCTTCCCCCTCCCCCCTTCCTTACCCCTTACCCCTCCCCCTTCCCCCTCCCCCCTTCCTTACCCCTTACCCCTCCCCCTTCCCCCTCCCCCCTTCCTTACCCCTTACCCCTCCCCCTTCCTTACCCCTTACCCCTCCCCCCTTCCTTACCCCTTACCTCTCCCCCTTACCCCTCCTCCCTTCCTTACCCCTTACCCCTCCCCCTTCCCCCTCCCCCTTCCCCCTTACCCCTCCCCCCCTTCCTTACCCCTTACCCCTCCCCCTTCCCCCTCCCCCCTTCCTTACCCCTTACCCCTCCCCCTTCCCCCTCCCCCCTTCCTTACCCCTTACCCCTCCCCCTTCCCCCTCCCCCCTTCCTTACCCCTTACCCCTCCCCCTTCCTTACCCCTTACCCCTCCCCCTCCCCCCTTCCTTACCCCTTACCCTCCCCCTTCCCCCTCCCCCCTTCCTTACCCCTTACCCCTCCCCCTTCCTTACCCCTTACCCCTCCCCCTCCCCCCTTCCTTACCCCTTACCTCTCCCCCTTACCCCTCCTCCCTTCCTTACCCCTTACCCCTCCCCCTTCCCCCTTACCCCTCCCCCCCTTCCTTACCCCTTACCCCTCCCCTCTTCCTTACCCCTTACCCCTCCCCCTTACCCCTCCTCCCTTCCTTACCCCTTACCCCTCACCCTTACCCCTCCCCTCTTCCTTACCCCTCCCCCTTACCCCTCCTCCCTTCCTTACCCCTTACCCCTCCCCCTTACCCCTCCTCCCTTCCTTACCCCTTACCCCTCCTCCCTTCCTTACCCCTCCCCCTTACCCCTTACCCCTCCCCCTTACCCCTCCTCCCTTCCTTACCCCTTACCCCTCCTCCCTTCCTTACCCCTTACCCCTCCCCCTTACCCCTTCTCCCTTCCTTACCCCTTACCCCTCCCCCTTACCCCTCCCCTTACCCCTTACCCCTCCCCCTTACCCCTTACCCCTCCTCCCTTCCTTACCCCTTCCCCTTAGCCATCCACCTTCCTTACCCCTTACCCTTCCCCCCTTCCTTACCCCGTACCCTTCCCCCCTTCCTTACCCCTCCCCCCTTCCTTACCCCTTACCCCTCCCCTCTTCCTTACCCCTTACCCCTCCCCTCTTCCTTACCCCTTACCCCTCCCCCTTACCCCTCCTCCCTTCCTTACCCCTTCCCCTTACCCCTCCTCCCTTCCTTACCCCTTACCCCTCCCCCTTACCCCTCCTCCCTTCCTTACCCCTTACCCCTCCCCTTACCCCTCCTCCCTTCCTTACCCCTTACCCCTCCCCCTTACCCCTCCTCCCTTCCTTACCCCTTACCCCTCCCCCTTACCCCTCCTCCCTTCCTTACCCCTTACCCCTCCCCCTTACCCCTCCTCCCTTCCTTACCCCTTACCCCTCCCCCTTACCCCTCCTCCCTTCCTTACCCCTTACCCCTCCCCCTTACCCCTCCTCCCTTCCTTACCCCTTACCCCTCCCCCTTACCCCTCCTCCCTTCCTTACCCCTTACCCCTCCCCCTTACCCCTCCTCCCTTCCTTACCCCTTACCCCTCCCCCTTACCCCTCCTCCCTTCCTTACCCCTTACCCCTCCCCCTTACCCCTCCTCCCTTCCTTACCCCTTACCCCTCCCCCTTACCCCTCCTCCCTTCCTTACCCCTTACCCCTCCCCCTTACCCCTCCTCCCTTCCTTACCCCTTACCCCTCCTCCCTTCCTTACCCCTTACCCCTCCCCCTTACCCCTCCTCCCTTCCTTACCCCTTACCCCTCCTCCCTTCCTTACCCCTTACCCCTCCTCCCTTCCTTACCCCTTACCCCTCCCCCTTACCCCTCCTCCCTTCCTTACCCCTTACCCCTCCCCCTTAACCCTCCTCCCTTCCTTACCCCTTACCCCTCCCCCTTAACCCTCCTCCCTTCCTTACCCCTTACCCCTCCCCCTTACCCCTCCTCCCTTCCTTACCCCTTCCCCTTAGCCATCCCCCTTCCTTACCCCTTACCCCTTCCCCCCCTTAGCCATCCCCCTTCCTTACCCCTTCCCCCTCCCCCCTTCCTTACCCCTTCCCCCTCCCCCCCCTTCCTTACCCCCTTCCCCCCTTCCTTACCCCTTCCCCCTCCCCCCTTCCTTACCCCTTCCCCCTCCCCCCTTCCTTACCCCTTCCCCCTCCCCCCTTCCTTACCCCTTCCCCCTCCCCCCTTCCTTACCCCTTCCCCCTTCCTTACCCCTTCCCCTTCCTTCCCCCTCCCCCCTTCCTTACCCCTTACCCCTCCCCCCTTCCTTACCCCTTCCCCCTTCCCCCTTCCCCCTTCCTTACCCCTTCCCCCTCCCCCCTTCCTTACCCCTCCCCCCTCCCCCACCCCTTCCCCCTCCCCCCTTCCTTACCCCTTCCCCCTCCCCCTTCCCCCTTCCTTACCCCTTACCCCTCCCCCCTTCCTTACCCCTTCCCCCTCCCCCCTTCCTTACCCCTTCCCCCTCCCCCCTTCCTTACCCCTTACCCCTCCCCCCTTCCTTACCCCTTACCCCTCCCCCCTTACCCCTCCCCCCTTCCTTACCCCTTACCCCTCCCCCCTTCCTTACCCCTTACCCCTCCCCCCTTACCCCTCCCCCCTTCCTTACCCCTTACCCCTCCCCCCTTCCTTACCCCTCCCTTACCCCTCCCCCCTTCCTTACCCCTCCCCCCTTCCTTACCCCTCCCCCCTTCCTTACCCCTTACCCCTCCCCCTTACCCCTTACCCCTCCCCCCTTTCTTACCCCTTACCCCTTCCCCTTACCCCCCCTTCCTTACCCCTTACCCCTGCCCCTTACCCCTCCCCCCTTCCTTACCCCTCCCCCCCTTCCTTACCCCTCCCCCCCTTCCTTACCCCTTCCCCCTCCCCCCCTTCCTTACCCCTTCCCCCTCCCCCCCTTCCTTACCCCTTCCCCCTCCCCCCTTCCTTACCCCTTACCCCTCCCCCCTTACCCCTCCCCCTTACCTCTCCCCCCTTTCTTACCCCTTACCCCCCCTCCTTACCCCTTACCCCTGCCCCTTACCCCTCCCCCCTTCCTTACCCCTTACCCCTGCCCCTTACCCCTCCCCCCTTCCTTACCCCTTACCCCTGCCCCTTACCCCTCCCCCTTCCTTACCCCTACCCCTCCCCCCCTTCCTTACCCCTCCCCCTTCCTTACCCCTACCCCTCCCCCCCTTCCTTACCCCTCCCCCTTCCTTACCCCTTACCCCTCCCCCCTTCCTTACCCCTCCCCCCTTACCCCTCCCCCCTTCCTTACCCCTTCCCCCTCCCCCCTTCCTTACCCCTTCCCCCTCCCCCCTTCCTTACCCCTTCCCCCTACCCTACCCCTTCCCCCTTTCCTTACCCCTTCCCCTCCCCCCTTCCTTACCCCTTCCCCCTCCCCTACCCCTTCCCCCTTCCTTACCCCTTCCCCCTCCCCCCTTCCTTCCCCCTTCCCCCTTCCTTCCCCCTTCCCCTCCCCCCTTCCTTACCCCTTCCCCCTCCCCCCTTCCTTACCCCTTCCCCCTCCCCCCTTCCTTACCCCTTCCCCCTCCCCCCCTTCCTTACCCCTTACCCCTCCCCCCTTCCTTACCCCTTACCCCTCCCCCTTACCCCTTACCCCTCCCCCTTACCCCTCCCCCTTACCCCTCCCCCCTTTCTTACCCCCTTACCCCTTCCCCTTACCCCCCCCTTCCTTACCCCTTACCCCCTGCCCCTTACCCCTCCCCCTTCCTTACCCCTTACCCCTCCCCCTTCCTTACCCCTACCCCTCCCCCCCTTCCTTACCCCTACCCCTCCCCCCCTTCCTTACCCCTCCCCCCTTCCTTACCCCTCCCCCCCTTCCTTACCCCTTACCCCTCCCCCCTTCCTTACCCCTCCCCCCTTCCTTACCCCTCCCCCCTTCCTTACCCCTTACCCCTCCCCCCTTCCTTACCCCTCCCCCCTTCCTTACCCCTTACCCCTCCCCCCTTCCTTACCCCTCCCCCCTCCCCCCTTCCTTACATCTTCCCCCTCCCCCCCTTCCTTACCCCCTTCCCCCTCCCCCCTTCCTTACCCCTTCCCCCTCCCTTACCCCTTCCCCCTCCCCCCTTCCTTACCCCTTCCCCCTCCCCCCTTCCTTACCCCTTCCCCCTCCCCCCTTCCTTACCCCTTACCCCTCCCCTTACCCCTCCCCCTTACCTCTCCCCCCTTTCTTACCCCTTACCCCTTCCCCTTACCCCCCCTTACCCCTGCCCCTTACCCCTCCCCCTTCCTTACCCGTTACCCCTCCCCCTTCCCCCTCCCCCCTTCCTTACCCCTTACCCCTCCCCCTTCCCCCTCCCCCCTTCCTTACCCCTTACCCCTCCCCCTTCCCCCTCCCCCCTTCCTTACCCCTTACCCCTCCCCCTTCCCCCTCCCCCCTTCCTTACCCCTTACCCCTCCCCCTTCCCCCTCCCCCCTTCCTTACCCCTCCCCTTCCCCCTCCCCCCTTCCTTGCCCCTTACCCCTCCCCCTTCCCCCTTCCTTACCCCTTACCCCTCCCCCTTCCCCCTCCCCCCTTCCTTACCCCTTACCCCTCCCCCTTCCCCCTTCCTTACCCCTTACCCCTCCCCCTTCCTTACCCCTTACCCCTCCCCCTTCCCCCTTCCTTACCCCTTACCCCTCCCCCTTCCCCCGCCCCCCTCCCTTACCCCTTACCCCTTACCCCTCCCCCTTCCCCCTCCCCCCTTCCTTACCCCTTACCCCTCCCCCTTCCCCCTCCCCCTCCCTTACCCCTTACCCCTCCCCCTTCCCCCTCCCCCCTTCCTTACCCCTCCCCCTTCCCCCTCCCCCTTCCTTACCCCTTACCCCTCCCCCCTTCCTTACCCCTTACCCCTCCCCCTTCCCCCTCCCCCCTTCCTTACCCCTTACCCCTCCCCCTTCCTTACCCCTTACCCCTCCCACTTCCCCCTCCCCCCTTCCTTACCCCTTACCCCTCCCCCTTCCCCCTCCCCCCTTCCTTACCCCGTACCCCTCCCCCTTCCCCCTCCCCCCTTCCTTACCCCTTACCCCTCCCCCTTCCCCCTTCCTTACCCCTTACCCCTCCCCCTTCCCCCTCCCCCCTTCCTTACCCCTTACCCCTCCCCCTTCCCCCTCCCCCCTGCCTTACCCCCTTACCCCTCCCCCTTCCCCCTCCCCCCTTCCTTACCCCTTACCCCTCCCCCTTCCTTACCCCTTACCCCTCCCCCCTTCCTTACCCCTTACCTCTCCCCCTTACCCCTCCTCCCTTCCTTACCCCTTACCCCTCCCCCTTCCCCCTCCCCCTTCCCCCTTACCCCTCCCCCCCTTCCTTACCCCTTACCCCTCCCCCCTCCCCCCTTCCTTACCCCTTACCCCTCCCCCTTCCCCCTCCCCCCTTCCTTACCCCTTACCCCTCCCCCTTCCCCCTCCCCCCTTCCTTACCCCTTACCCCTCCCCCTTCCTTACCCCTTACCCCTCCCCCTCCCCCCTTCCTTACCCCTTACCCCTCCCCCTTCCCCCTCCCCCCTTCCTTACCCCTTACCCCTCCCCCTCCCCCCTTCCTTACCCCTTACCCCTCCCCCTTCCCCCTCCCCCCTTCCTTACCCCTTACCCCTCCCCCTTCCCCCTTCCTTGCCCCTTACCCCTCCCCCTTCCCCCTTCCTTACCCCTTACCCCTCCCCCTTCCCCCTCCCCCCTTCCTTACCCCTTACCCCTTCCCCCTTCCTTACCCCTTACCCTCCCCCTTCCTTACCCCTTACCCCTCCCCCTTCCCCCTCCCCCCTTCCTTACCCCTTACCCCTCCCCGTTCCCCCGCCCCCCTCCCTTACCCCTTACCCCTCCCCCTTCCCCCTCCCCCCTTCCTTACCCCTTACCCCTCCCCCTTCCCCCTCCCCCCTTCCTTACCCCTTACCCCTCCCCCTTCCCCCTCCCCCCTTCCTTACCCCTTACCCCTCCCCCCTTCCTTACCCCTTACCCCTCCCCCTCCCCCCTTCCTTACCCCTTACCCCTCCCCCTTCCTTACCCCTTACCCCTCCCCCTTCCCCCTCCCCCCTTCCTTCCCCCTCCCCCCTTCCTTACCCCTTACCCCTCCCCCTTCCCCCTCCCCCCTTCCTTACCCCTTACCCCTCCCCCTTCCCCCTTCCTTACCCCTTACCCCTCCCCCTTCCCCCTCCCCCTTCCTTACCCCTCCCCCTTCCCCCTCCCCCCTTCCTTACCCCTTACCCCTCCCCCTTCCCCCTCCCCCCTTCCTTACCCCTTACCCCTCCCCCTTCCCCCTCCCCCCTTCCTTACCCCTTACCCCTCCCCCTTCCCCCTCCCCCCTTCCTTACCCCTTACCCCTCCCCCTTCCCCCTCCCCCCTTCCTTACCCCTTACCCCTCCCCCTTCCCCCTCCCCCCTTCCTTACCCCTTACCCCTCCCCCTTCCTTACCCCTTACCCCTCCCCCCTTCCTTACCCCTTACCTCTCCCCCTTACCCCTCCTCCCTTCCTTACCCCTTACCCCTCCCCCTTCCCCCTCCCCCTTCCCCTTACCCCTCCCCCCCTTCCTTACCCCTTACCCCTCCCCCTTCCCCCTCCCCCCTTCCTTACCCCTTACCCCTCCCCCTTCCCCCTCCCCCCTTCCTTACCCCTTACCCCTCCCCCTTCCCCCTCCCCCCTTCCTTACCCCTTACCCCTCCCCCTTCCTTACCCCTTACCCCTCCCCCTCCCCCCTTCCTTACCCCTTACCCCTCCCCCTTCCCCCTCCCCCCTTCCTTACCCCTTACCCCTCCCCCTTCCTTACCCCTTACCCCTCCCCCTCCCCCCCTTCCTTACCCCTTACCTCTCCCCCTTACCCCTCCTCCCTTCCTTACCCCTTACCCCTCCCCTTCCCCCTTACCCCTCCCCCCCTTCCTTACCCCTTACCCCTCCCCTCTTCCTTACCCCTTACCCCTCCCCCTTACCCCTCCTCCCTTCCTTACCCCTTACCCCTCACCCTTACCCCTCCCCTCTTCCTTACCCCTCCCCCTTACCCCTCCTCCCTTCCTTACCCCTTACCCCTCCCCCTTACCCCTCCTCCCTTCCTTACCCCTTACCCCTCCTCCCTTCCTTACCCCTCCCCCTTACCCCTTACCCCTCCCCCTTACCCCTCCTCCCTTCCTTACCCCTTACCCCTCCTCCCTTCCTTACCCCTTACCCCTCCCCCTTACCCCTTCTCCCTTCCTTACCCCTTACCCCTCCCCCTTACCCCTCCCCCTTACCCCTTACCCCTCCCCCTTACCCCTTACCCCTCCTCCCTTCCTTACCCCTTCCCCTTAGCCATCCACCTTCCTTACCCCTTACCCTTCCCCCCTTCCTTACCCCGTACCCTTCCCCCCTTCCTTACCCCTCCCCCCTTCCTTACCCCTTACCCCTCCCCTCTTCCTTACCCCTTACCCCTCCCCTCTTCCTTACCCCTTACCCCTCCCCCTTACCCCTCCTCCCTTCCTTACCCCTTCCCCTTACCCCTCCTCCCTTCCTTACCCCTTACCCCTCCCCCTTACCCCTCCTCCCTTCCTTACCCCTTACCCCTCCCCTTACCCCTCCTCCCTTCCTTACCCCTTACCCCTCCCCTTACCCCTCCTCCCTTCCTTACCCCTTACCCCTCCCCCTTACCCCTCCTCCCTTCCTTACCCCTTACCCCTCCTCCCTTCCTTACCCCTTACCCCTCCCCCTTAACCCTCCTCCCTTCCTTACCCCTTACCCCTCCCCCTTACCCCTCCTCCCTTCCTTACCCCTTCCCCTTAGCCATCCCCCTTCCTTACCCCTTACCCCTTCCCCTTAGCCATCCCCCTTCCTTACCCCTTCCCCCTCCCCCCTTCCTTACCCCTTCCCCCTCCCCCCCCTTCCTTACCCCTTCCCCCCTTCCTTACCCCTTCCCCCTCCCCCCTTCCTTACCCCTTCCCCCTCCCCCCTTCCTTACCCCTTCCCCCTCCCCCCTTCCTTACCCCTTCCCCCTCCCCCCTTCCTTACCCCTTCCCCCTTCCTTCCCCCTCCCCCCTTCCTTACCCCTTACCCCTCCCCCCTTCCTTACCCCTTCCCCCTTCCCCCTTCCCCCTTCCTTACCCTTCCCCCTCCCCCCTTCCTTACCCCTCCCCCCTCCCCCACCCCTTCCCCCTCCCCCACCCCTTCCCCCTCCCCCCTTCCTTACCCCTTCCCCCTCCCCCTTCCCCCTTCCTTACCCCTTACCCCTCCCCCCTTCCTTACCCCTTCCCCCTCCCCCCTTCCTTACCCCTTCCCCCCTCCCCCCTTCCTTACCCCTTACCCCTCCCCCCTTCCTTACCCCTTACCCCTCCCCCCTTACCCCTCCCCCCTTCCTTACCCCTTACCCCTCCCCCCTTCCTTACCCCTTACCCCTCCCCCCCTTACCCCTCCCCCCTTCCTTACCCCTTACCCCTCCCCCTTCCTTACCCCTCCCTTACCCCTCCCCCCTTCCTTACCCCTCCCCCCTTCCTTACCCCTCCCCCCTTCCTTACCCCTTACCCCTCCCCTTACCCCTTACCCCTCCCCCCTTTCTTACCCCTTACCCCTTCCCCTTACCCCCCCTTCCTTACCCCTTACCCCTGCCCCTTACCCCTCCCCCCCTTCCTTACCCCTCCCCCCCTTCCTTACCCCCTTACCCCTCCCCCCCCTTCCTTACCCCTTCCCCCTCCCCCCCTTCCTTACCCCTTCCCCCTCCCCCCTTCCTTACCCCTTCCCCCCCCTCCCCCTCCCCCCTCCCCCCTCCCCCCCCTCCTCCCCCTCCCCCCCTCCCCCCCCTCCTCCCCCTCCCCCCCTCCCCCCTCCCCTCCCCCTCCCCCTCCCCCCCTCCCCCCTCCCCCCTCCCCCCTCCCCCCCCTCTCCCCCTCCCCCCCCCCTCCTCCCCCCCCTCCCCCCTTCCCCTTACCCCTCCCCCTCCCCCCTCCCCCCCCCTTCCCCCCTCCCCCCCCTTACCCCTCCACCCCCCCTCCTTACCCCTTACCCCTCCCCCCTTACCCCTCCCCC